>NC_135239.1:211837256-212509756 GCF_051348905.1 Ranitomeya variabilis | reverse complement strand
TGGAGCACTATGAGGAATTTATTATACTATTTGGAGGACTGAGGAATGTATTATACTATTTGGAGGACTGAGGAATGTATTATACTATTTGGAGGACTGATGAGTGTATTATACTATATGGAGGAATTGAAGTGTAGTTTAATATATGGAGGTCTATGAGGAGTGTATTATACTATATGGAGGACTGAGGAGTGTATTATACTATATGGAGGACTGAGGAGTGTATTATGCTATATGGAGGACTGAGTGTATTATGCTATATGGAGGACTGAGATGCACATTATAATATATGGAGGACTATGGGGTGTATTATACTAAACAAGCAAAATGCTGCCTATTCATCGAGTGATTGGATTGTTTGTGGGAACAGAAATCCTTGTTCTCAGCAGCACATCGCCGGTGTAAACTGTAGATGTGCTGCTGATAACATGATACTGTATGGGGACAGATTGATCTAATTATGATTGTTCTGTTCCCTTGATTCTTTCTCAGTTGGTGTAAAGAGGCCGGGGAAACAAGCGAACGACTTCACTATTGTCGATCACACTCGTTTAGTGGCCTGAGATCAGCGCATGTAAATACAGCAGAAATGCTTCGCAGGGAGACCAGGCAAGGATGATGACAGTTGTAGTTAGCACCCGGCGCCTGGGAATCGCGCTAACTCTACTGCTTTTCCCAGCTGCCAGAGCATTTAATTCTGATACGTGTCATGATTTTTAGGGTTGATGTCAGCTGCGTAATGTCAGCTGCTATCAATCCCTGGTGTAAGTAATGGAGAGGAGTCTATCAGACATCCCCACTACTAGCCCAGACCTGGTGAGACCCAGCGACTCTGAAGAGCTGTGACGGTAGTAATAATACCGCTCTTCAGTCGCTGAGCTCAGGGCAAGACCCGGAATATCTGAAGAGCGGTGACGTTACTGATGTCACCGCTCTTCGGAGTCACCGGGTCTCGTGCTGCACAGCGGAACCAAAAGTGGCTGTAGGCAAAGTGTATGGAGCATCAGAATGAGGTTCCACAATCCCTTCATTATCTACGAGATCCAGTTATGTAGGTAAAGTAGCGGCTTTTCTTGGTACTGCAACTAAAAGCAATAAATAGGACTGAGCTGTAATGCTGGATACAGCTGTAATTATTTGTTATATAGTCGTGTTACACTCCCCTCACTTCTTGTCACCTACAAGTGTACAAAGATATTATACAGTCACCATGTGACAAGTGGGCCTGTGTACCTTCAAATGCCAGGGCTGAATTTTAGTCCCAGTCCGGCCCTGCGTGACGTCAAGGGACAGGGAGGAGCCTCATGGATTACACCGCTGTACTCATATCAGGAATTTGCTGTGCACATGTGAGGTGAAAATGAGAGGAGCGAGGTGGGAAAATGAGAGGAGCGAGGTGGGAAAATGAGAGGAGCGAGGTGCTGCTGCAGTATGAGGCTGTGTATAGAGAAGAGTGAGGCGCTGCAGGTGGAGGCTGTGTATAAGGCCACATTCACACGTTCAGTATTTGGTCAGCATTTTACCTCAGTATTTATAAGCCAAAACCACGAGTGGGAGAAAAATACAGACATGGTGACGTGTTTCTAATAAACTTTTCCTCTGATTGTTAAACTCTAAGTTTTAGCTTACAAATACGGAGGTAAAATACTGACCAAACAATGTGTGAACGAGGTCTAAAGGAGAAAAGTGCGGTGCTGCAGAAGACGTAGGCTGTGTACACGATACGCTTTATTGCAATTTGTGCAATTTCTCCCAGGATGAAGTGTTTCCAATTGTATATGGAAGAGGAGTGTGACGTGCTGCCGGATGAGGAGACTATAAAGGAGAAAAGCTGTGCTGCAGAAAAATGCTGTGTATAAAGGAGGAGCGTGAGGTCCAGGAGGAGGCTGTGTATAAAGGAGGAGCATGAGGTCCAGGAGGAGGCTGTGTATAAAGGAGGAGCGTGAGGTGCAGGAGGAGGCTGTGCAATCTCTATAGTTTTCTCATGGTCAGCGTTATGTGGCCTGTTCAAGAGTTGGAACTGCCAAAAAATCTGTTCATCTTTGCACCGAAAGGAAAAACCCAAAATGTTGTTTATCAAAAGGCTCTTGAATGAGTTGAAAATAAAATACTATCAATACTTAGCTACTCGTTTAGTTAATTTGTTACAAATCTGTAGTGTTGAATATATGATGTGAAATGATTTTATGTGCAATATAATCATTTAATTTGTTATAACTAACCACAGTTAGTTACTATGCCCGGGCTCTTCAGCCAGTTGTTACATAAAATTATGTCTGGAGGGCTAGGACCATGTTGGGAGTTGTAGTCTTCTATGTATAATCTATAACAGATGTATATTACTTTAGTTTTCGTGGTTAGGTCATGTTGGGAGTTGTAGTATTCTGGATATTATGTGTAATAGAGGTGTATTATCTGATGTCCAGTGGTTGGTGCTTGTTGAGAGTTGTAGTGCTCTAATTTTAGAGTTGTATATAGTACTGTTGTAGTCATGTTGGGGGTTGAAGTGTTATAATAATATTATTGTTATTTATGAGGACTTGTTGGGAGTTGTAGTGATCTTTATATGGATTCCACTAGAATTGTTTCATCATCATATCCAGTGTCTGGGTCATATTGGGAGTAGTAGTGTTGTATCTGGGCCACGTTGGGGGTTGTAGTGTTCTTTGTGATCGTACAAGGTAACGTTCAGAAACCCTTTTTACAGTAGAAGTCGCAGACACAACATCGTGTTCGCCGCCTCGTTGTTGCGGGGTCAATGTGTTTCTCCAACAGGTAATTTTTATCCTTCCAGACAAGATATTATTATGGCAATTTAACAAGGAGGCCGATGGCGAAGAAAAATCTGAAAACCGAGACCTCAGCATTTCCAGGCGTTCGTCTCATTTCATCCCCACTTTATTTTTAATGCTGATTCTCAATGGCTTCCCGCGCGGCTTATCACAAGGGGCCCACGAGGAGCCGCCATCGCTCACGGAGACCGTAATAGGATAAAACAGAACCGTTCAGCTCTCGTGATTGCGCCCATCCTGCATGCGGAAATGGGGCGAATCAGTCGCCATTTGTAATTCTTATTTGAGCACAGAAAACGGGTCGCCACATCTCCGGTCTGCAGGAGCGCACCGCTCCTCTGCCTCTGGGCTTGAGTGACAGTTCACACTAGCATCATGCACCGCTGATCAGATCCGTGCATTGTCCCATGCTGCAAGCCGAAGCAGCTTTAACCCTCAGCAGCGCACACAAGCTACACAGCAAAGAGCTCGCAGGTGCTGCGCTCATTGCCTAGGAAACCATCCACCTCTGATACACTGTAGCAGTTGTGCTGTGTGTCTTTAACCAATCAGATCAGTCCTTCTTGCAGCTCCTCCTCCTTCCCTATCACAGCATACAGCACCAGATACAACCTGCAGCTGCATCCCCCTCTTCTCCCTTCTCACCGTCTTCTGTTTGATTTTTCACAATGGATGGATTTTTTTTAGGGTGACTGGAAAGGTTTCTGAATATTTTTAAGGATCTTGGAACCAGAGAAAGGACTATTTTTCCTAATGACATATTATAAAGCTTTATATATGGACAATGCAAAACCTGATGATCGGCTTCTAGAGACGAGCGAATGTTTTGAAATTTTTATCAGCTCAGTTGAATTTTGCAAAAAATTAATTTGCCATAAATCTCAAGTACTACAAGTCTGCACCTGCCCGGAAAACGTGTGTAACACTCTGAGGTCTCCTAGGACTGCATCTAACCCTTTCTTACTCTATAACACAAATGCAGCCTTAATTATTTCAAGGTGACAACAGAATATCTGGGCAAAAAGATGGTAGCCGTTCTTCACTGTTGTGCCGTCACACTCTGCCTGTAATGTTTATTCAGTATTTTAGGACGTTCCCTGTCTTTGTCTGAGCTGAGACATTCTTTTACTATCCAGATTCACCCTAAGATGGTTGCTGCATTCCCTGCCTCGGCTTTTATACAGGCTCAATGGCTGTGCTGTAGCATATGACGTCAGAGCTGCAAAGCATTATGGGAAGCCCGCGCAGCATCACCCGAGGTCGTGTCAGGCTTCTCTGGCTGAGGAAATATTCTGCTTTGTGTGAAATGATGAAGGGGAAATTTTGGGGGAAAATTGCACGAAATGAATCACAAATTGTTACAATTTGCAAATTTGTAAAATTTGGCCCAAATTTGATTCCCATCAAATCCATTGGCTCATGTCTATCAGGTTCTGATCCGAGCAGATCTGGATTTTGTGCAGGTGATTTGTGCTAGCGCTGAATTCACTGCTCTGCGTCCCGTCTCTGTTAGCCGCGCCGCTATCTTAACTTTTGCGCAGCAGTAAATGAACCTCGTCGCCGCCAACACGTAAATTCCAGACGGATAATCCCAGCGGCTTTATTGACTGTGACGTTCTGCGGGACGACCCTACTGCCCATTACACAGAACTTTCCTCCGTGTCCCTTTCCCTCGGCAGTAAAATGCCGGCTTGGAACGCGTCGCTGTAAAAGTTTATGTGTGTTTGTGTATAAACACCCGGTGGCAGACGTGCGTTTATTAAGGAGGCGATGGATATATGCGCTGGCTTTGTGCTCCAGCCTTCCGGCATAATCAATCTGCACCAACAGCCCATGGACTCTGAGTGCAGGCATTGTGCTGCTGAGTGGCACGCGCTAGGTGCCGGGATTTATACCTGCTCCCTCAACTGTAAGTGAGCCCTGCGAATCCAGCGTGCAGATGAATGCCTGCCTAAATCAGGCCACTTCATGCATTAAACTGGTAAATACCAGATGCCTGGTAAAGGTTACTGATAATGGGGAAATACTGTACAGCGATGTGCAAGGTCTGCGAGCTGCAGGGACGGGAAGCTTCCAATAGAAGGACAGTAAAGGAAGGGGCTCAATGGCCGTCCCACACAGGTATAGGCAATATCAGGGGTCACTGTCACTTTAAGGGCTCGTGCACATGGACATAGAGTCTAATCACATTCTGATCTGAGTGTCAGAAGTGCGATCCAGATCTTTAAGAGGAGGAAAAAAATGTCTCCATCTTATACATTGTGTCAATGCATGGAAATTGGACTGCACTCAGATGTCATCCGAGTGCAGTCCGATGGTGTCCATGGAGTCATTGACTTGCATGGCCGAGCGCAATCTGAACATCTGATCAAAATCGGCCCCATAGAATAACATTAGTCTGGGTGCCATCCAATGTTTTGTCGAATTGCACCAATAATACGGCCATGTGCACGAGCCCAAAAACAGGAAAATCCATCTCATGTACTGAAAATCTCTAAAATTGCAAGAGGGATTGCAGCACAACTGTTAATTAGACCCCATAGAGGAACATGAAGGCGGCAGGATGGCGGCCGCTCTCCAGACACCAGAAGATTTCAGCAGCACAAGTGTCATTATATACAGATTATATGGCTGCGCTCAGCCTGCCCTGCCTCCATCTACCTGATGGATTTTGAATGCAGCTCTGGATGTGCTTGGAGCATAAAATGTGATACAACTTCCTCCCCCCAAAAAAAGTATTTGCAGATCTTCAGACGATACAGCGCCCCTTTATTATGTCGGGAGATGAGCGAAGCTTCTTGCTTCAGGCCGATTTGCAGCCATCAATTTCCGTGAGAATAAATTAGATCCGAATCAAATCGGCCCCGAAAATAGGTTAATTATGTTCCAGACCCCAAAGGATAAAAAACAGAGGATTGGGAAGGAGTGGAAAAATTCATCACGCTTAGGCCTGGGGTCTCGCGAGCGAATATTCTCTCATTCGAGAGAATCGTGTCGATTATGAAAAGCCGACTGATCAGACAGAGACCACAAAGTGCTCCGATTCTCTCAGAAGGGAAGATGGGGAAAAAATGTCTGCATCTTCTAAGTGCGGTCCGATGGTTTCCACGGACTCATTGACTTACATGGCCGAGTGCGCTCCAAATTTTGGATCAAACTCCTCAGGCAGCGATCACACATGTGCACAGCCCATAGAATAACATTGGTCTGAGTGTGATCTGATGTTGGATCGGATCCGGACCGAACTTACGGCCATGTGCACGAGCCCTTATACTCGCCTGTCCTACAGCTACTGCTCACCTCCTGCTGCCGGTCCTCCGCCCTTATACTCATCTGTCCTACAGCTGCTGCTCACCTCCTGCAGCCGGTCCTCCTCCCTTATACTCACCTGTCCTATAGCTGCTGCTCACCTCCTGCCGCCGGTCCTCTGCCCTTATACTCACCTGTTCTACAGCTGCTGCTCACCTCCTGCAGCCGGTCCTCCACCCTTATACTCATCCGTCCTACAGCTACTGCTCACCTCCTGCAGTCTGTCCTCCGCCCTTATACTCACCTGTTCTACAGCTGCTGCTCACCTCCTGCAGTCTGTCCTCCTCCCTTATACTCACCTGTCCAACATCTGCTACTCACCTCCTGCCACCGGTCCTCCTCCCTTATACTCGCCTGTCCTACAGCTGCTGCTCACCTCCTGCAGTCTGTCCTCCTCCCTTATACTCGCCTGTCCAACATCTGCTACTCACCTCCTGCCGCCGGTCCTCCACCCTTATACTCGCCTGTCCTACAGCTGCTGCTCACCTCCTGCAGTCTGTCCTCCTCCCTTAGGGTATGTCTCCACGGTCCGTTTCGCCGGCGGGATCGCCGCAGCGGCGAAGCCGCTCGGCGCTAAGCCCCGCCCCCTTAATGGGACGCGATGGTGCCGGATGTGTACAGTACACATCCGGGATCATCGCACCCCTCGCCATATGGCCCTGTGATATGCCTTGCGGGGACGCTGCGTCCCCGCAAGGTGTACGGACATGCTGCGTTCTGAAAAGACGCGCAGCATGTCCGGAGTCGCAGGGCCTCCGCGTGCGGGTTTCCACGCATAGTGGAGACGGGATTTCATAAAATCCCCTCCATTATGCTGGAACATCTGGACGCTGCTTGTTTGACGCTGCAGCGTCAAACAAGCAGCGTTTACGTACCGTGGAAACATACCCTTATACTCGCCTGTCCTACATCTGCTACTCACCTCCTGCCGCCGGTCCTCCACCCTTATACTCGCCTGTCCAACAGCTGCAGCTCACCTCCTGCAGCCGGTCCTCCGCCCTTATACTCACCTGTCCTACAGCTGCTGCTCACCTGCAGCCGGTCCTCCGCCCTTATACTCGCCTGTCCTACAGCTGCTGCTCACCTCCTGCAGCCGGTCCTCCGCCCTTATACTCGCCTGTCCTACAGCTGCTGCTCACCTCCTGCAGCCGGTCCTCCGCCCTTATACTCGCCTGTCCTACATCTGCTGCTCACCTCCTGCAGCCGGTCCTCCGCCCTTATACTCGCCTGTCCTACAGCTGCTGCTCACCTGCAGCCGGTCCTCCTCCCTTATACTCACCTGTCCTACAGCTGCTGCTCACCTCCTGCAGCCGGTCCTCCGCCCTTATACTCGCCTGTCCTACATCTGCTGCTCACCTCCTGCAGCCGGTCCTCCGCCCTTACACTCACCTGTCCTACAGCTGCTGCTCACCTCCTGCCGCCGGTCCTCCACCCTTATACTCACCTGTCGTACATCTGCTGCTCACCTCCTGCCGCAGGTCCTCCGCCCTTATACTCACCTGTCCTACAGCTGTTGCTCACCTCCTGCCGCCAGTCCTCCACCCGTATAATCATCTGTCCTACAACTGCTGATCACCTCCTGCAGCCGGTCCTCCGCCCTTATGCTCACCTGTCCTACATCTGCTGCTCACCTCCTGCAGCCGGTCCTCCTCCCTTATACTTACCCGTCCTACAGCTGTTGCTCACCTGCAGCTGGTCCTCCGCCCTTATACTCACCTGTCCTACTGCTGTTGCTCCCCTCCTGCAGCCGGTCCTCCACCCTTATATTCACCCGTCCTACAGCTGCTGCTCACCTCCTGCAGCCGATCCTCCGCCCTTATATTCACCCGTCCTACAGCTGTTGCTCACCTCCTGCAGCCGGTCCTCTGCCCTTATACTCACCTGTCCTACAACTGCTGATCACCTCCTGCCGCCAGTCCTCCACCCGTATACTCATCTGTCCTACAACTGCTGCTCACCTCCTGCAGCCGGTCCTTCGCCCTTATATTCACCCATCCTACAGCTGTTGCTCACCTGCAGCCGGTCCTCCGCCCTTATATTCACCCGTCCTACACCTGCTGCTCCCCTCCTGCAGCCGGTCCTCCACCCTTATACTCGCCTGTCCTACATCTGCTGCTCACCTCCTGCAGCCGGTCCTCCGCCCTTATACTCGCCTGTCCTACATCTGCTGCTCACCTCCTGCAGCCGGTCCTCCGCCCTTATACTCGCCTGTCCTACATCTGCTGCTCCCCTCCTGCAGCCGGTCCTCCACCCTTATACTCGCCTGTCCTACATCTGCTGCTCACCTCCTGCAGCCGGTCCTCCGCCCTTATACTCGCCTGTCCTACATCTACTGCTCACCTCCTGCAACCGGTCCTCTGCCTGGTTAGATCTTCTGCTGGCTCGATGTCAATGTCGTTCAACGTGTCCCCTGTGACGGTGTGAGGCCAAGTCAGTGTTGAATGATTTGGACTGAAGACTGAGCGGAGACTTTTGGACAATCCAAATTTTTGGGTGGAAATTCATAATGAATTTGATTTTGCGATAAATCAATTTACTAATTTCTAAATAAAATAATTTATTATACAATTATCGGCTCTGAATGCATGGATCCACCAATATCCAGTGCGTGATACTTTTTTTTGGAATCTTTAATTCAGTAATTGTCCAAGTTGCCATTTCCACCATTGGCGCTAATATCGGAGTCTGCCGAATGTGTCTGATGTCACACGGAGATAATCATCAGATTCAGCGCTGACCTTACTGCGGGGAATACTTTCCGCCTTAATAAAAAGGGAGAGGAAAGATTGATTTCCATGGCCAGAACGTCATCCATATTTACCTGGTTCTTTAATATTCCATGGAATATGTATGTGTGATTGATTTATTACTGTTGTCTATGGGGAAAGCATTGGATCATTAGATGCAGAAAGACTGCTCACCGAGGCCAGTAATATACATAATATACTGTATAATAGTGTCCAGACGAGACCGAATAATAACTGTGATAATATGTAATATATTGTGTGATTATATACAGTTTGCCGTAATATACATACAACAGAGTATATGATCAAGCGCTGCGGAATTAATGTCGCTATATAAGTCAGTAAAATAAATAAATATAGAACAATATAATATTTTGTGTAATAATACATCGCGTTCCAAATTATTATGCAAATCGTATTTTTTTTCTGATTTCTCTGGATGCAGATGAGTCGTGTAATGTCCAATCATCGACCGTTAGAGGATAAGTTACATTTATTGGACAAATCTCCCAATGAGATCAGGATTTCTTTCCAAACCAAAAGAACTCAAACTGCAGCAAATTCTCCTGCAGAATGAGAGTCCGGACATCTTCTGGGTTGTGAAGATCTGTGATTTTTGGGATCTGCAGCGTTGGACATCACATTACTGACATCAGAAGCCTCCTAAGGCCGAGTCCACGTCACATCGGAGCTTCTGGGATTTCTCCTCCACAATTCGGCCTCCATTGATCTTGAGAGTTTCTGGAGAGTTTCTGCTTGGATTTCTTTGCAGGATGTCAGAATCGCCCCCAGAGCTGCTGTTCTAGGAGTGTAGGAGGACGATCACATCAGATCTTCTGCTGGAGGATCCTCCAAAGGTTCTCAATAGCGCTGAGGTCGGGGGAGGGCGGTGGCCGCGCCAGGAGTTTCCTCCTTTTCTGCCCATAGAGGCCAATGACTCGGAGGTTTCTTTGCAGCACAAGATGATTTTTCTATGGACGGCGCGGTTCTTATTTTTATACCGTGGAAGAAATTGGTCATCAGTACTTTTATATACTTTGCAGAGGTAATTTTCACACCTTTAGGGACCCTAAAGGGGCTACCAGCTCCCCCCCATGATTCCAGCCCAAAACATGACTCCTCCACCTCCTTGCTGACATCGCAGCCTTGTTGGGACATGGTGGCCGTCCACAAACATCCAATACTCCATCCATCTGCACAATCCAGGGTTCCACCACGTCATCAGTAAACATGGCAGGTTTACAATGAGACTTCATGTACGTTGGGGCCACTGCAGCCCTCTATGCTTTTGAGCTCAGTTTAGTGGTGGCCGAATAGTAGGTTTATGCACAACTGCAGCCTCTGGAGGATCTTACACCTTAAGCTTCATGTACTCCAGAGGCAACAGCAGCTTCACATACCTGTCTGCTGCTCTCTTAATCCAATGAATTTGTCTGACAGAACCTTCCTTATTATGCCTTTATCTGCAGGAACCTTCCTCATTATGCCTTTCTCTGCATGCACTCCTCTGTGTTCTGTATCAGTGATAAATCTCTTCATAGTACGATGATCACACTTCTGTTTTAGTGAAATATCTAATCCTTTCACACCTTGTCCGAGGCATTGCAATATGTGACTCTTTTCGGCAGCAGAGATCCTTTTTTTCCCCATATTGCTTGAATCTGTTGCTGCTTAATAATCTGGAACGTCCATGTTAAGGAGTTTTTTTTTAATTGGGCTCCTGGCAACTGTAAATCACAGGGGTCTGAGATTGATGTCAGTGATCTGAAGAACTTGAGAGGCAAACTGTCCATGAGGTTATGGAAATTACAAAAAAGACATCTTCATGACACTTAATTCTAATTTTCAGAATAATTTGGCCGGCTGTGTATACATAGTATGTCATACAATATAGTCACACTGTAGTATACATATATATCAGAATATATCGCTGTATATGTAGCAGGTTGAATTCTGTCACACTGTGTAATAATATGTAGGATGAATTGTATAATGACACAATGTAATATTACAATCTCACCGTGCAATATGCAAGAATAATAATAATGATACATACACTTTTCCTCATAGATTGTAAGCTTGCGAGCAGCAGGGCCCTCATTCCTCCTGGTATCTGTTTTGAACTGTGATTTCTGTTATGCTGTAATGTCTGTTGTCTGTATAAGTCCCCTCTATAAGTTGTAAAGCGCTGCGGAATATGTTGGCGCTATATAAATAAAATTATTATTATTATTATTATTATTATACATAACCTGGATTATTCTGTATACTCCGTCTACAAACTTTGCAGCCTTCCCGTACCGCAGGCTTTTTAGCAGTTCTATTCACCCCTAATAGTAATTGCCAGGTTTCAGGCATCACGCTGGGATTTTTTTTTTAAAGGGGTTGTCTCATGTTCATAAATGGGTAAGATTGCAAAGTGCTTGTGAAAACAATTTTGCAAAAATTCTTCTTATTAAAAATCCTCTCCATTGTCACCCGAACTGTCTGCCCCCTTCCCCTACCTCCCAGCAATGAACAATCATGAAACCACCCCTTTAAGCAATTTCATAAATATAATACCTTTAAGGTTTCTGTGATGCCGCTTTCTCCGAAGCAATAAGTTATCTGATACCTGGAGTGCTGACAACCACCAATGACCCCACTGCAGAGCCCGGACAATTCCAATGGTGGTCACACACAAGCTTAAAGGGGTTGTCCACAAGATCAGTGATAACCGCTGGGGGTCTGGCCGCATGGACCCCTACCAGTCCTGTGAACAAGGCTTCAGAGTTGCCCTTTCTGGGGTGGACCGATAATGCTACATGCCCCCACTGCTCCATTTATATTATAGGGGGCTAAAGATGAGTAATAAGGGAGAACAGAGGATTAGTGGGGGCTCAGCGATCGCACCCCCCAAGCAGTTAGCAAATCACCTATCGAAGATATATTATGGCAGACCAAAGCCTCTACATGACATTCTACCTGCTTTACAACAGACTGCCTCCACCGACTGCACAGACTTTAATAGGAACATTAACAGCAGTAAATGGGGGCAAATAATCCTGCCGCGCCTTTAAGGTAGGATGATGGGGGTTATAATTGAACAGACAGTGAAAACTAAAGGGATAGATGAGGAGAGTGAAAAGACGGCGGTTATATAAGATTTCTGGAGGCGGGCGCGCTCCTGGGCAGCGCTCATTAGACTCGTCCGCTTGGTTCCCAACGTGTCGCTCGGCGCTAAGCTGCAGACCTCGGCGAAAATTAAAAACGGAAGGTGCGACGTCTGTGATCGATGACGTGCCGGGATGAAATCACTCGCCTGACACTTATTCCAATCTCATACTCAGGTGTGAAGGGTCCCGGCTCCGCTCCACTCACAGGCGCCTGATTGAAGTTACATTTATAATGGGCTGATGCCAAACCAATAGCTCTAATAATAAGAGAAGCTTCGCCGGGACATGATCTATTCCCATTACTGAGGGACACGGTGATTTATAGATCATTTTCTGCTGCATTGCACAGCGCTGAGCAGATGTTGTATAAAGATGGATTTAATATAGATGGCTGAGATTGCAGCAAACCCACCTTCCTGGGTCACATGATCGATGGAGGCCATTAGTGCCCAGGTGGCTCCGGTGGAAGGGTCGCCAGAGATACCTATCCAATCCTGAGCACTGAAAAATGGCCTCAGGTCATTGAGATTGGAGAAAAATGACCGGGGCTCGGAGGAGCGTACAGGGCACCATCACAAGACTTCCGATAAAGTGAGGGAGGTGCAATCCAGATCTGCAGATTTATCCTTCAGGTTTCTGGCAAACAAAACTGCTTGAAATGTTGAAAAGTTTTTGCAAATTCCGCCCCCAAAAATGCGCAACTTTTGGCGATTATTACACCAGTGCACACATTTTGGAGCTCAGATGGACGGGAAGTGATCGAGTGCAGGTGGCAAATCCATCGCAACCAAAGTGTGTGCCGGTCTCACCCCGCGGCGCACGGCAGCGGAAAGATCAAATCTAAATTCTGCTCCAGTCTGGTAAGAGGAATTCTGGATGCAGCTCTGGATGTGACTACAGAGCAAAAAAATAGGAAAAACCACTTTAGCTTATATGTAAATTTAGTCTAAAATGTGAGAATAAGATCTTGTCAGCGATCTCTGTAGCAGGAGCCGAGCTGTGACCACTTCTTATGCATTGGAGTTAATTAAATCTTTATGAAAGAAGCACTTGTACTTTTCTAACACAGTGCTCCAAACTCTCTGCTTACCGACCCAGAGCTAGAGAGCAATAGTGCAAATTCATTCACCATTAGGGGGAGCTCACTGAATACAGATTTGCTCAGTGATTGATCTGTAGGTCATTACTTTCTAAGATCTTATCGTGTATCTCTGTATACAGCGAGCTCCCCCTAGTGGTGACTGCAGACAGGATCTTATCATGTATCTCTGTATACAGGGAGCTCCCCCTAGTGGTGACTGCAGACAGGATCTTATCATGTATCTCTGTATACAGGGAGCTCCCCCTAGTGGTGACTGCAGACAGAATCTTATCATGTATCTCTGTATACAGGGAGCTCCCTCTAGTGGTGGCTGCAGACAGGATCTTATCATGTATCTCTGTATACAGGGAGCTCCCCCTAGTGGTGGCTGCAGACAGGATCTTATCATGTATCTCTGTATACAGGGAGCTCCCTCTAGTGGTGGCTGCAGACAGGATCTTATCATGTATCTCTGTATACAGGGAGCTCCCTCTAGTGGTGGCTGCAGACAGGATCTTATCATGTATCTCTGTATACAGGGAGCTCCCCCTAGTGGTGGCTGAAGACAGGATCTTATCATGTATCTCTGTATACAGGGAGCTCCCCCTAGTGGTGACTGCAGACAGGATCTTATCATGTATCTCTGTGTACAGGGAGTTCCCCCTAGTGGTGGCTGCAGACAGGATCTTATCATGTATCTCTGTATACAGGGAGCTCCCCCTAGTGGTGGCCGCAGACAGGATCTTATCATGCATCTCTGTATACAGGGAGCTCCCCCTAGTGGTGGCTGCAGACAGGATCTTATCATGTATCTCTGTATACAGGGAGCTCCCTCTAGTGGTGGCTGCAGACAGAATCTTATCATGTATCTCTATATACAGGGAGCTCCCCCTAGTGGTGACTGCAGACAAGATCTTATCATGTATCTCTGTATACAGTGAGCTCCCCCTAGTGGTGGCTGCAGACAGAATCTTATCTTATGTATCTCTGTATACAGGGAGCTCCCTCTAGTGGTGGCTGCAGACAGAATCTTATCATGTATCTCTGTATACAGGGAGCTCCCCCTAGTGGTGGCTGAAGACAGGATCTTATCATGTATCTCTGTATACAGGGAGCTCCCCCTAGTGGTGACTGCAGACAGAATCTTATCATGTATCTCTGTATACAGGGAGCTCCCTCTAGTGGTGGCTGCAGACAGGATCTTATCATGTATCTCTGTATACAGGGAGCTCCCCCTAGTGGTGGCTGAAGACAGGATCTTATCATGTATCTCTGTATACAGGGAGCTTCCCCTAGTGGTGACTGCAGACAGAATCTTATCATGTATCTCTGTATACAGGGAGCTCCCCCTAGTGGTGGCTGCAGACAGGATCTTATCATGTATCTCTCTATAAAGGGCGCTCCCCCTAGTGGTGGCTGAAGACAGGATCTTATCATGTATCTCTGTATACAGGGAGCTCCCTCTAGTGGTGGCTGCAGACAGGATCTTATCATGTATCTCTGTATACAGGGAGCTCCCCCTAGTGGTGGCTGAAGACAGGATCTTATCATGTATCTCTGTATACAGGGAGCTTCCCCTAGTGGTGACTGCAGACAGAATCTTATCATGTATCTCTGTATACAGGGAGCTCCCCCTAGTGGTGGCTGCAGACAGGATCTTATCATGTATCTCTCTATAAAGGGCGCTCCCCCTAGTGGTGGCTGAAGACAGGATCTTATCATGTATCTCTGTATACAGGGAGCTCCCTCTAGTGGTGGCTGCAGACAGGATGTTATCATGTATCTCTGTATACAGGGAGCTCCTCCTAGTGGTGGCTGCAGACAGGATGTTATCATGTATCTCTGTATACAGGGAGCTCCCCCTAGTGGTGACTGCAGACAGGATCTTATCATGTATCTCTGTGTACAGGGAGCTCCCCCTAGTGGTGACTGCAGACAGGATCTTATCATGTATCTCTGTATACAGGGAGCTCCCCCTAGTGGTGACTGCAGACAGGATCTTATCATGTATCTCTGTATACAGGGAGCTCCCCCTAGTGGTGACTGCAGACAGAATCTTATCATGTGTCTCTGTATACAGGGAGCTCACCCTAGTGGTGACTGCAGACAGGATCTTATCATGTATCTCTATATACAGGGAGCTCCCCCTAGTGGTGTCTGCAGACAGGATCTTATCATGTATCTCTGTGTACAGGGAGCTCCCCCTAGTGGTGGCTGCAGACAGGATCTTATCATGTATCTCTGTATACAGGGAGCTCCCTCTAGTGGTGGCTGCAGACAGAATCTTATCATGTATCTCTATATACAGGGAGCTCCCCCTAGTGGTGACTGCAGACAAGATCTTATCATGTATCTCTGTATACAGTGAGCTCCCCCTAGTGGTGGCTGAAGACAGGATCTTATCATGTATCTCTGTATACAGGGAGCTCCCCCTAGTGGTGGCTGCAGACAGGATCTTATCATGTATCTCTGTATACAGGGAGCTCCCCCTAGTGGTGGCTGAAGACAGGATCTTATCATGTATCTCTGTATACAGGGAGCTCCCCCTAGTGGTGACTGCAGACAGAATCTTATCATGTATCTCTGTATACAGGGAGCTCCCTCTAGTGGTGGCTGCAGACAGGATCTTATCATGTATCTCTGTATACAGGGAGCTCCCCCTAGTGGTGGCTGCAGACTGGATGTTATCATGTATCTCTGTGTACAGGGAGCTCCCCCTAGTGGTGGCTGCAGACAGGATCTTATCACGTATCTCTGTATACAGGGAGCTCCCCATAGTGGTGACTGCAAACAGGATCTTATCACGTATCTCTGTATACAGGGAGCTCCCCCTAGTGGTGACAGCAGACAGGATCTTATCATGTATCTCTGTATACAGGGAGCTCCCCCTAGTGGTGGCTGCAGACTGGATGTTATCATGTATCTCTGTATACAGGGAGCTCCCCCTAGTGGTGACTGCAGACAGGATCTTATCATGTATCTCTGTGTACAGGGAGTTCCCCCTAGTGGTGGCTGCAGACAGGATCTTATCATGTATCTCTGTATACAGGGAGCTCCCCCTAGTGGTGGCCGCAGACAGGATCTTATCATGCATCTCTGTATACAGGGAGCTCCCCCTAGTGGTGGCTGCAGACAGGATCTTATCATGTATCTCTGTATACAGGGAGCTCCCTCTAGTGGTGGCTGCAGACAGAATCTTATCATGTATCTCTATATACAGGGAGCTCCCCCTAGTGGTGACTGCAGACAAGATCTTATCATGTATCTCTGTATACAGTGAGCTCCCCCTAGTGGTGGCTGCAGACAGAATCTTATCTTATGTATCTCTGTATACAGGGAGCTCCCTCTAGTGGTGGCTGCAGACAGAATCTTATCATGTATCTCTGTATACAGGGAGCTCCCCCTAGTGGTGGCTGAAGACAGGATCTTATCATGTATCTCTGTATACAGGGAGCTCCCCCTAGTGGTGACTGCAGACAGAATCTTATCATGTATCTCTGTATACAGGGAGCTCCCTCTAGTGGTGGCTGCAGACAGGATCTTATCATGTATCTCTGTATACAGGGAGCTCCCCCTAGTGGTGGCTGAAGACAGGATCTTATCATGTATCTCTGTATACAGGGAGCTTCCCCTAGTGGTGACTGCAGACAGAATCTTATCATGTATCTCTGTATACAGGGAGCTCCCCCTAGTGGTGGCTGCAGACAGGATCTTATCATGTATCTCTCTATAAAGGGCGCTCCCCCTAGTGGTGGCTGAAGACAGGATCTTATCATGTATCTCTGTATACAGGGAGCTCCCTCTAGTGGTGGCTGCAGACAGGATCTTATCATGTATCTCTGTATACAGGGAGCTCCCCCTAGTGGTGGCTGAAGACAGGATCTTATCATGTATCTCTGTATACAGGGAGCTCCCCCTAGTGGTGGCTGCAGACAGGATCTTATCATGTATCTCTCTATAAAGGGCGCTCCCCCTAGTGGTGGCTGAAGACAGGATCTTATCATGTATCTCTGTATACAGGGAGCTCCCTCTAGTGGTGGCTGCAGACAGGATGTTATCATGTATCTCTGTATACAGGGAGCTCCTCCTAGTGGTGGCTGCAGACAGGATGTTATCATGTATCTCTGTATACAGGGAGCTCCCCCTAGTGGTGACTGCAGACAGGATCTTATCATGTATCTCTGTGTACAGGGAGCTCCCCCTAGTGGTGACTGCAGACAGGATCTTATCATGTATCTCTGTATACAGGGAGCTCCCCCTAGTGGTGACTGCAGACAGGATCTTATCATGTATCTCTGTATACAGGGAGCTCCCCCTAGTGGTGACTGCAGACAGAATCTTATCATGTGTCTCTGTATACAGGGAGCTCACCCTAGTGGTGACTGCAGACAGGATCTTATCATGTATCTCTATATACAGGGAGCTCCCCCTAGTGGTGTCTGCAGACAGGATCTTATCATGTATCTCTGTGTACAGGGAGCTCCCCCTAGTGGTGGCTGCAGACAGGATCTTATCATGTATCTCTGTATACAGGGAGCTCCCTCTAGTGGTGGCTGCAGACATAATCTTATCATGTATCTCTATATACAGGGAGCTCCCCCTAGTGGTGACTGCAGACAAGATCTTATCATGTATCTCTGTATACAGTGAGCTCCCCCTAGTGGTGGCTGAAGACAGGATCTTATCATGTATCTCTGTATACAGGGAGCTCCCCCTAGTGGTGACTGCAGACAGAATCTTATCATGTATCTCTGTATACAGGGAGCTCCCTCTAGTGGTGGCTGCAGACAGGATCTTATCATGTATCTCTGTATACAGGGAGCTCCCCCTAGTGGTGGCTGAAGACAGGATCTTATCATGTATCTCTGTATACAGGGAGCTCCCCCTAGTGGTGACTGCAGACAGAATCTTATCATGTATCTCTGTATACAGGGAGCTCCCTCTAGTGGTGGCTGCAGACAGGATCTTATCATGTATCTCTGTATACAGGGAGCTCCCCCTAGTGGTGGCTGCAGACAGGATCTTATCATGTATCTCTGTATACAGGGAGCTCCCCCTAGTGATGGCTGCAGACAGGATCTTATCATGTATCTCTGTATACAGGGAGCTCCCCCTAGTGGTGGCTGCAGACAGGATCTTATCATGTATCTCTGTATACAGGGAGCTATTCCTAGTGGGGAGCTACCTCTATGGTTGTGTAAATGGAAGAAGAATATTTTGGCATCTGTATGAGACAGATGGAGCACT
Organism: Ranitomeya variabilis; assembly: GCF_051348905.1. Classification (NCBI taxonomy): domain Eukaryota; kingdom Metazoa; phylum Chordata; class Amphibia; order Anura; family Dendrobatidae; genus Ranitomeya; species Ranitomeya variabilis. The sequence continues at coordinate 212,491,425 of NC_135239.1, read as the reverse complement.
TATCCACATGAAGCTTTGTTGTGAAATGAATCAGTGCAGAATATTTTGACATTTCTTCCAGTATTCAGGAGGCATCTCAGGTGGAGTTACCAGTAATCGGGCTGCAGTGGGCTGTCGTGCCTTCCAGACACAGTGATGGCAGCTTCTAAGCCTCTCTGCAGGATCCGCTCTTCTCGGCTTGTTACATGGACGCACCTGGATCATGCTAATTTCCCGGGCTGCTCGTCCATGAGGACATGTGTGGGATTCTGTGTAGAGGTTGGATGTTCGGAGATGTGCGATGCATTATTCATTTCTGCCAATTACTTTGGCAGCTCATGGCCAGATGGATCTTTAGCATTCTGATGGGGCTCCAGGAGTTATCTAGATCCTTAGACAGAATGCAAAGTAGGAGCCGCGGACCGGCATCACAAATGGTCTCTGAATTCACCCTATTGACTACTTAAGGCAAAGTCTAGGGGTAGATTCCATCTGGGGGGTGCTGCAGGGCAGGAGGGGTGACCTCGCTTTACATCAATACCTGAGCAGAATTGGATTTCCCGTGAAGTCATTGATGTAGAAGAATATGGAAGAAGACGGAGAGATGTGAGAACACGTGAACATCTGTTCATGGATGTTTTACACTAAAGATATATTGATCCCAAGGAAACGTCATACGGCTGATACATTAGCCGAGGCCGACTTGTAACATTTGCCGCGATGGCAGGTACGAAGATGACGAACTTGAGACGTGTAAAGGGTTAATGTCGCTTTGCAAACTGTCCAGACAGAGGAGGGAAGGTGGGAATTATTATTTCAGATGCCCGGAAGGTAGGAAATAAATGTAGCAAATCATCCAGAAAGGTCATTACCATGCAAAGTTACATAGTAACGGTATAAATAGCACTTGATAAATCAGGAGGGGGGTCACATATTTACAGACAGGTCAACATAAACAGCAGATGGGAGTGGATCCAACTCCCGGGAATAAAGTTTTATTTAACAATATCATCATTATCAATTATTTTTAATTAAATCTACAACTTTCCAATATACTTGTAAGATCTCTGCTTGCTGTCAGTGAATAAAACCTTTTGTCATCCAGTCCAGCTCACAAAGAGAGCTCATTGCAATTTAGGCCACGAGTCTCCAATCTGTGGTTCCTACAGCTGTTGTAAATTCACTACTTCCATCTTTACCCTACGGCCTGTGCAACCAGGGTATGATGGGAGTTGTAGTTTATCAAAAGGCGCAGGCTGAACACCACTGATGTAGACCATTCTTTGTGATCGAAACACAGCAGCACAAATCTATCTTCTGTACAAGGCTTCAGCTGATACTTCTTAAATTTATTGATACATTGTAGCAAATCTACATCAAATAATGATTCAAGTCTTCAAATAAACAAAAAGCATCACAACTTTTGGTCCTCGTGCCCATCTTATTTTTCCAAAAAATGTAACAGTTCTGGCAGAGAGTTCTGCCAGCGATTTCTGCCAGCATTATAGGTGCTGGCACATCCTTGTCCTCACTTCTCATCATGCATTGTGCCACTCCATTGGTCAGTATGCTGGCTAATTCTGCAGCCCTATTTTCTGTAATCCGGTGCTTAATGAATTGCTAAGTAGACAAATGGGAGACACCTAGTTGCCTGCAGTTGGGGTTGATTTTTTTGGGTCTGAAAATGGCATTTTTGGTAAATTAAGTAATCTGCATTTAGTTTTTCCTCATATTGGCTTTTCAATGAGCATACACTTGGTAAAATGACTGTGACCATTTCCACTTCATTTCTGTTCCTTCTTCTATGATACAATGACTCTGGACCCTCAGGATGACCTGTGATCGTGGAGCTCTGCTGCGCAGACTTGTTCCAGATCTCTCCTACGGGAAAGATTTTGTGTCACTCTGAGATACCACAAGGACAAGGGGCCAAACGTTCAGCGATGAGCCTGTAATACACTTGGTGCTCCTCCTGTATAATGACTGATAACACCTCTATGTAAGGCTGATAACACAGGATCCACCAATCACAATATAGGTTACAGCTCACCTCCTCCTCCTTCTGTACAGTGACTGATAACACCTCTATATACAGCTGATAACACAGGATCCACCATTCACAATAGGTGATGTCACAGCTCACCTCCTCCTCCTGCACAATAACTGATAACACCTCTATATACAGTAGATAACACAGGATCCACCATTCACAATAAGTGATGTCACAGCTCACCTCCTCCTCCTGTACAAAGACTGATAACACCTCTATATACAGTGCATAACACAGGATCCACCATTCACAATAGGTGATGTCACAGCTCACCTCCTCCTCCTGCACAATAACTGATAACACCTCTATATACAGTAGATAACACAGGATCCACCATTCACAATAGGTGATGTCACAGCTCACCTCCTCCTGTACAATGACTGATAACACCTCTATATAAGGCTGATAACACAGGATCCACCAATCACAATATAGGTTACAGCTCACCTCCTCCTACTTCTGTACAATGACTGATAACACCTCTATATACAGTAGATAACACAGGATCCACCATTCACAATAGGTGATGTCACAGCTCACCTCCTCCTCCTGTACAATGACTGATAACACCTCTATATACAGTAGATAATACAGGATCCATCATTCACAATAGATGATGTCACAGCTCACCTCCTCCTCCTGCACAATGACTGATAACACCTCTATATACAGTAGATAACACAGGATCCACCATTCACAATAGGTGATGTCACAGCTCACCTCCTCCTCCTGCACAATGACTGATAACACCTCTATATACAGTAGATAACACAGGATCCACCATTCACAATAGGTGATGTCACAGCTCACCTCCTCCTCCTCCTGTACAATGACTGATAACACCTCTATATACAGTAGATAACACAGGATCCACCATTCACAATAGGTGATGTCACAGCTCACCTCCTCCTCCTGTACAATGACTGATAACACCTCTATATACAGTAGATAACACAGGATCCACCATTCACAATAAGTGATGTCACAGCTCACCTCCTCCTCCTGTACAATGACTGATAACACCTCTATATACAGCTGATAACACAGGATCCACCATTCACATTAGATGATGTCACAGCTCACCTCCTCCTCCTGTACAATGCCCTTTGCACACGCTCATTAGATGCTTTATTACATGATATAGGGGCAGAGTCTGTTCATTGCAGATAATGTACATGTGTATTTCCTGAAACAGGAAGTTAGTCTAAAAAAGCCCCAGTGGTCGATATGATTTTTTTTTTTTTTTTAATACACTGGAATGTAGAAAAGAAAACTTTACAAAAAAATTACATTTAACACAAAAACCTGATTTAAACAATGTCGTGTTCTGATAATTGCTTCCCTTTAAATAACATTGTTATCAAATACAATCTGTCCCAGTATCGGAGGATGATGTTGGGTGCCCTGCCCCCACCCGGAGGACCCTGATAACATATGTCAGAATCGGCCATAGTGTGGCAGATCCTGGCTCTGTAGTAATAAATGATGGTGGTGATGATGGTTATGATGGTGGTGATGATGATGGGGATAGTGATGATGATGGGGATAGTGATGATGATGATGATGATGATAGTGATGATGATTTTGGTGATGATGATGGTGATGATAATGGTGATGATGATGGGGATAGTGATGATGGTGATGATGATGGTGATTATGGTGATGATGATAATGGTGATGATGATAATGGTGATGATGATAATGGTGATGATGATAATGGTGATGATGATAATGATGATGATAATGGTGATGATAATGGTGATGATGATGATGGGGATAGTGATGATGGTGATGGTGATTATGGTGATGATGATGATAGTGATGATGATGGTGATGATGGGGATAGTGATGATGGTGATTTTGGTGATGATGATGATGGTGATGATAATGGTGATGATGATGATGGGGATAGTGATGACGGTGATGATAATGGTGATGATGGGGATAGTGGTTATGGTGATGATGATAGTGATGATGATAGTGATGATGATAGTGATGATGATAGTGATGATGATAGTGATGATGATGGGGATAGTGATGATGGTGGTGATGGTGATGATGAGATCCGCTGCACATTGCTGAGGTTTTTTTCTGAATGATGCTCTATTGGAAGGTCTGTGACGGGGGCGCCGCGTCGCTCTGACTGCGGATAATGGGGGCGCGTTCTCTCGGTGGCGGCCGGTGATATTATTAACAGCTCCTGATTTCTTTTGTCTGTGAGGTTTGTTCTGGACAGCGGAACGATTCCTGAGAAGTCCGATAAGAAGAGACGCCGCTGCGCTCTGCTCTCACTTTCCGGCCGGCACTCAGAGCAGGAAGCAGACGGCAAGGGACCTGAAGGACACCGACGGGTGAGTATGTACTGTTTGTTTTTTTACGTTTACGCTGGTAACCAGGGTAAACATCGGGTTACTAAGCGCGGCCCTGCGCTTAGTTACCCGATGTTTACCCTGGTTACAATCGAACACATCGCTGGATCGCTGTCACACACAACGATCCAGCGATGTCAGCGGGTGATCAAGCGACGAAAGAAAGTTCCAAACGATCTGCTACGACGTACGATTCTCAGCAGGGTGTCTGATCGCAGTAGCGTGTCAGACACTGCGATATCGTAACGATATCGCTAGAACGTCACGAATCGTAACGTCGTAGCGATGGAAATTTCAATGTGTGACGGTACCCTTACAGTGGGAAAGGGGAGATCAGGCAGATTAACCATGAAGATGGGGCAGATTTCACACCAGGGTGGATTTGATTTAAATCTAACTGATTTAAATCACGATTTAAATCACTAGTCAGTAAGGCTTGATTTAAATCAGTGATTTAAATCAAAGTTTCTACCTAAACTAGTTCTTGCTACTTTAACATGCAAGTAGATGAAGATTTTTAGAATCACTTTTTATATTACTTTTTTCTCCCCAGTTTAATGGGTTAATCATTCATATTTGGACACCACTGTTCTGTTGTACTTAGGAAGGAGAAAAATAATCCTGACCTTAACCCCTTCACGACCTTTGACGCATACGCTGCGTCATGAAAGTCGGTGCCAATGCGACCTATGACGCAGCGTATGCGTCATGGAATGATCGCGCTCCTGCAGATCGGGTGAAAGGGTTAACTCCAATCTCACCCGATCTGCAGAGACAGGGGGAGTGGTGCTTCAGCCCAGGGGGGGGTGGCTACACCCCCCCGTGGCTACGATCGCTCTGATTGGCTGTTTCACTTTCAACAGCCAATCAGAGCGATTTGTAATATTTCACCTAAAAAACAGGTGAAATATTACAATCCAGCCATGGCCGATGCTGCAATATCATCGGCCATGGCTGGAAATACTGATGTGAGCCCCCCCCACCCCACCGATCGCCCCCCCAGTCCTCCGTTATGGGGTCCGGTCCCCTCCGTCCTGTGCTGCGTTGCCCCGTGCTCCTGCCCGCTCCCCCGTCCTGCTGTCCGCTCCCCCCTGTGGTCCGATCACCCCCCCTGTGCTCCAATCCACCCCCCCACCACCCCTTCATACTTATAGATCCTCCCGGTGTCCGGCCGTCTCCTCGCTGGGCGCCGCCATCTTCCAAAATGGCGGGCGCATGCTCAGTACACCCGCCGGCAGATTCCATTCAACTACATTTTGATCGCTGTGGTAGGTTCTACCACAGCGATCAAAATAAAAAAAATAATAAATAACCCCCCCCCCTTTATCACCCCCATAGATAGGGATAATAATAAAATAAAGAAAATATATATATATTTTTTTTCCACTAGGGTTAGGGTTAGAACTAGGGTTAGGGTTAGAACTAGGGTTAGGGTTACGGGTAGGGTTAGGGGTAGGGTTAGGGTTAGGGGTAGGGTTATGGCATGTGCGGATTTGGCTGCGGATCCGCAGCGGATTGGCCGCGGATCCGCAGCGGATTGGATGCGGATCCGCAGCGGATTGGCCGCGGATCCGCAGCGGATTGGCCGCGGATCCGCAGCGGATTGGCCGCGGATCCGCAGCGGATTGGCCGCGGATCCGCAGCGGATTGGCCGCGGATCCGCAGCGGATTGGCCGCGGATCCGCAGCGGATTGGCCGCGGATCCGCAGCGGATTGGCCGCTGCAAATTCGTAGCAGTTTTCCATCAGGTTTACAGTACCGTGTACACCTTTAGAAAACCAAATCCGCTGTGCCCATGGTGCGGAAAATTCCGTGCAGAAACGCTGCGTTATTTTCCACAGCATGTCAATTCTTTGTGCGGATTCCGCAGCGTTTTACACCTGTTCCTCAATAGGAATCCGCAGGTGAAATCCGCACTAAAAAACACTGGAAATCTGCTGTAAATCCGCAGGTAAAACGCAGTGCCTTTTACTTGCAGATTTTTCAAAAGTCGTGCGGAAAAATCTCACACGAATCCGCTACGTGGGCACATACCCTTAGGGTTAGGGTTGGAATTAGGGCTAGGGTTGGAAATAGGGTTAAGATTAGGCTTGTGGTTAGGGTTACGGATAGGGTTAGGGGTGTGTTGGGGTTACAGTTGTGGTTAGGGTTGGGATTAGGGTTAGGGTTGGGATTAGGGTTAGGATTAGGGTTGGAATTAGGGTTACGGGTGTGTTGGGGTTAGGGTTGGGATTAGGGTTATGGCTACAGTTGGGATTAGGATTAGGGGTGTGTTGGGGTTAGTGTTGAAGTTAGAAATGAGGGGTTTCCACTGTTTAGGCACATCAGGGGTCTCCAAACGCAACATGGCGCCACCATTGATTCCAGCCAATCTTGCATTCAAAAAGTCAAATGGTGCTCCCTCCCTTCCAAGCCCCGACGTGTGCCCAAACAGTGGTTTACCCCCACATTTGGGGTACCAAAATGGGGTCACTTGTGGGGTGTTTCTACTGTTTAGGCACATCAGGGGCTCTGCAAATGCAACGTGACGCCCGCAGACCATTCCATCAAAGTCTGCATTTCAAATGTCACTACTTCCCTTCCGAGCCCTGACGTGCACCCAAACAGTGGTTTACCCCCACATATGGGGTATCACTGTACTCACAACAAACTGGGCAACAAACATTGGGGCCCAATTTCTCCTGTTACCTTGTGAAAATAAAAAATTGCTTGCTAAAACATCTTTTTTGAGGAAAGAAAAATGATTTTTTATTTTCACGGCTCTGCGTTGTAAACTTCTGTGAAGCACTTGGGGGTTCAACGTGCTCATCACACATCTAGATAAGTTCCTTGGGGGGTCTAGTTTCCAAAATGGGGTCACTTGTGGGGTGTTTCTACTGTTTAGGCACATCAGGGGCTCTGCAAATGCAACGTGATGCCCGCAGACCATTCCATCAAAGTCTGCATTCCAAAACGTCACTACTTCCCTTCCGAGCCCGGCATGTGCCCAAACAGTGGTTTACCCCCACATATGGGGTATCAGCGTACTCAGGAGAAACTGGACAACAACTTTTGGGGTCCAATTTCTCCTGTTACCCTTGCAAAAATAAAAAATTCTGGGCTAAAAAAATATTTTTGAGGAAAGGAAACACATTATTTTCACGGCTCTGCGTTATAAACTTCTGCGAAGCACTTGGGGGTTCAAAGTGCTCACCACACATCTAGATTAGTTTCTTGGGGGGTCTAGTTTCCAAAATGGGGTCACTTGTGGGGGAGCTCCAATGTTTAGGCACACAGGGGCTCTCCAAACGTGACATGGTGTCCGCTAATGATTGGAGCTAATTTTCCATTCAAAAAGCCAAATGGCGTGCCTTCCCTTCCGAGCCCTGCCGTGTGCCCAAACAGTGGTTTACCCCCACATATGGGGTATCATCGTACTCAGGACAAACTGGACAGCAACATTTGGGGTCCAATTTCTCCTATTACCCTTGGGAAAATTAAAAAATCCTGGGCTAAAAATCATTTTTGAGGAAAGAAAAATTATTTTTTATTTTCACGGCTCTGCGTTATAAACTTCTGTGAAGCACCTTGGGGTTATAAGTGCTCACTATGCATCTAGATAAGTTCCTTGGGGGGTCTAGTTTCCAAAATGGGGTCACTTGTGGGAGCGCTCCAATGTTTAGGCACACAGGGGCTCTCCAAACGTGACATGGTCTCTGCTAGCGATGGAGATAATTTTTCATTCAAAAAGTCAAATGGCGCTCCTTCCCTTCCGAGCCTTACCATGTGCCCAAACAGTGGTTTACCCCCACATGTGAGGTATCAGTGTACTCAGGAGAAATTGTCCAACAAATTTTATGATCCATTTTATCCTGTTGCCCATGTGAAAATGAAAAAATTGAGGCTAAAATAATTTTTTTGTGAAAAAAAAGTACTGTTTCATTTTTACGGATCAATTTGTGAAGCACCTGGGGGTTTAAAGTGCTCACTATGCTTCTAGATAAGTTCCTTGGGGGGTCTAGTTTCCAAAATGGGGTCACTTGTGGGGGAGCTCCAATGTTTAGGCACACGGGGGCTCTCCAAACGCGACATGGTGTCCGCTAAAGATTGGAGCCAATTTTTCATTCAAAAAGTCAAATGGCGCTCCTTTCCTTCCAAGCCCTGCCGTATGCCCAAACAGTGGTTTACCCCCACATATGAGGTATCAGCGTACTCAGGACAAATTGGACAACATCGTTCGTGGTCCAGTTTCTCCTTTTACCCTTGGGAAAATAAAAAAATTGTTGCTAAAAGATCATTTTTGTGACTAAAAAGTTAAATGTTCATTTTTTCCTTCCATGTTGCTTCTGCTGCTGTGAAACACCTGAAGGGTTAATAAACTTCTTGAATGTGGTTTTGAGCACCTTGAGGGGTGCAGTTTTTAGAATGGTGTCACTTTTGGGTATTTTCAGCCATATAGAACCCTCAAACTGACTTCAAATGTGAGGTGGTCCCTAAAAAAAATGGTTTTGTAAATTTTGTTGTAAAAATGGGAAATCACTGGTCAAATTTTAACCCTTATAACTTCCTAGCAAAAAAAAAAATTGTTTCCAAAATTGTGCTGATGTAAAGTAGACATGTGGGAAATGTTATTTATTAACTATTTTGTGTCACATAACTCTCTGGTTTAACAGAATAAAAATTCAAAATGTGAAAATTGCGAAATTTTCAAAGTTTTCGCCAAATATCCGTTTTTTTCACAAATAAACTCAGAAATTATCGACCTAAATTTACCACTAACATGAAGCTCAATATGTCACGAAAAAACAATCTCAGAATCGCTAGGATCCGTTGAAGCGTTCCTGAGTTATTACCTCATAAAGGGACACTGGTCAGAATTGCAAAAAACGGCAAGGTCATTAAGGCCAAAATAGGCTGGGTCATGAAGGGGTTAATAACAATTTAAATAGATTTATTCAACTGAAACAATAACAACATTACAGCATAAGTTATTTGCTTAAACAAACATCCATGTTTGTTAACTAATTTGGCTAAACAAAATATATATATATTTTAAGAAACTTAGACTGTCAGCCCAGCCGACACATGAAAAACGTAAATACTACTGTCCCTGCTGTCCTCTGTAGCTCACTTGTCGTCATCTTCATCATCATCTTCTTCTTTGTTCCTATTCATAATCTGGAAAAGAAAAACAAGCTTTCCTGCTTTATTGGGTCCCAACCGATTTCTCAATTTAGAATGAATGAGTCCAAAGGAAGAGAATATTCTTTCAACGCCTGCAGAAGAAGCTACTGCTGTTAAAAGTGAAATCATTACTTGAACAGTCTCTAAATCCAAGCGCTTAAGTGACTTCCACCAGTTTACTGGTGTGACCTTCCTTAAAATATCTTCAGCAAACATATATTTCTTGAATGGTTCCCCCTTAGCTCTGAAGTTTATTATAGTTGGCATTAAAGATGGATGATTGCTGGATACCCATGTCATAGCTAACTCCTCTTCCTCAGCACTTAGGTTTTGACCCTGATATTGGATATTGACAATATTTGCCAAAAAATGAGCTGGAGTCAGTGCTTGTCCCATTCGTTTGTTTACTGCTTGTAATTTAATTCTGTCCATGTGTAGTTCTGTTTTTAAGTGTTCACTCAGTTCCTTCCAAATTTCAACAGCATCCGCAATAAAACAGCTATTTTTCTGTATTTTGTTTAAAGCTTGAGAGATGGGTTTCAGGAAGCTCAGCATATGTTCAACATTTCTCTTAAGCCCAATGTTGAGGATTTTGGCCGTGACAGTGCCATCTATTTTATCTCGATTTTCTTCACAAAGTGTCATCAGAATAGGCCAGTTTTTGATATACTGCTCAAAACAGTCCACCGCAGAGTTCCATCTAACATCTTGTGGGAGCGTTAGCTTGGTTCCACCCATCCTTTTCAGAGCTGCTGCAGCAAAATGATTATTACGGAAGTATTTAGCAATTTCAACAACATTAGCCTTTATTTCTGGAACACTTAAGTCTTTGGCTAAGAGGTGCAGCAAATTAGCACTGCAACCATATGTTATTAGCAGCTTTGTATTCCCTCCCTGCTCTTCTAAATCTCTTCTCATCTTGGATACGTTTGCAGCATTGTCAGTGACCAAACTGCGTACTAGACATTTGAATTTTTGTTCACATGTCGTTATAGGTTTTACTGCCACTTCTTGTAAGTATTCTGCTGTGTGTGCATTTCCTGATGTATCAGTTGTTTGTGCAAGGAAGATTTTACCTTCTTCTGTTATACAAGCACATACAATAGGATCATTGTGGACATTACTCCACCCATCAATACTTAGGTTAACAATTTTACCCTCCAGAGCTGTTGCACATTGCTCCATTTCTCTGTCATACACTTGATCTAGCAGTTTCCCTGCAACATCAGCTCTGCTGGGTGGACTGTATCCTGGTCTCAGTGACTGAACCATATTAATGAAATGTGGGTTCTCAGTCAGACGGAAAGAAGAGTTCGTTGCATAAATAAACTGGGCAATTTTTTCATCAATCAACTCTTTTTCTAATCTGCTAGTTCTTATCACAAACCTATCTATGGTGGTTCCAGGAGGTAAAGGTTTTTTCTTCCTTTTTGGTGATGGTGATATGTGGCTGTGGGTGTCTGATGATGATGCTGCTGCTAATGAAGCACTATCCTGGATGGATAACTCTGAAACTGTAGAACAGGATGATGGTGATCTTGGAGGTGGATAGTTTCCAGAATCCATGAATTCCCCTAAACAAAAAAAGTCAATGCTGTTATTTTATTGTTTATACAATTTCTACTTATTGTACACAACACATCACTGCCCCTGCCCCAAAAGGAATATTTGTTTTTCTTCATAACTGTACCAAATGACAGTAACATGCAGTAATAATAAGAAATATAATTTTTCTCACACATGACAGTTCAGTCTTTAGAAATAGGATTCAATAAAAATGTTTACCAACCTGAAGATCCTCCTGTTCAGAAGTGTTTCTTTGGTCATCTTCATCACCGCACTTCTCATGATGTTGCCTCATTCGCGCCACCAGGCCTTGCATCTCTTTGTTGCATCGTTTGCATTTTGCACGCACGCATGCCTGCCTTACCGATAGGCGAAGGAGCTTCATTAAAATATTCCCAAACTGGGTCTCTTTTACGGCCTGCTGCCATTATAAGGAAAGAATGTAATAAACCTCAGATCGTACACACAAACAGATCCAGACTTGTCTGTCTGTGGCTATGCTGCAGTATTGTGCTCAAAGTTTCACTTTCATTTTCTTGTCTGCTTGCCCTTCCTCCTCCTCACACTTAGATTCACATTCTTCTTGTGTTGTGCAGATCTATTCCACTCCAAACAATCAGAAACATATTGTCTAACTTCTTGGACTTGGCACTGAAGGGGTTGATTCTGTATTCATAGGTTTGTAGAACAATAGGATTAAGGTCTTTTTCTCAACTCTGTTCATGTTGTAACATTTTTGCCATGAAGAAGAGGCTGGGACCTCTGCGGAGTCAAATTCAGTTTTGAGAACTGCGTAAGTAAAGCGAGCGTCTGTGATAATATAGGAGAGAAACTGCCCACTAATCCTACAGAAACCTCTGGAAGAGCATGGCATTGTGAATGTTACACATATACAGCCTTTATTCTACTGAGTTAAACAACTCCGCTTTATCTCATGATGGAAGAACCTTTGGATGGTAAAATATTTTCCTCAAAAAGCAGTTTATTGAAAAAAATCCGATTTAAATAAAAAAAATCCGATTTAAATAAAAAAAATCCGATTTTTTAGATTTTTTTAAAAAAAACATTGATTTTTATCCACCCTGTTTCACACTGATTTCTACAATGTTAGTGCGAACTCTGCAAATGGGAATACTCAATCTACATGCAACATGATATTCCTGACCAACTTTTAGCACCACGTGGAAAAACATTGGGGCAGATTCTGAATGAAAGCATGTCAAGGATTAACCAACCCAGTTGAATGAAAATTTGGCTATTTTTCAGTAGTTCACACTGTAAATTTGCTACAGAAATCCAAGCGATTTGACTTAAAAGGGTTTTCCAAACCAAGAAAGTGATGTTAGAATGTTTTAATTTTCTAAATTTTGGGGGTCTGAAAGCAAACCCCCCAATTCAAAGCTCCTTTGTGCTCCATAGCGCCACCCCAAATCAGGCTTTATCAGGTATTGCAGCTCAGCTCCACTTGTTCTTTCATGGGGGTCCAATGGGTCGAATCTCCATCACCAATGGTAAAAAAAAAAAAACAGTCTTGCAGGTCACATGACTGGTCCCATTTTGGCAGCAGAGCGCCCCCTGCAGCCTGAGAATCTATCTCCCATGAGAATGGACTATTCTGTCTGATTGCGCACATTGGACAATATGAAGAAACCAGTAATTAACTCCATTCTGTTCTCCGTTCTTCTCTCGAAACTTCCTGCACATAAAAGGTTTCTGGACTTTCTTCTCCCAGATGTCATTTACCTCCTCTATGAAAGGCTGGCGCCTCGGCAGACGGCAGAATAAGACGATACAATTAGTTTTCTTGGATATTTGCTGAACCGATCACATTTATTTCTGATGCTTTTTTAATTATTGCAAATTGTGAAGAAAATACACATTGAAAGGAAACATCTCCCCGGAGAATTGCAGACCAGAGCCTGAAAATGCGGTGTGAAAGCACAGAGTAAAAATAACCTCGTACCTGTGAGAGAAGACACATGTGACGTCCCGCAGGTGGATATATCTGTGTATATACTGTGTGTGTGTATATGTGTATATATATATATATATATATATATGTGTGTATATATATGTGTGTATATATATATATATATATATATATATATATATATATATATATATATATATATATATATATATATATATATATATATATATCACTGTGATGCAGCGAGGTCCTTGCTGTGCAGTGAATAGGCAGTGACCCATATAGAGTTCAAATAAAGTCTTGTTTATTTCACAGCATACTCACAAACCGGAAAAATAAGCAAACAAGTCTTTCAGTATGCAGCCAGGAAAAATAACGACCGTCCACAATCCGTTGCCGTGAACGTAATACACCACCGTGTACGCTGGGCTGTCAGGCTTTTCAGGCTCTGCCTGGCCCGTGTTGCACCACACGGACAGAGCTCCTCATAAAGCTCCTGCTAGGTCTGACTCCCAGACCAACACTGACACACCCAAACTTTCTTGCAGGGTTTTTATTTCTTTCCTCCAGATTCTATGGCCATGGGCCACTATAAAATCTGGGCTGGAGGAAACGGACCGGCCCCACTGCCTTCCTGCAGTCCGTTTCAAAAATAAAAGCCCATACCGGGTTTTCCTGAATAATTTCTGGGTCAAATAACTTGATCCAGTTCACACTCACTTTTATTCTTCCGTGTCTCACAGGCAAACCTGCTGTGAGCACAGGGCACTCCAGCGGACCTAATATGCTTCTAAGCACATCCTGGGGGATACATAGCGACCCTCGCATATGACACCGGTCACTGCCTTACAACACACACACATATACAGCAGATGGGAAATATCCCAACCACGTCACTAACATCCCATGTGAATGAGCAGACTATAGGGCGAAAGCCAGTGAAGGGGGGGTTCTATAAATCTGGGCCCCTGGGCCAGTCATGGTCAGTGGCCCCTTCCACCACAATAACCATGTGATACATTGTATCTATTTCTCGTACTTATTTCCTTTTTCACATCTTGTAATATTACCCTAAATATTTGCAAATCCGATTTTAATTCATAAAATGCTACACATTGGTGCAGTCGCCCACAGCAACAGTCTCAGGAGGTGGACTGGCATATTTAGTGACTGTAAACTGGAGGATATGGTTCCTGGTTGCGATCCGGAGTATATTGTGTACTGTGTGCGCTGTGGGTGCCAGGCTTTTCAACTGCCTTGGCATTACGGCTCCGCTGGCCTGTGTTGCCTTACACAGGTGGAGCTCTACAAAACCTTCTGCTCTGTACTCCTCCAAACACCAGACTGACACTGAATGTGAACCAGACACACCAACCCTCTGCTTCAGGGTTTTTTACAAGCAACCTGTGGCCTTCAGCCACATGGAAAACCCGGCCCGGAATGGAATAGACTGCACCACTACCGTCCTATAGTCTGTTTCAGCACAAAAGCCAAAAGCTGGTTTCCCCCAAATCTGCCTTGGACAACCAGCATGTCCAAGACCTATACTTACTTTAGTCTGCATTGCAACCACAGCTACGCCTGTGACTGCAATGCACTCTCATGGCTTCAGTACTCTTTGTGCGCATCCTGGGGGGAACATACAGTGACCCCTACATGTAACACCAGTCACTGCCTCACATCATGTGCAACAAGCAATCCTGGAGGATTCAGTCTGTGAGCTAAATAGCCTGGACCCCAGACTGATACATTGTAACAAACTATCAGCCCTGGAGAGTGACTGAAGCTGCTGATGTGTTTACATCACAGGAGGGAAATGTAACAATGTAACAGCTGGGAGAATAATAGATTCCTGAATGTTACCATGAACATCCCAAGTCACTGACAGCCAGCAGGTGCTGACATACCAGCGGTGCAGCCGCAGAGGGGCCCACGAAGTGAAGGGGCCACAGTCCGCTTCAAAGTCAGTGTTCCTTATGATGAGTTATTGTCTGCAGAGGGCCCAGATACACTGTTCCTGTCTGCGTCCGCTCCTGTGCACAGATGTTGGGTTTGAAACAAAAAGTATATTGGAAAGTTTCCGGACTTTGTCACTGACTGTTGTGGATGTGACCAGATCGGATGGAGACGTCACATTGTCGGGGGCTGAATCGGTCTGTAACAATCATTGCGGTTTGTGGACAATCCGTCAGGAAGTCGTTCTGTTTGGCGATTATTACACATATGTAGCTCCCATTATTTGGACATGAGATCTGCATCTTATCTGCACTTGTACGTGAATTGTGGCCCGTAGCCCTCACCGCCCGCGGCACGATTGATGCGCCACCACTATGCTGCATAGCTGATGGTGAATTGTGGATATTAGGAGAGACGCTGTGGATTTATGGGTCTGTTCGGAGCAGCAGCGTCTATCTATAACATCATTATACACAGGGCTGGAGACAAGCCTCATCTGAATTATAGATCGGCCGTATCGCGGAGTATATACAGCAGCCATAAACCGCCATAAACACGGACGGAGAGCCGGAGAGTGAGCGGCGGGAGCACATAAAGCATCGCGCGGTCCTGCCGCAGAAATCATCCACTCCGGTTAGAGGAGCTGGCGCTTATATAGGGCCACCGCCAGGGGTGGACACAGACAGAAGGGGGCGCTGTGCAGTCCAACAGCTCCTCATAAGGCACCTGCTTTGGAGCTGGATGTGGCCCCCTCACCTCTCGGGCCCCTGTGCGCATGTTGCACCAATGGCCTGTCCGCCCCCGGGGATCCGGCGCTTGCTAACCAACACCACGGTGGCGATTTTATGGTCAGTGCCCATGGTGATTCCATCTTGGCATCATTTTCTGATGTTATCCCTATGGAGCACTGACAAGAAGCTGAATAACCTGATCCACTTCCAACCACTGCTGAAATACTCAGTGCTGCTGAGAAAGGCTGCTCCTCCACTTGTCTCCATTCTATTCCCTGTGATGGAACTGCCCCATTATTAGCTTCATTATGGCTGTTGTACCTCTCCTGAAATACTTTGTGCTGCTTATGGCTTGTTTTTTTCCTTCATTCTCCTGCTCACATCATGACACTGACCACGCAGCCCTATCCTTTCTGGGATCACTGCAAAAGCAGACGGGTAACTAATCTGCCAAATATTATCCCACCCTTCGCCTAAAATACTCTGTGCTGCTTGAAAAATGACCCGCTCTTTCCTGTATCTCTTGTCTTATTCTCCTAATCTGAAGCCCCTTCCTCACTAGCATCAAGATTGGAGGGGCTGCTGTCCTTCATAAGATCAACACAGTGCTGTCCTGTAATACTCTGTGCTGCTGAAAATTCCTGCTCCTTCCACTATGTAACTCTTGGAATGTATCCCACAACTTGCCTTTATTCTCCTCACTAATAACTGGTAGAGAGGCGGCCGCCCTTCCTAAGATCTATCCAGCCCGTTGCTTTAGTACTCTGTGCTGCTGGCCGGCTCTGCTGCTTCCACTATGCCTCTTGGATGTGTTGCTCTGTCCTCACCATCATCTTCAGAAGTCAAGTTACAACTTTCTCCTTCAGTCATCAGGATTTTGGGCATTTCTTATCCAATCGGGTACAAAAATTGTGTTTAAAATAAAGTAAGGGAGCAAAGCATGACGGGGGTCCTGCAGATCACATGTGACCACTGGAGGGACATGACGCTCTAAGGGACCCCTCTCTATATATTCTGGGTATAATACCACCAGAACCCCAGTGGGCTATCACTATAAGAAACATGACAGTCCCGAAAACCCCTGGGACTATAAATTTGCATCATAAGGGACGAAAATAGCACAGAAAAAAAGCAAGAGATGTAAAAAATCTAAAGTGGCTGGAGTCCAAGAAAATGATTGACAGCTGAACCCCAAGAGGTTTTGCAGCAGCTGTTGGAAAGCGGTTCTGGCTGAGTGGATGTGGTTTATAAATACACAGTTAATGGATGAGGACTTCGGGAGATGGTGGCGGTAATAAATCACCAAAGACATGAGGAGATAAGATCATGGAGTGTGAAATACCCCACTAAGCAGAATCTGCTCCCCTAAAATCTGTGCGGAGGCGAAAGTGGAAATGAAAGGAAGTGAAATGGTTACATTGTAGCAAAGTGTCTGTTAGTCCAAAAGGTTCTGTCCAGTGGTCAACATTCCACCGAGCCCCCTGATACAATAAGCAACAATGTAACAAATATGGAACATACAGACATATGGGGTCAACATTCCACCGAGCCCCCTGATACAATAGGCAACAATGTAACAAATATGGAACATACTGACATATGGGGTCCTTCATACGACCGGCAGCACTGTAGTCTCCAGTGCAGGGGTCCGTGTACCCTTATACAGCACATGGCAAAGGAGCGGTTCACTCACAGAAATGAGCAAAATAACTCAAAACAAATGGAAAGTGCCTTGAATTTTACAAATCTGATTTCCTTCTGGCAGAAGAGGAGTTCCATATATATATGCGTGTATACTCACCACTGACCTGTCTCACTGCCACAGCTCCCTGCCCGGTTATCCGTTTACTCCCTGCAGCTCCTTTGTCTTCTTTCCTTCTATTGTGGCAATCATATTTCAGATTTTCAGTCTTCGCCGGCTCTTCCAGCACCGACCGGCATCACGATGTGTGCGGCCCTAAGAATTATCGAAAGCTCTAGAAAAAGACGTTTATTGCCACATCTGAAGAAAAGAAGCCGCAGGGACAGAACGGATGAGCAGGCGGGAGCAGCGGTGGTGCTGAAGCCGCAGGGAGAGATAGGATGAGCAGGCGGGCAGTGCAACAGGTGAGAACTGTTCATTATTCTCCGTGTTCTTTAGAGACTGCAGTGGCCACTAGGGGGAGCTTACTGTATACGGATGTATACACTGTAAGCTCATGAGCTCCCCCAAGTGGTGGCTGAATTTAACTCCGTTTCAATACTGCGAATTTGCAGATTTGTGCCAGAAAAACTAATTTCCAACCTTTATAAATATAAATAACAAAATGTATTGTCACAAAATACTTATAAAACATGGTATTAAACAGTGTTAAGGTTTATTTATATGTGAACTCTGTCACGATATATAGCGACCTCGCGGGGGTTCAGTAGCGGACGGCACAACAAACTCGCAACGGGATGGAAAAGGGGGGGGGAGGAAGGCCCTATAAATAGGGAAATGAAGGAATGGTTGCCTGCTCAAACCTGAGCCTATCCTTGCACTCCCCTAACGCCCTAAGTGGGTCCTTCCCCCCCACTGCCATCAGGAACCTCGTCCCTAGTTGTTGCCTCACACTGCCCTAGGGAAACTGACATTAACTCCCAATAGTCCTGAAAGGAAAAAAGCTACTTTTAAAACAGTGGAACCAGAGCTGCCACGAATCAAAAAAATGGATCATGACAAACTCACTGCCCAATAATAAAAATAAGTCCTAAATGTTTAATCTCGCTAATTCTGAAGATGACTCCCAGTATTAGCCCCCGCTTGGTCACTGCTGCCTTTGTATAATGCTCAGTACTACTTCTCACATTGGCAATGCCCGGATTTTAGCGTTTCCTGTAGCTCTCCCCTATTAACCCTATAATGATCAGTAGGTATAACGCAGCTGAAGTGAGAGCCTCCGGAAGCAGACTCTGTGCCTGATCGGTTTCCATATTGGCCTGCTGAGCTGAAACACAAGAGGCAGCGGGCACAAGACGCACAGCGGCATCCTAAGCACCGTTATTGGCTAATATTGTACTTTCTATACTATAATCCTCACGATAAATAATAGATCTCTCCCTCCAGGCTGCTTTTCACTCCATCCGTCAATGAGAGGGGAGGATGGCCCATTAGGTGTTCTGGCAATAATACTGTTTAATGTGTCAGTGGCAGAATGGAGAGGAGAATGGGCTCGTTCTTTTTACGTTTCCATTGGAATTTCGTGATAAACACTTAAAGCGCATTTATTCACCGAATAAAAAGGTTATGTATATGGATATATAATACTGTTTTCTAGCATTTTCATACGCAATGTTGAAATTTAGATATAACAGCAGCTATACAACATAATATATTACGGTCACATTATATTCTCCTAAGATAATTATCAAGTGACTCTTCTCTTACCAATGCAGCTAGCGAGGTCTTGTAACTATAGATGGACTCTAGAAATGTTTTATGATCATAGCACAACTCTCTACCCTCCAATACATTTCAGGGAGTCATTTCGGTTCTTGCGTATATTGATATATAATCTGACCAGTCTAAGTGTCAAAGATAAAAAGCAAGTGACTTTGCCGTTCCATATTGTTGGCTTGCAAGGGATTGTAAAAAAATACTTAAAATAATGCAGTTTGAAATATCAGGTATACGAACGTTTCATACAGTTGTATATCAGGTCTTGCCAAAAGACATCGTGTTTTAAAGATATTGAGCAAGTAACAAAGGAGGTTTTCTCAAACATCTCCCAACTGTCATGGCGGCGTCCGGGTCCGTGGATTCCACAGATTCAGACAATCCTCCTTGTGACTCAATAAATAGCTATGGTCAGCACAAAGTGACCCGGGCGTAGAATTGAAGAGCTGCAGCTCCTAGGCAGGTTAGAAGGAGTTAAATCTTGGCTGATCTAAGGATGCTGATTGCCTGTGGTCACATGCTGCCGGGAAAATCAGCCATATCTGCTCTGTCCCTGTTTAACTTGGCACCACGGATCAGGGAATGCCAGCAACAGTTCTCTATCCTGGTCTGGAGAGTTGGACACGTCCTGGTTATTAGTGTTTTTTTCTAAAGTTGTTGCGAGTGGCGTTTGGTTAACCCTTTCCTTTGCCCTTAGCTGTCTTTATATTACTTTGTTGCCTCTCGAGCTGTACACTTTATATTCCTCTGTGTATTTCCCTGTTGTGTGATTGTGCTTCTGTTTCTGCCCTGTCTGTTTTGTCATTTTCCATACACTGTAGAGATTAGTGCTACCTAGGAGCATAGGTAAGCACGAGGCCCAGGCATCTCCACCTTCAGGGGTAATCCTGGGACAGGGATAGCCAGGGACCCCTAACCTCAGGGTCACCTATTATCCCACAGTCACACTGTGACCCAAGCTCATCATCGGCTTCACTTTAGTATGTGAACGTTTGTGTTATGTGAAAGCCAATGCAAATTTTTTGCCTCTAAACTGTGACAAAGACACTTTACTGTTGTTTTGTTATCTTATTTGATATATTGTATAACTAGTATGTACTTCAACTATAGTTAGTAAGTGAAATGTGTGTTATTTATGTTGCAGCCAGAAAGTTTTGATAAGGATAGAGGAAATCCAATAGTGTGTGTATGACAGCTGCTGTATACCATGACATAGTACATTAATGTTTGTGCTCCCAAGAGAATAAGCAAGTGACTCTGGTGTTGTCGTTATCAACAATGCAATTGACAAGGTCTAGAAAAGAAAAATAGATTCTAGATATTCACTGTAATTACATCAAAACTAATGCCAAAGAAATTGTACCATTGTTTCATGCTGCTTTATATATTTTAGTATCTGCAGCAGAGATAATTAGCAAGAGACACTAATATTACTAATAATACAGTTAACAAGGCAACGTAAGAACAGATGATGTGGTATCATGTACATAAAGTGCTAAAATGATTCACTATAGTTGTCCTCACTAACAGTATACATTTGAAAGATAATTAGCAAGTGACACTGATATTACTAAGAATGCAGCCTGTTAAGAGTGTTAAGATATATGAAAACTTGAAATACAATGTAGTGGTATCACTCACTCTTTACTTTTCATTTAGTTCCCGGAGAAGATTGATTTAGTGTGACATATTTCATTACCATTATATGCTACAAGTATAATTAGCAAGTGACACTACTGTTTCTAATGGTTGACACTGCAATTAAAAAGATCTTATAGAGATGAATGGAATCAATAAATACTGTATGGTGACAGAGTATAACACTGTTATTCGAGTAGTCAGAAATACAACTTGCTACACGGCCAGTATCCAATCAAACGATAATTATCAAGAGACTCTACTGAACAAAACTGCAACTGGTCTTGTAAGATATTTGGAATTTATTTGTATATGACGTAACGACTGCTCTTCCTTCCAAGTAATACAGAATTGAATTTATGGTTGTGTGTTGTCTAGCTTGCAAAGTTATATGACCGTTCTTCTATGCTTAAAAGGTAATTAGTAAGTGACTCTGTTCCTATACGAGTTCCTCGTATACAGTTGGCAATGTTTAAAAAAATGGCATAAAACCAATAGATTTAATATTAGAATATTACATGCATAAAAGAGATTAATGTTGTTGGATGTCTAGTCTGATAGTAGGAGATTGTGTTCTGAAGATAATAAGCGAGTGATATGTCAGTCACAAGCTCATTATCAGTCTCACGCAATTATATTTGTATGTTTTAAGCTACAAGTAAGAGATTAGAAGGGTTGGAAATTGGAGGTGGGCAAAACGATTTGCAGGCCCTGGGTCCTGTTGCCACGTTGGTAGTCCGAGCAGAACCAGCGCCCTGCGAATCATCCTACTTCCTTCTGGTATCCCTGGTGCCTCTTCTGATTAACGGGTCTGGCGTGATGTCATGTGCTATGCTTCAATGGTGACTATGCAGAAGCTTGGGAGGAGATCCGCGGGATTAGGTCCTGTGACCGTGGGCTAGTATGAGCATTGATAGACTAATATTAAAAAGAGTGTTAGTAGTGCGCCCCCTATCTGCGATACATTGTATTGCTCTCACGCTATGATTCTTAAGTTGACACTTTTGTAAAATAAACCTGATAACACTGTGTAATGCTTTGTGCAGGGACTAAGGGGTCTGTGCATGATTCAGGGGTTCACAAAACACCAAAGATGGACTACTGAATAAATATATAGACTACCCCTCTCTCAGATCTAAGTTTTGTTTCTTTTGCTCCATAGACGTAAAATAAATGGACCTTTTATTACCATTCGCCCCAGCAGAGATAATACAAAGAATCAATAGATTTCTCTCCCTATTAACACCCACCGCCCATCACTGGACTCATTACCACTGTAGACGGATGACCCTCAGCGGCCGGTAGACAGTCGCCGCCGGCCGAGCGCGGTTATACCTGAGCTCCAGAACAAATGGGCAAAACACAGTCCCTAATGCTTCTTTAATGGAGTGTAGGACACCAAATGGTTATTTCCAAACATCATTCTCTCATTGACCTGCCGGTTCTGCACAATTAACCTGATTGTGGCCGGCCTTATAATATCCGGGAGCTGCAAACGTATAATATCCGGGAGCCACAAACCTATAATATCCAAGAGCTGCATACATATAATATCCGGGAGCTGCAAACGTATAATATCCGGGAGCTGCAAACGTATAATATCCGGGAGCTGCAAACATATACTATCCGGGAGCTGCAAGCATATAATATCTGGGAGCTGCAAACGTATAATATCCTGGAGCTGCAAACATATAATATCCGGGAGCCACAAACCTATAATATCCAAGAGCTGCAAGCATATAATATCTGGGAGCTGCAAACGTATAATATCCGGGAGCTGCAAACGTATAATATCCGGGAGCTGCAAGCATATAATATCCGGGAGCTGCAAACGTATAATATCCGGGAGCCACAAACCTATAATATCCAAGAGCTGCATACATATAATATCCGGGAGCTGCAAACGTATAATATCCGGGAGCTGCAAACATATACTATCCGGGAGCTGCAAGCATATAATATCCTGGAGCTGCAAACGTATAATATCCGGGAGCTGCAAACGTATAATATCCGGGAGCTGCAAACGTATAATATCCGGGAGCTGCAAACATATACTATCCGGGAGCTGCAAGCATATAATATCCTGGAGCTGCAAACATATAATATCCGGGAGCCACAAACCTATAATATCCAAGAGCTGCATACATATAATATCCTGGAGCTGCATACATATAATATCCTGGAGCTGCAAACATATAATATCCGGGAGCCACAAACCTATAATATCCAAGAGCTGCATACATATAATATCCTGGAGCTGCATACATATAATATCCTGGAGCTGCAAACATATAATATCCGGGAGCCACAAACCTATAATATCCAAGAGCTGCATACATATAATATCTGGGAGCTGCAAACGTATAATATCTGGGAGCTGCAAAGGTATAATATCCTGGAGCTGCAAACATATAATATCCGGGAGCCACAAACCTATAATATCCAAGAGCTGCAAACATATAACATCCGGGAGCCACAAACATATAATATCTGGGAGCTGCAAACGTATAATATCCGGGAGCCGCAAGCGTATAATATCCGGGAGCCGCAAACATATAATATCCGGGAGCTGCAAAGGTATAATATCCGGGAGCTGCAAACGTATAATATCCGGGAGCCGCAAACATATAATATCCGGGAGCTGCAAAGGTATAATATCCGGGAGCCGCAAACATATAATATCTAGGAACTGCAAACGTATAATATCCGGGAGCCGCAAGCGTATAATATCCGGGAGCCGCAAACATATAATATGCGGGAGCCGCAAACATATAATATGCGGGAGCCGCAAACATATAATATGCGGGAGCCGCAAACATATAATATGCGGGAGCCGCAAACATATAATATGCGGGAGCCGCAAACATATAATATGCCGGAGCCGCAAACATATAATATGCCGGAGCCGCAAACATATAATATGCGGGAGCTGCAAACATATAATATGCCGGAGCTGCAAACATATAATATGCGGGAGCTGCAAACATATAATATGCGGGAGCTGCAAACATATAATATGCGGGAGCTGCAAACATATAATACGCGGGAGCTGCAAACATATAATAAGCGGGAGCTGCAAACATATAATATGCGGGAGCTGCAAACATATAATACGCGGGAGCTGCAAACATATAATACGCGGGAGCCGCAAACATATAATACGCGGGAGCCGCAAACATATAATACGCGGGAGCCGCAAACATATAATACGCGGGAGCCGCAAACATATAATACGCGGGAGCCGCAAACATATAATACGCGGGAGCCGCAAACATATAATATGCGGGAGCCGCAAACATATAATACGCGGGAGCCGCAAACATATAATACGCGGGAGCCGCAAACATATAATACGCGGGAGCCGCAAACATATAATACGCGGGAGCTGCAAACATATAATACGCGGGAGCTGCAAACATATAATACGCGGGAGCCGCAAACATATAATACGCGGGAGCCGCAAACATATAATACGCGGGAGCCGCAAACATATAATACGCGGGAGCCGCAAACATATAATACGCGGGAGCCGCAAACATATAATACGCGGGAGCCGCAAACATATAATACGCGGGAGCCGCAAACATATAATATGCGGGAGCCGCAAACATATAATATGCGGGAGCCGCAAACATATAATACGCGGGAGCCGCAAACCTATAATATCCGGGAGCCGCAAACCTATAATATCCGGGAGCCGCAAACCTATAATATCCGGGAGCCGCAAACATATAATATCCGGGAGATGTAAACATTCCTGCCGCATTCATTATTTCGTTGCCGCCTATTTTATGTTTTCTGTTAATGTTGTTTTTTTTTTCTTTTGATACAAATTCTTCTTTTAAGTTTCAACCATTTTGCCATTTTTCTTCTATTCTATCGTCTGTTTTCTTTCCTCTGTTCTTCATACTGGCGCAGGTTTGCAGACCATTCATTATTTGTGACTTTTTAAAAAGTTGCAAAATATTTGATGAAATGTCATCTAGTTCCCTGCACCCGGGAGAGATGAGTGCGACATTATAACAGATATTACGCTCTTAAAGGGAATCGGTCAGCAGGATCTCACCTCCCAAACTATTAATATGTCCATGTAGCTTTTTCACAGTCCAGCAATCCCTTTACATGGCTGGTCCGTTCCTCTGTTACTGAGATACCAGCGTTTGAATTGATATGCAAATGAGGCTGAAGTGCTATGGTAGATCTGAAGCCTTTGTCACTCCAGCTCTATCCTCCACCAGGCACTGCCACCTTCTCCTTTGCCTGAAGTCACACAGCATAGAGGCTGTCAGGCAGGCAGGGAGTGGTGGCCCTAGGTGAGCTATAGACCTGGAGTGACAAAGGCTTCAGATCTACCATAGCACTTCAGCCTCATTTGCATATCAATTCAAACGCTGATTTCTCAGTAATGGAGGCTATGTAAAGGGATTGTTGGATTTGTCTTTGAAATATATAGTTTGGGGAGACAGTGAAATCCTGCTGATAGATGATTTCCTTGTAGAAGAGACAAAAAAGATAAAAGTCAAGAACCTTTCACGAAGCCATTTTGAAGAATTGACACAAAAAAAAAATGCAGAAGGCAAAAAAAGAACAAATGATGAATCGATCCCTTCATCTGCAGATAGAGACAGCACAGCAGGGGTTACACCCAGCCCCGTGGCCCCAGGACCAGTAATATTGGCTCCTCGCCCTGAGCTGAGGATTCATCTCCCTCCTTGCAGCACTAATAATCCCAGAACTGCGCGGCTGATTTCTCATTAATTACCCCCTTACCCAAAGATCCCTTTGTTGCGGAGGCCGTGGCTGCCAGTGATCATTCCCATACACGACTAATTGCTGGAACTCGCTGGAGTCGGGATCACTTTGCATTTATTACCTTTGCCGACTGCTTCTTGGTATTATCATAAATGGAGCAGTAATGAATTACTCCACGACAAAAGCTTAGAGAGGTCAAGTGCTGCCACCCTTGCCTGCAGAGGACAATTAGTCAGCTGAAGGACTTTACAAGGGGGTGTAAACTTTTGCAACCAATGCTCATATAACTATAAGATGTCTAACGAGTGCGGGGTCAAGGACCGCAGGGACAGAAATCTCTATATTGTTCTGACATTGCCAGCGGACATGGTATAGCCAAGTTTGCACACCATTTGTATTGCTAAGGCTGGGTTCACATTGCGTTAATGTGTGCACGCTAATGGACAGCGTTGCACGGCGAAAATGTCGCAATTAACGCCGTGCAACGGGGCCGTTAGCGTGCCCATTGACAGCAATGTCAATTTCTCCTGCAGCGCATCACTAGCGCGTGCCTTTTTCGGCTCGCGCTAGTGATGTGCCGTTCTTCTGTGACGCGCCTCGGACGCTGCTTGCAGCGTCCGCGGCGCGCCCGAGGTCCGTTCCCCGCTCTCGCAGATCGGGGATCTGCGAGAGTGGGGACGTTAACGCGACCCCTAACACGGCCCCTAAATAAACATTGCGTTAGCGCAATCCGCTAGCGCTAAACGGATTGCCCTAACGCAATGTGAACCTAGCCTAAGTTTGCACACCATTTGTATTGCTAAGTTTGCACGCCATTTGTATTGCTAAGTTTGCACACCATTTGTATTGCTAAGTTTGCACACCATTTGTATTGCTAAGTTTGCACGCCATTTGTATCGCTCTTGTGCATTAGAAAAAAAAAACTGCTTTGCGAACAGTCTTGGTTTGTGTGCGCAGCTCCTGTGCAGGCCGATGTGTCTCCATGGCTACACATCACAAACACTGTGCCGTACGAGGCTCTTTGTCATCTTCATTCCCAGGGCTAAATTTCCAATGCAAAGACTTGCAATAATTGGGGGCCCAGTTGACACTTTTGCATTGGGGCCCATGAGCTTCAAGTTTCACCCCTGTTCAGGCAGGAGAAGAGGAGGGAGATGGGAGGGAATACATCTGCAAGATCAGACTGCAGGGCATTGTTTGTAGTCTGTATCCATGGCGACACATTGCGCTGCATACACAAAACGGTAGGTGATTTTTAATCAATGAAAAGTTTGGGGTATTAGGTAGCCCCCGGTGTCACTAATACAAAGCTGTGCCAGGTGTATACGGGATATACCCCAGCTAAGGTGCAGTGGACATGTTATCGATCCCACAGCCACTAATGGCTGACGCTCCGGCTCCTGATCATTGCTGCTAACCTCGTTCATTTTCATTAGCTCACAATTTGCTGGATTCCATTCCCGAGCCCCGGCCTGATTCCTGCTGCCCTTCTCTGCAGCTAATATCTCATTTACATTGCTATTTAGTCTCTCGCCGCGTCTTATCTTCCACCACTGATACCGGCTTTCATTAAAAATGTCAATACCAATTGTGGCCGCTAATCATTTCCATATCTCAATTAAACATTAATCCTTAATAGAAAAGAGGTTTCTCCTTAAGGACTTGACGTTTCCACCATTTTCTCCCATATCTCTGATCCCTTATCTGCACCATGAAAGTAGATCGTCCCGGAGGACGCCTGCGCCGGCCGCCATACTGCGGAATCCTGCAGATACAATGTATCGTACAGGACGTGTATTCACCTGGAGAAACCAACATCTGAGCATGTGACCCTATAATATATCTTATTACAGGACAGTGACGATCCCCTAATCTTCCAGCAGCCTCTAATTCCCTCTCCCTGGACTGTAGTCTCTATAAATGGTCTGCGTCCTGCTCAATCAGCTGAAAATTCATCAATCGTAAAAGAGAAAAAGGTGAGGAGCAAGCGGAGGAGGGGGATGCAGCTGCAGATTCTCTCTATGTCTGAGACTTCATGCTGTGAGAGGGAGGAGGGAGCAGCAGTGGCAGAAATCCAAATGACAGAGAGCGGAGCACCCAACTCTCTATTCAGCAGGCACCAACATAGAAAAGAGCTCAGGTGTGCAATCTACAGCTCCATTTGTGGAAGGGATCGCTCAGATTCTGCTCCAATTCTCTTTGCAGCTGCTTTACGATGATATATATTCATCTATGTGCTGCTTCCATAATTTGCTCAGAGGGCTTCTCAGTCCCATTTTTGACAGTAGAAGAGAAGATAAAAAGTAACAAATGGCTGCAGGATCTGACTACACAGGGTGTGAATGTAGTCTGTAACCATGGAGACACAAAAACAGATTATTAATCAAGGCTACTTGTAAGGTCGTCTTAAGGAGTGACTAAACTTACATATTTCTGTATAATTCTGTCCAACATGGAAAGTTCTCCAAACCCTGGCTGGTTCCCAGTCTATTTATTTGTGTTCAGCTTCACTGATGTCAGAACGTACTCATTTGGAGTAGAGATGCCGGCAGTAATGGTCAGCACCGGCGTCCTCCTCCACTGCTATGCTCATCAGAACGATCTCCTGCCGCAGATTATCCCCAGAGGTGGTGCGGAGCTGTCACTGCCATCATCAGTCCTCCAATGTGCAGATTATCCCCAGAGTTGGTGCGGAGTGGTCACTGCCATCATCAGTCCTCCAATGTGCAGATTATCCCCAGAGTTGGCGCGGAGCTGTCACTGCCATCATCAGTCCTCCAATGTGCAGATTATCTCCAGAGTTGGTGCGGAGCTGTCACTGCCATCATCAGTCCTCCAATGTGCAGATTATCCCCAGAGTTCGTGCGGAGCTGTCACTGCCATCATCAGTCCTCCAATGTGCAGATTATCCCCAGAGTTGGTGCGGAGCTGTCACTGCCATCATCAGTCCTCCCATTTGCAGTTTATCCCCAGAGTTGGTGCGGAGCTGTCACTGCCATCATCAGTCCTCCAATGTACAGATTATCCCCAGAGTTGGTGCGGAGCTGTCACTGCCATCATCAGTCCTCCAATGTGCAGATTATCCCCAGAGTTGGCGCGGAGCTGTCACTGCCATCATCAGTCCTCCAATGTGCAGATTATCTCCAGAGTTGGTGCGGAGCTGTCACTGCCATCATCAGTCCTCCAATGTGCAGATTATCCCCAGAGTTCGTGCGGAGCTGTCACTGCCATCATCAGTCCTCCAATGTGCAGATTATCCCCAGAGTTGGTGCGGAGCTGTCACTGCCATCATCAGTCCTCCCATTTGCAGTTTATCCCCAGAGTTGGTGCGGAGCTGTCACTGCCATCATCAGTCCTGCCATGTGCAGATTATCCCCAGAGTTGGCGCGGAGCTGTCACTGCCATCATCAGTCCTGCCATGTGCAGATTATCCCCAGAGTTGGCGCGGAGCTGTCACTGCCATCATCAGTCCTCCAATGTGCAGATTATCCCCAGAGTTGGCGCGGAGCTGTCACTGCCATCATCAGTCCTCCCATTTGCAGTTTATCCCCAGAGTTGGTGCGGAGCTGTCACTGCCATCATCAGTCCTCACATTTGCAGTTTATCCCCAGAGTTGGCGCGGAGCTGTCACTGTCATCATCAGTCCTCCAATGTGCAGATTATCCCCAGAGTTGGTGCGGAGCTGTCACTGCCATCATCACTCCTCCAATGTGCAGTTTATCCCCAGAGTTGGTGCGGAGCTGTCACTGCCATCATCAGTCCTCCAATGTGCAGATTATCCCCAGAGTTGGTGCGGAGCTGTCACTGCCATCATCAGTCCTCCAATGTGCAGATTATCCCCAGAGTTGGTGCGGAGCTGTCACTGCCATCATCAGTCCTCCAATGTGCAGATTATCCCCAGAGTTGGTGCGGAGGTGTCGCTGCCATCATCAGTCCTCCAATGTGCAGATTATCCCCAGAGATCGTGCGGAGCTGTCACTGCCATCATCAGTCCTCCAATGTGCAGATTATCCCCAGAGTTGGTGCGGAGCTGTCACTGCCATCATCAGTCCTCCAATGTGCAGATTATCCCCAGAGTTGGTGCGGAGGTGTCGCTGCCATCATCAGCCCTCCAATGTGCAGATTATCCCCAGAGTTGGTGCGGAGCTGTCACTGCCATCATCAGTCCTCCATGTGAGTACATTCTGATATCAAAGCAGCAAATAGACCGGGGAAAAGCCGGGGTGTGGAAGCTGCTTACATGCAATTTTTTTCCGAAATACAAATCCCTAAATAAAGTGATTTATAAAGTTTCTGGACAGATTTAAAAAAAAAAAAAATAGTTTTTAGTTTCTTTGGTAGTTTAATAGTTTCTGTAAATAAATGAATTTGCAAACATGGTGATTCTTCAGCGTTGCCGTGCTCTGGAGATAGTTCTGTAGCAGCGGCTGCTCAAGCACAAGGACGGCTCCGAGGTGTGCACAGTACCCGAGTTGTCATCTACAGCTGAAGCCTGGGTGGTCAGGACGGTTGTCAGGCTGGTGCATTGTGTGCAGGGGTAGTTGCATTGCTCCGCAGACTCTGTGCTTCCTTGGGACAACTTCCCACCAAGTTACCAGTAAATCCAGAGAGCAGAGGATTTCCAAGGCTCCAGAGCTGTAGTTTCTTTCACCATCATCAGAGCAGTTTCGGCCAACAGACGGCCTTTCTCAGGCATAAACAATTCTATCTGCCATTTGCATATGCTTGAAAAAGAATCTTTTGGTTGAAACCTTCCTATAATGATACATTTTGGATAATAAAAGAAAAAAACTTCATCTCTGAAGCCTCAAAACTCCTCTGCTCTCTGTAAGTCGTGCAGCACTGCTGTACTGTGCTCTGCCCCAGTCCACACAGAGCAGCCAAGGCTTTACCATGGCATCGGGAGCCAGGAGCGTGCATGCTGGAGCGTGCTGGAGCAAGTGGGAGCTATCAGCACAGTGCCGCCTGAGTGACGCACAATCCCTGGGAGAGAGGAGCAGGGAAAGGGCGATCAAAAAAAGTGTCATTTCTGGTAGGACATAGGATCAATATCTTGAAGAACATTTATTGCAAGGTTGGACTGATCCTAGAAGTGTCCACAAGCAATAACTTGGAGGCCGTTATTGTAGACCGTCACCTTGAACAAGTGCATAACTTCTACATGCAAAGTCAGTTTGTAAGACACGGATGTCGTTACACATATGGATCCAGAAATGGAGAAGAGCAATCGCACAGTGAAGTAGCAGCCGATGCCCCGGGCTGGAGGTCACGATCCAGAGCCTCCCATCCATCTCTGTCTGCAGCCTCATCCTCACCCGTCACTGCTGGCTGAGGTTTTGTGGAGGTCATCATTTCTGCCTGGATTCATATGACAGTGATTTTATTACTGGTGTCTGTGTCGGGCTGACAAAATATGATCATTTTAATAACAGCTGCACATTAACTGTCCTGGAAAGATCGGGGTAATGCGCATTAAAATGTAATCATAGCGCTTTGTAAAGACAATTACTTGGCAGAATTTCCACCGCCATCTCTCCGGAGGAACGGTTTTATAATATTGTGGACAGAATTATTATATCCGCTGGGACAGTGCGTGAAAAATAAGAAGCAGCGTAAAAGTCTCTGCACTACGAGGGTCTTGTGACAGCTCTGCGTACCATCACACCTACAAGTAATCAATACGTGACCCACAAAGGTCATCATGGGTCTCGTCACTCAGAAAAACTTAGATATAACTCATTTTCTGGTCTTCCCCATCTATTAATACTACTAGTAATGGAGCTGGAGGGATCTTCTGACCTTACACCGTGACCCTCGGACTCCGGAGGAATAATCTGATTTTTCATTTTAAGGTGGAACATTCCATAACGTTCAGGGAAAGTAACTGATGATGATGAACTGCAGAATCTGATAGTTGTCCTATAATCTAAAGGCCCCCCATACAGTGCCTTGCGAAAGTATTCGGCCCCCAGGAACTTTTCAACCTTTTCCCACATATCATTCTTCAAACATAAAGATACCAAATGTAACTTTTTTGTGAAGAATCAACAACAAGTGGAACACAATTGTGAAGTTGAACGAAATTTATTGGTTATTTTAAATTTTTGTGGAAATTCAAAAACTGAAAAGTGGGCGTGCAATATTATTGTCCCCTGTAACTTAATACTTTGTTGCGCCACCTTTTGCTGCGATTACAAGTCTCTTGGGGTATGTCTCTTATCAGTTTTGTACATCGAGAGACTGAAATTCTCGCCCATTCCTCCCTGGCAAACAGCTGGAGCTCAGTGAGGTTTGATGGAGGTCGTTTGTGAACAGCAGTTTTCAGCTCTTTCCACAGATTCTCGATTGGATTGAGGTCTGGACTGTGACTTGGACATTCTAACACTTGGATACGTTTATTTGTGAACCATTCCATTGTAGATTTTGCTTTATGTTTGGGATCATTGTCTTGTTGGAAGACAAATCTCCGTCCCAGTCTCAAGTCTTTTGCAGATTCCAACAGGTTTTCTTCCAGAATGGTCCTGTATTTGGTGCCATCCATCTTCCATGTCCCTGCTGAAGAAAAGCAGGCCCAAACCATGATGCTGCCACCACCATGTTTGACAGTGGGGATGGTGTGATCAGGGTGATGAGCTGTGTTGCCTTTGCGCCAAACATATCGTTTGGTATTGTTGCCAAAAAGTTCGATTTTGGTTTCCTCTGACCAGAGCACCTTCTTCCACATGTTTGGTGTCTCCCAGGTGGCTTGTTGTTTATGGATATCTTTGAGAAATGGCTTTCTTCTTGCCACTCTTCCATAAAGGCCAGATTTGTGCAGTGTACGACTGATTGTTGTCCTATGGACAGACTGTCCCACCTCAGCTGTAGATCTCTGCAGATCATCCAGAGTGATCATGGGCCTCTTGGCTGCATCTCTGATCAGTCTTCTCCTTGTTTGAGATGAAAGTTTAGAGGGACGGCCGGGTCTTGGTAGATTCGCAGTGGTATGATACTCCTTCCATTTCAATATGATCGCTTGCACAGTGCTCCTTGGGATGTTTAAAGTTTTGGAAATCATTTTGTATCCAAATCCGGCTTTAAACCTCTCCACAACAGTATCACGGACCTGCCTGTTGTGTTCCTTGGTCTTCATGATGCTCTCTGTGCTTCACACAGAACCCTGAGACTATCACAGAGCAGGGTCATTTATACGGAGACTTGATTACACACAGGTGGATTCTATTTATCATCATTAGGCATTTAGGACAACATTGGATCATTCAGAGATCCACAATGAACTTCTGGAGGGAGTTTGCTGCACTGAAAGTAAAGGGGACGAATAATATTGCACGCCCCACTTTTCAGTTTTTGAATTTCCACAAATTCCACAAATCAGTTCTCATGCTTCGCACTGACGAGGGCAAACAGCCCGAAACACCGTGTCTGCGAATTGAGATACTGATTTGGTTTTTATCCTAAGTCCTATTGCACGACTCGTTAAAGGGTTGATTGTGACATGTAGGATTGCTACTTCCAACAGACGGTGCTATAGAGTTTAAGTCCTCTTTTTCTCAGAAGAGGCAATTTGAATATTGAATTTCCACAAAAATTTAAAATAACCAATAAATTTCGTTCAACTTCACAATTGTGTTCCACTTGTTGTTGATTCTTCACCAAAACTTTACATTTGGTATCTTTGTTTGAAGCATGATATGTGGGAAAAGGTTGAAAAGTTCCTGGGGGCCGAATACTTTCGCAAGGCATTGTACATACTACCCGCAGACTGACAAATGATCCTTCAGCAGACAGCGCCTTCTCCTGATTTCACCATAGACAAGAATGATCGGCTCAACCAATCTCTGAGAGCCGCTGCCTGACATCTCTGTCCTCCAACAGACTATTCTCCGATCTCCAGACTCCTCTGTGTCCTTCAATTTCATCTGTCCTCCAGTCTCATCTCTGTCCTCCAGACTCCTCTATGTCCTCCATTCTCCGCTGTCTTTTCTGTGTCCTCCTGACTCCTCTGTCCTCCTTTCTCATCTTTGTCCTCCAGTCTCCTCTGTCCTCCAGTCTCCTCTCTGTCCTCCAGTCTCCTCTCTGTCCTCCAGTCTCCTCTCTGTCCTCCAGACTCGTCTGTCCTCCTTTTTCATCTGACTCCTCCAGTCTCCTCTGTGTCCTCCAGTCTCCTCTGTGTCCTTCAGACTCCTCTGTCCTCCTTTGTCATCTTTCTCCTCCAGTCTCCTCTGTCCTCCTTGCTCATCTCTGTCCTCTAGTCTCCTCTTTGTCGTCCAGCCTCCTCTTTGTCCTCCAGACTCCTCTATGTCCTCCAGTCTCCGCTGTCTTTTGTGTCCTCCAGTCTCCGCTATGTCCTCCAGTCTCCGCTATGTCCTCCAGTCTCCTCTGTGTCCTCCAGTCTCCTCTGTGTCCTTCAGACTCCTCTGTCCTCCTTTCTCATCTTTCTCCCCCAGACTCCTCCATTCTCCTCTGTCTCCTGTGTCCTCCAAACTCCTCTGTTTCCTTCAATCTCCTCTGTGTCCTCCAGACTCAACTCTGTCCTCCAGTCTCCTCCAGACTCCTCTCTGTCCTCCAGTCTCCTCTGTGTCCTTCAGACTCATCTGTTCTCCTTTTTCATCTTTCTCCTCCAGACTCCTCCAGTCTCCTCTGTGTCCTCCAGACTCCTCTGTGTCCTTCAGTCTCCTCTGTGTCCTCCAGACTCCGCACTGTTCTCCTTTCTCATCTCTGTCCTACAGTCTCCTCTGTCCTCCAGTCTCCTCTGTGTCCTTCAGACTCCTCTGTCCTCCTTTCTCATCTTTCTCTTCCAGTCTCCTCTCTGTCCTCCTTTCTCATCTCTGTCCTCCAGTCTCCTCTTTGTCCTCCAGTCTCCTCTGTGTCCTCCAGGCTCCTCTCTGTCCTCCTTTCTCATTTCTGTCCTCCGGTCTCTTCTGTGTCTTTCAGACTCCTCTCTGTCCTCCAGTCTCCTCCAGACTCCTCTCTGTCCTCAAAACTCTTCTCTGTCCTGTCTTTTAGTCTCCTCTCTGTCCTCCTGACTCATCTGCCACTGGTTCATCTACGGCAGAACAAAGCGACCAGCCATTGGAAATTTAACAGGTTGATCAATTAGTTTCCCCAGTATCTTCTCTCAGGGACCCCCATGCACAATACACTGTCGGCCGGCCCCACCGATATCAGTGGGTTTATTTGATGTTCGTGTAATGTGTGTGGGCCCTTACAGTGATCCACAACCCTCCATTGACCTCGTGTCTTTTTCTCCTGATGGCAGTGACAACATAACTTTTGCTCTTGCATTAACACTGGAAGTAATGGAGGAGCTCATCAGACACGTCCTTGTACATCACTAATGTAGGGAGAAGTGACGGACAGTGTCGACCTCCTGAAATGACCCATAGTGGCCAGGAGGCGCCTGATTGTAGTTGATTTTCATGTTCCTGGAGGACATTCAGTGCTTGGTCACCCAAGGAGTCATCCTATACTTGCACCACTGGAGATGCCTTCACAAGGTGCTTCCAGGCGATACAATGTGACATTTTGGAAGACTCATAGTTTCCTGATTTGTTACATTTGTTGGTAACTTTTCCTTTATGACCACAGTCTCTGGTTGTGCCTCCTGCCAAGGATCGATCCCTTATCTTCAGATGGAAGCTTCTGTTCCTGACTAAGGAGCAGAGAGGAGACATTTAGGAAATATTCAATAAACTCTTTTGGCATAGAAAAAAGCCCCCTGAAGTAATTTATGCAAACCTTTGGACAATCCCGGGGAGGATAGGAGAACAATAATTATTTTCCTGTCCCACAGTCTATTTTTTGCTCTTCTGCTTTTCTAATTGCACTTGGTAGGTTTAATGTTCGCGTTGTATCTCCTTATTTACATCAGTGACATGAAGCGCGGTCGTCTTAATGTTGGCCTCAAGGGTAGGCAAAAGACCAGGTTTTCTGGGTAATAAAACTGTAGCAATCAACTCTCCTCACTGTTAATTAAAATTAAGTTAATTGGTTACCATGTGTTCCAGAAATCTGAATAATGAGATAGAAGGACGTGTTGTAGGGGGAGCCAAGAACAAGCCGTATTATTAACCCATAAGGTACTGGACAGCGAGTATGCCGGGTAATGAGAGAGGAGCCGCTGTAGTCCATGGTAGATGTGCGCCGTTACATTCTGGGATTTCTTACGTCGCGAGTCTGGATGTGGAGAGGAGATGACAAGAACAGGACCTGCCCTGAAGGGCTTATTACTAACTGCCGGGCGCCGTGACCCCATAGATGCCTCATTTATGTCATTTTCATCCTGGTCAGCACGGCCTTCATGGTCTTTATCCTCCTCATTGTCATGGTCTTCTCCGCATCAATATATTCATCTCCATGATCATCACTAACATCAACAGCTTGGTCATCATCATCATCCTCATAGCCATCTTCACCATGACAGTGAGCTTTACAATAATCATTTATATCACCCCAGTAATGACCAGAATTGTGATCATCATAATCATCTTCACCATGACCATAAATAATCATAACCATCATCACCATCAGGATGATCTTCTCCATCACCATCATTATCTTCACCACACTCATCTTGCGCTGTATTGCCGTTGTCCGTTTCCCCTTGCCCATTTGGCGGCCCCCGCACTGCCTGGCGGAGGGTTCAGAGCTGCGGCTTTTCCCTTTTGTTGTTCCCTAGTCAAAATTACATTGAAATAATTCCCCTCAGATGAAGGAATGTGTGGTTATTGAGAGCTGGTCTCCTGCCGCACACAGAAGCCAGCAGGCGCCGTGCAGTAATATTTCATTATGATGCAGGAAGGCAGCAGAAGTAACAATTTTGTTTCTGGTTTCCTTCGACAGCTCTTTGGTCTTCACCATAGTGGAGTTTGGAGTGTCACTGAGGTTGTGGACAGGTGTCTTTTATACTGATAACAAGTTCAAACAGGAGCCATTACTACAGGTGATGACTGGAGGACAGAGGAGCCCCTCAAAGAAGTTGTTACAGGTCTGTGAGAGCCAGAAATCTTGCATGCTTTTAGGTGACCAAATACTTATTTTTCCACCATAATTTTCAAAAATAAATCTTGCCAAATCAGACAGGTGATTTTCTGGATTTGTTTTCTCATTGTGACTCTTATAGTTGTGGTCTGCCTATGATGTCAATTACAGGCCTCGCTCATCTTTTTAAGTAGGAGAACTTGCACAGTGGGTGGCTGACTAAATACTTCTTTCCCCACTTTACATGTGTGCGTTCCCCCTCGTTTACATCATGCGTTCCCCCTCGTTTACATCCATTCGCTCCTCCTTGTGTACATCCATTTGCTCCTCCTCATATACATCCGTGTGTTCGCCTTTGTGTACATCTGTGCGTTCCCCCTCGTGTACATCCGTGCGCTCCCCCTCGTGTACATTCGTGTGTTCGCCTTCGTGTACATCCGTGCGCTCCCCTTCGTGTACATCCGTGCGCTCCCCCTCGTGTACATCCGTGTACTCCCCCTTGTGTACATCTGTGCGTTCCCCTTCATGTACATTCGTGCGCTCCTCGTGTACATCCGTGCATTCGCTCTTGTGTACATCGATGCGTTCCCCCTCGTGTACATCTATGCGTTCCTCCTCATTTACATCCGTGCGCTCCTCCTCGTGTACATCCGCTCATTCCACCTCGTTTACATCCGTGCACTCCCTCTTGTATTCCCCCTTGTGTACATCCATGCTCTCCCCCTCGTGTACATCCATGCTCTCCTCCTCGTGTGTTCTCCCTCATGTACACCTGTGTGCTTCTGAGCTGACACCACTTGGACAGACACAAATCCCTTTATTGTCTTCCTGGCATTTACATAGGAAGCTTCCCGGGCCGCGATTTACCTCCTGGAGGAGAAGATGCCCCTGACCTGCCCTACATCCTCTCCCTGATGAAGTGCACACTCTCTGCAGTCACTGGACGGGAGGAGGAACGGTAGCATTTCTAGCAGATCCGCTGCCTCTCCTCCTCCTCACCATTTCTCACTATTAGTTTTCCTAACAAGTAACTTGTCTGTTGAATAATGTCACTTTTTCTCAGTACGTTACTTCTACATGTAAATGTTAAGCGCATGTTCCCACGTTCAGGAATTGCTGCAGTTATGACGATTCGTACTTATGCAGCATCAACAACACAGAGGCCAGATGTTACAGCACAATGGATGGGATTTCTAGAAATGTCATGTCCTCAGGTGCGGCTCACCTGAGGAAGCTAACGTGGCGCGTCTTTCAGATCCGCAGCATGTCTATTTTTATTGCAGATATGCATGCGGATTTTTCCCATACACTTGCTTTAATGAAGAAAATCCACATGTGTAAAAAAAAGTAAATGCATGTCCGCTAATTTGCATAATAGATGCAGAAGTGGTGCGAACATTCTGCGGCGTCAAAACCGCAGCAGATCCTGAATGTGGGAGTGTACCCTAAATAGGCCGAGCTCTGCTTCCACCCAAGCCAAGCAAGTGCCACAGGTGCACAGGTGCCACAGATACAGTAGACGGTGCACAGGTGCCGCAGTTACTGTAGACGGTGCACAGGTGCCGCAGTTACTGTAGAAAGTGCACAGGTGCCGCAGTTACTGTAGAAGGTGCACAGGTGCCGCAGTTACTGTAGAAAGTGCACAGGTGCCGCAGTTACTGGAGAAGGTGCACAGGTGCCACAGATACAGTAGACGGTGCACAGGTGCCGCAGTTACTGTAGACGGTGCACAGGTGCCGCAGTTACTGTAGACGGTGCACAGGTGCCGCAGTTCCTGTAGACGGTGCACAGGTGCCGCAGTTACTGTAGAAAGTGCACAGGTGCCGCAGTTACTGTAGAAAGTGCACAGGTGCCGCAGTTACTGTAGAAGGTGCACAGGTGCCGCAGTTACTGTAGAAAGTGCACAGGTGCCGCAGTTACTGGAGAAGGTGCACAAGTGCCGCAGTTACTGTAGACGGTGCACAGGTGACGCAGTTACTGTAGAAAGTGCACAGATGACGCAGTTACTGGAGACGGTGCACAGGTGCCGCCGTTACTGTAGAAAGTGCACAGGTGCCGCAGTTACTGTAGAAGGTGCACAGGTGCCGCAGTTACTGGAGAAGGTGCACAGGTGCCGCAGTTACTGTAGAAAGTGCACAGGTGCCGCAGTTACTGTAGACGGTGCACAGGTGCCGCAGTTACTGGAGACGGTGCACAAGTGCCGCAGTTACTGGAGACGGTGCAAAAGTGCTGCAGTTACTGTAGATGGTGCACAGGTGCCGCAGTTGTGCAGATGGTGCACAAGTGCCGCAGTTACTGTAGACTGTGCACAGGTGCCGCAGTTACTGTAGAAAGTGCACAGGTGCCGCAGTTACTGTAGAAAGTGCACAGGTGCCGAAGTTACTGTAGACGGTGCACAGGTGCCACAGATACCATAGACGGTGCACAGGTGCCGCAGTTACTGTAGAAGGTGCACAGGTGCCGCAGTTACTGCAGACGGTGCACAGGTGCCGCAGTTACTATAGACGGTGCACAGGTGACAGTTACTGTAGACGGTGCACAGGTGCCGCAGTTACTGTAGAAAGTGCACAGGTGCCGCAGTTACTGGAGAAGGTGCACAAGTGCCGCAGTTACTGTAGACGGTGCACAGGTGCCACAGATACCGTAGACGGTGCACAGGTGCCGCGGTTACTGTAGAAAGTGCACAGGTGCCGCAGTTACTGTAGATGGTGCACAGGTGCCGCAGTTACTATAGACGGTGCACAGGTGACGCAGTTGTGTAGATGGTGTACAAGTGCCGCAGTTGATGTAGACTGTGCATAGGTGACGCAGTTACTGTAGATGGTGCACAGGTGCCGCAGATACTGTAGAAAGTGCACAGGTGCTGCAGATACTGTAGAAAGTGCACAGGTGCTGCAGTTACTGTAGACGGTGCACAGGTGCCACAGATACCGTAGTCGGTGCACAGGTGCCGCAGTTACTGTAGAAAGTGCACAGGTGTCGCAGTTACTGTAGATGGTGCACAGGTGCCGCAGTTACTGGAGACGGTGCACAGGTGACGCAGTTGTGTAGATAGTGCACAAGTGCCGCAGTTGTGTAGATGGTGCACAAGTGCCGCAGTTACTGTAGACTGTGCACAGGTGACGCAGTTACTGTAGAAAGTGCACAGATGACGCAGTTACTGGAGACGGTGCACAGGTGCCGCAGTTACTGGAGACGGTGCACAAGTGCCGCAGTTACTGGAGACGGTGCAAAAGTGCTGCACTTACTGTAGATGGTGCACAGGTGCCGCAGTTACTTTAGAAAGTGCACAGGTGCTGCAGTTACTGTAGAAAGTGCACAGGTGCCGCAGTTACTGTAGACGGTGCACAGGTGCCGCAGTTACTATAGACGGTGCACAGTTGCCGCAGTTACTGTAGACGGTGCACAGGTGCCACAGATACCATAGACGGTGCACAGGTGCCGCAGTTACTGTAGAAAGTGCACAGGTGCCGCAGTTACTGTAGACGGTGCACAGGTGCCGCAGTTACTGTAGAAAGTGCACAGGTGCCGCAGTTACTGTAGAAGGTGCACAGGTGACGCAGTTGTGTAGATGGTGCACAAGTGCCGCAGGT
Organism: Ranitomeya variabilis; assembly: GCF_051348905.1. Lineage (NCBI taxonomy): Eukaryota > Metazoa > Chordata > Amphibia > Anura > Dendrobatidae > Ranitomeya > Ranitomeya variabilis. The sequence continues at coordinate 212,451,300 of NC_135239.1, read as the reverse complement.
GTGTAGATGGTGCACAAGTGCCGCAGTTACTGTAGACTGCACAGGTGACGCAGTTACTATAGACGGTGCACAGGTGCCGCAGTTGCTGGAAAAGGTGCACAGGTGCTGCAGTTACTGTAGACTGCACAGGTGACGCAGTTACTATAGACGGTGCACAGGTGCCGCAGTTGCTGGAAAAGGTGCACAGGTGCTGCAGTTACTGCAGACTGTGCACAGGTGCCACAGTTGATGTAGACGGTGCACAGGTGCCGCAGTTACTGTAGACTGTGCACAGGTGCCACAGTTGATGTAGACGGTGAACAGGTGCCACAGTTGATGTAGAGACGGTGCACAGGTGCCACAGTTGACGTAGATGGTGCACATTTGTGCTTCCATTACTCCAGAATCTCATAGTCCGGCATCTTCCACATCCTATTGATCCGGTATGTAGTAGTGCCCCGACCTCTGCGTCTGTCGGTGCAGGTGACCCGGTGTTGGGGTGAGGGGCTGGCGCTCTCTCATCATCTTCAGCTAATTACCCTGTAATCTTCTTCCGCTTGCCTTCACTTTTACAAATGACAGCTCGTGTTCCTGGGAAGAGCTCGTCTTATAATTCCATCGCTGTTCTATATTCATTGCCACTTTACAGGCTTTATATGGGGGGCACGCCGCTCCTTAATTGAAATGTTTTACTTGTACAATCGCCAAATACGGAGCCACAAAACCTCAGAAATCAGCCGCACGTCACCCCACCCCCCCATGTCATCACCGCTGAACACAGACAGAAAGGGGCCCCTGAGTAAGAACAGGACATGGGCCCGTTACAGTCCGATAGCTCCTCATACGGCACGATTCCACCTGCTTTGGCGGTAGTAGTGGCCGCTGACCTCTTGAACCTTGTGCGACTGCACAGGATGCACCATGGATATGTCCACCCCTGATAACGCCCCCCTCAGTACTTATATGACACCATTACAGTATATATGGCGCCCAGAATCGTCATACGTTGTATACTGACAAGTGCGGAGCCTTAGAGCCGAGGACACAACGTTCCCCACTGGCGCCTGCTCTGTCCCCATGGTGCCCCGTGTGGCTGTCTCCCTGCCATCCCCTGAGCAGAGACCCACCCTACACCCATAGAAGACCCCACACTCCTACACTATGATGGCGACTGTCGACGTCTGCTAGGCTTCATAGGCCGCTCATTCCTCCTCTACCCCTGTCCACACTGCCGCTAACAGTCCTGGGGCGGCTGCAGGATTCTTCCGTGTCCTCTTTGTGGTGCCCCATTATTAGCCGCTCGGCGTGGGGTCACCGGTGATGTCTCTGCTGCTGTCGGTGTCCTCTTCTCTCAGCAGGCGACAGCGGCTGCCATTAATTGTAATTTGTGTCTTAGCATTATACCGGCAGGTCCAGGGGTCCCCTGGGAAAAGGAGTGGGAGCCTTCTCATATAGGACAAAGGGAACTTCTGGGTCCTGTAGACCAGAGGTCCCCAACCGCCGGTCCGCGGACCAGGACCGGGCCGTTGGGGTTTTTCAGCCGGTCCGCAGCGCCCCTGTTCAGCGGTCACGTGGGACCGCTCATTAGAGAAATTAATAGGCTGCTCCACCTCCCATAGGGGCGGAGCCGCATAATTCATTTCTCTAATCAGCGGTGCCGGTGACCGCTGATAGAGGAAGAGGCTGCGGCACCGAAGACCCGCTGTCCGGGGGAAGGAGCGGGACGCCGGGAGCAGGTAAGTATTACATATTCACCTATCCTCGTTCCACACGCCGGGCGCTGTCTCCATCTTCCCGGCGTCTCTCTCTCTCCGCACTGACTGCAGGCAGAGGGCGCGATGACGCATATAGTGTGCGCGCCGCCCTCTGCCTGATCAGTCAGTGCGGAGAGACGCCGGGAAGATGGCGCCGAGGAGCTGCAAGAGAGGTGAGTATGTGTTTTATTATTTTTATTGCAGCAGCAGCAGCACAGCTATGGGGCAATAATGGACGGTGCAGAGCACTATATGGCACAGCTATGGGGCAATGGTGCAGAGCACTATATGGCACAGCTATGGGGCAATAATGGTGCAGAGCACTGTATGGCACAGCTATGGGGCAATAATGGATGGTGCAGAGCACTATATGGCACAGCTATGGGGCAATGGTGCAGAGCACTATATGGCACAGCTATGGGGCAATAATGGTGCAGAGCACTATATGGCACAGCTATGGGGCAATAATGGTGCAGAGCACTGTATGGCACAGCTATGGGGCAATAATAAACGGTGCAGAGCACTGTATGGCACAGCTATGGGGCAATGGTGCAGAGCACTATATGGCACAGCTATGGGGCAACGGTGCAGAGCACTATATGGCACAGCTATGGGGCAATAATGGTGCAGAGCACTATATGGCACAGCTATGGGGCAATAATGGTGCAGAGCACTGTATGGCACAGCTATGGGGCAATAATGGTGCAGAGCACTATATGGCACAGCTATGGGGCAATAATGGTGCAGAGCACTGTATGGCACAGCTATGGGGCAATAATGGTGCAGAGCACTGTATGGCACAGCTATGGGGCAATAATGGTGCAGAGCACTATATGGCACAGCTATGGGGCAATTATGAACGGTGCAGAGCACTGTATGGCACAGCTATGGGGCAATAATAAACGGTGCAGAGCACTGTATGGCACAGCTATGGGGCAATAATAAACAGTGCAGAGCACTGTATGGCACAGCTATGGGGCAATAATAAACGGTGCAGAGCACTATATGGCACAGCTATGGGGCAATAATGGTGCAGAGCACTATATGGCACAGCTATGGGGCAATAATGGTGCAGAGCACCAGGGAAACAAGCATGGTGCTCCCACTCATTCTGAACCTATGGTAAGTTGAATCACATTCTCATTATAAATGTCATAATTATATGATAAGTATGCACTAAGCTCCATCCCTCCATAACCCCACCGCCATATGACCAAAGCCCCGCCCCTGCCCCACCCCCACCGGGCCATGGAAAACTGGTCTTGCTTCAAGCCGGTCCCTGGTGCAAAAAAGGTTGGGGACCTCTGCTGTAGACTCCTGGACCTTGGAGCGATTGCAACCCCGGCACCCTCTATGGGCAGTAAAGGGTAAACCTAACATTGGCTGAAATGTCCATCAGCATTATAAGGGCAGCAGCTGACATCAGTCATGTAGGGAGGGTCTCTGGGGGGCTGTCCTATATAAGGGGGTGACCATGGGGGCAGGGAGATTTCTCCACTTGTCATCATCCGGCCATTTGACGTCTGTGTGCCTTTACATGGCTCCGGAGGTAAATGGACGATATAAAATGTGTCACCCGGCCATAATACATCACAATAACCTCCATCCAGCGGAGTTCCCGACTCCGTACATTCATCCATGGCGCATTAGGCAGCTCCTCCCCGGGGATTAAGCGCTTTCCTCTGTCGGCTAATCCTTCTGCCTATTTCTCACCTGTGGGAAGATGAGAGCTGATCCCGTTAATATTCCCATATAGTATTATTGGAAATATAAGCTCGTCGGCGTCTGCTGGGCCGGGACTGTCTAATGACTCTGCACAAAGGAGACGGCTCCTCGCACAACGCACCAAAATCAGGTTAACACTCTACAATGCTAATTTTCCTCATCGCTGCATCCTGAACGAAGGCAGAACTTCCAGCCTGGTGATTTCTGCTCCTGGCGTCCCTGTTCTGGAGTGTGCAGGGGAGCAGTGAAATACTTAGGTGAGGGGGAGTAAAAGTAGTCAGGTGGGGGGAGCAGTAAAACTACTCGGGTGGGGAGAGCAGTAAAGCTAGTCAGGGGTGGGGGAGCGGTAAAACTAGTCAGGGGTGGGGGGAGCGGTAAAAATACTCGGGTGGGGGGGAGCGGTAAAAATACTCGGGTGGGGGGAGCAGTAAAACTACTCGGGTGGGGGGAGCGGTAAAACTAGTCAGGGGTGGGGGGAGCGGTAAAACTAGTCAGGTGGGGGAGAGCGGTAAAACTACTCATGGGTGGGGGAGCAGTAAAACTACTCAGGTGGGGAGAGCAGTAAAGCTAGTCAGGGGTGGGGGAGCGGTAAAACTAGTCAGGGGTGGGGGGAGCGGTAAAAATACTCAGGAGTGGGGGAGCGGTAAAAATACTCAGGAGTGGGGGAGCGGTAAAACTAGTCAGGGGTGGGGGGAGCGGTAAAAATACTCGGGTGGGGAGTGGTAAAAATACTCGGGTGGGGGGAGCTGTAAAACTACTCAGGGGTGGAGGAGCGGTAAAACTACTCGGGTGGGAGAGCGGTAAAACTACTCAGGGGTGGGGGGAGCAGTAAAAGTGCTTAGGGGTGGGGGGGGCGCAGTAAAAGTACTCGGGGGAGCAGTAAAAAATACTCTGGGGTAGCAATAAAAGATACTCGGGGAGCAGTAAAAATACTCGGGTGGGGTAGCAGTTAAACTACTCAGGGGTGGTGAAGAAGCAGTAAAAGTAGTCAGGGATGGGGGAGCAGTAAATGTAGGGGTGAGGGATCGGAGAAAGTATTCAAAGGTGAGGGATCCGTAAAATAATTAGGGGTGGGGTGCAGTAATAAAAAGCAACTTACAAACAAAAACACTCACCGACAGTAGAGAGTAATAAAGGGAAGGATAGGAAGGTACAAACCAAATATGAATAGGATAATGGAGAAAGCATACACCCAAAAACAGCAGACAACAATCTCCAGCAGCAACTACGAACTCCGACTTCAGCACAGCAACTCCAGCAAGCCAGGAAGAAAACTTTCATAGGCAGTGATGAGAAGGTCTAGCCAGATTTTATAGAGAGAGAAAATGAGCGGGTCAGGAGCAGCTGTGAGATGGAGCTGCGTGTCTGTAACCAGCATTCAAAGAGTTGTTAACCTCTTCAGTGCCAAAGGGAATAAAGTCAATTTAATATGAGGAACATAACACACAACAAACTATTAATCTGCACCGCATATAGCTACTTCCCAAAATGCTGCATGAGTAGTGAATGCCTGCTCCCCCTGTGTCTATAGGATTTTACATATATCCATCTATGTAGCAGAGGGCACTAAGTGGGGACTGTAGTGCAGCAGTCCTATTAACCCCGCATTCTACTGGCCGCTCTTCACGCAGTCAGCCATGGAGGTGACTTTTTGGCCTTTCCTTTGCTCCTGCAGAGATAAATGAACATTTAGAATTATGAATTTATGTAAACACTTAAAAGCAGAGCTCTCCACCGTAATCAGCGCGCTCTCATTCACTTTCCACGTTCTCCCCAAACATGTTAATGATTTGATTACCTACCGCAATCTCCTGATTCTTTTAATTTACTTTAAAAAAAAATAAAAAAAATGATTCACTCCTTGAAATAGAGAAAAATTAAAGTGACGAGATAAGTGCCACTTTTATTGTTTTTTTTTTTTTTTTTACTGCGGTAGGCATAAAATTGAGGGAATAAAATGCATTCACTTATCAATATCATGTAATCATTTTCCCCAAATCTGCTGCCACCAATGAGGTCACGTGGCCTGCAGTCCACAGTGATGTAATGTAGTACCAGTCATTATTTGCCACAATTACTTATTGTCCAATGCAACTTCAATCAACCTGTGGCTCTCTACCTATCTATATCTACAACTCTCAGCCGGCTCGGACAGTTCGTGGTGTATTAAGAGTTTATAAAAAGATCCTAAAAGTGGAGAAAGTTCCCCAAAGAATCATAAGTTACATATTTGGATTCCCTCTGTAATAGCAAAAAACTCAGAGTTTAATAATAGTAATTGTTACAATGTATCACTTGCCAAAAACTAAAACGCGCTTCCTTGATTAAAATCGAGCCATTGATTTTCTTGGAGCCGGAAGGCTAATGGGGGGTCTGCTGGTGACGGGGGGGTGTTCGGTGTTACCCTCCAATGATCATAATTATGATATTAGTGATTAGCTATCGGCGGCTTTGCCTTCCGTCCAGCAGAGCCGCTCTTGTCATTTTGTCACAATTAACATATTGACTTCTTGTGGCATTTCCCCGTGTCTGTGGCAGCCTCAGTCCCCATCTTTTACGCCTCCGCGCCGATCAATACTTCTCTGTATTTTTCCAAAACACCTTGTGCGTACAAAGGCGGCGTTCACTTTTCAATTAGTTTCCAGCAGTATTTAACAAGGTCCTGGGAAAGTGTAAAAAATCTGTTCATAGTTCATAGACTCAGAACATCAAGTGCAAAACTAAACTTTCTTCCCGGTTCTGAGGGTGAATGTCCCAGATCTGGAATCATCACATCATGTTATGATTGACATGTGGAAAGAATCCATAAAGAACTGTCAATTCCAACCGATCCTCGGGGCAGGAGAGTAGTAATATGGCGGATCTCTGTATATAGCCTAATCACTGTCACCTGATGATCTCAGCTATTGAAGGATACATTGTTGCGTCAATGATTGTTTCTCTGCTGATCCTTCTTCCATTCTATGCATCCATATTTAATAATAAGATACATCATAAAACAAGTGAGAGACAGATTGGCCGTCAGAGCCTTTAAAGGGGTTGTGGACACTCAGGAAAGTGGAGCCGAATGTGGTAAATACCTAAAATACAGACATAGCTGTCCACCGCTGCTCCTGTCTCAATGTTATAGCTGCAGCGGTGACATCCACAGTGCAAATCACCGCTGCAGCCAATCACAAAGCTCAGCAGCCCACGCCGCCTAGCTTGGCACAGTCACTGAACTGAATGATTGGCTGCAGCGGTGATGTGTGCAATCAACTCGTTTCCTCCCCACAGCTGCCGCCTAAACAATGTAACGCTGTCGCTGAACCCCAAGAAAGTGAGTACCTGCTGTGTCTGTTGTTTTAGGCATTCTGTATCGTCTGGAGTCACTTTCCTAACATTAGACGACATCTTTCAGGGTGAATTCCCGCGGTGCAGAATATGTTCTGTCATCTGGACTTGTTTCATGTCACTGGGGCAGCTGCACAACTTTACGCAACGAAAACCGCAGCAAATATACCACATGTGAACATGTCCTAATAAGATAGATTTAGCATTACGCTTTTAGAGTATAATAGGAGACTTAATTTTACAATAACTTGAAAACCACAGAATGGAGACAATTGTCACAAAGAAAAATAATGATGCATATAACAATGTATCCAGTTTTAGTCTATACTAAAGGTAAGTTCACATAAGATGTTTTTTCACAACAAAACTGATCTTTTGACAGGAAAGGAGCTGCAGAAAAAAAGCATGTTTTCCTTTGTTTTTCTTGCATTTTTGTGTATTTTTTGCTGCGGTTTTAGCCCGTGCTAGATTTGTCTTTTGTGCATGCTGAAAAAGTTTAGTGTTAAAAAAAAAAGTCTTATTCTATAGAATCGGGTAAAACAAATGCAGCAAAACCCGATACCTGCCTTTTTTGTGTTTTTTTTCCGTTTTTTTTTTCACCATCCATTCATTTCAATGGGTGAATAACACTGAAAAAATGCCGGAAAACGCTAAAAGAAGTGACATGCTCTGTTGTGCCAAAAAACATGCAAAGCACAAAATACTGAAGACAAAAAAAATCAATGTGTGTTCATGAGATTTCTGAAATCTGACAGGCTTTGCTTGTACTGAAAATTTGCATAAAAAAGCATAAAAAAAAGACTGCAAAACGCCTAGTGTGAACTTAGCCTTATTTTAAATTTTTGTGGAAATTCAAAAACTTAAAAGTGGGCGTGCAATATTATTCGGCCCCTGTAACTTAATACTTTGTTGCGCCACCTTTTGCTGCGATTACAAGTCTCTTGGGGTTTGTCTCTATCAGTTTTGTACATGGAGAGACTGAAATTCTTGCCCATTCTTCCTTGACAAACAGCTCGAGCTCAGTGAGGTTTGATGGAGATCGTTTGTGAACAGCAGTTTTCAGCTCTTTCCACAGACTCTCGATTGGATTGAGGTCTGGACTCTGACTTGGCCATTCTAACACCTGGATACATTTATTTGTGAACCATTCCATTATAGATTTAGCTTTATGTTTGGGATCATTGTCTTGTTGGCAGACAAATCTCCGTCCCAGTCTCAGGCCTTTTGCAGACTCCAACAGGTTTTCTTCCAGAATGGTCCCGTATTTGGCTCCATCCATCTTCCCATCAATTGTAGCCATCTTCCCTGTCCCTGCTGGAGAAAAGCAGGCCCAAACCATAATGCTGCCACCGCCATGTTTGACAGTGGGGATGGTGTGTTCAGGGTGATGAGCTGTGTTGCCTTTACGCCAAACATATCGTTTGGCATTGTTGCCAAAAAGTTCAATTTTTTGTTTCATTTGACCAGAGCACCTTCTTCCACATGTTTGGTGTCTCCCAGGTGGCTTGTTGCAAACTTTAAACACTTTTTATGGATATCTTTGAGAAATGGCTTTCTTCTTGCCACTCTTCCATAAAGGCCAGATTTACATCCTGTATTATACTCCAGAGCAGCAGTGACAATTTTACAGCTTCGGAGCTCAAATCTCTGTGCTCTGTCTGCTTGTTCAGTGTCTGCACAGCATTCTGTTCCTACATTACTATACTGAACTTTTCTCTGTAAACCTTCACCTGTTTATTGGTTATTTTGTCATTTTCAGTATTTGTTTTATTAATATGACAGCAGCGAAATTAGAAAATAAAAATGAGGAAATAGAGATGTAAATATTTAGTATTTAGTGACAATATCGGGAGAGTTGGCCGCATCCTGCCATTAACAATGTTTACTCCAGTTGTGGAAGTGATTCACACATTAGAATAAGAATAGAAGCCGGGCGGCGATTGTTGTTCTCCTATAATTTGACATATTGTGAAGCAGGAGTGCACGATATAAATACACAGAGTTTCTCTACCAGATGGCGCTGGATTTAGGAATTTATTGAGGCCAAACTAAGATACGAATTTAAAGGGCCCGGTAAGAGCAATATCGGGCGTCTCCAGGAGTCTTCAGCTAAATTATATATATTTTTTTTTTAATCTGTTTTACTTTTGTACTTAGTAGCAGTAAGTTGTTAAAACTTTTCTTGTAGAGATGATTCTCATGTCAAAATGTTTTACATTTTTCTAGAAATTTTCATATTGTTTGTACCTGAAAAGAATGTAGTGTGGGTACATTCCACTACTACGCCACAATCAGTTGCAGAGCTGCACTCATTATTCTGCTGGTGCAGTCGCTGTGTACATACATTACATTACTGATCCTGAGTTACATCCTGTATTATCCCCAGAGCTGCAATCACTATTCTGCTGGTGCAGTCACTGTGTACATACATTACATTACTGATCCTGAGTTACATCCTGTATTATACTCCAGAGCTGCACTCACTGTTCTGCTGGTGCAGTCACTGTGTACATACATTACATTACTGATCCTGAGTTACCTCCTGTAGATCTTTTATTATAAAAATGAAAAACATAACAATAATAATAACAGAAACAAAACAGAAATATCAGCCAGAAAAAAATAATCAGTATACTGAACACTGGTCCAGCCGCTCATTCTCTCCTCTCACACACATTATACAGTATATACAGAATAACTACTTTGACCTTCTGGTCCGGTCACCAAACAAAATAAACAATGGCAAACAAAAACTATATACATAAACTTTTTTCTCTTTTTTTTTTTTTTTGAATTATTATTATTATTTTTTTTTTTTTTTTTTTTTTTTAGTTTTAAATAATATAGCCACAAATTTAAACAAATATATACAAAACTAAGCTATCCTCCATTCCCAACCCCCCGCACTGACCTGAGAGCTGGTCCTGCGTCTCATGCCTCAGTCCATGTCCAACGTCCATAGGCCAGATCAGGCAGTGCCAGTTTTCCCCCAAACAACCCAGTGTCCCATAGTCCCACAAGATAATCCCACCTCCCCCCTTTTCCCACCACCCAACCTAACACCTACACCCAAATCTATATCCCCATATACAATATATACATTATATACAGCAGCACACACCACAATAATTACAAATCACGAAGCCCAAGTTCGGCGCCTGCAGCCCTACATCACTGTATAATGATCAAACAAAACAAAAATCTACAGTGTCAGCAGCAGCCCACCACCAGGAAAGGAGATGACCAGACTAGGGCACACTAAAAGAAAAGCCCCTCCAGAGGAGCGCGGCCCTCCGTGCGCCCAGTCTCCCATACTCCAGAGAGCGCACCTTCACCAGGTCACCGAGTATGGTCCTAAACACATCGTCCACTGGGAGGATTTTTCGTTGCGTCGATACTAAGCACCGTGCGTTCCACGTGTGATACCTAACCACTGCGCTAACTAGAAATAAGGTGCAGCGGTCCCGACCACCCAGGTCTCCGAATGCTCCATAGGCCCATTCCGCATAGGAGAGACCGGCCAGCCGAGACCAGCCAATGAAGGCGCCCACCCTGTTGTACACCTCTGTGTTGAAGGGACAATGAAGCAGGAAGTGGTCCATGCTTTCCAGCAAGGTACCACAATGCTCCCGAGGATAATTCCTGTCCTCAGAGCTCCTACACTTCAGATTGTCCCTCACACACACAGTTTCCCATGGAAGCAGCGCCAAGCCAAGTCCCAAAACTTCGAGGGGATCCGGATAGAATTCAAAAGATGTAAACCCACCCCAAGATCCCGACTTGGGCAGTCCCTGAGCGCCAGAGGCCTCTGGAAATGGGTCAACAGAACCCTATTGTCAAGGAGTTTCCTTGGCAGAGTCCTGATCCCCCACATTCCCAGACCCCACCGACGAAAAACCTTCAGAACCAAGGTAGCGTAAGCCGGAAGATGTCCATGCGGTGTGCGAAGATCCTTCACTTGCCCTCCTGTCTCCCATTCCTGGAAGAAAGGCTGAAACCATCCCCTACAGGAGAATACCCACGGAGGAGCCCTCTCTTTCCAGAGGTTTGCGATATTGATCTTAATGAAGGTATCCACAAGGAATACCACAGGGTTGACCATACCCAACCCTCCTAGTCTCCTCGTACGGTAAGTAACCTCCCTCCTGACCAGGTTCAGTCTATTCCCCCATAACAGTTGGAAGAACAAACTGTAGACCCGAGTCCAGAGAGATTCCGGCAAGATGCACACACTGCCCAGATAAATCAGTAAAGGGAGCAGGTAAGTTTTGATCAGGTTTACCCTTTCCCTTAGGGTCAAAGACCGACCCTTCCATTGGTTCACCTTCTGAGTGGCGATCTCTAGCCTGCTGTCCCAATTTTGTTTGGGGTAATCCCCCTGGCCAAATTCGATGCCAAGGATTTTTGCAGAGATTTTGGGTCCTGGAAGGGTGTCCGGGAGATCAAAACCAGGATCTCCTCCTCCCAGCCAGAGACTCTCACACTTATCCCGGTTGATCTTGGACCCGGATGCCTCCGAGTAGCGATCTACCTCTGACATCAGCCACCCTGCCTCCTCGTGAGAGGAAACAAACACGGTGACATCATCGGCATACGCCACCACCCTCAGAGTGGCCTCCGGTGCTGCCTGGTCCATCCCGATCCCGGCCAACGGTCCACGCTCCACCCTCCTAACAAGAGGGTCAATCGCAAACACGTACAGCAGCGGGCTCAAGGGACAACCCTGGCGAACACCGGACCCAACCTCAAAAGAGCTGCCAATCCAACCATTCACAAGCGGGAAACTCTCTGCCCCACTGTACAAGGTCTTAAGCCAATCAACAAACCCCCCCGGCAGGCCATATCTCAGAAGGACGGACCAGAGGTACTCGTGATTAACCCGATCAAATGCTTTTGCCTGGTCCAGTGACAGCATGTACCCCTTCCAGTGACCAGCCCTACCCTGTTCCACTGCCTCCCGGACACAGAGCACAGCACTAAATGTGCTGCGGCCTGGAACAGAGCAATGCTGGGCCTCCGAAAGGAGTCGGGGTGCAAATTTCACCAGCCGATTAAACAGCACCTTTGCCAGAACCTTCCTGTCTGCATTGAGAAGCGCTATGGGACGCCAATTCTCAATGCAAGATGGGTCCTTACCCTTTGACAAGATGATCAGAGCAGACCTCCTCATTGACTTCGGCAGAGTGCCCGAGGAAAGACACTCATTGAATACCTCAGTCAAGAGGGGAACCAAAACGTCCTTAAAGGTCTTATAGAATTCAGATGTTAAGCCATCTGGACCAGGCGATTTTTTTGGGGCAAGCCCTTCAATCGCCAACTGAACTTCCTCTTCCCTGATCATTTCTGTCAAACTGTCAAGAGAGGGGTCTACCCCTGGTTCGGGGACGGCTTCAGCCAGGAAAGCCGACATCTCATCCCAATCAAGATCCCTCTTCCCCAAGAGGTGCGAGTAGAAGGATCTGACAACCTCCAGGATCCCTGATCTGGATCGCCTCAGGGACCCCGTAGTGTCGAACAGTCCTGTAACTACTTTACTATTCACTGACATCTTGCAGTTTCTGTAAGGGTCGGGCGAGCGGTACTTCCCGTAATCCCTCTCAAAAACCAAAGATGCGTGTCTATCGTACTGACACCTCATAAGCAAAGATTTCACTCTGGAGATCTCCTCACGGCTACCTCCAGTTGAGACAAGATGTTCGAGTTTCCTCCTCAGACCCTGATACAGGCGGTACCTGCTCAGATTCCTGAGGCTCGAGAGCTGGCGGAAGAATCTCGCCACCCTTTCCTTGAACATCTCCCACCACTCTGACTTACTACTACAAAGATCAAGTAAGGGTACCTGGCTCTGAAGAAAATCCTCAAAGGACTGTCTTATCTCCGCTTCTTCCAAGAGAGAGGAATTGAGCCTCCAAAAGCCTCTTCCCATCCGGAGGGTCTCTGTAACATTCAGAGAAAACAAAATTAAACAGTGGTCGGAGAACTCCACCTCAACAACAGACACTGCTGAAGAGACAGCTTCCTCCTTTAAATAAAACCTATCTATTCTGGACCTACAGTTACCTCTATGATAGGTGAACCCCTCGTGGCCTGGGGTGTGCCGAATGTGGACATCCACCAGGCGAGCCTCACTAGCTATACTATTAAGGGCGACGCTATCATAAGTCAGCTTGTCTCTGGAACCTCCTCTATCTCGGGGCCTCGTGACAGCATTGAAGTCCCCTCCAAAGACAACCTGCCGACTTGTAAAAAGGTAGGGCTTGATCCTCATAAAGAGACACTTCCGGTCCCACTTAGATTGGGGACCATAGATGTTGATGAGCCGGAGCTCTTGTCCCTTCATGAGGACATCTAAGATCAGGCACCTCCCCATTTCTAACTCAATAACCCGTCGGCATTCCACCGGTGCGGTAAAAAGGACCGCCACTCCGCTATACGGCTCGGCCGCAAGAGACCAATAGGAGGGCCCGAGTCTCCACTCCCTCTTAGCTTTAAACACATCTGCCATGTTTGGCAGCCTGGTCTCTTGCAAAAAGAAAATGTCAGCTTCAACCCGGCTGAGAAAATCAAAGGCCGCAAATCTAGCTGTATTTGACTTTATGCTGGCGACATTAATGGACGCCAGCGTCAACGGAGTGGGTTCCGCCATCATTGGTGATTGAGTTAGATGGCTTTCTTTTTCCCACTCCCCTTATCCTCTGCCTCAGAGGAGGAATCCTTCCCCCTCTTTAATGACATGGAGGTATCCATTTCCACGCGTTTTTTATTTTTTTCGTCCTCGTCTCCGGACTCTGGGCCAGTCCCTCCCTCCAAGGATCTTACATTCCCCGAAGAAGGAGACTCGGCGTCCCCTGTGAGCCCCGCCGAAGCCAGAACCTCACCCTCAGCTTCCTCCTCAGAGGAAGAGATGTTTTCAAGGGCTTGGAACCGGTTAGAAAGACCAACCAGAGGGGAGTCGGTTTTTCCTTCCTTAGGTACCTTGGTCAGAGCGGGAGAAGATTTTTTATCTCCCTTCTTTCTCTTCTTTTTGGTGCCGAGCTTACGCTTGTTCTCTAGCCACTGCCTATTATCCTCATCCATACTTTCATAATGGGAGGACTCTGAGGCAGTGGCACTTTCCTCCCTGTGGATCCTCCTGACCTCCTCATCCACCTCATCATCCCTCGGAGCCTCAGCAGCAAGACTGGCATCCAGGACAGGAGCCGCCCCAGTAGCCCGAGGCTCGCCCAGCTCCCTATCCTGTCTGCGCTTGTCTAGACGCCTTAGCTGGGCAGGCGTCTTTTTATTGCTTTTCTTCCTTGGCCCCTCAGCTCCCTCACCCCTGCTAGTCCCTTCCCCAGCAGAATCAGCCTCATGGCTTTCTCCCACCGGGGTCACGACTGCGTTAGCGAAGGAGCGAGGACAACGGCTGAATGGGTGACCTAACTCACCACACAGGTGGCACCTAATCTCCACACAAGATGCAGCAAGATGGCCTATATCCCCACACAATGCACACTTCTGCACAGTGCAGTTTGCGCTGAAGTGTGTGGGGTCGCCACACTTGTGACAGAGCTTCGGTTGCCCCTGGTAGAAGACCAGGATACGATCCCTACCCAGGAAGGCAGATGATGGTATGTGGGCAACCGTACCACCTGAACGCTTAAGTTTTACCATAAACGTCCAGGCCCCTGACCAGATACCAAACTCGTCACGGTTTTTCTTTGGCATCTCCACTACCTCTCCATACCGGCCAAGCCACGTCATGATGTCATAACAAGAAAGTGACTCGTTACAAGTCATCACGGTCACTTTCTTGACTTGGTTTTGGCGAGACACAACCTGAACGGCAAAGTCTTGCCAGCCAGGCTCATTTTTTGCCAACTCATAGTTCGACCAGAAGAGCTCAAGCCCCTCCGGCCGGACAAAGCTGACATCAAACTCAGGTGTGGAATAGGGATGTATCAAGGCGTAGATGTCAATCGCCTTGAAGCCCATCCTCAGCAGGAGCTCCACAACCTTCGACCTTGGAGGACACGCATCACTGCCCCTCCACCGAAGACGGACCACATTCCTACGCACACTACCTGGCCCGGCTGTTGGGAGGGACCACACTGTATCCCCCCCTCTTTGCTCTCGGAAGGCCCCGAGGCCATGCCTCTCTATCCAGAAAGATAGATCAACCTCTCGACCCTCTACCATTAGTGATCTCTCTCCCCTCTTTAGAGCCTCCAGGAGACGCCGTTGCAACATGCCGTCCCCAGAGCCCGGAGACGAGGAGGACGCCCTATTTCCCCCAGAGGTGACAGCGGCAAAACTCCTGACAGGTGCTGCCACCACCGGGGGGGCAACCGGACCAGTGACCACATCCACACCAACAGCATCACCATTACCCACCTCCATAACCTCCTCACCCTCCACCAAACCAGCAACCACACCACTAGACAAAGACTTTTCCTCATCCATACCCACCACCACATTCACTCCTGCTGGACCAGTGACAACAGGGGGTGACCCTTTGACCTCCGCATCATCAGGCACAAGGGGCTGAGTCTCCTCCACAGAACTGGAGGTGACCTCACCCCTGGTTTTATGTGTGCCCTCCGCATCATCAGATGATGTTTTCTGCTGCTTTACTGCTGATACCAGGCGCCGCTGATCTTTCGACGCTATGGCGCGCCGCTGTTCCTTCATATCAGCATCTTGTTGACCAGCGACGCCAACACAGAACAGGACTTTGGTGGGAGGACCGGAACGCCCAGCCCCGGTAACCCCCTCACACTGCCGCCGCTTCTCAACTAAGTGATCAGCGGCAACAGCATTCAGGGGCACCGAGGCCACCGGAGCTGCCCCTGACACCGGGCTGCTCCCCCCTCCCACTGGGGAGCGCACCACAGTATCGTGGCCTGATTTTTCGCCTGCCGCCGGGCCGCCCTCACTGTCCAGCCTCTCGGCTGATGCACCTGCTGCTACGTCCCCGCTACTACAGGCAGAGACGGAGCTCTGCGCCTCACTACATTGCTTTGTAGTCTCCCCGCGCCTTTGCACCGGATCCACAGCAGAACCCGGGCTGGGCTGGGCAATGGGGCTTATACAGCGAGCTGACCCTGCAGCCGACTCAGGGGGTACAGGGAGGGGGGCATATACATAGCTTACCGCTTCCTGGAGCTTAGGTTTGATCTTCTTTACCTTTTTCTTGTGGCCCCCAGGTGCCTCTTCTGGTAAATCATCACCAAGATGGAAGTTCTGAAGGCACACTGGGGACTCCAGGAGCTTGATCTCTGCCATTAGCGCCCCTCCCTGGCCGATGTTGTCACTGTCCTCCCCAGAGCCAGCAGAACTGCGACGAGATGTCATTGTCGCCTGTCCAGCAGGGAGCTCGCCGCACGTGGCCTGTGAGTGACTAAGCAGGCTGCCAGGTGGGGCTTTCTGCTGGTCATCCTCCTTCTCATCATCATCATCATCATCCACCTGGCTCTCAGGCTGCAGCCCCATCTGCCTTTGCTCTCTGTTATCAGCCATTTCTCTAAATCGGTCTTCATTTATAAGCTTTTCTTTAAATGGTCCACTTTTTTCACGAATAAATGCTTTTCTTACCTCCAGGTCATTAATTTCAAGCTTCAGGATCTTTACCTCCGCCTGGAATTGCGTCTTCCTGGGTCTGGAGGCGCCTGCAGCTTTTGCGCTTGTGCAGTGCAGCTCCTCCCGCAGCCTTCTCAGGGTCTTACTCGCATCTTCGTACTCACGAAGGTGGCTCATGACCCGGGAGGCATAGGTGGACACAGACTCCCGGGGTCTCTGCAGCGCCCAACCCTCCTCAGTGAGGTCGGCCTCACCTCCGTGAGCACTCAGCTTTCCTCCGGAAGGACCGTCATCCTGCACGCTAGCAGGTTTCTCCTCCATGGAAGCCTTGCGGCTTCTCTGGGTCTCTGCAGACCTGGGGGGAGTAGGAGCCACATTGCTGCGACTCCTGGTGGAGCGTCTCACCCCCGAATCTTCTGATGTGCAGGCTGGTTGCTGGTTCCTTCTGCCCCCCGCCAGCCTGGTCCGGGAAGCAGAAGCCTGGGACTTGGCTCCTTCACTCATCCCAGGAAACCCACTCCCTCCCTGGGTAAGAGAGAGAGCAGGTCCCCGGGTGGAGAGGTGGTGGTTCTCAGGAGCTCAGGAGCACACTGCAGGTTCAGCAGCGACCGCACCCACAATCAACACAGTGAGTAGCAGCTGAGCTGCACTCACTACTCTGAAGGTGCAGTCACTGTGCACATACAGTACATTACTGATCCTGAGTTACCTCCTGTATTATACCCCAGAGCTGCACTCACTATTCTGCTGGTGCAGTCACTGTGTACATACATTACATTACTGATCCTGAGTTACCTCCTGTATTATACCCCAGAGCTGCACTCACTATCATTCATATAACATGACCAGTCTCCAGGTTACACTTGGCCTAATGATAAGCTTGGCCTCAGTGCCCCTCTTACCTCATTCAGCACCGGGGGTCTCATGCACTTGTCAGACCCTGCAGTAAGGAGAACGCTGGCAATTTATGAACTGTTGAGTCACTCAGGATTGCGTAGTCGGCAGATGCCGCTCAGCCGCTGCCAATGTGCCAGGTGGCGTCAGGTCCCTGTTATTCCTCCAACATTTCTCCCAGTGTTATTAATACAACCAGTCCCTGCTCTTCACCATCCTCCTTTCCTCTACGTGCACCCAGAGGGGGCAAATTCTTTGCTGCTCAAGGAGCAGGAGGGCAGAGATACAATGACACTGATGTGATTCCAGCAGTCCTGCCAGTATATGTGGCAATGGCGCGTTGCTGTATATATGGGATGGCGCGTTGCTGTATATACGGGATGGCACGTTGCTGTATATACGGGATGGCGCGTTGCTGTATATATGGGATGGCGCGTTGCTGTATATACGGGATGGCGCGTTGCTGTATATACGGGATTGTGCGTTGCTGTATATATGGGATGGCGCGTTGCTGTATATATAGGATGGCGCGTTGCTGTATATACGGGATGGCGCGTTGCTGTATATATGGGATTGCGCGTTGCTGTATATATGGGATGGCGCGTTGCTGTATATATGGGATGGCACGTTGCTGTATATACGGGATGGCGCGTTGCTGTATATACGGGATGGCGCGTTGCTGTATATATGGGATGGCGCGTTGCTGTATATATGGGATGGCGCGTTGCTGTATATATGGGATGGCACATTGCTGTATATACGGGATGGCGCGTTGCTGTATATACGGGATGGCGCGTTGCTTTATATATGGGATGGCGCGTTGCTGTATATATGGGATGGCGCGTTGCTGTATATATGGGATGGCACATTGCTGTATATACGGGATGGCGCGTTGCTGTATATACGGGATGGCGCGTTGCTGTATATATGGGATGGCGCGTTGCTGTATATATGGGATGGCGCGTTGCAGTATATACGGGATGGCGCGTTGCTTTATATATGGGATGGCGCGTTGCTGTATATATGGGATGGCGCGTTGCAGTATATATGGGATGGCGCGTTGCTGTATTTATGGGATGGCGCGTTGCGGTGTTTCTTAGCTTCTTGGTCACTACCACTGATGGCAGCCCCTGAGTTGAGCCTCTCTGTTGTCAGTCCACGGACCTCTTGCCGCAGTTTATAGCCGCTAACTCTGCTGATTTACTTTCTTTATAATTCATCATAATCTCATCCTTAGAGTTCTGCTGAGAATGAATGAATTGTCATCCATTAATGTGAATGAGCAGAGGTGCAGTGTAAAGCATTGAGGACAACCTAACATTACAGACTAACACACTGTCATGCTGCTGCTATGCAGGTAGGTGCAGGCTTCACTAGATGGCAGTAGAGAGGAAGGAGGTCTGCACCTAAACAGAGCTGACCTGCAGTGCAGCAGAGAGGCTACCACAGGTGGCAGCGGAATAGTCAAATCCTAGACTGTACCAAAGGAATTAAGCAAACTCGCGGTCAGAGACAAGCCAGGGGGTCAGCAACGGTCAGGAGCAGATAAGCCACAAGACAAAGGACAGAAACAGGTCAGGATACAAGCCAAGTCAAAACCAGGGATTCTGCACACTAAATGGAAATACTGAGTCAAGACAGGAACAGGGGAAAGCAGAGACACGGGTTCAGACAGCAAACGCAGCAGGTCTAATCCGAGCTATCAGAGTCCGCTACAGGTGTACTAGGCAAAAACTATAACTGACATCGCCCGCAGGAAGCAGCAACGATAAATAGCCAACCTGAGCCCAGACTGAGGCTGAGAAAGGTTAACTCTTGACATGACCAGATCGGGAAAAAGGGAAAACAGGACTTAAAACCTGGCCTGGATCATGACACACACACTCTATATAGAAAATATGGTAAGCAGCAATCATTAAGCATAGTTGTGTCCTGGTGGAGCTCAGCTGTAGTATAAAGCATGGTGAAATGACAGATGCTCGACTCTCTGAGGGAAGGTCCTCAATAAACATTGCTGCTATGTGGTGCTCCTTCAGCTGGAGCCGGTGCACAGAGGCTCCTGTTACTTTGTGTCCCCCCCACTCTGTGCTGCAGCCACTTAGAGGCATCAGATCTGCTTCTTATATCTCTCCTCCTGAAAGCCGCAGATGGTAAACATACACTAATACAGCGGTGATGGAGGAGAGGGCGAGTAGTGGAGGAGAGGCTGAATGGCGGAGGAGAGGGTTGAATAGCGGAGGAGAGGAGGAATAGTGGGGGAGAGGATGAATCGTGGAGGAGAGGATGATGAGTAGTGGAGGAGAGGCTGAATAGTGGAGGAGAGGGTGAATAGTGGAGGAGAGGCTGAATAGTGTAGGAGAGGATGATGAGTAGCGGAGGAGAGGCTGAATAGTGTAGGAGAGGATGATGAGTAGCGGAGGAGAGGCTGAATAGTGTAGGAGAGGATGATGAGTAGCGGAGGAGAGGCTGAATAGTGTAGGAG
Source organism: Ranitomeya variabilis (assembly GCF_051348905.1). Classification (NCBI taxonomy): domain Eukaryota; kingdom Metazoa; phylum Chordata; class Amphibia; order Anura; family Dendrobatidae; genus Ranitomeya; species Ranitomeya variabilis. Next base: position 212,431,575 of record NC_135239.1, on the reverse strand, counting down.
AGGATGATGAGTAGCGGAGGAGAGGCTGAATAGTGTAGGAGAGGATGATGAGTAGCGGAGGAGAGGATGAATAGTGGAGGAGAGGATGATGAGTAGTGGAGGAGAGGATGAATGGCGGGGGAGAGGATGAATAGTGGAGGAGAGGATGATGAGTAGCGGAGGAGAGGATGATGAGTAGCGGAGGAGAGGATGATGAGTAGCGGAGGAGAGGGTGAGTAGTGGAGGAGAGGATGAATAGTGGAGGAGAGGATGATGAGTAGTGGAGGAGAGGATGAATGGCGGGGGAGAGGATGAATAGTGGAGGAGAGGATGATGAGTAGCGGAGGAGAGGATGAATAGTGGAGGAGAGGATGATGAGTAGCGGAGGAGAGGATGAATGGCGGGGGAGAGGATGAATAGTGGAGGAGAGTATGATGAGTAGTGGAGGAGAGGATGAATAGTGGAGGAGAGGATGATGAGTAGCGGAGGAGAGGATGAATGGCGGGGGAATGCCTCTCACTGCTGGTGATGGCTGTACCTTTAGTCCGGTGTTGAAAATAAAACATTGTCTTTATGAAGAGGAGATGAAATTCTGTGCAATATTACCGGGGCTCAGAGCAGAGAGATGGCAGACACAGCAGAATCAGAACATCTGGAAGACAAATGCCGAGCAAAACACTTGGAAGAAGTCAGACCAGGTAACAAGACCTAACCGGGGTCAGGATTCTAGAGTCAAAAGTCAGAGTCCAGAGGCAGGGATCCAGAGTCACCGAGAAAAAAGCAGAGCTGATTACCTGCTCAGGCCTCCAAAACAAATGCACTGGCAGGGCGCAGCGGACCCGATTAATGATGGCAGAAACACAAGTGCAACAATACAGATGAAACAACCACTTTCAATCTAGTGTTGGCTGTTTGGGTATTTTAGTGCACAAAAAGATAAAAGATACTAGTCTGTATGTGGCTTTATTCACACAGGCAATGCAGAGCATAGCGAGGGGTCATGAGTTATTGGGTCTTGTGTGCGGAGTCTGAAGTCAGCTGTCTGGAGGAGTCAGGAGTCCGGGCATAAGGAGCTGATGAGGATCTGTATATACCAGACACCGCAGAGGCGGTCTAGAGGAACTGTCATAAACACCTATTGACTTCAGTGGTCCATAGCCTCTGTGTATCTAATCATCTCCTGTGTGATACTGACTGCTGAGCTGTGTATCTAATCCTCTCCTGTGTGATACTGTCTTCTGAGCCATGTATCTAATCTTATCCTGTGTGATACTGACTGCTGAGCTGTGTATCTAATCCTGTCCTGTGATACTGACTGCTGAGCCATGTATCTAATCTTATCCTGTGTGATACTGACTGCTGAGCCGTGTATCTAATCCTCTCCTGTGTGATACTGACTGCTGAGCTGTGTATCTAATCCTCTCCTGTGTGATACTGACTGCTGAGCAGTGTATCTAATCCCTATCCTGTGTAATATTGACTGCTGAGCTGTATCTAATCCTATCGTGTGATCCTGTCTGCTGAGCCGTGTATCTAATCCTATCCTGTGATATTGTCTGCTCAGCTGTGTATCTAATCCTATCCTGTGTGATATTGTCTGCTGAGCAGTGTATGTAATCCTATCCTGTGATACTGTCTGCTGAGCTGTGTATCTAATCATCTACTGTGTGATACTGTCTGCTGAGCTGTGTATCTAATCCTATCCTGTGTGATATTGTCTGCTGAGCTGTGTATCTAATCATCTACTGTGTGATACTGTCTGCTGAGCTGTGTATCTAATGCCATCCTGTGTGATACTGTCTGCTGAGCCGTGTATCTAATCCTATCCTGTGATACTGTCTGCTGAGCTGTGTATCTAATGCCATCCTGTGTGATACTGTCTGCTGAGCTGTGTATCTAATCCTATCCTGTGATACTGTCTGCTGAGCTGTGTATCTAATCCTATCCTGTGATACTGTCTGCTGAGCTGTGTATCTAATCCTATCCTGTGATACTGTCTGCTGAGCTGTGTATCTAATCCTATCCTGTGTGATACTGACTGCTGAGCCGTGTATCTAATCCTATCCTGTGTGATATTGTCTGCTGAACCGTGTATCTAATCATCTACTGTGTGATACTGTCTGCTGAGCTGTGTATCTAATCATCTACTGTGTGATACTGTCTGCTGAGCTGTGTATCTAATCCTATCCTTTGTGATACTGTCTGCTGAGCTGTGTATCTAATCCTATCCTGTGTGATACTGTCTGCTGAACTATGTTTCTAATCCTATCCTGTGTGATATTGTCTGCTGAGCCGTGTATCTAATCCTCTCCTGTGTGATACTGTCTGCTGAGCAGTGTATGTAATCCTATCCTGTGATACTGTCTTCTGAGCCGTGTATCTAATCCTATCCTGTGTGATACTGTCTGCTGAGCTGTGTATTTAATCCTCTCCTGTGTGATACTGACTGCTGAGCCGTGTATCTAATCCTATCCTGTGTGATACTGACTGCTGAGCCGTGTATCTAATCCTATCCTGTGTGATACTGTCTGCTGAGCTGTGTATCTAATCCTATCGTGTGATACTGTCTGCTGAGCTGTGTATCTAATCCTATCCTGTGTGATACTTACTGCTGAGCCGTGTATCTAATCTCATACTGTATGATACTGTCTCCTGTACTGCTGTATCTAAGCTTATCGTATACAATACTGTCAGCTGAGTTGCTGTATCTAATCCTATAATATGTGATACCATCCGCTGAGCTACTGTATCTCATCCTACCATGTGAGCACCGCACGGCTCTCCCCTCCCCCACTCTCCGTATAATGGATATATTAATGGCCGCCTCGTACAGATGAAATCCAGAAAGAACATCAATTACCACTTTTGCATTTACAGGACAATTTGCATAAAACCGCAGGAATAAACACTAATTAACATTTATCCGTCTAGTGCAGAAATGCTGGCATTTGATTGGTTGCCGACACCTTATGCAGATTGGCGCCTCCAATAAATGCCGCGTATAAAGTACGGCGCCCCCATCAGCAAATGATGAGTCTTATTAGAACAATTTGTATAAATGGAGCAAAGTTTATCAAAGCATTTCCCTCAATTCTCTGACAATTAAGGGTAATGAGACAGATGATGGGATTTCTACCTGCGGAGCGCTAGGTAAATACTAATCTGAAGCCGAAATCACATCAATAAGTTTTCATTTTGAGGGCTGTTCCTGTTTAATATTCCCCTCCCCCTCTTCAGGATGAATAAGAAATTCAGATTTGCAGATGCCGGAATAATCCCCCTGATAAGTCACACGTGTCCCTTCATTCTGAGTCCTTTCAGCAGGGCCAGGAATGGTCACATGATGCTTATGTCCTAAAAGTCCTGACTCTTTAGTGGGAGTCATGGGGGTGGAGCCAACTTATAAAAATGTTATGGGACAACCATTGTTTTTCGGCCGGCTAATTGTATTTTAGTAGGGTAGCACCCAAATATAACGGACTTGTCCCAGCTGTCAGGCCCCTCTGATAATGCTGTTCCCTCCTCATATTATATGGGGCTATCTTCAAGGCACCACCCCTACCCATAGCATACAGATGCAAAGGACGGAGGTCCCCCAATCGGACCCCCTTTATGAATTAGGAGAGGAGATTGGCTCTCACTATGGGGGACTCATAGATGACTGAATGCTTTCCAGCTGGACAATCCCTTTAAATACCATCAGAGTTGTCATGTTCCCAACCGTTCATTAGCATTAAAAGAGACTTGACTTGTTGCATATGCGGGCGGCTTTTATGAAGGCATCTCACAGGACAGGAAGGGGTTAAGAGCGCACACAATACTGCGCCATTCCGTTTGGAAAATATTTAGACCCAGCAATGGCGAATTCTAACCCCGAGGTTCTGCGCCCTGGTGTCAGCAGAATGGCGTCAGATACTGGATATGAGCGTTTTATCCGGTAATCAGTAATTAATAAAAAGTTCTGCAACTTTCTAAAAGATTTCATATATCCATTCCTTCCTGGTTTCAATAGCTCTGCTTTCGGTCCATTATTGCAAAATGTCAAAAACCTATTCTAATACTTCTTAGGGCGCGTTCACACATTCAGTGTTTGGTCAGTATTTTACATCAGTATTTGTGAGCCGAGAGCAGGAGTGGGTGATAAATGCAGAAGTGGAGCATATGTTTCTACTATACTTTTCCTCTGATTGTTCTAATGGTTTTATTTACAAATACTGATGTAAAATACCGACCAAGTACTGAACGTGGCCTGATACAGTTAAGGGTTTGTTACAATGTTTCCAGTCTGCACAAACTAGTCTCCAAGGCCAGAGATGGGACAAGCCCTTTTGTTGCTCAGGTCCAGGGTCCTGGAGGAAAGCACATGCTACACACAGCAGATTTACCCATAGTCCTAATGTTTCGGGACTTTTCAGATCTTTCTTGCTTCTAATTTGCAGCAAAAAGGTTTTTCCAGAGTGAATTATGGTAAAAGTCTAGAGGGCGGCTTTACGTGTGGGAAAGTGAGGCTGATATCTATCATCATGCGTTTTCTTCCTTTGCACAGAGATGTAGCTGAGTGGAGAGGTTTGGCTGCACATTTGCCCCTGGAACTTCCTGCCATGTAGTAATGTATCAATATGGCTATGACAGCAAAATAAATATTTGCCCCAGGTGATGTTATTTGTATTCTGTCATACCTGACAACGTTTTGGACACTCCCTAAACTGTATTCCAGTAGTCATACCCCATCCACTCCTCCTCCACACTTCACCCATGCCTCCTCAATGAAAGAAACCTTTAAGACAGTCTGCTTTATGGAAGGTTGAGGCGCAGTGAGGGTGCCTTGATTTACCTCCTCTGCTGGTAGCAATTTGGGAAGTCTGACTGTGCCCCTCTACATCTGAGGGTCTCACCCTAGACAGCTGCCTGACTTCTTATCTTTTTCCCACTTTGATACATTCTTGTTGCATTGATACACTGTGTTCTGCTTACAGAGGATGTTGTTTTTTTTAAAACTGGATACATTTGTAGCAAAATCCCACTTTCTCTTCCGCTTTTTAACCATTCGCTGGCCACAAGCAGGGATCTTGAAGATGGTGATGAATAAATTCCCCATTTCTTCACACCCTCGGGGTGCATTTCTATCCTCGACTTCCCTCCTGGGTTTTGTGTACTCAGTTTGCACCTGACAATGCAGATTTGATAATACATTTGTTTGCTCAGGTATTAAACGCTCGTCTTTGAAGTATTAAGAGCCAGCGTGTTCCCCCCCTCCTTCCCGCGACCACACAGCGTCTTCCTGAAACACTCGCTCGTCTAAGCAGCCACTAACAAAAAGAAAACGTAGACCCGAGATGAAATCTCGCAGATGGATTTGGCCTCCCGGACCCGGCTTCAAAGCGGCTTTTTGTTTATTAAATTTGTTTCCTGCTTTGGTTAGATAAGGAAATCCATAACTCCTCTGCTGCTGCCTTTGAATCTTTCCACAATAAAATCCAGTTTATGGGGAGAGGATGATTGTCACAAGTCTTTATTGGCGGTAAATGAAATATACATCACGCATTATGGGCTGTGGATTACTCGTCTGGCGCGGCGCCGGTTGTTGTGCAGCGCAGGGAAGCCGGACGCTGTGTAACGACAACGGGCGCTAACAGTATCCGGGCCATCCATCCCCTGGAAGCGCCTGTCATCCCCATAGGCCGCGGTAAATCTACAGCTTGTCATGGGAGCGGCATCCAGGGGCCACAAATTGGCTACTTTGTTAGCAGCCGTCACCGGCGCTTGGATCGGTGACATAGCAGAGCTCATCGAGTCCGACAGCACCGATGTATAGATAACGTGTGATGTGCGTGCCGAATCCCGGGGCTGCGGAGAATGATGGAAAGGGCAGAATGTTGGCGACGGAACCCAGAAATCACTCCACTGCTTCCACGCTGGCAGTAATTGCACCAGTTGGCACCCGAAGGATTTATGGAAAATGATTGTTGATGTTGTCAATGAGCCAGTGAATAAAGGGAACCATTAAAGGGGAGGTGCTGATTACAGGTGCAGACTGACACCCACTAATGGCAGCAGTCAGCGAGGGGTAGCCAGTATACTGAATGGTATGCCTGCACACGGATATCAGCGTGTTATTGGTGGTGTTACATGGGACTGCAGGTGTAATCCATTACATTACATGTACTCAGAGAGAGATCACTGTGTGATCTGTGGTGTTACACAGGACTGCAGGTGACATCTACATTATCTAAGCAGAGAGTTATCACTGTATTATCTGTGGTGTTACATAGGACTGCAGGTGACATCTACTACATTATCTGTAAGCAGAGGGTTATCACTGTGTTATCTGTGGTGTTACATGGGACTGCAGGTGACATCTACATTATCTGTACTCAGAGTTATCACTGTGTTATCACTGTTATCTGTGGTGTTACATGGGACTGCAGGTGACATCTACTACATTATCTGTAAGCAGAGAGTTATCACTGTATTAGCTGTGGTGTTACATAGGACTGTATTATCTGTACTCAGGGTTATCACTGTGTTACCTGTGGTGTTACATAGGACTGCAGGTGACATCTACTACATTATCTGTAAGCAGAGAGTTATCACTGTGTTATCTGTGGTGTTACATAGGACTGTATTATTTGTACTCAGGGTTATCACTGTGTTACCTGTGGTGTTACATAGGACTGCGTTATCTGTACTCAGGGTTATCACTGTGTTACCTGTGGTGTTACATAGGACTGTGTTATCTGTACTCAGGGTTACCTATGTGTTACCTGTGGTGTTACATGGGACTGCGTTATCTGTACTCGGCTGTATCACCTGTGATCCTTTTTAGGCTGTAGAATGAGGCTTTATATCCCCTGTTCTCCTTACATTATCACCGGACCCCTGTCCATGGTGCTGAAGCCCCTTCTTTGCCTTCTCTGACTCCTGTTACTATGTCTCTGTAGTCTCTGCACTCAGTTAACCCTTTTTACACATTGTTCATCCCCTCCCCGGTATCTGACCGTCCTCGGGCCGTGTGCCCTCCTCATCCCCCTGTACATTATTGTTGGGCCCCATCAGATATGGATGTGCGCTATAAGCGGGGTCAGTGCTCGTCCCTTATCGCCCCCTCTGCTCCGCGCTGCCGGCGGTGGAACATTGTGTCCATTTCTTTCCTCGATCATCAGCTATTTAGACGCAGTATTTTACATATCGTCATCAATTACATCTGTCCTGAGCGGAGAAACCCACACTCCGTCTCCGCAGTCTCCGGCAGATAATCCTCTGTCATGTCAAAGCCGCTAACAGTCAGACACAATAAGGAGAATCCACCTGAGTGTGAATTATGAGTGCGCCGAGAGCCCCGGGAGACCCCGGCTATGCTGTTAACCCCCTCCCTGCCCAGGCCGCTCAGTCTCGTCACTCACATCCAGAGCGGTAACTTGTCACCGGCAAATATTCCTCCTTAATCAATATTTCTACTCCCACAGCTTAAGTGCATTTATCCGAACATTTATTTATGGGCGATGGAGTCGATTTTTCTTCTTCGCTATCTCGCAGCCGTCATCTGGCATTTACTCTTCACAAAACCCAAAAGAGAAATCCAAAAATGTTATCACATTAAATAAAAGTTAAAAAAAATAGTGGCAATAGATATAGAAGCTGGAGATGTAATGTCCGGGCCCCGCGGGCCCCTCTGCCACACGTGAAGACACTAGCATTACACATGGTGAATGATGGGTGGGGATCTGAACAGATTTTGCATTGAGGCTGCAGGTTGCACCTCTGACATTTGGGGTAATAATCTGATACCTTATCGTTACTTGTCAGAATCAAAGGCAAATAATGGCATCCAATGGAAATGGACCAAACGTCTCCTCTTCAAAAACTGCTTTTTCCATCTTTCCCAGTTGCTCTAATATCTAGTGACCAAACATGTGAGGCCACGTCACCTCCAGGAACCATAGACTGGGTGCCTTCATTCTCAGGACTAGAGAGGGCCCCAGTGATCATAGGAAAAAGAGAAAGTGATAGAATCATTATCATTAGATACATTGGTGTACTGACGCACTGATGTACTGATGCACTGATGTACTGACGCACCGATGTACTGACGCACCAATGTACTGACGCACCGATGTACTGACGCACTGATACATTGGTGTACTGATACATTGGTGTACTGATACTTTGGGGTCCTGATGCACTGATGTACTGACGCACTGATGTACTGACGCACTGATGTACTGACGCACTGATGTACTGACGCACTGATGTACTGACGCACTGATGTACTGACGCACTGGTGTACTGACGCTCTGGTGTACTGACGCACTGATGTACTGACGCACTGATGTGCTGACGCACTGATGTACTGACGCACTGATGTACTGACGCACTGATGTACTGACGCACTGATGTACTGACGCACTGATGTACTGACGCACTGATGTGCTGACGCACTGATGTACTGACGCACTGATGTACTGACGCACTGATGTACTGACGCACTGGTGTACTGACGCTCTGGTGTACTGACGCTCTGGTGTACTGACGCACTGATGTACTGACGCACTGATGTGCTGACGCACTGATGTGCTGACGCACTGATGTGCTGACGCACTGATGTGCTGACGCACTGCTGTACTGACGCACTGATGTACTGACGCACTGATGTACTGACGCACTGATGTACTGACGCACTGATGTACTGACGCACTGATGTACTGACGCACTGATGTACTGACGCACTGATGTACTGACGCACTGATGTACTGACGCACTGATGTACTGACGCACTGATGTACTGACGCACTGATGTACTGACGCACTGATGTACTGACGCACTGATGTACTGACGCACTGATGTACTGACGCACTGATGTACTGACGCACTGATGTACTGACGCACTGATGTACTGACGCACTGATGTACTGACGCACTGATGTACTGACGCACTGATGTACTGACGCACTGATGTACTGACGCACTGATGTACTGACGCACTGATGTACTGACGCACTGATGTACTGACGCACTGATGTACTGACGCACTGATGTACTGACGCACTGATGTACTGACGCACTGATGTACTGACGCACTGATGTACTGACGCACTGATGTACTGACGCACTGATGTACTGACGCACTGATGTACTGACGCACTGATGTACTGACGCACTGATGTACTGACGCACTGATGTACTGACGCACTGATGTACTGACGCACTGATGTACTGACGCACTGTACAGGAGTCTTACTTTGCACCGCACACGTGGTTTCCCCTTCACCCTCCCCCGATCCATTTAGCCATGTTCGATATACCCGCTTGACATGTTTGATTTAGTCTAATGGCCGCGTCTGGGAAGAAGCCTTGGCTGAATAAGAGGCTGCATCAGGCTTTATTTGCAGGGATAATAATCCCTTTAAACTTAACATGAGCTAATCAAATAAAAGTCTGCGGAGCATTTGTAACAACGGCGAAGCACCATGAGAACCCAGCAAGGCCGAGGCATGGAAGCCAAAGCCTCACACCTCACCCGGACCCACAACCAAGAAGAGAAATAGGACGTGGAGCAATCAGCAGCCGGCTTCCTGACCCAGACAGTAGGACATTGTCATCGGGGGGCATTACACAACTAAATGGGGACACCTGACCTCCTTTCCTGTCTAATAACTTCCTGGCATCACCCGAGGGCAACTTTCGGGGTCTTAACGGTAAACTGGACTTTAATTGCTTAGAGTCTGAACAGACCAATTAATTCTTAATTACACAGTAACAGAACAACACCTCTGCCAAAAAGACGCTGCTAAGATGCTTCATTCCCGGCAGAGATTCCTTCGGTGGGAGTCAGAAGCTCAGTGGTCGCTTGTTTTGTAGAACTGGAGGTCTAGATCTTAAAGGGAATCTGTCAGCAGGTTTTTGCTATGGAATCCGAGAGAGGCATTATGTAGGGACAGAGACCCTGATTCCAAGGATGTGTCACTTACTAGACTGCTTGCTGCAATTTTGACAGAATCCCTGTTTGCTGTGCTGCAGATCTAGCAATGCTGAGACTGCTGAGCAGTTTAAAATCCCGCCTACAACACTGATTGGCAGCTTCCTGTGTACATTATCAGCAAACTGCCAATCAGTGGTGGGGGCAGGGTTGCACAGATTAGCAGGACTGTCTTGCAGGAGACACCGAGTCCTGCACTGATGATCTCCTGTTGATAAAACCCTGATTGTGTTGAAACTACAGCACATAGCCTAATAAGTGATACATTACTGAGATCAGGCTCTCTTTCCCTACATTATGCTACTCTCAGATTAAATAGCAGAAACCTTCTGACAGATTCCCTTTAAGGGTATGTTCACACATTGCGTTTATGCTGCGGATAGTTCTGCATCTCTCCCATTCATCTGAAAGTACTCCACTCAAATGAACAGAAAACAATTTTCCATTGTAGAAAATTTGCAACAAAATTTTAAGAGTTGTAATTCACTATAAGGGCAAACTCCAGAAAAAGCAGCTGTGTCCAGATCCCGCCGGTGATATTTTGTTGCAAGCAGAATATTACAGTCTTCTATTATTTCCTTTTCATTCTCTGCTCACCATGACACAGGCAGGAGGGGCCCCTGTGCAGATGTATGGGCCCTTCGCAGTCCAATAGCTCCTCACAATGCACAATTCCAGCTGCTTCAGGGTTGGCAGTGACCCCCTTACCTTTGGCCCCTGTTCGGCTGCCCAGGTTCCCACAATGATATGTCCGCCCCCTCCATGTCCCATTGCCCTGGCATTACATAGCTTTAGATATAGAGATCATTTCATATTGTGAGCAGGGAGAATGAGGAAGAACCTCAAATGCAGATCTAAGGCCTGAGAGGTGCAGACGGCGCCCCGCGCAGCATGTCGCATGCACTACATGGAGAAGCAGAGAGGATTCATCGGCAGGAGCCTACAGAAAGCAGCCAGAGGGGGACGTATAGGACTAAAATATGCAGTTGTCACCCAGTGCCTCCCTAGATTGTCTCTAAGTACCAGCGCTGACACAATCTGCCTGACAATGTGACATTATGTAACAGACACTGAGTGACGAGCACTAATGGCTGCCCATATAGATCATCACAGATAAATACGCATCGCTGAATTTCAGTCCTTCTGCCACAGGAGTGTAGAAAGACTTGGGCTTTTATGGAAAGTTTGTTTGGGGGTCCCCAAAATCAATATGAGTCATGTTGTCCATCATTGCTGCCTCTTTTGTACCCCTGTAGGACAGGGATGACCACATAGATACATGTATAGTCTGCATATCCTTCTACCCATGGATCTATAATTATTATGCATTGCCCTATATATATAGTAACCACGGAGCCACCATGCTGAACTATATACAGGAACCACGGAGCCACCATGCTGCCTTATATACAGTACAGTGCTTACCACAGCCATCTTGCTGCCCTATATATATAGTAACCATGGAGCCATCAAGCTGAACTATATATAGGAACCACTGAGCCATCATGCTGCCTTATATACTGTACAGTGCTTACCACTGAGCCATCTTGCTGCCCTATATATTAAGTACTATGCTAACCTCTGAGCTACCATGCTGCCCTATATACAGTACTGTACTAACTTCTGAGCCACCATTCTGCCCTATATATATCACTGTGCTAACCACTGAGCCACTGTGCTCCCCTATATATATACAGTACTAATCACTGAGCCACCATGCTGCCCTATATATATATATATAGAGAGAGAGTACTATATTAACCACTAAGCCACCATGCTGCCATATATACTGTACAGTGCTTACCACTGAGCCATCTTGCTGCCCTATATATTAAGTACTATGCTAACCTCTGAGCCACCATGTTGCCCTATATATAGTACTGTGCTAACTTCTGAGCCACCATTCTGCCCTATATATATCACTGTGATAACCACTGAGCCACTGTGCTCCCCTATATATATACAGTACTAATCACTGAGCCACCATGCTGCCCTATATATATAGTACTATATTAACCACTGAGCCACCATGCTGCCCGATATATAGTACTGTACTTACCACTGACCTACCATGCTGCCCTATATATATAGTACCCACTGAGCCACCATGCTGCCCTATATAAAGCTCTGGCAAAAATGAAGAGACCACTGCACAGTTTTATAAAAATCCGCCTCTCTCCATATCTGAGCCATTCCATTCGAGTGTCAGTTGAATTCCAACCAGAGTCCACCTCATTCTACTTCATGTGCTTCTGATTAGGTGATCACCTGAACCAAATCTTATTTAACGAAGGAAAGTATAAAAAAAAACCCTGCTGTGGTGTTCACTATCGTCTTGCAATAGGACAAGCTGGACGGCAAAACAAGTGCTAGGAATATCCCAAAAGTAATAGGAATGAAGAAATAACTTTGAACCATGCCAAAGGAGTTGAAAAGAAAAGTCTTCAGTGAGGAAAAGAAGGGCTCAATCCTGGCTTTACTAGCAGAGGGGCACAGTGAGTGTCATGTTGCCTCCATCCTTAAAATGTCTAAGAGGGCAGTCCATTACAACAAGGTCAAGCAGCAGAAATTGGAGACAACAAAGCTACAGACCGGCAGAGGACGATAGCGACTCAACTGACCAGGATGACCGTCATCTTATTAGAATGTCACTCAGCAACCGCAGGATGACATACAAAAAGAATGGCAAATGGCAGCTGGGGTGAAGTGCACGGCAAGAATAGTTCGTAACAGGCTCCTAGAGGCGGCAGGACTCAAGTCATGTAATGCTAGAAAACAGCCTTTCATCAATGAGAAGCAAAGGAGAGCCAGGCTGTAGTTTGCCAAAGATCGTAAGGATTGGACATAGAGGACTGGAGTAAGGTAATCTTCTCTGATGAGCCTAATTTTCAGCTTTGCCCAACACCGGGTCGTCTAATGGTTAGACGGAGACCTGGAGAGTTGTACAAGCCACAGTGCCTTGTATCCACTGTGAAATTTGGTGGAGGATCTGGAGATGCTTCAGCAAGGCTGGAATTGGGCAGGCTAATCTTTATGAAGGACGTATAAATCAAGCCGCATACAAGGTTATCCTGGAAAAACAGCCGATTCCTTCTGCTCAGGCAATGTTCTCCAACTCTGAGGACTGATTTTTCCAGCAGGACAATCCGCCATGCCACACAGCTAGGTCAGTCAAGGTGTGCATGAAGGGCCGCCCAATCTCCAGACCTGAACCCCATTGAAAACCTCTGGAATGTAATCAACAGGAAGATGGATAATCACAGGCCATCAAACTGCTGTAAGAACTGCCTACATTTTTTATAGTAACCACTGAGCCACCGTGCTGCCCACCTGCTTATGTGTCAGCTTTTCCTGTAATCTTAGCTTTTCATTCATGAAGCAGCAATGTTAGAGCCCTAGCCATATAAGAGTTCTGCACTGCATTATTGCTGTGTAATGTGATTTTCCCCAGCAGGCAGAGCCGAATCCCTGCAGGAGCGCATGGAGGCATCCTGGAAACACTCTCTAATTGGGAAATTTCATACAAATTAGTTATTTCATTGCCAATTCCCTGCACATGTTTCCAATACAGAAATGTAAGATTTCTGAGATTTGGATCAGCAGGGAATCAGAGGTTTGTGTATGCGGCAAACATTGGCGGAGGAGGAGGAGAAGTGATCTGGTGCCAATCGGACCCGAAACCAGGACCACGAGGGAATCCGCCATAACTTCTCTAATGAGGCGAGGAGCTGTCAGGAGCCGCTTCAGAGGCTGGCATCAGGTGGCAGCTCCGCAGAATGGCCTCCCGCTGGCACCAGGTGGAGGATGGGGGTGGCCGTCACTGGAATTGTTTGCCGCTTATGATCCTTATTTAGACTAAACATTCCCAGGAGTCTCCTGCAGCCGCTTCCTCGGATTTCTTATCGGAGCGGTTCTGTAGGAGGATTTGATTGACATCTCTTAACTCATTATAACTCGCACAGAGCAAACAAACTGTAGAGTAATGACTGATAATGGATCCCTGTGTTCTGTTACCTGCGGGATTTATCAGGAGTAGGTTCAATATAGAGGAGTATTTATATAAGTACGGATTAATCACGGTGTCAGAAAAAGTCCTGAACTTCCTAAAATTTGCCTCATTCAGCTCCTCACTATTTCTTTCCTTCGCTGTGAAATTGATGGAGACACAGAAGCCGAAAACTTGTCCTGATCTAAAGCTTCTCACAGTTGAACATTTGTTACAATGTATCAGTCCATTATTATATTATTATCCCTAACCTGTTTATAAATAACTCCCATCACTTTCAGCAAACTGGAGGTTGCAGTTTTATAATAGGAAAAGACTGGGCTAGACAATCTGATAGGTGTGCACAGGTGAGGCCCCAATACACATGACGATCGCACAGCCGCCAATATCGATGGGTTCGGACCACAGTCTAATGTGTACGGGGGTCCCGGACACCTAATCATTGGGGGAGATGTCTGATCTCACACTATCGCTTTGTTCTACCAGATTTGTCTCATAGAGAACAGCGGAGCGCTCCTGTGTATGGGAGAGTTGGCCGACTGGGCGGAAGCGTCATTTGGCTGACAGACTAATATGTACGGCCAGCTGCGGTCATGCCCCTGCCTTTATACCTGCGATGGTGTAGAAGCCCCTCTTACAGGCTCCAGTATTAGAAATGGCACTTGGGGGGGGTGACAGCTTTTTTGCACCATGTCTGCTCTGTGAGCCAAATGTATCAAAATTCAGAATCTCTTCAGAATCTCTGTGCTGCCCTCATAGTGTGCTACAATGTATCAGTGCAGGTAAATGTATCAGTCTGGAATATAAATGTTTCCGTTTAGTTACTTTCTGCACTTGTTCCTGATCTTGGCTCGGGTCATTCTGGCTGGTTTGGTTTAGATTCTGTATAAGTCTCGGCTGTTACCTTCTGATAAATCTCGCCTTTAAGGAAACACTAGTAGACACTTTTCTTTTTGTGCCCTTAATACTGTTTTGATCACCACGTGACAGATTATCATCAATCAGGATAAAGGTTGCTAGTGACTTGGTGACAATGATAAATGTTCTAATGTGTCCTGCTGAAGTTTTATTGTATCGTACGTCTTTCCTGTGAGAGTCAGAGTATGGAGGCCGCGCTATAGCATCACAGTCATTCCATGAGCTTCTTACGCTGCGTCCAGGTGACACGTCCGGCCGCGGACTGGTTCGTTAATGGACCTGACATTGACCAAGGAGCTTCATTAATCTGTATACACAAAGGTTTTCTACATAGATCAGTGTCCAGGCTGAGACTCGGAGCTCGTCCTGTTCTCATCCATTTTGTGGATACTCATTAAAATCTGTGGGGATCCATTAAACACAGATGAAAACCAGAAGACTTCCTTTTTTATTTCATAGTTCCGCTGATCCATAAATGAAAGTTCAGACAGTTTTATCTCTTTGCTTTTTAAAAATGGATGAAAAAAACCCAATGTAAGACGAAGATAAAGCAAATGACACAGGAGAGAATGGTCCATTTACACTGATGTACAAATAGACAGGAATGTGTGAACTTAGCCCAACAGCTCCGTATTATCTTCTGAAGACTTTGCTGACTCTGCTACATCACAAGACAGCGATTTCTACTGTAGATGCTCGTGTAACAGTTGTGGACACACAGTCCAGGACTCCTCCATCCTTCATTTCAGGCTCTACAAATTACCTGATAACCCAACACTCTTCATTCAGACATCAGTTTTTCACATACGAGTTCCATCCGTGTTTTTCATGTACTCATTACAGTCACACGTCCGTGTAGTTTTGCAGAATTTATTTTTACTCAGCATCAAAACATGGACACATGTATAATTTTGATCAAAGTCACCAATGCAAGTCTATGGGTCCGTGAAAAATTCGGACAGCACTTGAATCTGAGCGCTGTTTGATTTTTGTTTTTGACAGACCCAGAGATTTTAATTGGCGAGTTTGATTCATGACCTGGATCAAAATGTTAATGTTTGATAATAAGAGAAGCTGGAAAAAAAAACTTCTTGTATCCAAAAAAAAGATGAAGCTGAGCAAACACCGATGAAAATCGCTCTGTTTTTTTGCATTTGAGAAAAATCACTGAAGTCTGAATGAGGCCAAATGTGACAACGTTATTTCTATCTAGTCCCAGTATTCCAGCGCTCCTTGTATCCACAGAATCCGGCATTGTAAAGGTTAAGAGCGATGATGGTGAAGAGGAAGAAAAAGTCATTTTGGAAGTTCAAGGCCAATAAAATCTGAGCAGAAGCTGATTATTACCCAACAGGTGTCCTCTGGCTTCTCTGTAACTGCTAATGGTTCCTGCGCCCTCGCACAAATTGCCTTTTTGCCTTTTGGACGGATTTTGAAGCGATCCTTGGAGGACATTGTCCTTTCCATGGCTCTGTCTGGGGAGCCATATTTCTTTAGAGTTGGTAGTCAGAGGAGCCGAACTCCAGAGCGGATGGCAGGTGCCCGGCGCTCAGCTGTGCCACAGAACAGATGTGATGCATCCTGTCACGGCGCCGTCCATCTTCGTAGGGTTTTTTTTTTTTAAAGTTAGTTTATACATGTGAATCAGACACATTGTAGGATGCAAAATTGAGATACAGTGTAGATTCCTGCAGAAATCATTAATTGCAATGGTTATAATGCAGCAGGAATAGGAGTCACTGAAAAATTGATTCCTTAAAGGGAATGTCCAAGATCCTTGGGTCTCATCACTAAATGTCATGGCCAGGGTGGTCCTCACACCATGATCTCTACGGTCATTATTGAATAGGTCTATCATCCAAACTATCCATGAAAAGTGTAAAGTCTGAAGATTAACGAACCTCTGCACCGACCGCACTAGCTGGCTCTGATGACTGCTGGACAGATCATGGCTCCTCTCATGGGCTCTATGGAAGATCTATGGAAGATCCTTAGGTGGCCACTGGCCAGTTTTTTCACAGTATAAATCTTATAGAAAGCGTCCTACTTCAATTATTTTATCACCGAAAAAGAGACACTATTTTAGGATGGAGACAATAACTAATAAAACTTAACATTTAATTCATTTAAGTAAAACATACTATAACATTCACGATCTAAAACTCATATGGCTGCTGAAAAAAGTTACAGGGTGCACAATCTCCCTACCAAACCTCTATCTGTGCCCTACCTGGCAGCAGAGGTTGGCACCCTATTAAACCTGCGCAATGGCGCCCCTGCTCCACGTAGTCTGATCCTAACTGACCCTAATGGGCCCTATAGTGTAGAAAATAGATACTAAATCATTCAGCAGACCATACGTAACAGACAGACATAGAACTGTCACTAAAAAAGTGCTTGACAAAAGATATTGCACTTAAATAGGCCTAAACGAAAAAAAAGGGGGAGAAAAAATACTAATATACAGGCTAGTGCACTAGTGTGTTAATAAATCAAACACACTAGAAAATGCAATGCACTTTTAATCAAGACCTCTAATAGGTAAGCCTGTACCCCTATCATTAACCTACCTTCACCCTACCTGCCTGCGGAGGTAGGCACCCTAGGTTCCTGCGCAAATGGCGCCCCCGCTCTAGTCGACTGTCCCAAACTCTCCCTAGTGTATAACAAGGCAGGCAGTGGTGGAAGAAAAAACAGCAATAAAGTGCAAAAATAGTGCAACAGAGTGAAAATCCACCAAAATAAAGTGACATAAATAACTGATACTATTCTGTTCATATACACAAGTATGTTATATTCTCGACGCGTTTCCCCTGTATAGGTTCATCAGGAGACATACTTCTTATATAGAAAAGCTCATTTATAAGAACAAAATACACTTATCTGGCTGTAACAAGGGAAATAATACGGGCTGCGCCCTCTATTGCAGTGGAGAAACAATGTCCATCCTGTCCCTGCCGGACTAAATCAGTCTCGTAGTAAGTGTAGTTAGCGTACCTTATATTCTCATGCATCTCACAAATGCCGCCAAAAAAGAGGAGATTTCCGGATGACGTTCATCCTCGCATGCCGTCCCACAGACATGACAACAATCGTCATGCGCCAGTGGACAGAAGTCGCGCTATGCGTTCCACCTAACGCATGCGCAGTAATCACCAAACCGCGCCTGCTCAGTATATGTTATTCATTGCGCTCAGCCCCCTCTCATGAATCGCAAATGCGTTCCATTTGGCGCATGCGCATTACTAACAATTATGTGGGCCACTATTTCAAGTAAATTAAAAGTAAAATAGCACAAGAAGCTCTCACTTACTAACTTTTGTTCCCAGTAGATCGTGTTAAAGAAGGTAACCATACCATATACTATATATAATATTAATATTGACCTAATCCTATCTTGGACCAATGGATCTACGGGCTTATATATCTATCTAGCACCTCATAGGGAATCAGGACAGCGTATCTAAATGAAGCAGCCAAAATGCAACTGGTCATTTAGACCCCTGGGTTTTATACTTTTCATACGATAAATCCACTTTGCTTCTTTTTGGAGAATAAGCCTATCCCAGTCTCCACCCCTCACTGGTGGGGAAACCACCTCAATCACAGAAAAACTACAACATGTCAGGTCACCCCCATGTACATTCCTCATATGGTTAGAGACTGGGGTATCCCTACCATTTATGACATCTCCAATGTGTTCCCCTATTCTTCTACGGAATTCTCGTTTGGTTTTACCCACATAGTCTATTGGGCAACCACATTTAAAGAGGTAAACCACTCCTTCAGTTTTGCAATTAGCAAAATGTCTCATCTCATACACCTTTTTTGTGGTGGATCATCAAATGTACCTATGATTCTAGGTAAAGGTGATCTTAGAATCATAGGTACATTTGATGATCAGGCCTATCGAGTTAGAGAGACAATCAAAAAGTATTGGAGTATTTTGAAAATGGACCCTGACCTTTGTGACGTTATTCCTGCTGTCCCCTCTATCACTTATAGAAGGGGGAGGTCCATTAGAGACCAAATTGTACATAGTGCCTTTTTTCCACCGAAGAAACCCTTAACATGGTTGGAAAGGAGGGAGAATGGCACGTTTAAATGTGGGAAATGCAAGTTTTGCAAGTATGTGTCTAGGAGCAGTACATTTGTAAGCTCCACCACAAAAAAGGTGTATGAGATGAGACATTTTGCTAATTGCAAAACTGAAGGAGTGGTTTACCTCTTTAAATGTGGTTGCCCAATAGACTATGTGGGTAAAACCAAACGAGAATTCCGTAGAAGAATAGGGGAACACATTGGAGATGTCATAAATGGTAGGGATACCCCAGTCTCTAACCATATGAGGAATGTACATGGGGGTGACCTGACATGTTGTAGTTTTTCTGTGATTGAGGTGGTTTCCCCACCAGTGAGGGGTGGAGACTGGGATAGGCTTATTCTCCAAAAAGAAGCAAAGTGGATTTATCGTATGAAAAGTATAAAACCCAGGGGTCTAAATGACCAGTTGCATTTTGGCTGCTTCATTTAGATACGCTGTCCTGATTCCCTATGAGGTGCTAGATAGATATATAAGCCCGTAGATCCATTGGTCCAAGATAGGATTAGGTCAATATTAATATTATATATAGTATATGGTATGGTTACCTTCTTTAACACGATCTACTGGGAACAAAAGTTAGTAAGTGAGAGCTTCTTGTGCTATTTTACTTTTAATTTACTTGAAATAGTGGCCCACATAATTGTTAGTAATGCGCATGCGCCAAATGGAACGCATTTGCGATTCATGAGAGGGGGCTGAGCGCAATGAATAACATATACTGAGCAGGCGCGGTTTGGTGATTACTGCGCATGCGTTAGGTGGAACGCATAGCGCGACTTCTGTCCACTGGCGCATGACGATTGTTGTCATGTCTGTGGGACGGCATGCGAGGATGAACGTCATCCGGAAATCTCCTCTTTTTTGGCGGCATTTGTGAGATGCATGAGAATATAAGGTACGCTAACTACACTTACTACGAGACTGATTTAGTCCGGCAGGGACAGGATGGACATTGTTTCTCCACTGCAATAGAGGGCGCAGCCCGTATTATTTCCCTTGTTACAGCCAGATAAGTGTATTTTGTTCTTATAAATGAGCTTTTCTATATAAGAAGTATGTCTCCTGATGAACCTATACAGGGGAAACGCGTCGAGAATATAACATACTTGTGTATATGAACAGAATAGTATCAGTTATTTATGTCACTTTATTTTGGTGGATTTTCACTCTGTTGCACTATTTTTGCACTTTATTGCTGTTTTTTCTTCCACCACTGCCTGCCTTGTTATACACTAGGGAGAGTTTGGGACAGTCGACTAGAGCGGGGGCGCCATTTGCGCAGGAACCTAGGGTGCCTACCTCCGCAGGCAGGTAGGGTGAAGGTAGGTTAATGATAGGGGTACAGGCTTACCTATTAGAGGTCTTGATTAAAAGTGCATTGCATTTTCTAGTGTGTTTGATTTATTAACACACTAGTGCACTAGCCTGTATATTAGTATTTTTTCTCCCCCTTTTTTTTCGTTTAGGCCTATTTAAGTGCAATATCTTTTGTCAAGCACTTTTTTAGTGACAGTTCTATGTCTGTCTGTTACGTATGGTCTGCTGAATGATTTAGTATCTATTTTCTACACTATAGGGCCCATTAGGGTCAGTTAGGATCAGACTACGTGGAGCAGGGGCGCCATTGCGCAGGTTTAATAGGGTGCCAACCTCTGCTGCCAGGTAGGGCACAGATAGAGGTTTGGTAGGGAGATTGTGCACCCTGTAACTTTTTTCAGCAGCCATATGAGTTTTAGATCGTGAATGTTATAGTATGTTTTACTTAAATGAATTAAATGTTAAGTTTTATTAGGCCACTGGCCAGTCCATGACTTGGACAAGATACATAAGATCTGATGAAAGAGTCCGGAGACCCTACAAGTAGCCAACGCCGGATGTGAGCGCCATTCTTTCCATGGGTAATTCTGCAGGTTATCATAGTCCCGACTCTCCCGCAGGAACCTGTCCGCCACCTATATGGCTACTTGGTGACATTCAACTTATTTGGAGGGTCACTGCATCACCACAACTTTGATACAACCTCGATGATTCCCTATGGTGAAAAAAAATCTACTGCAACAAAACCTGCCCGTGCGGCCATGTGTCGACCAGTGCTTAATTGTCCCACCTAGGCCAATAAGTGTGCAGTTGGAGCGCCCCCATGTAAGGGCAATGAGGTACTCGGTACCGAGTCCTTCTCAGTTCTGGGGATGTCACGGTGGCCCGACCCGGCCCGTGGCCCTATGAGGGACATCCAATAAAAGGGGTTTGACAGTTTATATGAAGAATGTTCGTGACGCCACCTGTGGTACTCGGTCAGAATGACCAACGCTGCTTAGGGGTCCGCTGGGGTGATGGAATGGCAGCTAGATGGTGTACCTTCCCACAGGTGAAGTGTACCCCCAGGGCTTCCCAAAAGTGTAGGTGGTGATGGTGGATGATGTAAAGCGCCGTGAATAACGAAGACACAAGGTTGCAGTCTCTTTACCTTTACTGAAAGCTTCAGCGTCCACAGTCCAGGGTACAGACCACAGGGCAGGCAGAGTCCGGCCGGTCCGAAGGCAAATCCAGAGTCCCCTTATCCAGGTGGCAATCAGTAGCCTTCCTCTAGCGCCTGTGTGTTGTAGTACCTCCCTGCTGAGCTTCCCGGTAAGGTCCTCACAACCTTCGTAGATGTTCTAGATGTTATTTCTTCCTCTCTGTCCCCCAGATGGTGTGGATAGGACAAACCCGTATGACTGATGGCCTGAGGCTTGTTTATAGGGACCCTAGAGATGCCCCGACCCCCACAATTTGCCACCGTGTTTTCTTAGGTTTTAAGGTCGGGCAGCCAATTTGGAATTGACTGTCCTGCCGGTGTCTGAAGTAATGCGTAGAGTCAATTACTCCCTCGGTGTTCCGGCCACCGGCTACGCGCCTCGGAAGGAGGCAGCCTATTACAGGGCCGAACTCCTCCTGGTGTTTTCTCCTTGTGTTGTGATTTCGTTTCTCACTCTCCACAATACAATTCCTTTCTTAGGATGCTGCCGCACGTGGGGCAGGCGCAGCTCCGTATCTTTCTGTCTCGTGCTAGGCCTCTGTCAGGATTCCACCCCTGACAAGGGCCCTCTGTCTGCAGCTCCGATGTTCCTCCTTTCCCCCTGTCTGCCTGACAGGTGTTGCCTGGGCAAAGCCCAGTCAGCTTCTCCCTAACTTCCTATCCAGCCCACCAGTTTTACCCTACTGTGAGGAGTGCCCTAATAGATAGGAGCGTAGCTCCCCCTGGTGGACTGGAGTGTGAAGTGTAGTGTGTGTTTTGTGATACCTGGTAAGATGAACTCCCTTAGTGCCATCAGACGTAATATCACTCCCCCTGGTGGAAGAATAATATTACTGCCGCAACCTGGACTTTGGGGCGCTGCACTCCCCCCCCCCCCCCCCCCCCCATTAAATCCAGCACTTCCGGACTGGGAAAAGAAAACAACAATTACAGGCTAGCAAAAGACATGCAAAATGTTTGGAATGCTATAAAACAAATTAATTTAACAGTGCTTCCCTTTATGGGGGGTGAGAGCACTTGAACGTTGCAAACAGGAACATATTTACATTGTGCATAAGGCAAATGGGAAACAGTTATTATCTATCTATGAAACACAATTACCCATACAGGTATTCTATCTACTAAGTGCATTTACACAACAATAAATTAACATTTTCTTTAAAACCGTTATTCTTCTCTAAGTGCAAAGTCTTTTAGCTCACTTCCTAAGGCTCTCTAAAGGACTCACCCCTACGGGTTCACTTTATTGAAATGCAGAACAGGTTTCACCCCCACTATGGGCTCACGGTATCTTTCTTCCAATTTCTTTTGTCCTCAATTTTATTCAAAGTACATCATTAAACATTTCACTCTCAACATTTATCAAACATTTTACTATTCTTGGTTACATACTATCACTATGTAAAACATTATGGCTATCTAACTTTTTAAAGCAACATTATCCAAGTGCAATAAGTAAACATTCCCTTTAAGAGGAAACTCCAAGTCTTTTTGAGGTAACGCAAAATAATCACATCAGCAATATGCAAGTCAGTTCAAAGGTGACGTGATGCAATATGAGGGACCCGTTCCGAACCCCTGAACGTTGGTCTTGGGTGGGCTACAAGACGTGTAATCCTGACCCGGAATTCTGCCGCACTAACGGGTTTTTCTTCAGGTCTGTAAGGCAAAGCAGTTATTTTTACAGCATAATTAACAGCAGTTTCTGTTAAGAGGCAGTCTCTGTAAAAGCCTCCTATGTAAAACCAGTAGAGAGCACCTTTAAGAAGGTGCAAACTATTTACAGCAACAGTCTGTGAATCATTCACCGTCCATGATTCAGCAGTTCTTTTGGTAGAACAATGATGAACTTGTGCAAAACTAGAAACAATAGGGATCCCTTTAAGAAGAATAACCCTGGACGGGTTCAAGTAGCAAAGAAACAGTTAACTATTTACATTGTCGTGGTTCTGAGGTTTATTTAAACCACTCTGGAGGTAGTACCGGCGGGGGTAGTCCTTTTGGGTATTGGCTACCGCCTGGTACTACATAGGGAGGTCTCTCATCCCATTTGGGGGTCTGAGTACCCACTGTTTTCCTCTCAGGGGTAATCTTGGCATGGGCCACCACGGGTGTTGGCTCAGTAGCCACAACAGTTTCAGTCGTGGTGACCGGGCAAGTGGTAATCTGAGTCGCGGTATACCAAGGGGTGACAGTGGTCGCGGTAGTCTTAGCAGTGGTCTGGACGCAAGGTGGCGCCATTGCCACGGGAGACAATTTAACTGGAGCTTTGGTAGAATGTGCCACAGGGTCCCTCTTTTTGTGCACATTTAAAGCGAACCAGCCCTTTTCACCGAAATGTCTGGTGTAAGTAATGGTGTCTCCCGGGTAAAGGTCTCGGTCTGGGTGGCCTTCCCAGAGGTGGGACTCCACATCCCTCCAGTTGACATAGACCTCTGCATACAGCCCTTGCTCCTTGATGAAGCCCCATCCCCCTCGGAGCTTGAAGGTTACAACGGTGCCCTGCTTACGCGGGGCCTGGCGGGTGGTGCGGTCCTTGCGGGCCTTGGCCTTCACTGCTAGGTCGCGTTGGTCGTGGGCCTGGCATTGGGCCTGCAGGGAGTCGGTGTCAGCGGTGGAGGCCTGGTTCCGGTGCCCTTCCGGGTAGCTGGGGGAGCTCTCTGCTCCGACCCCATGCTCTGGTCCTGGGCAGCTCGCCATGGCGTCCTCCACGTGGTTCGCCTCTTCCTGGTCTTGGGCAGCTCGCCATGGTGTCCTCCATGTGGTTTGCCTCTTCCTGGTCTTTTTCCCGCTCTCTTCTCTTTTTCTTTGTCTCCGCCCGCCATTAAGGATCAGGAGGCGGATCTCGGCTGCTGACGGACCCGTCCTCAAGGTACAGAAATATTTAGACTGGGCGGCCATTATTTTTCGCGCTTCTCAGTTCGTTCACGCCCACAACTCCACGCCCTTCTTCTTCTGCGCTCCTCATGACGCGGTAATGGTGGCAGTTTTGGCGGGAATTTTGGCGGCAACTAGCAATACACAGTCTTTAAGCAAATCACAGTTCCAATCACAACTCTGACACAGTTCTTAGGCACACATGACCCGATTTTCAGGCTTAAGTAGATCCTGTTCGTGACACCAAGATTTTGGAGCGCCCCCATGTAAGGGCAATGGGGTACTCGTTACCGAGTCCTTCTTAGTTCTGGGGATGTCACGGTGGCCCGACCCGGTCCGTGGCCCTATGAGGGACGTCCAATAAAAGGGGTTTGACAGTTTATTTGAAGAATGTTCGTGACGCCACCTGTGGTATTCGGTCAGGGTGACCGACGCTGCTTAGGGGTCCGCTGGGGTGATGTTATGGCAGCTAGATGGTGTACCTTCCCACAGGTGAAGTATGTCCCCAGGGCTTCCCAGATGTGTAGATGGTGATGGTGGATGATGTAAGGCGCAGAGAATAACGAGGACACAAGGTTGCAGTCTCTTTACCTTTACTGGAGGCTTCAGCATCTACAGTCCAGGGTACAGACCACAGGGCAGGCAGAGTCCGGCCGGTCCGAAGGCAAATCCAGAGTCCCCTTCTCCAGGTGGAAATCAGTAGCCTTCCTCTAGCGCCTGTGTGTTATAGTACCTCCCTGCTGAGCAACTCGGTAAGGTCCTCACAACCTTCATAGATGTTCTAGATGATATTTCTTCCTCTCTGTCCCCCAGATGGTATGGATAAGACAAACCCGTATGACTGATGGCCTGAGGCTTGTTTATAGGGACCCTAGAGACGCCCCGACCCCCACAATTTGCCACTGTGTCTTCTTAGGTTTTAAGGTCGGGCGGCCAACTTGGAATTGACTGTCCTGCCGGTCTTTGAAGTAAAGTGTAGAGTCAATTACTCCCTCGGTGTTCCGGCCACCGGCTACGCGCCTCAGAAGGAGGCAGCCTGTCTCGGGGCAGAACTCCTCCCGGTGTTTTCTCCTTGTGCTGTGACTTCGTTTCTCACTCTCCACAATACAATTCCTTTCTTGTCTTTTCTTAGGATGCTGCCGCACGTGGGGCAGGCGCAGCTCCGTAGCTTTCTATCCCGCTAGGCCTCTGTCAGGATCCCACCCCTGACAAGGACCCTCTGTCTGCAGCTCAGATGTTCCTCCTTTCCCCCTGTCTGCCTGACAGGTGTTGCCTGGGCAAAGCCCAGTCAGCTTCTCCCTAATCCAGCCCACCAGTTTTACCCTTCTGTGAGGAGTGTCCTAATAGATAGGAGCGCAGCTCCCCCTGGTGGTCTGGAGTGTGAAGTGTGGTGTATGGTTTGTGATACTTGGTAAGATGAACTCCTTTATTACCTTCGGACGTAATATCACTCCCCCTGGTGGAAGAATAATATTACTGCAGCAACCAGGACTCTGGGGCGCTGCACAGTCATCCAGGAGTATGGGAATGCTTCAGCTTGTGCCCAATAATTTGTCGGTTCATCAACCCATGGGATGGAACAGACAAACCCTTTCACCAACAATTCGCCAATATGACCTTATCCATCGGGCAAATATTCCAACAATGCTTCCTAATGTCTGACCCCAGCGGTGTGCCTCAGTATGGGTACGATTACCCCTCATTCAATTTAACACAGGTTGATGTTATGACTATGTTTATTACGGTGGCGGCATGGGAGATGGATCTCCAAATGTAACTTTGCACTAGCCACTAGGTCACATTGACCAATGTCCATCAACAATTGGGAGCATGCGGATGGACTTTGAATCTGATGGGGTTTCCGAAATACATTTTTGACTGGTATTTCACATGGTGCTGAGTGCCGCCTGTGTTGGTGTCCTTTTTTATCACATCTTTTAATCCTTGTCTGTTGATATATGTTTGATTGTTTCAATAAAGATTGTCTCCTATAAACTCCTATGTTCCTCCTTTTTGAGACCATTTCTAGGAATCCTTTTCTTGATAGTATAATAATACCGGTTATGGGCTCTAGATTCAGTGATGGGACGTTGATCCAAGGAAATGGTCTGATTGCGGTATTGACAGTTAGGCCATGTTCACACTATCAGTATTTGGTCAGTATTTTACATCAGTATTTGTAGCCAAAACCAGGAGTGGAACAATCAGAGGAGGAGTATAATAGAAACATATGCACCACTTCTGCATTTATCACCCACTCCTGGTTTTGGCTACAAATACTGATGTAAAATACTGACCAAACACTGAACGTGTGAACGAGACCTTAGGAAGTAATTGGGTCATGGGTTGAACTCGATGAACTTATTCTAACTTCATCATTAAAAATGATGAAACAAAGTATTTGATAATGATAAATAATTATATTGACATTTTATAATAACAATGTATCAGTAATATCACATCAATCATTTCACCTTTGTGTTTCATTTTTTCTGGTGGATGCGGCTCTCAGACCCCCATATCTTTATGTCTACCAGTGTGTCGGTCCAGGGGTCCGCACCGCCACATTGTGGCAGAATTACTCAGACCCTTGTGCGTCTCATGAGACGGGGATTAGTGTCACAAATCTCAGAGCAGCTTTACAATCCACAGAATCATCCTCTGACTACGAGATCCTCTGATTTCATTCATCAGAGGAACACAACAAGCCTGCTAAAGACGGATTCCCACCGGGACACAATGAGCAGAACAGATGTGCGTCCTCTGTATCTGGGGCACCCGGGGCCGGGCACAGCTGTGTGCGGGGGGCTCCGGAGCCACTTTCATGTTTGCATACACCTGGCTCTTTGTTTGAGGAAAGTCAATATCAGCCACGTCTATGTGGATTTCATGCTCAGCGCTCTCGGCTACGACGATGGGATCCAATATTACATCCCATGGAGAATGACCACTGGGGAACTGCGCATTGCAACAACCAGTGATACATTGTGACTGCAGCGCTGCCCTGTGCACTATCTGCAGTGCCCTTAAAGGGACACCCCACCCTGGCCAAACCCAATGTTTGATCATAAGTAATGGGGAAGTCCTGGGAAATGCAATCGTCAATGAATCTACAGTGGAAGGTGAATAGTAATGGGGCCACAAGGACCACTTTAAATTACAGTCTCTGTAGTTTGCCCTAAAAACAAAACTTGGCCCATTAACCCCCTTCACTCCCCCATGCCAAGGCATGGTCCCACTTGCTGATGTTTGGGTGCACTTATAGCACATTGTCTACTTTAATTAAAGGGGTTTTCCAGTATTAAAAAAAGATGACTGCTTTATTACAAAAAGCACCGCTATTGTCTATGAGTGGGCTGATCTGCAATACCGCACGCAACCTGTGAATAGATGTGGCGCTGTTTTGTGCTATACATCCCGGAACCCCTCATGGTACAGGTGATAGGACTTGGATTGCCCCTGTAGGACCCTGATCATTGCAGGTCACAGACGCTGCAGTCGGGGTGTAGCTGACATGTCCCCCCATCATCAGAATCGGGCAATCATCTCCGATCCCCTCGCTTCTCTCTCTCCATTCTCCATTCTGCGCAGTCTAATTATTGCTAATTATCCGTCTCATGTTCAGTACGAAATAGAACAATGCAAATGTATCAAACAGAAAATGGGAAAGTGCGAAATCTAATATTGGTGCAAGATTGCTAATGAGACCAGAGATTGGGGAGGAGGAGGCACCTGGAAGGTCAGTGTGGAAGAATGACAGCCCCAGCAGCACAGAGTATTTCAGCAGAGAGCGATGTGACTGATAAGAACAGATGGGGGTAGAAGAAAGCGACACACTGGAGGTCACTGTGGGCTGTGGAAGAATGGCAGCCCCGGGACCATTGCAGTCCAATAACTCGTAATGCACAATCCCACCTGCTTTGGAGCTGGATGTGGCCCCCGGACCTCTTGGGCCCCAATGTGGCAGCACAGGTTGCACCAATGATATGTCCACCCCTGCTGGAAGCAAAATATCAGTTCTGCTCAAGCCTCCAATGAAAGGGTTAATCAGGAATGGGATGAGAAATGTGCACAGAGTTTTCAAGTGCATCCTGGCATTAGCATAAATTAGCAGCCGCGAAGTATTGTGGTGTCAGAGGCCGGATAAATCTCCGACATCCAGCTCTAATGATAACACTTTCTGTAAATGTGAAGCCGGAGCTGGAGGAAATCTCACAAATCCAAGAATGACACTGGGCAGAAATAGCAGCAGACGGAAAACGACTTACTCCAAAGAAATATTCTCCAGTGTCACTGAAAGCAGCCGCCTGACATTGTGCTGCATGTGCAGAAGCGAGAAATCAGACCGCGCTGCTCCGATCACTGTGCTATAATAAGCCATGTCACAGGGGCAGCAGCTGTGTGGCCCCAGGAGAAGGGCTGAGGGCCCCGGGGTGATAACCGGCCTCTGTACTGTCCACGCAGAGCAAAAACCTCGATAACATGCTGAAAATCGCTCTTCATAAAATGCACAAATGTAACCATAATATATATTATGTCCAATATTCCGCGCTGATACAATTCATTATCATTCTCTATAGAGGCTAAAATTTCTCTGTCACAGGATAGAAAATCACCTGCACAGACATTATAAAGAGGGAGCACACAGGAGCATGCTGCACATATACAGAACTAGGAAAGCTCCCCCTAGTGGTGGCTGCAGACAGGATCTTATCATGTATCTCTGTATACAGGGAGCTCCCCCTAGTGGTGACTGCAGACAGGATCTTATGTATCTCTGTATACAGGGTGCTCCCCCTAGTGGTGACTGCAGACAGGATCTTATCATGTATCTCTGTATACAGGGAGCTCCCCCTAGTGGTGACTGCAGACAGGATCTTATCATGTATCTCTGTATACAGGGAGCTCCCCCTAGTGGTGACTGCAGACAGGATCTTATCATGTATCTCTGTATACAGGGAGCTCCCCCTAGTGGTGGCTGCAGACAGGATCTTATCATGTATCTCTGTATACAGGGAGCTCCCCCTAGTGGTGACTGCAGACAGGATCTTATGTATCTCTGTATACAGGGTGCTCCCCCTAGTGGTGACTGCAGACAGGATCTTATCATGTATCTCTGTATACAGGGAGCTCCCCCTAGTGGTGACTGCAGACAGGATCTTATCATGTATCTCTGTATACAGGGAGCTCCCCCTAGTGGTGACTGCAGACAGGATCTTATCATGTATCTCTGTATACAGGGAGCTCCCCCTAGTGGTGACTGCAGACAGGATCTTATCATGTATCTCTGTATACAGGGAGCTCCCCCTAGTGGTGACTGCAGACAGGATCTTATCATGTATCTCTGTATACAGGGAGCTCCCCCTAGTGGTGGCTGCAGACAGGATCTTATCATGTATCTCTGTATACAGGGAGCTCCCCCTAGTGGTGACTGCAGACAGGATCTTATCATGTATACAGGGAGCTCCCCCTAGTCGTGACTGCAGACAGGATCTTATGTATCTCTGTATATAGGGAGCTCCCCCTAGTTGTGACTGCAGGCAGAATCTTATGTATCTCTGTATACAGGGAGCTCCCCCTAGTGGTAGCTGCAGACAGGATCTTATCATGTATCTCTGTATACAGGGAGCTCCCCCTAGTGATGACTGCAGACAGGATCTTATCATGTATCTCTGTATACAGGGAGCTCCCCCTAGTGGTGGCTGCAGACAGAATCTTATCATGTATCTCTGTATACAGGGAGCTCCCCCTAGTGGTGACTGCAGACAGGATCTTATGTATCTCTGTATACAGGGAGCTCCCCCTAGTGGTGACTGCAGACAGGATCTTATCATGTATCTCTGTATACAGGGAGCTCCCCCTAGTGGTGGCTGCAGACAGGATCTTATCATGTATCTCTGTATACAGGGAGCTCCCCCTAGTGGTGACTGCAGACAGGATCTTATCATGTATCTCTGTATACAGGGACCTCCCCCTAGTGGTGACTGCAGACAGGATCTTATCATGTATACAGGGAGCTCCCCCTAGTCGTGACTGCAGACAGGATCTTATGTATCTCTGTATATAGGGAGCTCCCCCTAGTGGTGACTGCAGGCAGAATCTTATGTATCTCTGTATACAGGGAGCTCCCCCTAGTGGTAGCTGCAGACAGGATCTTATCATGTATCTCTGTATACAGGGAGATCCCCCTAGTGGTGACTGCAGACAGGATCTTATCATGTATCTCTGTATACAGGGAGCTCCCCCTAGTGGTGGCTGCAGACAGGATCTTATCATGTATCTCTGTATACAGGGAGCTCTCCCTAGTGGTGACTGCAGACAGGACCTTATTATGTATCTCTGTATACAGGGAGCTCCCCCTAGTGGTGGCTGCAGACAGAATCTTATCATGTATCTCTGTATACAGGGAGCTCCCCCTAGTGGTGACTGCAGACAGGATCTTATGTATCTCTGTATACAGGGAGCTCCCCCTAGTGGTGACTGCAGACAGGATCTTATCATGTATCTCTGTATACAGGGTGCTCCCCCTAGTGGTGACTGCAGACAGGATCTTATCATGTATCTCTGTATACAGGGAGCTCCCCCTAGTGGTGGCTGCAGACAGGATCTTATCATGTATCTCTGTATACAGGGAGCTCCCCCTAGTGGTGACTGGAGACAGGATCTTATCATGTATCTCTGTATACAGGGAGCTCCCCCTAGTGGTGACTGCAGACAGGATCTTATCATGTATCTCTGTATACAGGGAGCTCCCCCTAGTGGTGGCTGCAGACAGGATCTTATCATGTATCTCTGTATACAGGGAGCTCCCCCTAGTGGTGACTGCAGACAGGATCTTATCATGTATACAGGGAGCTCCCCCTAGTCGTGACTGCAGACAGAATCTTATCATGTATCTCTGTATACAGGGAGCTCCCCCTAGTGGTGACTGCAGACAGGATCTTATGTATCTCTGTATATAGGGAGCTCCCCCTAGTGGTGACTGCAGGCAGAATCTTATGTATCTCTGTATACAGGGAGCTCCCCCTAGTGGTAGCTGCAGACAGGATCTTATCATGTATCTCTGTATACAGGGAGCTCCCCCTAGTGGTGGCTGCTGACAGGATCTTATCATGTATCTCTGTATACAGGGAGCTCCCCCTAGTGGTGACTGCAGACAGGATCTTATCATGTATACAGGGAGCTCCCCCTAGTGGTAGCTGCAGACAGGATCTTATCATGTATCTCTGTATACAGGGAGCTCCCCCTAGTGGTGACTGCAGACAGGATCTTATCATGTATCTCTGTATACAGGGAGCTCCCCCTAGTGGTGGCTGCAGACAGGATCTTATCATGTATCTCTGTATACAGGGAGCTCCCCCTAGTGGTGGCTGCAGACAGAATCTTATCACGTATCTCTGTATACAGGGAGCTCCCCCTAGTGGTGACTGCAGACAGGATCTTATCATGTATCTCTGTATACAGGGAGCTCCCCCTAGTGGTGGCTGCAGACAGGATCTTATCATGTATCTCTGTATTCAGGGAGCTCCCCCTAGTGGTGGCTGCAGACAGAATCTTATCACGTATCTCTGTATACAGGGAGCTCCCCCTAGTGGTGACTGCAGACAGGATCTCATCACGTATCTCTGTATACAGGGAGCTCCCCCTAGTGGTACCTGCAGACAGGATCTTATCATGTATCTCTGTATACAGGGAGCTCCCCCTAGTGGTACCTGCAGACAGGATCTTATCATGTATCTCTGTATACAGGGAGCTCCCCCTAGTGGTGACTGCAGACAGAATCTTATCATGTATCTCTGTATACAGGGAGCTCCCCCTAGTGGTGGCTGCAGACAGGATCTTATCATGTATCTCTGTATACAGGGAGCTCCCCCTAGTGGTGGCTGCAGACAGGATCTTATCAT
This sequence comes from Ranitomeya variabilis, assembly GCF_051348905.1. Classification (NCBI taxonomy): domain Eukaryota; kingdom Metazoa; phylum Chordata; class Amphibia; order Anura; family Dendrobatidae; genus Ranitomeya; species Ranitomeya variabilis. Next base: position 212,399,291 of record NC_135239.1, on the reverse strand, counting down.
GTATCTCTGTATACAGGGAGCTCCCCCTAGTGGTGGCTGCAGACAGAATCTTATCACGTATCTCTGTATACAGGGAGCTCCCCCTAGTGGTGGCTGCAGACAGGATCTTATCATGTATCTCTGTATACAGGGAGCTCCCCTAGTGGTGGTTGCAGACAGGATCTTATCATGTATCTCTGTATACAGGGAGCTCCCCCTAGTGGTGACTGCAGACAGGATCTTATCACGTATCTCTGTGTACAGGGAGCTCCCCCTAGTGGTGGCTGCAGACAGGATCTTATCATGTATCTCTGTATACAGGGAGCTCCCCCTACTGGTGGCTGCAGACAGGATCTTATCATGTATCTCTGTATATAGGGAGCTCCCCCTAGTGGTGGCTGCAGACAGAATCTTATCATGTATCTCTGTATACAGGGAGCTCCCCCTAGTGGTGGCTGCAGACAGGATCTTATCATGTATCTCTGTATACAGGGAGCTCCCCCTAGTGGTGGCTGCAGACAGGATCTTATCATATATCTCTGTATACAGGGAGCTCCCCCTAGTGGTGGCTGCAGACAGGATCTTATCGTGTATCTCTGTATACAGGGAGCTCCCCCTAGTGGTGACTGCAGACAGAATCTTATCATGTATCTCTGTATACAGGGAGCTCCCCCTAGTGGTGGCTGCAGACAGGATCTTATCATGTATCTCTGTATACAGGGAGCTCCCTCTAGTGGTGGCTGCAGACAGGATCTTATCATGTATCTCTGTATACAGGGAGCTCCCCCTACTGGTGGCTGCAGACAGGATCTTATCATGTATCTCTGTATACAGGGAGCTCCCCCTAGTGGTGGCTGCAGACAGAATCTTATCATGTATCTCTGTATACAGGGAGCTCCCCCTAGTGGTGACTGCAGACAGGATCTTATCATGTATCTCTGTATACAGGGAGCTCCCCCTAGTGGTGGCTGCAGACAGGATCTTATCATGTATCTCTGTATACAGGGAGCTCCCTCTAGTGGTGACTGCAGACAGGATCTTATCATGTATCTCTGTATACAGGGAGCTCCTCCTAGTGGTGGCTGCAGACAGAATCTTATCATGTATCTCTGTATACAGGGAGCTCCCCCTACTGGTGGCTGCAGACAGGATCGTATCATGTATCTCTGTATACAGGGAGCTCCCCTCAGTAGTGGCTGCAGACAGGATCTTATCATGTATCTGTATACAGGGAGCTCCCCCTAGTGGTGGCTGCAGACAGAATCTTATCATTTATCCCTGTATACAGGGAGCTCCCCCTAGTGGTGGCTACAGTCGGAAACGTATGTATCTGTGTATAGAGAGTTCCACTAGTGAAGGTGCAGGTAGGAAGTATTGTATCATGTATTCTATGGCTGTGCAGTGGATCTCCTCTGTATTAGGAAACCTGAGCTTTGCCCTCTGAAGGTTTATTAGCAGATTATACAGAACAGTTGGAGTCAATGCTCTGGAATGCACCTTGGGTCATGTAAAATATAACTGGTAATTGCAGATTGGATACATTTGTGCTACTTGTGCTTCACTGAAGATTGCAGAGAACAATTGCAGATTCCCTGGAGGATTTCCCGGAGAGAATGATACTTTCCTATTCACAGGCCATAACTGCCAAACACGAGGGAATATCTTGTGGAGTGTGCGCTCATTGTTATTCCACCTGACTGTAAATATTGGAGGACATTCTGGATTCATTCACACAGGAGACTTTGTATAGATACAATATATCATTGAAGAGAAACCGTCCTCCTCTCTGGTGATTTCACTACTATAGGCAGAACCCCAAGTCACTGAACAAAATGTTACAATAAAAGAGCAGAGCTGCAGTATAAAGCATGCAGAATGTAAAGAGCAGACGTCTAGATAACACAGGAGGTGTCTTTCCGACTATCTCAGACTCCAATAGACGATGTATCCAAGCTGGAGTCGCTGGTCATAGCTGTATACTAATCAGAGAAGCAAAAATAGCTGACAGTGAGGCGCAGTAACGCGGACATCTCCTGCAACTCCAGAAAGTAGGAGGAAACTAATAATTTATGTCAGCGTGTATCACTTTAAATGACGCTACAGTTATTATGAGCTGCCTGTACCATCCCTAGACTGACAGCACGGATCAATCACTGGGCAGACGGCAGGATCACAGACACATTCATAAAGAGCGCAGGATTCTGACATTTTAATGACAGCTGGGACTTGTGCGATGCAGGAGGGTTGTAAAGAGCTGATATTTAGTGACACATTATAGACGCCGTGCAACAGTGTTATTTCATTTCACTACAATATTGAAACAGCCGAAATGTCAGTGACGACACCAGCAATAGTGAGTGCAGCTCTGGAGTATAATACAGGATGTAACTCAGGATCAGTAGTGTAATGTATGTACACAGTGACTGCACCAGCAGAATAGTGAGTGCAGCTCTGCAGTATAATACGGGATGTAACTCAGGATCAATAATGTATGTACACAGTGACTGCACCAGCAGAATAGTGAGCGCAGCTCTGGGGTATAATACAGGAGGTAACTCAGGATCAGTAATGTATGTACACAGTGACTGCACCAGCAGAATAGTGAGTGCAGCTCTGGGGTATAATACAGGAGGTAACTCGGGATCAGTAATGTAATGTATGTACACAGTGACTGCACCAGCAGAATAGCGAGTGCAGCTCTGGAGTATAATACAGAAAGGGTAACTCAGGACCAGTAATGTATGTACACACTGACTGCACCAACGGAATAGTGAGTGCAGCTCTGGGGAATAATACAGGAGGTAACTCAGGATCAATAATGTATGTACACAGTGACTGCACCAGCAGAATAGTGAGCGCAGCTCTGGGGTATAATACAGGAGGTAACTCAGGATCAGTAATGTAATGTATGTACACAGTGACTGCACCAGCAGAATAGTGAGTGCAGCTCTGGGGTATTATACAGGAAGTAACTCAGGGTCAGTAATGTAATGTATGTACACAGTGACTGCACCAGCCGAATAGTGAGTGCAGCTCTGGAGTATAATACAGGAGGTAACTCAGGATCAGTAATGTAATGTGTGTACACAGTGACTGCACCAGCAGAATAGTGAGTGCAGCTCTGGGGTATAATGCAGGTTGTAACTCAGGATCAGTAATGTAATGTATGTACACAGTGACTGCACCAGCAGAATAGTGAGTGCAGCTCTGGGGTATAATGCAGGTTGTAACTCAGGATCAGTAGTATAATGTATGTACACAGTGACTGCACCAGCAGAATAGTGAGTGCAGCTCTGGTGTATAATACAGGATGTAACTCAGGATCAGTAATGTAATGTATGTACACAGTGACTGCACCAGCAGAATAGTGAGTGCAGCTCTGGGGTATAATACAGGATGTAACTCAGGATCAGTAATGTAATGTATGTACACAGTGACTGCTCCAGCAGAATAGTGAGTGCAGCTCTGGGGTATAATACAGGAGGTAACTCAGGATCAGTAATGTAATGTATGTACACAGTGACTGCACCAGCAGAATAGTGAGTGCAGCTCTGCAGTATAATACGGGATGTAACTCAGGATCAATAATGTATGTACACAGTGACTGCACCAGCAGAATAGTGAGCGCAGCTCTGGGGTATAATACAGGAGGTAACTCAGGATCAGTAATGTATGTACACAGTGACTGCACCAGCAGAATAGTGAGTGCAGCTCTGGGGTATAATACAGGAGGTAACTCGGGATCAGTAATGTAATGTATGTACACAGTGACTGCACCAGCAGAATAGCGAGTGCAGCTCTGGAGTATAATACAGGAAGTAACTCAGGATCAGTAATGTAATGTATGTACACAGTGACTGCACCAGCAGAATAGTGAGTGCAGCTCTGGGGTATAATACAGGAGGTAACTCAGGATCAGTAATGTAATGTATGTACACAGTGACTGCACCAGCAGAATAGTGAGCGCAGCTCTGGGGTATAATACAGGAGGTAACTCAGGATCAGTAATGTAATGTATGTACACAGTGACTGCACCAGCAGAATAGTGAGTGCAGCTCTGGGGTATTATACAGGAAGTAACTCAGGGTCAGTAATGTAATGTATGTACACAGTGACTGCACCAGCCGAATAGTGAGTGCAGCTCTGGAGTATAATACAGGAGGTAACTCAGGATCAGTAATGTAATGTGTGTACACAGTGACTGCACCAGCAGAATAGTGAGTGCAGCTCTGGGGTATAATGCAGGTTGTAACTCAGGATCAGTAATGTAATGTATGTACACAGTGACTGCACCAGCAGAATAGTGAGTGCAGCTCTGGGGTATAATGCAGGTTGTAACTCAGGATCAGTAGTATAATGTATGTACACAGTGACTGCACCAGCAGAATAGTGAGTGCAGCTCTGGTGTATAATACAGGATGTAACTCAGGATCAGTAATGTAATGTATGTACACAGTGACTGCACCAGCAGAATAGTGAGTGCAGCTCTGGGGTATAATGTAGGATGTAACTCAGGATCAGTAATGTAATGTATGTACACAGTGACTGCACCAGCAGAATAGTGAGTGCTGCTCTGGAGTATAATACAGGAGGTAACTCAGGATCAGTAATGTAATGTGTGTACACAGTGACTGCACCAGCAGAATAGTGAGTGCAGCTCTGGGGTATAATGCAGGTTGTAACTCAGGATCAGTAATGTAATGTATGTGCACAGTGACTACACCAGCAGAATAGTGAGTGCAGCTCTGGGGTATTGTGATGGTGTGATATGCTATGTGGGTATCATTTTTGTGTATATTTCTATTTTACTTATTTTCATGGTGTTCTCTTGTAGGATGAGTTGTTATTTGCCATCTGATATTCTCCCCACAGTTCTGTATTGTTATCTCTCCACAGGGTCAGTGAATAATGTTGTTTGCTAATATGCTAATGACATGTTGACCTAGCTTGTTGAAACGATAAGCCCCTGAGACCTTCCCCCTCCTGATCTGTGAATGAGGGGGGAAACTTGTATATATCAGGGAGGTGAGACACAGATCAGTCTTGTGTGGAATGACGTGAAGAGGATATCAGAGAGAAAGAAGAGTATATGGACTATGCTATGCTCTCTGCTGGATTGGTGGACTTTTATCCTGTTACTGAACTGCACTAGTGTTCTGAACTATTGTATCCTCAGTGTGGTGGATTGTATATATGGACCTTTCGTGTTTTTGCCTAAATAAAGGTTCTGGAATTGTTCACTATTCTCTTGCTCTGTTGATTGTGTGGTACCGGAGTAGGACCCTGTGACAGGTATGATACAGGATGTAACTCAGGATCAGTAATGTATGTACACAGTGACTGCACCAGCAGAATAGTGAGTGCAGCTCTTCAGTATAAAACAGGATGTAACTCAGGATCAGTAATGTATGTACACAGTGACTGCACCAGCAGAATAGTGAGTGCAGCTCTGGGGTATAATACAGGATGTAACTCAGGATCAGTAATGTAATGTATGTACACAGTGACTGCTCCAGCAGAATAGTGAGTGCAGCTCTGGGGTATAATACAGGAGGTAACTCAGGATCAGTAATGTAATGTATGTACACAGTGACTGCACCAGCAGAATAGTGAGTGCAGCTCTGCAGTATAATACGGGATGTAACTCAGGATCAATAATGTATGTACACAGTGACTGCACCAGCAGAATAGTGAGCGCAGCTCTGGGGTATAATACAGGAGGTAACTCAGGATCAGTAATGTATGTACACAGTGACTGCACCAGCAGAATAGTGAGTGCAGCTCTGGGGTATAATACAGGAGGTAACTCGGGATCAGTAATGTAATGTATGTACACAGTGACTGCACCAGCAGAATAGCGAGTGCAGCTCTGGAGTATAATACAGGAAGTAACTCAGGATCAGTAATGTAATGTATGTACACAGTGACTGCACCAGCAGAATAGTGAGTGCAGCTCTGGGGTATAATACAGGAGGTAACTCAGGATCAGTAATGTAATGTATGTACACAGTGACTGCACCAGCAGAATAGTGAGTGCAGCTCTGGAGTATAATACAGGAGGTAACTCAGGACCAGTAATGTAATGTATGTACACACTGACTGCACCAACGGAATAGTGAGTGCAGCTCTGGGGAATAATACAGGAGGTAACTCAGGATCAATAATGTATGTACACAGTGACTGCACCAGCAGAATAGTGAGCGCAGCTCTGGGGTATAATACAGGAGGTAACTCAGGATCAGTAATGTAATGTATGTACACAGTGACTGCACCAGCAGAATAGTGAGTGCAGCTCTGGGGTATTATACAGGAAGTAACTCAGGGTCAGTAATGTAATGTATGTACACAGTGACTGCACCAGCCGAATAGTGAGTGCAGCTCTGGAGTATAATACAGGAGGTAACTCAGGATCAGTAAGGTAATGTGTGTACACAGTGACTGCACCAGCAGAATAGTGAGTGCAGCTCTGGGGTATAATGCAGGTTGTAACTCAGGATCAGTAATGTAATGTATGTACACAGTGACTGCACCAGCAGAATAGTGAGTGCAGCTCTGGGGTATAATGCAGGTTGTAACTCAGGATCAGTAGTATAATGTATGTACACAGTGACTGCACCAGCAGAATAGTGAGTGCAGCTCTGGTGTATAATACAGGATGTAACTCAGGATCAGTAATGTAATGTATGTACACAGTGACTGCACCAGCAGAATAGTGAGTGCAGCTCTTCAGTATAATACAGGATGTAACTCAGGATCAGTAATGTATGTACACAGTGACTGCACCAGCAGAATAGTGAGTGCAGCTCTGGGGTATAATACAGGAGGTAACTCAGGATCAGTAATGTAATGTATGTACACAGTGACTGCACCAGCAGAATAGTGAGTGCAGCTCTGCAGTATAATACGGGATGTAACTCAGGATCAATAATGTATGTACACAGTGACTGCACCAGCAGAATAGTGAGCGCAGCTCTGGGGTATAATACAGGAGGTAACTCAGGATCAGTAATGTATGTACACAGTGACTGCACCAGCAGAATAGTGAGTGCAGCTCTGGGGTATAATACAGGAGGTAACTCAGGATCAGTAATGTAATGTATGTACACAGTGACTGCACCAGCAGAATAGTGAGTGCAGCTCTGGGGTATAATACAGGAGGTAACTCGGGATCAGTAATGTAATGTATGTACACAGTGACTGCTCCAGCAGAATAGTGAGTGCAGCTCTGGGGTATAATGCAGGTTGTAACTCAGGATCAGTAATGTAATGTATGTACACAGTGACTGCACCAGCAGAATAGTGAGTGCAGCTCTGGAGTATAATACAGGAAGTAACTCAGGATCAGTAATGTATGTACACAGTGACTGCACCAGCAGAATAGTGAGTGCAGCTCTGGAGTATAATGCAGGTTGTAACTCAGGATCAGTAATGTAATGTATGTATACAGTGACTGCACCAGCAGAATAGTGAGTGCAGCTCTGCAGTATAATAGAGGATGTAGCTCTGGTATACAGTGTATACAGTAGCTGTGTCTTTAAGCCTGTGACTTAGACTGATGAGTGTAATATACGTGGCTGCCGCTGAGCCTCCTCGTTCTGTTTTGAGCATTGTTGATACATTTCACTTGGCATCTACACAAAATTACAAAATAAAATTCCAATTCTCCCTTATGGCGTCTCTCAAGAATGGTAAATTATCATGAAATAGGGAAACATAAAACGCTTTGGAGATGTGGAGTAGATGGGAGCGCAGCGGCCGCAGATCTATCACGGGAGCTGGATGTCTGTAATACGAAGCCCAGTTCTCTCTTCCTGTGTCTCATCCTGATGGCTTCCCCTCATATCCTCTGTTGGGGGCGCAGATTTAGGTTCTCACAGATCCTGAAAAATAAAAGGGATTGTTCGGTGAAGAGAAGTTATCACATATCCACAGGTTAGGTGATAACGTAATGGTCATTGGGGTTTGACCACCGGGATCCGCACGAATCTGCACTTTTATCCCTTTATAATGGACCTGCAGTGCGCATGCTCCTCTGCCGACCCAGTCATCCCTCAGCGACTTTTAACGACAGCCCCATTGATAATGCATGGTGCGCTGGTCGAGCATGCTCATTGTTGGCAGGGAGCATTGATCGAGCATGCGCACTGCCGGCATGGGGCGCTGGTCGAGCATGTACACTGCTAGCATGGAGCGCTAGTCAAGCATGCACACTGCCGGCAGGGAGCGTTGGTCGAGCATGCACATTGTTGGCATGGAGTGTTGGTTGAGCATGCGCACTGCCGGCATGTAGCGCTGGTCTAGCATGCACACTGCCAGTAGGGAGCGTTGGTCGAGCATGCGCATTGTTGGCAGGGAGCGTTGGTTGAGCATGCGCATTGTTGGCAGGGAGCGCTGGTCGAGCATGCACACTGCCGGCAGGGAGCGTTGGTCGAGCATGCGCTTTGTTGGCAGGGAGCGTTGGTTGAGCATGTGCACTGCCAGCAGGGAGCGTTGGTCGAGCTTGCTCATTGTTGTCAGGGAGCGCTGGTTGAGCATGCTCATTGTTGTCAGGGAGCGCTGGTTGAGCATGCTCATTGTTGTCAGGGAGCGCTGGTTGAGCATGCTCATTGTTGTCAGGGAGCGCTGGTTGAGCATGTGCACTGCCGTTCCATTCCTACAAGGATAAAAGATTCCCATTGGGCACGAAAATTGCTCATTCTGCCAATAGGTCCCAGTGGTCAGACCCACACGATCAATAAGTTATCACCCATCCCTTGGACCCCCGACGTTCCCCTACGTCCCGGTCAGTGGCTTCGTCAATGAGTTGCAATATTTTAAATTCTGATAGATAATCCTGTTCAGCGCTTTCTTGGTCCTTCTCGGATGTCTGACTACTAGTGTGGCCACCGGTCCCCCTAGCGTTGTCCCCCTGCTTGTCTCAAGCGCTGGTGTTGTTTTCGGACTCCTCTTTTTGATGTTGATCTTTTCTCCCTTTTCTCCCGGCAGATCCCACAGATCAGTTACGGCTCCACCGCCCCCGAGCTGAGCGATGACCGCCGCTACGACTTCTTCTCTCGGGTGGTTCCTCCAGATTCCTTCCAGGCTCAGGCCATGGTGGACATCGTTAAAGCAATGGGGTGGAATTACGTGTCCACGCTGGCGTCAGAAGGAAGTTATGGCGAGAAAGGGGTCGAGTCCTTCATGCAAATTTCCAGAGAGGAAGGTAAGACACAATTAACCTATAAACTGAGTGGATCCCCAATAGTTAGACACTGTCTCTTGTGATTTCAAAATCCCTGGTGGTCTAGAGAAATTAAATGGTTAATTCAGCATTCCTTGGTGGTCTAGAGTAATCATAGGGTTAGCATCTGAAGGTCTTGGGGAGTGAAATAAAATATTTATTCAATCCTCGATGATCTTGGATAGTGAAATGGTTAATTATTCGTTCCTTGGGGGTCTAGGGTAAGTATAGAATTAAATGTACATTCACTACTTGTGTAAGACTGTGACTGGTGATCTACGATAGTGAAAAAGGTAATCACACATCTGTGCTGGTCTACATGCTGTGAAGTGGTTAATGGTTAGTTATAGTTTCCCTGGTGGTCTAGGGTAGTTGAGAAGGCTAATTGTATATTTCTGCTGGACAAAGGCAGAGAAAAGGTAAGGATTACATTCCCTTGTGGTCTAGGGAGGCTCAATTATAAATTCATTAATGGTATAAGGCAGTGAAATGGGTAAGTTATAAATTCCCCTGTAGTCTGAGATTGTAAAGGGATACATTTTACATTCCCTGTTGGTCTGGGGTGGTGTCAAGGATCATCTTACATTCCCTGGTGGTCTGGGTGGTGTCGGGGTGCAACTTACATTCCCTGGTGGTCTGGGGTGGTGTTGAGGATCATGTTATATTCCCTGGTGGTCTGAGGTGGTGTTGGGGATCATGTTATATTCCCTGATGGTCTAGGGTGGTGTCGAGGATCTTGTTACATGTCCCTGGTGGTCTGGGGTGATGTCGAGGATCATGTTATATTCCCTGGTGGTCTGGGGTGGTGTCGGCGATCATGTTACATTCACTGGTGGTCTGAGGTGGTGTCGGGGATCATCGTACATTCCCTGGTGGTCTGGGGTGGTGTCGAGGATCATGTTACATTACCTGGTGGTCTGAGGTGGTGTCAGGGATCATCTTACATTCCCTGGTGGTCTGGGGTGGTGTCGGGGATCATGTTACATTTCCTGGTGGTCTGGGGTGGTGTCGGGGATCATCTTACATTCCCTGGTGGTCTGGGGTGGTGTCAGGGCGCATCTTACATTCCCTGGTGGTCTGGGGTGGTGTTGGGGATTATCTTACATTCCCTGGTGGTCTGGGGTGGTGTCGGGGGTCATCTTACATTCCCTGGTGGTCTGGGGTGGTGTCAGGAATCATCTTACATTCCCTGGTGGTCTGGGGTGGTGTCGGGGATCATGTTACATTTCCTGGTGGTCTGGGGTGGTGTCAGGGATCATCTTACATTCCCTGGTGGTCTGGGGTGGTGTCGGGGATCATGTTACATTCCCTGGTGGTCTGGGGTGGTGTCGGCGATCATGTTACATTCACTGGTGGTCTGAGGTGGTGTCGGGGATCATCGTACATTCCCTGGTGGTCTGGGGTGGTGTCGAGGATCATGTTACATTACCTGGTGGTCTGAGGTGGTGTCAGGGATCATCTTACATTCCCTGGTGGTCTGGGGTGGTGTCGGGGATCATGTTACATTTCCTGGTGGTCTGGGGTGGTGTCGGGGATCATCTTACATTCCCTGGTGGTCTGGGGTGGTGTCAGGGCGCATCTTACATTCCCTGGTGGTCTGGGGTGGTGTTGGGGATTATCTTACATTCCCTGGTGGTCTGGGGTGGTGTCGGGGGTCATCTTACATTCCCTGGTGGTCTGGGGTGGTGTCAGGAATCATCTTACATTCCCTGGTGGTCTGGGGTGGTGTCGGGGATCATGTTACATTTCCTGGTGGTCTGGGGTGGTGTCAGGGATCATCTTACATTCCCTGGTGGTCTGGGGTGGTGTCGGGGATCATGTTACATTTCCTGGTAGTCTGGGGTGGTGTCAGGGCGCATCTTACATTCCCTGGTGGTCTGGGGTGGTGTCAGGGATCATGTTACATTTCCTGGTGGTCTGGGGTGGTGTCGGGGATCATGTTACATTTCCTGGTGGTCTGGGGTGGTGTCAGGGCGCATCTTACATTCCCTGGTGGTCTGGGGTGGTGTCAGGGATCATGTTACATTTCCTGGTGGTCTGGGGTGGTGTCGGGGATCATCGTACATTTCCTGGTGGTCTGGGGTGGTGTCAGGGCACATCTTACATTCCCTGGTGGTCTGGGGTGGTGTCGGGGATCATCGTACATTTCCTGGTGGTCTGGGGTGGTGTCAGGGCGCATCTTACATTCCCTGGTGGTCTGGGGTGGTGTCGGGGATCATGTTACATTTCCTGGTGGTCTGGGGTGGTGTCGGGGATCATCTTACGTTCCCTGGTGGTCTGGGGTGGTGTCAGGGCGCATCTTACATTCCCTGGTGGTCTGGGGTGGTGTCGGGGATTATGTTACATTTCCTGGTGGTCTGGGGTGGTGTCGGGGATCATCGTACATTCCCTGGTGATCTGTAGCAGTGAATTGGTCCCAGTTTCTCAATTCTTAGGGTCTCCCCTAGGGTCCTGGACATTTGCCGGTGTGCCGCCCCTGATTCTGTCCATGTGCAGAATCTCTATAGTCCCATGGTGAGATTCCCTGCGGCGCCGTCAGCACAGTCCGGGCTCCATTGCTTCCACATTGTTTATTCGGGGGCCATAAAGCCGGCCGTCATATTTATGGATGATATTTTCACGTGAAGGGGCAGACAGCCCGGGGGTCCCTGTGTGCAGTGAGACCCCGGGGTCTCCGGCGACCCTGCATCCTCACAGTAAGGAGACTCTAATTCCATGGAGAGCACAGAATAAAGCCTGCGCTGGCACAGCACCCGCGGACATGGCGCACTTTGCTTTTCATCCTCTGGATCTGTTGCTCTGCTGGAGAGAACACAGTGTGCGCAGTGATTGTATCTGCAGCAGCCATCTCTCCCCTCCACCTAGTAAATAATGCAAGGAGCCTGGAGCCGAACCGTGAGTGAGCCCCTGGTCGCACTTCAAAGCCAGACCGGTGCATGACAGACAGGGACATCATGGCTGCCTGCTACCGAGAGCCGGACAGCAGCTACCGAGAGGCGGACAGCAGCTACCGAGAGGCGGACAGCAGCTCCGGAGTGGATCCATGGAGGGAGGAGAACCGGCCGTGTCAGACCTGGCCCAATCCTACGTTGTAATGGTTCTGCGGTCCTGAGCGGCGCCTCGGTGCACGGATATGTCCAGTTAGAAAGTGATATCGCGTGCCAGAAGATGATGCAAAATGCAGAGAGAAAACAAGTCTGATGGAGAAGAGCAAGCAGCGGGCGCATTAGTGATACCGAGGCATGGCACAGCTAGCGAGGGGCATAGGGAATGGTGCCCACCCAAGGTCAGACAGCTCCAGGCAGGGGCAGACCGGAGGCCCCTGTGCAAGAACAGTATATGGGCCCTTTGCAGTCCAAACACTCAGCATTATGCAGAATCCCACCTGCTGTGGAGGTGGTAGTGGCCCCCGGACCTCTTGTGGCCCCTGGGCGGATGCACAGGTTGCACCATAGGTCTGTCCACTCCTGGCTCCAGTGCAAAATCTGCATCATCCTCTCAAGTCCTGGGGACGACTGAGCACCTCCATCCCAATAATTAGCAACTTGTGACTGCAACAAAGTAGCCAAAAAAACAGTCAGTGTTGTTGTAACATTGAAATTAAAGAATCAAATCCACCAAGAAAAGTGAGAATAGTGACCGGGCGGGGGAATAGTCTGCAGCGGATCACAGAAGATGGCGAAGCGAGGAGCATCAAAAGGAGTGTCAGCTCAAACTGGCCGAACAGACTAAAGCCCTGTAGAGGAATCGCCCCTATAAATATCGCCCTATTATTGCTCCATCACTGCAGACAAGCCAGCGCTGTCAATCACCAGTGAGGAAGGTGGGGCGTGGAAAACCAGTGGGCAGAATAATGCATGGGCCTCTTGGCCACACCCAGATAATTTCCATATTTGATTAAAATTCAGTTTCTGCTGAATGAAGGCAGCGATTAGAGCAATAATGGTGCGTTATTTATAGGGGTGATATCCCCTACAAGGCTGTGCTCTTAGGGTGCAAATTGCCCTTTTTATTGGCATAAATCCTTTCCGCTTCTACATTCACCATTTCGACGAGTTCACAGGATCAATGTCGCATAACCTGTAAAATATCATCAAGAAAGGCATCCAGGCCTCATAGAAATGTATCAGTGAATCAGCCATTACAACATCATGTGGCAGAAAGTTCCATAGTCTCATTGCTCTTACAGTAAAGAATCCATAGTCTCATTGCTCTTACAGTATAGAATCCACATTGTCACTGCTCTTACAGTATACAATCCACAGTGTCACTGCTCTTACAGTATAGAGTCCATAGTGTCACTGCTCTTACAGTATAGAGTCCATAGTGTCACTGCTCTTACAGTATAGAATCCACAGTGTGACCGCTCTTACAGTAAGGAATCCGTAGTGTCACTGCTCTTACAGTAAGGAATCCGTAGTGTCACTGCTCTTACAGTAAGGAATCCGTAGTGTCACTGCTCTTACAGTAAGGAATCCGTAGTGTCACTGCTCTTACAGTATAGAGTCCATAGTGTCACTGCTCTTACAGTAAGGAATCCGTAGTGTCACTGCTCTTACAGTAAGGAATCCGTAGTGTCACTGCTCTTACAGTATAGAGTCCATAGTGTCACTGCTCTTACAGTAAAGAATCCGTAGTGTCACTGCTTTTACAGTATAGAATCCGTAGTGTCACTGCTCTTACAGTAAAGAATCCATAGTCTCACTGCTCTTACAGTAAAGAATCCATAGTGTCACTTCTCTCACAGTATACAATCCATAGTGTCACTGCTCTTACAGTAAAGAATCCATAGTGTCACTGCTTTTACAGTATAGAATCCGTAGTGTCACTGCTCTTACAGTATAGGATCCATAGTGTCACTGCTCTTACAGTAAGGAATCCATAGTCTCACTGCTCTTACAGTAAAGAATCCATAGTGTCACTTCTCTCACAGTATACAATCCATAGTGTCACTGCTCTTACAGTAAAGAATCCATAGTGTCACTGCTTTTACAGTATAGAATCCGTAGTGTCACTGCTCTTACAGTATAGGATCCATAGTGTCACTGCTCTTACAGTAAGGAATCCGTAGTGTCCCTGCTTGCACAATAAAAGAATTCATAGTCTCACTACTCTTTCAGTAGGGAATCCAGTCTCACTACTTGCTGAGTAAAGAATCCATACTGTCACAGCTCTTACAGTAAAAAAAAATCGTATGGCATTATATCACCAGATACTGTAGATTGGGGCTGATGATTGTGGTATTATATCCCCGGATACTGAGGATTGGGGCATAAAATCACCGGATACTGAGGACTGGGTCATTTATATCATTGGATACTGAGGATTGCGGCATTATATAACTGGATACTGAGGATTGGGGCATTTATATCATTGAATACTGAGGATTGCGGCATTATATAACTGGATACTGAGGATTGGGGCATTATATCATTGAATACTGAGGATTGGGGCATAAAATCACCGGATACTGAGGATTGGGGCATTTATATCCCCGGATACTGAGGATTGGGGCATTATATCACTGGATACTGAGGATTGGGGCATTATATCACTGGATACTGAGGATTGGGGCATTATATCCCCGGATACTGAGGATTGGGGCATTTATATAATTGGATACTGAGGATTGCGGCATTTATATCATTGAATACAGAGGATTGGGGCATAAAATCACCGGATACTGAGGATTGGGGCATTATATCCCCGGATACTGAGGATTGGGGCATTTATATCATTGAATACAGAGGATTGGGGCATAAAATCACCGGATACTGAGGATTGGGGCATTATATCCCCGGATACTGAGGATTGGGGCATTTATATCATTGAATACAGAGGATTGGGGCATAAAATCACCGGATACTGAGGATTGGGGCATTATATCCCCGGATACTGAGGATTGGGGCATTTATATCATTGAATACAGAGGATTGGGGCATAAAATCACCGAATACTGAGGATTGGGGCATTTATATAATTGGATACTGAGGATTGCGGCATTTATATAATTGAATACAGAGGATTGGGGCATAAAATCACCGGATACTGAGGATTGGGGCATTATATCCCCGGATACTGAGGATTGGGGCATTATATCACTGGATACTGAGGATTGGGGCATTATATCCCCGGATACTGAGGATTGGGGCATTATATCCCCGGATACTGAGGATTGGGGCATTATATCACCGGATACTGAGGATTGGGGCATTATATCCCCGGATACTGAGGATTGGGGCATTATATCACTGGATACTGAGGATTGGGGCATTATGTCACCGGATACAGAGGATTGGGGCATTATATGCCCGGATACTGAGGATTGGGGCATTATATCACCGGATACTGAGGATTGGGGCATTATATCACTAGATACTGAGGATTGGGGCATTATGTCACCGGATACTGAGGATTGGGGCATTATATGCCCGGATACTGAGGATTGGGGCATTATATCACCGGATACAAAGGATTGGGGCATTATATCACTGGATACAAAGGATTGGGGCATTATATGCCCGGATACTGAGGATTGGGGGATTATATCCCCGGATACTGAGGATTGGGGCATTATATCACTGGATACTGAGGATTGGGGCATTATATCACTGGATACAAAGGATTGGGGCATTATATGCCCGGATACTGAGGATTGGGGGATTATATCCCCGGATACTGAGGATTGGGGCATTATATCACCGGATACTGAGGATTGGGGCATTATATCCCCGGATACTGAGGATTGGGGCATTATATCCCCGGATACTGAGGATTGGGGCATTATATCACTGGATACTGAGGATTGGGGCATTATATCACTGGATACTGAGGATTGGGGCATTATATCCCCGGATACTGAGGATTGGGGCATTATATCACTGGATACAGGGGATTGGGGCATTATATCACCGGATACTGAGGATTGGGGCATTATATCCCCGGATACTGAGGATTGGGGCATTATATCACTGGATACTGAGGATTGGGGCATTATATCACTGGATACTGAGGATTGGGGCATTATATCACTGGATACTGAGGATTGGGGCATTATATCACTGGATACTGAGGATTGGGGCATTATATGCCCGGATACTGAGGATTGGGGCATTATGTCACCGGATACTGAGGATTGGGGCATTATATCACTGGATACTGAGGATTGGGGGATTTATATAATTGAATACAGAGGATTGGGGCATAAAATCACCGGATACTGAGGAGTGGGGCATTATGTCATCGGATACTGAGGATTGGGGCATTATATCCCCGGATACTGAGGATTGGGGCATTATATCCCCGGATACTGAGGATTGGGGCATTATGTCATCGGATACTGAGGATTGGGGCATTATATCCCCGGATACTGAGGATTGGGGCATTATATCCCCGGATACTGAGGATTGGGGCATTAAATCCCCGGATACTGAGGATTGGGGCATTATATCCCCGGATACTGAGGATTGGGGCATTATGTCACCGGATACAGAGGATTGGGGCATTATGTCACCGGATACAGAGGATTGGGGCATTATGTCACTGGATACTGAGGATTGGGGCATTATATCCCCGGATACAGAGGATTGGGGCATTATATCACTGGATACTGAGGATTGGGGGATTTACCACTTGTCTAGAATGCCATCCCCGATCTGGTGGATACAAGGTCCTGGTGCGTTATAGAGATCAGTCATCAGTGTCTTATTATATAACTTTGTGGTCACTGACTGAAATCTTGGCGTTTTCCGTCTTCGCTGCAGTTCTCCTTTAAATGAGCGCCACCCGCCGATCTTTCCACCGGGGTCCATGTCTATTATAACAGCAGCACAGTGAAGGCAATTTACCATAGAACAATGCCTGCGGGTGTTTTTCCTTTTGGATCCTATATACTCCCGTGTAGCTGAGCGAGGCCGGAGAGTAATGGCCATGGCCGTCCAGCCCCCAACTCCAGCTGTGTCATTTGTCACTTGGAGTCTATCCATCCTGGTAGGTCCCAGAGGAGTAGTAATAGAAGGTCCCTTTCCCAATCTGTCATACAGGAGCTTGTTAGCGGTTATTATTCATCTATTGCGCTTGGCCGATGGGAGAATCCGTTTATGGCTGCTCAGAGCTAAGGCCGCTGACCTTGTGAATGGTGAAACTCTGGAAATGACACTGGATTGTTTGATGGTTTCAATGTTCTTCCATTGTCAGCGGCTGAAGCCGAGGACTCCATCACCATCCACTGTTCGGACCCCCAAACCAACACATTATTAACCCTTAGAAATCAGTAATGCAGGAGACCCCATTATCCAAAACCCTAACTCCTTTCTATCATAGCTGTGACGCTCTGTGTGTCCTGACACCTTTTAATTGTAGCTGTGATGCTCTGTTTCTCCTGACACCTTTCTATCATAGCTGTGATGCTCTGCGCGTTCTGACCACTTTCTATCATAGCTGTGATGCTCTGCATGTTCCTACCAATTTCTGTCATAGCTGCAATTCTCTTTCTGTCCTGCTGTCTTTTTATTATAGCTGTGATGCTCTGCATATCCTGACCACTTTCTATCATAGCTGCTGCAATGCTCTGTGTGTCCTAACTCCTTTGTATCATAGCTCTGAGGCTCTGTGTGTCCTGACCACTTTCTATCATATCCGTGATGCTCTGCGTGTCTTAAGGCCTCTTTCACACTTCCGTCTTCTCTCTCCGAAATCCGTCGAGTTTAGAAAAAACAGGATCCTGCAAAATTTTATGCAGGATCTTGTTTTTTCCCATAGACTTGTATTAGCGACGGATTGTGACGGATGGCCATCCGTTTCATCCGTCATGCACTGGATCTGTCGGAAAATAGCGGTCCATCATGCGGAGAAAACGTTCAGAGGAATTTTTTTTCTGCATGTCGGAAAATCGCTCAGCGATGGGTCCTGCGCTGTCCGTCACTGGCTACAATAGAAGCCTATGGACGCCTGACCGTCAAACACATGAATCCAGCGACGTACCCCGTTTTTTCATTCTGAGCATGCCCGGAAGGATTTTTTTATACCTGAAAACGCAGGCAGGAACTCCTTCGCCGCATCCGTCATAACACTGAATGCGTTGCACACGTTGTCCCCTATTTTCAAAACATCCGTCGATACGCCACTTCACTGCATTGTGACGCATCCCGAACAACGTAAGTGTGAAAGAAGCCTAACCACTTTCTATCATAGCTGTGATGCTCTGTGTCCTGACCACTTTCTATCATAGCTGTGATGCTGTGTGTCCTGACCACTTTCTATCATAGCTGTGATGCTCTGTGTGTCCTGACTCCTTTCTATCATATCTGTGGTGCTCTATGTGTCCTGACCACTTTATTATTATTATTATTATTATTATTATTTATTTATTTATATAGCACCATTAGTTCCATGGTGCTGTACATGAGAAAGGGGTTACATACAGAATATAGATATCGCTTACATTAAACGAATTTACAATGACAGACTGGTACAGAGCTATCATAGCTGTGATGCTCTGTGTGTCCTCTATCATAGCTGTGATGCTCTGTGTGTCCTGACCACTTTCTATCATAGCTGTGATGCTCTGCGTGTCCTAACTCCTTCCTATCATAGGTGTGATGCTCTGTGTGCCCTGACCACTTTATATTATAGCGGTGATGCTCTGCGTGTCCCGACACCTTTATATAATAGTTGTGATGCTCTGCGTTTCCTGACACCTTTCTATCATAGCTGTGATGCTCTGTGTCCTAACTCCTTTCTATCATAGCTGCAATGCTCTGCGTGTCCTGTCCCCGTTCTATCATAGCGGTGATGCTCTGCGTGTCCTGTCCCCGTTCTATCATAGCTGCAATGCTCTGCGTGTCCTGTCCCCGTTCTATCATAGCGGTGATGCTCTGCGTGTCCTGTCCCCGTTCTATCATAGCGGTGATGCTCTGCGTGTCCTGTCCCCGTTCTATCATAGCGGTGATGCTCTGCGTGTCCTGTCCCCCTTCTATCATAGCGGTGATGCTCTGCGTGTCCTGTCCCCGTTCTATCATAGCGGTGATGCTCTGCTGGTTCGTAGCAGAGAGTGCATGCTATCCATATCACCTGTCGGTGGTTTTATTGTTATGGCTGATGTATGCCCAGTGTCACTCAGATTATGTACATTGATCATGCTTGCTGTCAGGGAATGGAAATAAAGGAAGATTTGTAGATGTTTGTTATGTGATATGGAGTCTCTCGCTGTATGATGGCTGCAGCCTTGCTGTGCACTTGTACATGCAGCGGCCAACAGCGAGGCGGCCACATAGAGCCACCACTCATGCCGGTGCCAGGCGTCGCTCGTTCCCTGGTGTATCAGTACTCACAGCTCAGAGATCAGGAGCCATATGGAGTCTATTGACCCTGGTGGCAAACTATCAAGCCAAGCAGTAATTAATATGTATGTGCAGCTCTGATGGAGTAACATGACAGAGGACTGAGGACCCCATAAGGGAAATGCGTTGTCAGAAAATGGACTATTGTTTAAATCAATTTTTTATATTTCATGTATTTTTTTTTACAAATTTTGGATTTTTTTTTCAAATCATGATCTTTATTTAAAAAAAACCAAAATGTAGTCACTGGGTCAGTGGGGCTTTTTTTACTTATATTTCCTTTTCTTTTAGGAATTGTTTTAATCATTCTCCTTATCATGACAGGTAGCTGCTCTATACACAGCGGATAAGGCAGGAATCGCCATTCATAATAGGTAATGTCACAGCTCACCTCCTCCTCCTGTATAATGACTGATAACACAGGATCCACCATTCACAATAGGAGATGTCACAGCTCACCTCCTCCTCCTCCTATACAATGACTGATAACACAGGATCCACCATTCACAATAGGTGATGTCACAGCTCACCTCCTCCTCCTCCTATACAATGACTGATAACACAGGATCCACCATTCACAATAGGTGATGTCACAGCTCACCTCCTCCTCCTGTACAATGACTGATAACACCTCTATATACAGTAGATAACACAGGATCCACCATTCACAATAGGTGATGTCACAGCTCACCTCCTCCCCCTCCTGTGCAATGACTGGTAACACAGGATCCACCATTCACAGTAGGTGATGTCACAGCTCACCTCCTCCTCCTCCTATACAATGACTGATAACACAGGATCCACCATTCACAATAGGTGATGTCACAGCTCACCTCCTCCTCCTGTACAATGACTGATAACACCTCTATATACAGTAGATAACACAGGATCCACCATTCACAATAGGTGATGTCACAGCTCACCTCCTCCCCCTCCTGTGCAATGACTGGTAACACAGGATCCACCATTCACAGTAGGTGATGTCACAGCTCACCACCTTTCCCTCCCTTCTATATGGCAGAAGATAATCCTCAGCCTAAATGAGGTTCTTTTGTTGTATATGGCAATGTGCACACGCTGCGGATTACTCTACAGATTTTTCCGGAGCAGATTTTTTTTTTCGGTTTTTCTGCGGATTTCACCTGCGGTTTTACACCTGCGGATTCCTGTTATGGAGCAGGTGTAAACCGCTGCAGAATCCGCACAAAGAATTGACATGCTGCGGAATAAACAACTTACGTTTCCGCGCGTTTTTTTTCCGCAGCATGTGCACTGCGGATTTTGTTTTCCAGACATATATGTAACACACAAACCTGATTTGAACAATGTCTCATTTTCTGCTGACACATTCCCTTTAATGCTCTGGAGACACTGTGTCGATACTGCAGCCTAATGTTACTTCTGTATCTGACAATACGATCCGCACCCTCAGTACACAGGACCTTCTCTAAGATCCATCACCAGACCGCAGAGCATGAGCACAGACCTGTCAATCATATCCACATATTATAGATGATTGACAGCTTTCAATCTGACCACACAGTACTTACTGCAAAAAGCCCCCGAGGACTGCAGACGAAGGTTAACCCTGTAAAGATTTCCCAGCAAATATCTTATATTATCTCAGGTTTATGATTATAGAATCAATAGGTCAAAGCTGCAATACCTGGAACAGCCAGTGGACAAGAGTGGCGCTGTTTCTGGAAGAGAGAGACCATTCATTATTGATCTCAAAAAAGCAGATTGTTCTTTCCTGCGTGCACCATGAATCTCCCGGGAATGAGGCGTTGCTTGGTTATTTAACTCCCATCTTGTGCCACCAGCCTTGGTGGAAGAGTCAACCTTTTGCTCTGCCGTGCCCATGATAGTGAAGCCTTGGCAGCAGGTAGATCCCTAGTGATGCCAAGTACTCCATGACACCAGCAGGAGATATGAGGCTGCTTGGCATGAGTCTTGCTGTGCCATTTGCTCCGGTGCTTGACTTGCAGGACGGCCATTCTTTGCCAGCAGCACCAAGATCCTTGCAGGTCTTTCCTTGGTAGTTCCTTGGCTATGTCAGTGCCTTATGAGCCCCAATTGCTGACACTACATTTAACTCTGGATAGAAAATCCTGGCCAGCTGCACCAAGAACCTTGCAAAAAATGGGGTTTGATTAAGTAGGGTCATTGCTTTGCAAGATTAGGAACCAGCCATGAAGACAGGGCAGGACAGTTATTGTGCCAAGTGCACCACGAATATTGCTGGGGATGTTGGCTGCTTGGGCATATCATCCGCCTTCAGTAGGGGCTGCAGTCTATAAGGTAGAGCCAGGTACCACCTGGGCTAAGCTGTATGACAATGGTCCTGTCCTGTGCCAGCTATACTATCAGTCATGTTTATAGGACTGTTTCCAGCTGAACCAAAACATGTACGATGTGGACCTGATGGGCAGGGTGTTGCTGTGCCAGAAGATCTACAGACCATTGCCAGGTCCTCTATGAGCATTGCATGAGATGTGGACCTGATGGGTAGGGTTATTGCTTTGCTTGGAGCTCTATTAACCCTTGTCAGTTGCACCATGAGCTCTGCAGGAGACAGAGGCTTGGTGGGTAAGGCTCTCGCAATGCAAGGTGCTCTGGTCGCCTTTGGCCCAAGGTTAGACCCTTGAGCCAGGAGCACCATGAACATGGGGGTTGGTGGTGGTTGGGACCTGTGTGGCACCGCTCCACCAGCAGCTTTATGGAGGTGTCCATAGACTCTTTGGTTCTCGTCTTGTGACCCCACAATCAGGTGATCGGTGTCTTGGCTACTTCGTGTCCCAGTCTTATCTCTTAGCTCCTGGATGCTGCTCTGTGCAGTGATGGCTTCTGGACTGATGGCCTCATGGTAATTGGGATTGCACTTATCTCCTCTGGAGACGCTGGATCCTCTGATGCAGATTTGGGTTGCGCCCCTTCCTCTATGGGGTCTTGGCTGTGATCCTTATATTCTGTCTCAGCAGATTGTGCAGCAGCCGAGATGCGACACCTGAAGAGCCACCGACATTATTAATATGGAGACGAGTGTAAGGAAATTATCAGAATCATCATCTTGGCCTTTGGTTAAGTAGCTATTAACCTCTCACGTACCCGAGGGGATGGAAAAGCTCCAACATTAGCAGATTCCAATTAGTCTCCATTCTACAAGAGCAGAATTATCAGTTCTTCACAGAGCAGCGCTCTGATCTCAAGAACCACATGTCTGCAGTGTTACATAGGACTGCAGGTGGCATCTACTACATTATCTGTACTCAGGGAGTCATCACTGTGTCATCTGTAATGTTACATAGGAATTCATGTGAAATCTACTACATTATCTGTACTCCGTTATCACTGTGTTATCTGTGATGTTACATAGGACTGCAGGTGACACCCTCTGTGCTCAGAGGTTGATGGGAGTTTTCATCAACCTGTGCAATAAAAAAATTAAGAAAAATGGCTTGAGGTCCCCTCTATTTTTGATAACCAGCACAGAAAAAGCTGACAGCTGCGTGCTGCAACCCCCAGCTGTTAGCTTTATATTGGCTGGTTATCAAAAATAGAGGGGTCCCATGTTGTATATTTCAATTATTTAAATAATTTTACAAACCGGCGTGGGGTCCCCCCTATTTTTGACACCCAGACAAGCTAAGGCTACGTTCACATTTGCGGCCAGCGCCGCAGCGTCGGGCGCCGCAGCGGCGCCGCATGCGTCATGCGCCCCTATATTTAACATGGGGGCGCATGGACATGCGGCGCACTTGCGTTTTGCGCCGCATGCGTCGCCCGCGTCGGGGCGCAGAGGACGCAGCAAGTTGCATTTTTGCTGCGTCCAAATTCAATGAAAAAAACGACGCATGCGGCGCAAAACGCAGCGTTGTGCATGCGTTTTGCTGCGTTTTTGTTTGCGTTGTGCGCTGCGGCGCCGACGCTGCGGCGCACAACGCAAATGTGAACGTAGCCTAAAGCAGACAGCTGAGGGTTGGTATTCTCAGGCTGGCAAGGGACCATGGGTATTGCCCTCCACCCTGCCTAAAATCAGCAACCCACAACTTGATTACATGTGGGGATTCCCTAGCAACCAGGCAACCCCCACATGTACTCAGGCTGACTAGCAGCCGTAAATCATCCAGCTGCGGCAAGGAAAACTAAATCTCCGAGCAGTCATAAACACTCGGAGACCACCCGAGCGTGCTCGGGAAATCCCGAGCAACGAGTATACTCGCTCATCACTAGTAGAAAATACTGAGTGGTACCCCTCTATTGTGAATAACTAGCCACAATAAAGCTGACAGCTGGGGGTTAGAGCTGTCAGCTTTTCCTGCACTGGTTAGTAAAAATAGAGGGGAACCAGCACCATTTTATTTATTGCATAGGCGCCAGCTGGTGAATGCTCTCATCAGCCTTGCCTGCTCGCGCTGCTTTCAGCGACAGTATGTGTAGGATGATGAGAGTAGTACTCTCATCATTCGACACGAGTGACTGATGGTAACCTTTTTACCGCCTGTCAGAGCTGTTGGCACACACACTGTTATCTGACATAGTGGGAATCACAGTGCTTTGACTGGCGGTAATGACCAGAAATGACAGCATGTGAAAACAGATGTTCGGAGTGCTGAACCAGAACAGTAACAAGGATTTCCTGGAGAAGTCCGTGTTCAGGGTGCGAGGACACTAGGTGTTCGATATTGACCCCAAATTTTACTGTTTGGGTTCGCCCATCACTAGTAGAGACCCTGCTGCCCAACGGCTCTGTATGATACGCGGCTCCTGTGGTTTTTCTGCTCAGCGCCTTTCAGATTCAAGCTGCTTTTATTAGATACATAGATTTAGATACATTAGGTTTGGATACATAGACTTAGCATTATCAAACAGTATCACACATTATAGACTTAGGTACAGCAGTGTAGCAGATAGTATCACACATGGTTGTCCTGCGCTCTCCTCGTCTCCTGCGCTCTCCTCGTTTCCTGCGCTCTCCTCGTTTCCTGCGCTCTCCTCGTTTCCTGCGCTCTCCTCGTTTCCTGAGCTCTCCTCGTTTCCTGCGCTCTCCTCGTCTCCTGCGCTCTTCTCATCTCCTGCGCTCTCCTCTCCTGCTCTCTCCTCTCCTGCTCTCTCCTTGTCTTCCGTGCTCTCCTCGTCTTCTGCGCTCACCTCGTCTCCTGCGTTCTCCTCTCCTGCTCTCTCCTTTCCTGCTCTCTCCTTGTCTTCCGTGCTCTCCTCGTCTTCTGCGCTCTCCTCGTCTTACACTCACCTCTTCTGCACTCTTCTTGTCTCCTGCGTTCTGCTCTTCTCCTGCATCCTCATCTTCTGCACCCTCCTCTAATGCGCTCTCCATGTCTCCTGCGCTCTCCTCATCTCCTGCGCTCTCCTCGTTTCCTGCGTTCTCCTCGTTTCCTGCGCTCTCCTCGTCTCCTGCGCTCTCCTCGTCTCCTGCGCTCTCCTCGTCTCCTGCGCTCTCCTCTCCTGCTCTCTCCTCTCCTGCTCTCTCCTTGTCTTCCGTGCTCTCCTCGTCTTCTGCGCTCACCTCGTCTCCTGCGTTCTCCTCTCCTGCTCTCTCCTTGTCTTCCGTGCTCTCCTCGTCTTCTGCGCTCTCCTCGTCTCTTACACTCACCTCTTCTGCACTCTTCTTGTCTCCTGCATTCTGCTCTTCTCCTGCATCCTCATCTTCTGCACCCTCCTCTAATGCGCTCTCCATGTCTCCTGCGCTCTCCTCGTTTCCTGCGCTCTCCTCGTTTCCTGCGCTCTCCTCGTTTCCTGCGCTCTCCTCGTTTCCTGCGCTCTCCTCGTTTCCTGCGCTCTCCTCGTCTCCTGCGCTCTCCTTGTCTCCTGCGCTCTCCTCTCCTTCTCTCTCCTCTCCTGCTCTCTCCTTGTCTTCCGTGCTCTCCTCGTCTTCTGCGCTCACCTCGTCACCTGCGTTCTCCTCTCCTGCTCTCTCCTTTCCTGCTCTCTCCTTGTCTTCCATGCTCTCCTCGTCTCCTGCGCTCTCCTCATCTCCTGCGCTCTCGTCTCCTGTGCCCTCCTCATCTCCTGTGCCCTCCTCGTCTCCTGCGCTTTCCTCGTCTCCTGCTCTCTCCTCGTCTCCTGCTCTCTCCTCATCTCCTGCTCTCTCCTCGTCTCCTGCTCTCTCCTCGTCTCCTGCACTTTCCTAGTCTCCTGCGCTCTCCACGCCTCCTGCGCTCTCCACGCCTCCTGCGCTCTCCACGTCTCCTGCGCTCTCCACGTCTCCTGCGCTCTCCACGTCTCCTGCGCTCTCCACGTCTCCTGCGCTCTCCACGTCTCCTGCGCTCTCCACGTCTCCTGCGCTCTCCACGTCTCCTGCGCTCTCCACGTCTCCTGCGCTCTCCACGTCTCCTGCGCTCTCCACGTCTCCTGCGCTCTCCACGTCTCCTGCGCTCTCCACGTCTCCTGCGCTCTCCACGTCTCCTGCGCTCTCCACGTCTCCTGCGCTCTCCACGTCTCCTGCGCTCTCCACGTCTCCTGCGCTCTCCCTGTCTTCCGTGCTCTCCTTGTCTTCCGTGCTCTCCTTGTCTTCCGTGCTCTCCTTGTCTTCCGTGCTCTCCTTGTCTTCCGTGCTCTCCTTGTCTTCCGTGCTCTCCTTATCTTTCGTGCTCTCCCCGTTTCCTGCACACTCTTCTCTCCTATCAGTAACACATTCCCCACACTATGTAAGTGGCTGTTGAATATTTCGGTGATTTCGGGACACTGCTGCGGACTTTCCTCGTCTCCTGCGCTCTTCTCGTCTCCTGCGCTCTTCTCGTCTCCTGCGCTCTCCTCGTCTCCTGCGCTCTCCTCGTCTCCTGCGCTCTCCTCGTCTCCTGCGCTCTCCTCGTCTCCTGCGCTCTCCACGTCTCCTGCTCTCTCCACGTCTCCTGCGCTCTCCATTTCTCCTGTGCTCTCCTCGTCTCCTGCGCTCTCCTTATCTTCCGTGCTCTCCTTACCTTCCGTGCTCTCCTCGTCTCCTGCACACTCTTCTCTCCTATCAGTAACACATTCCCCACACTATGTAAGTGGCTGTTGAATATTTCGGTGATTTCGGGACACTGCTGCTGAGATCTAGATGGTAATAAAACGGCGCAGCCGGCAGATCATCTCCATGTATTGGACTCAATGGGGAGTCTAACAAGAACGCTCTGCTCCTCGATCTTCTTGGGGATGAAGGGGAGGCACGAAATCTCCAAAAAGCAAAATATGTCTTCATTATGATAGAGAAATGATCAGTTTTCTATTTCTCGTTTCTTCGCTTCCCTTGTGAAACATGTAAGAGCCAACAAGATTCTGTGGGTAACTGGCCTACAGCTACAGTGGGGCATCTATTGACTGAAAAGTGTATGCATCATAGAGGCCAAAAAAAGTGGCAGAGAGGTCCAGACCTAGTTGGTCCTATTCCCTATGTGGTTGGGTGGTGAGAACCTTTGCTGGACTCCGCTCTGGAGGAACCGCATTAATACCAAGCATCCGGGTAGTAAACTGGTCCAAGTGTCATGGAAAGAGTGTGAAGAAAGAAAAGAAACATGCATTGTGACAAGGGCTCGTTATTGGAGGGTCGGATTGGTTCTTATCCCATTGTGGTCAACTGCAATGACTCAGCCGTGGCTAATGGCCATGAGTCCAGTGCATCACTACAGCTATAGCCAGTGACGAGATGCAATATCACTGTGAGAAGACAATGCCTCATACTTGGTCTTTAGTAAAGGAAGACTAAGATCATAAACAGCCATGATAAGGTTTGAAGTTTACAATATCTGACCCGGTCCTGCAATGTGGGGTGCAATGACCCTGTGCTGGATGCTGTGCACATTATTGGGGTCTACATCTGTGCCAGATCCCCCAACTATCAGACATAGTTCATGGTACTGGTTTCTTGCCAAGTGATAGAATTACCATTAGGACTCACTGTCTGACCGCTCCCCCTGCCTCATCTACAGCTATGCCGATGCATTAGATATTGGAATTAGGAGAATTTCAGCCACTTTGTATCCTGTCCGTCCCCTGTAAGATGATAAAATTACAATATGTCTTTATTTCTGTATACTGAGAAATACTTGGAGTCTTGCATTTCTCACCAAAGCCTCAATTCCTGGAATGCCCCATCTTTATAATGCAAAGGGAATGTCTTTTTGAGCAAAAAGTTCTGCGGGGGCGTTTCCAATCTTGATGCTCAGGGGCAGAGTCTATTTCTATTCCAAGTCATGGATGTAAAGTGAAGGCAAGCATCCAGCCATTCCTCTAGGCTTAGAGGCTCATTGCAGGATCAATGATGGCAGCTACTGGCCTTCTAGGCACAAAATCCGAGAATGGAGACTTGTATTGCATCTTATCTCTTACAGCAAATTGTATCCTTGGAGAACAATTCATCATTTGGCATTTGTACAAGACACATCGCCAGTAATAGTCTGGCCATTAAAGCAATGGGGAGTCAATGGTTCCAGTGGATGACCAGTAACATCCCAACGAACCCAATGAGAACTTTTGTTTCTCAGCGTTTTGACCTTGGGTATGAGAAGGTTTACTAGGTTTTTTTTCCAGGGGACCTAAATGCAAGTATGAGATTGTCCAAAGTCGACTTCTCCTTTTCATCAATAATCATCATTGATTATTTGAGTAACTATATGCACACACTGGAATGAATGATGAGCGGATGGTTGTGGTTGTTGGTGCCACATCTATTCATGGTCAACTGGATGAGAAACGTCCAGTCTTCGGATCTTTGTGGTTATTTCCATGTCCAGTTGGAAATTGTTTGTGACTTGGCATCCTGGACTTGATGAACATGGTGTGGAAGCTATTGAAAGCAAATGTCATGGCCAAGCAATGGTCATGGCCAAGCACAAGCAAATTCTGTGGCCATCCAAGGACTATAGTGAGTGGATGAATGGAAATAGAATATTTGAGGATGAAGTTCTGCGGGGGTTGTTTCAAATCTTGATGCTCAGGGGTGGAGCCTATTTCAATTCCAAGTCGTAGATGTAAATAAAAGGCAAGCATCCAGCCATTCCTCCAAGCCTAAAGACTGATTTCACGGTCATTGATGGTGGCCAATGCCCTTCTTGGCACAATGCCTGAGTACAGAGTCTTGCATTGCATCCTAGCTCTTGCAGCAAATTGTATCCATTGAAATCAATTTATGTTACTTGGCATCTGTACCGAAAACTTCCCCAGTAATAGTCTGGCCACTGAAGTAATGGGGAGTCAGTGGTTTCAGTGGATGACCAATATCCTCAATGGGAACCCGAGCAGAACTTTTGCTTCTCGGACCTCTGACTTTTGGTAAGACAAGGCTTTCCAGTTTTCTCCCGTTGATCCAAATGCAAATATGAGATTGTTCAAAGTCGACTTTTTTTTTTCTTTGCCCCTTTGTGAAATGTATCATTGATTACTTGAGGAACTAGATACAGATATTGGAGTGAACGATGAGCAAACGGTCGTGGTTGTCGGTGGTCATCTGGAGGAGAAATGTCCAGACTTCGGATCTTTGTGGTTCTTTCCATGTCCATTTGGGACATGATGAACATGGTGTAGAAGCTATTGGAAGCCAATGTCGTGGCTTCTGTGGCCTCCCAGGACTATAGTGAATGGGATGGGAGCTGTTTCCTCAGCCAGTTGGGACTTGTTGGCATCCTTGAGGAGGCACTAGAAGCAATTATCGCAGCTTTCCTGCCCGTGACCTGGAAGAGGAGGCATGAAACCTTTCTCTCCATGTCTCCGTCTCGGATCCTAGGACAGATACAGCTGCTTATTAGGAGCGTCTGCCTTGTATCGGCCTCGTGTCTTTGCAGGAGAAGATGTGAATATTAATTGGTAGCACCTTGTTCCTCTGCTTCCTCTCTCCTTTACTAAACGTCTGGATCTCAATAGAAGGGAGACGAGGAGAGAAGAGGATTCAGGCAGAGATTTCTCTCCATTTAATTGCTCTGAGTGAATCCCCCGAGGTCTGTGACTCCGTTTCACGCCTGGCTGCCCCCCTGACAGCTCTCCTTTCACCTGCTTGATTAGATTTTTGCCAGTTTTTTTTCTCTCTGAATCACTTAAAAAAAAATAAAAAAAAGGAACCCTGGAGAAATAGGGATTTCACAGGTGTCGAATTGATACAGGAATAACATGCCAACGACACCGCTATCAGCTCCGTAACGCGCCCGCCAACGGAGCGAGGCCGCTGCAGCCACAGTGGAAGCGTCACGCTGCGAAACGCTAAAGAACGCCGTGTGTCTGATTTACAGCCATCAAACTGATTGGCAAAAGTTATTTGGCGCACGTCCGACTCATGGAACCTACCGTGCAATTTAACCCCTTTTTGTTCCGGTAATTGCCTATCTCCTCCGTTCCAGAGGCCTTTCCTCGTTTAACTGGTCAGATTATAATGGCTTCGCTGCTGACATCCATTTTATTCCTCCGCCTCATTTGCATAGATTACATGTCTTTTCTTGCTGAATAGGTCTTTCAAATTGGGACCAATTTGCAGGGGAGGATGGAAGCCAGAATCCGTGCTGTTATTTCTTGTGCGGAGCTCGTAGCAGCGACCTGCTTTATAGTTCGTCTCTGCCATTAAAGCAGATTGTCTCCCTCCCGGTGCCAAGATCGGCCGCGTGAGCTCCGAAATACGAAGGGAATAAACCATTTCCATAAAATGTCTTTTTTTTTGTTTTTTACTATATCATGGCTCATGGAGCTCAGTGCTGCTCCGCAGGGACCCTTCCTCTCCGGGATGCTGGCAGGATTGCAACCTGCAGGATGGATGGCTGCGGCTCCGACTAAATCAAAGCCGAGGAGCCAGAATGCGAGTCCTCAGTCTACGACTTTCTGTCGGGATCATTGCTGAGTTTCATCTGTTCTGCAGACAGGTGTCAGCAAAGTCCTAATGTGGTGTGATTGACAGGTGTGCAGTGTCAGTGTGTGACGGTGTGTCTATGCCGTGTGTCTATCCAACAAGGCGACGGCGACTTGGCGGCCAAAACCGATGCAGGAAACGCTCCTTCCGGGGGGAGTTTTTATTGGAATTTTTTATTTCTTGCAGCGTTTTTGCAGAATTTCTGCAGAGATTTTTTCCGAAGATTCATTTTGCAACCTTTTGATTGGACAGTGCCTCGTCTGGAGCAGATTCCACCACGAGCCGCTTCACAGGAGTAACGTTCACCGCATTTTTGCTGTGTTTTTCATGGTGCATGACGTGTGCGATTCGTCGACAGTTCATGCACAATTAATCACCAAAACTGCTGCTAAAAACGCAGAAAAAATGTCACGCCGAGATTTGTGCAGTAATCTTGCACTTTCTCATTGATTTCCATGCAGCTCTGACCAAATGTGTGACACAGCCTAAGGCATCCTGCGACATTACCGCAGCGCGCCGGCCATCGTGCTCCCACATCCGTACATTGCGGTCTATGATGGGAAAGTTGTACGGAGAGTGGGTTCTGGTCAATGTGGCGCCTTTTACTTACTGTCCTGGATACCACGGGGCGAGCGAGGGATTCCATGAGGTTCAGCACCCGGGGACATGCCCAGCAGTGCCACGTGGCCCCAGGTGTTGGCTCTGCACCGGTGGCAGCATTTGGATGGGACTTGTCAGCCTGTATAGCCCCCCCCACTGTGACGAGCAGATCGACAAGGTCACGGTGAAGGAGATCCTGTGTGCGGTACATATTATGGAGGCTCTGGAATAGATTCACTTTACTGTAGGGATCCGCTGGAAATGATTGATTTATGGCGGCTCCAGAATGGGGTCAGGTGCCCTGGGAGCCAGGAACATTGCTAGAAAGCAAGAGTCTGAGCGCACATCACACAGGGTGGTCCTTCGATAAACCATGGCGGTCAATGATGGGGGTTATATGACAGGTCGTCACCGTGAGGTGGGCCGGATAAATGGCATGCTGCAGCCAGTCACAAGGCGAGCGAGCACTATGGAGGGCTTTCGGATCTACCTCTGTACCTTTGGGTGATATCGCGGCTCCAGTCACTTTCAGAGCTGCATCGACAACTCCGCAGGTCTCAGAGAAAGCTTAGGTCCCATCGCCTGCAGTCAGAGCTCACATTATGACCCCCAGATTCATGCATAGAGGAGAAAAAAACACTTGTTCATCATTGTCCAGATTCCCGCATCTAATGGCATCTTGTGCGAAAGGCGCCGCACGTTCAGATGCTGCTATCATGCGCGGTTCCCACAGCCGCCACCTGCCAGTATCATTATCGCGGATTTACTTCTAGCATAGCATATAATATATAATCCAATCTTTCTCCTCCACACACTCCGCATTCAGAACTAATCCTGTGCATCTCCGCTCACGGCCGACGTAGTCTTTATAGACTTATATCTTCATGGGATTCTACATAAGTACAGAGCTCGGTATAAGCCTGAATGCAACGCTGAATTATCCGACATGCGTTATTGTGCGGCCTCTCAAGACGCCTCCTCCTCATCGTCAGATTACGTCACCGCTTCTCACAGAATCTGACAATCTGTCCTACTCTAATCTGGAATATTTAATCCTCAGGCCCTACTACAGATGAGAAAATAGATCTGTAGGATTATAGCCAATCTCCACTGGTTATCACACAAGATTTCTAATGTCCTGACCATCAAAAGGATACAAACATAACAACATGGTAAGAATGTCCGCAGCCACCACTAGGGGGAGCTCCCTGTATATAGAGATACATAAGATCCTGTCTGCAGCCACCACTAGGGGGAGCTCCCTGTATACAGAGATACATGATAAGATCCTGTCTGCAGCCACCATTAGGAGGAGATCCCTGTATACAGAGATACATGATAAGATCCTGTCTGCAGCCACCACTAGGGGGAGCTCCCTGTATACAGAGATACATGATAAGATCCTGTCTGCAGCCACCACTAGAGGGAGCTCCCAGTATATAGAGATACATAAGATCCTGTCTGCAGCCACCACTAGGGGGAGCTCCCTGTATACAGAGATACATAAGATCCTGTCTGCAGTCACCACTAGGGGGAGCTCCCTGTATACAGAGATACATGATAAGATCCTGTCTGCAGTCACCACTAGGGGGAGCTCCCTGTATACAGAGATACATGATAAGATCCTGTCTGCAGTCACCACTAGGGTGAGCTCCCTGTATACAGAGATACATGATAAGATCCTGTCTGCAGCCACCACTAGGGGGAGCTCCCTGTATACAGAGATACATGATAAGATCCTGTCTGCAGTCACCACTAGGGGGAGCTCCCTGTATACAGAGATACATGATAAGATCCTGTCTGCAGTCACCACTAGGGGCAGCTCCCTGTATGCAGAGATACATGATAAGATCCTGTCTGCAGTCACCACTAGGGTGAGCTCCCTGTATACAGAGATACATGATAAGATCCTGTCTGCAGTCACCACTAGGGTGAGCTCCCTGTATACAGAGATACATGATAAGATCCTGTCTGCAGCCACCACTAGGGGGAGCTCCCTGTATACAGAGATACATGATAAGATCCTGTCTGCAGCCACCACTAGGGGGAGCTCCCTGTATACAGAGATACATGATAAGATCCTGTCTGCAGCCACCACTAGGGGGAGCTCCCTGTATACAGTGATACATGATAAGATCCTGTCTGCAGTCACCACTAGGGTGAGCTCCCTGTATACAGAGATACATGATAAGATCCTGTCTGCAGCCACCACTAGGGGGAGCTCCCTGTATACAGAGATACATGATAAGATCCTGTCTGCAGTCACCACTAGGGGGAGCTCCCTGTATACAGAGATACATGATAAGATCCTGTCTGCAGCCACCACTAGGGGAGCTCCCTGTATACAGAGATACATGGTAAGATTCTGTCTGCAGCCACCACTAGGGGGAGCTCCTTGTATACAGAGATACATGATAAGATCCTGTCTGCAGTCATCACTAGGGGGAGCTCCCTGTATACAGAGATACATGATAAGATCCTGTCTGCAGCCACCACTAGGGGGAGCTCCCTGTATACAGAGATACATGATAAGATCCTGTCTGCAGTCACCACTAGGGGGAGCTCCCTGTATACAGAGATACATGATAAGATCCTGTCTGCAGCCACCACTAGGGAGAGCTCCCTGTATACAGAGATACATGATAAGATCCTGTCTGCAGCCACCACTAGGGGGAGCTCCCTGTATAGAGATACGTGTTAAGATCCTGTCTGCAGTCACCACTAGGGGGAGCTCCCTGTATACAGAGATACGTGATAAGATCCTGTCTGCAGCCACCACTAGGGGTAGCTCCCTGTATACAGAGATACATGATAAGATCCTGTCTGCAGCCACCACTAGGGGGAGCTCCCTGTATACAGAGATACATGATAAGATCCTGTCTGCAGTCACCACTAGGGGGAGCTCCCTGTATACAGAGATACATGATAAGATCCTGTCTGCAGCCACCACTAGGGGGAGCTCCCTGTATAGAGAGATACATGATAAGATCCTGTCTGCAGTCACCACTAGAGGGAGCTCCCTGTATACAGAGATACATGATAAGATCCTGTCTGCAGCCACCACTAGGGGGAGCTCCCTGTATACAGAGATACATGATAAGATCCTGTCTGCAGTCACCACTAGGGGGAGCTCCCTGTATACAGAGATACATGATAAGATCCTGTCTGTAGTCACCACTAGGGAGAGCTCCCTGTATACAGAGATACATGATAAGATCCTGTCTGCAGCCACCACTAGGGGGAGCTCCCTGTATACAGAAATACATGATAAGATCCTGTCCAGCCACCACTAGGGGGAGCTCCCTGTATACAGAGATACATGATAAGATCCTGTCTGCAGCCACCACTAGGGGGAGCTCCCTGTATACACAGATACATGATAAGATCCTGTCTGCAGCCACCACTAGGGGGAGCTCCCTGTATACAGAGATACATGATAAGATCCTGTCTGCAGCCACCACTAGGGGGAGCTCCCTGTATACAGAGATACATGATAAGATCCTGTCTGCAGTCACCACTAGGGGGAGCTCCCTGTATACAGAGATACATGATAAGATCCTGTCTGCAGTCACCACTAGGGGGAGCTCCCTGTATACAGAGATACCTTATAAGATCCTGTCTGCAGCCACCACTAGGGGGATCTCCGTATGTACAGATAAATGCGCGTTGGGGCTCTGGACTGCACCTCAGGGTTTATTCATCTATCTTTACTTACAACAAGTGATATATCTTTCCATGTATCTGTCCATTCATGTTTTGCTGCTGCATACACTGATGCAGTTTAGTGGTAGTCTGTAATTACAGCCAATTTGACACATATTAGTGGGCCATGTGTATAATCATGCACTATTTTATACATAGGACCCACCATTGTTTAACCCCTTCCCGACATTTGACGTACTATCCCGTCGAGGTGGGGTGGGCCCCCATGACCGCCGACGGGATAGTACGTCATACGCGATCGGCCGCGCTCACGGGGGGAGCGCGGCCAATCGCGGCCGGGTGTCGGCTGCATATCGCAGCTGACATCCGGCACTATGTGCCAGGAGCGGTCACGGACCGCCCCCGGCACATTAACCCCCGGCACACCGCGATCAAACATGATCGCGGTGTACCGGCGGTACAGGGAAGCATCGCGCAGGGAGGGGGCTCCCTGCGGGCTTCCCTGAGACGATCGGTACAAGGTGATGTACTCACCTCGTACCGAACGTCTTCTCCCTGCAGGCCCCGGATCCAAAATGGCCGAGGGGCTGTATCCGGGTCCTGCAGGGAGCACTTCCGGGTCGGAGCAGGCTGCAGATGAAAGCTGCAGCCTGCTCCGATGAAAGTATGATCGCCGATCTGATAGAGTGCTGTGCACACTATCAGATCTGCGATCTGTGATGTCCCCCCCTGGGACAAAGTAAAAAAGTAAAAAAAAAAAATTCCACATGTGTAAAAAAAAAAAAAAAAAAAAAAAATCCTAAATAAATAATAATAAAAAAAAAAATATTATTCCCATAAATACATTTCTTTATCTAAAAAAAACAAACAAAAACAATAAAAGTACACATATTTAGTATCGCCGCGTCCGTAACGACCCAACCTATAAAACTGGCCCACTAGTTAACCCCTTCAGTAAACACCGTAAGAAAAAAAAAAAACGAGGCAAAAAACAACGCTTTATTGCCATACCGCCGAACAAAAAGTGGAATAACACGCGATCAAAAAGACGGATATAAATAACCATGTTACCGCTGAAAACATCATCTTGTCCCGCAAAAAAACGAGCCGCCATACAGCATCATCAGCAAAAAAATAAAAAAGTTATAGTCCTCAGAATAAAGCGATGCCAAAATAATTATTTTTTCTATAAAATAGTTTTTATCGTGTAAAAGCGTCAAAACATAAAAAAATGATATAAATGAGATATCGCTGTAATCGTACTGACCCGACGAATAAAACTGCTTTATCAATTTTACCAAACGCGGAACGGTATAAACGCCTCTCCCAAAAGAAATTCATGAATAGCTGGTTTTTGGTTATTCTGCCTCACAAAAATCAGAATAAAAAGTGATAAAAAATAGTCACGTGTCCGAAAATGTTACCAATAAAAACGTCAACTCATCCCGCAAAAAACAAGACCTCACATGACTCTGTGGACCAAAATGTGGAAAAATTATAGGTCTCAAAATGTGGAGACGCAAAAACTTTTTTGCTATAAAAAGCGTCTTTTAGTCTGGTTTCACACTTGCGTTTTTATCTGCATGCGTTTTTTAAAAAAACCACATGTGTGAAAAAATGCATGTAAACGCGGTAAAACGCATGCGTTTTTATAGAAAAACACAAGAAAACAAGAAAAAAACAAAAAACCCTAACCCTACCCCTAACCCTACCCCTAACCTGAAATACGTGGCACTGAAATACGTGGCACTGAAATATACGTTTATATACGTATATACGTATATAAGTGCCACGATATTTCAGTGGCCACGTATTTAAGTGCCACGTATTTAAGTGCCACGTATTTAAGTGCCACGTATTTAAGTGCCACGTATTTAAGTGCCACGTATTTAAGTGCCACGTATTTCAGTGCCACGTATTTCAGTGCCACGTATTTACGTGCCACGTAATTACGTGCCACGTATTTCAGTGCCACGTATTTACGTGCCACGTATTTACGTGCCACGTATTTTTCAGTGCCTGAAATACGTGGCACTGAAATACGTGGCACTGAAATATCGTGGCACTGAAGTATTTACGTGCCACGTATTTTTCAGTGCCTGAAATACGTGGCACTGAAATACGTGGCACTGAAATATCGTGGCACTGAAATATCGTGGCACTGAAATATCGTGGCACTGAAATATCGTGGCACTGAAATATCGTGGCACTGAAGTATTTACGTGCCACGTATTTTTCAGTGCCTGAAATACGTGGCACTGAAATACGTGGCACCGAAATATCGTGGCACTGAAATATCGTGGCACTGAAGTATTTACGTGCCACGTATTTTTCAGTGCCTGAAATACGTGGCACTGAAATACGTGGCACTGAAATACGTGGCACTGAAATATCGTGGCACTGAAATATCGTGGCACTGAAATATCGTGGCACTGAAGTATTTACGTGCCACGTATTTTTCAGTGCCTGAAATACGTGGCACTGAAATACGTGGCACTGAAATATCGTGGCACTGAAATACGTGGCACTTAAATACGTGGCACTTAAATACGTGGCTCTTAAATACGTGGCTCTTAAATACGTGGCTCTTATATACGTGGCACTTATATACGTGGCACTTATGACTGTCAGAAAATGTTCAGTAAACGGTTAGGGGTGAGGTTAGGGGTAGGGTTTCAGGTAGAATTGGGGAGTTTCCACTGTTCAGGCACATCAGGGGCTCTCCAAACGCGACATGGCGTCCAATCTCAATTCCAGCCAATTCTGCGTTGAAAAAGTAAAACAGTGCTCCTTCCCTTCCGAGCTCTCCCGTGCGTCCAAAAAGGGGTTTACCCCAACATATGGGGTATCAGCGTACTAGGGACAAATTGAACAACAACTTCTGGGGTCCAAGTTCTCTTGTTATCCTTGGGAAAATAAAAATTTGGGGGGCTAAAAATCATTTTTGTGGGAAAAAAAATGTTTTATTTTCACGGCTCTGCGTTGTAAACTGTAGTGAAACACTTGGGGGTTCAAAGTTCTCACAACACATCTAGATAAGTTCCTTGGGGGGTCTAGTTTCCAATATGTGGTCACTTGTGGGGGGTTTGTACTGTTTGGGTACATCAGGGGCTCTGCAAATGCAACGTGACGCCTGCAGACCAATCCATTTAAGTCTGCATTCCAAATGGCGCTCCTTCCCTTCCGAGCTCTGTCATGCGCCCAAACAGTGGTTCCCCCCCACATAGGGGGTATCAGCGTACTCAGGACAAATTGGACAACAACTTTTAGGGTCCAATTTATCCTGAT
The DNA here is from genome assembly GCF_051348905.1 of Ranitomeya variabilis. Lineage (NCBI taxonomy): Eukaryota > Metazoa > Chordata > Amphibia > Anura > Dendrobatidae > Ranitomeya > Ranitomeya variabilis. The sequence goes on along the minus strand of NC_135239.1, from coordinate 212,361,376 downwards.
ACCCTTGTGAAAATACAAAACTGGGGGCTAAAAAATCATTTTTGTGAAAAAAAAAAATAATTTTTATTTTCACGGCTCTGCGTTATAAACTGTAGTGAAACACTTGGGGGTTCAAAGTTCTCACAACACATCTAGATAAGTTCCTTGGGGGGTCTAGTTTCCAATATGTGGTCACTTGTGGGGGGTTTGTACTGTTTGGGTACATCAGGGGCTCTGCAAATGCAACGTGACGCCTGCAGACCAATCCATTTAAGTCTGCATTCCAAATGGCGCTCCTTCCCTTCCGAGCTCTGTCATGCGCCCAAACAGTGGTTCCCCCCCACATAGGGGGTATCAGCGTACTCAGGACAAATTGGACAACAACTTTTAGGGTCCAATTTATCCTGATACCCTTGTGAAAATACAAAACTGGGGGCTAAAAAATCATTTTTGTGAAAAAAAAAAATAATTTTTATTTTCACGGCTCTGCGTTATAAACTGTAGTGAAACACTTGGGGGTTCAAAGTTCTCACAACACATCTAGATAAGTTCCTTGGGGGGTCTAGTTTCCAATATGTGGTCACTTGTGGGGGGTTTGTACTGTTTGGGTACATCAGGGGCTCTGCAAATGCAACGTGACGCCTGCAGACCAATCCATTTAAGTCTGCATTCCAAATGGCGCTCCTTCCCTTCCGAGCTCTGTCATGCGCCCAAACAGTGGTTCCCCCCCACATAGGGGGTATCAGCGTACTCAGGACAAATTGGACAACAACTTTTAGGGTCCAATTTATCCTGATACCCTTGTGAAAATACAAAACTGGGGGCTAAAAAATCATTTTTGTGAAAAAAAAAAATAATTTTTATTTTCACGGCTCTGCGTTATAAACTGTAGTGAAACACTTGGGGGTCAAAGTTCTCACAACACATCTAGATAAGTTCCTTGGGGGGTCTAGTTTCCAATATGGGGTCACTTGTGGGGGGTTTGTACTGTTTGGGTACATCAGGGGCTCTGCAAATGCAACGTGACGCCTGCAGACCAATCCATTTAAGTCTGCATTCCAAATGGCGCTCCTTCCCTTCCGAGCTCTGTCATGCGCCCAAACAGTGGTTCCCCCCCCACATAGGGGGTATCAGCGTACTCAGGACAAATTGGACAACAACTTTTAGGGTCCAATTTATCCTGATACCCTTGTGAAAATACAAAACTGGGGGCTAAAAAATCATTTTTGTGAAAAAAAAAATAATTTTTATTTTCACGGCTCTGCGTTATAAACTGTAGTGAAACACTTGGGGGTTCAAAGCTCTCAAAACACATCTAGATAAGTTCCTTAGGGGGTCTACTTTCCAAAATTGTGTCACTTGTGGGGGGGTTTAATGTTTAGGCACATCAGGGGCTCTCCAAACGCAACATGGCATCCCATCTTAATTCCAGTCAATTTTGCATTGAAAAGTAAAATAGCGCTTCTTCCCTTCCAAGCTCTGCTATGCGCCCAAACAATGGTTTACACCCACATATGGGGTATCGTCGTACTCAGGACAAATTGCACAACAACTTTTGTGGTCTAATTTCTTCTCTTACCCTTGGGGAAATAAAAAAATGGGGGTGAAAAGATCATTTTTGTGAAAAAATATGATTTTTTATTTTTACGGCTCTGCATTATAAACTTCTGTGAAGCACTTGTTGGGTCAAAGTGCTCAACACACATCTAGATAAGTTCCTTAAGGGGTCTACTTTCCAAAATGGTGTCACTCGTGGGGGGTTTCAATGTTTAGGCACATTAGGGGCTCTCCAAACGCAACATGGCGTCCCATCTCAATTCCAGTCAATTTTGCATTGAAAAGTCAAATGGCGCTCCTTCCCTTCTGAGCTCTGCCCTGCGCCCAAACAATGGTTTACACCCACATATGGGGTATCAGTGTACTCAGGACAAATTGCACAACAATTTTTGGGGTCCAATTTCTTCTCTTACCCTTGGGAAAATAAAAAATTGGGGGTGAAAAGATCATTTTTGTGAAAAAATATGATTTTTTATTTTTACGGCTCTGCATTATAAACTTCTGTAAAGCACTTGTTGGGTCAAAGTGCTCACCACACATCTAGATAAGTTCCTTAGGGGGTCTACTTTCCAAAATGGTGTCACTTGTGGGGGGTTTCAATGTTTAGGCACATCAGGGGCTCTCCAAATGCAACATGGCGTCCCATCTCAATTCCAGTCAATTTTGCATTGAAAAGTCAAATGGCGCTCCTTCCCTTCCAAGCTCTGCCATGCGCCCAAACTGTGGTTTACCCCCACATATGGGGTATCAGCGTACTCAGGACAAATTGTACAACAACTTTTGGGGTCTATTTTCTCCTGTTACCCTTGGTAAAATAAAACAAATTGGAGCTGAAATAAATTTTGTGTGAAAAAAAGTTAAATGTTCATTTTTATTTAAACATTCCAAAAATTCCTGTGAAACACCTGAAGGGTTAATAAACTTCTTGAAAGTGGTTTTGAGTACCTTGAGGGGTGCAGTTTTTAGAATGGTGTCACACTTGGGTATTTTCTATCATATAGACCCGTCAAAATGACTTCAAATGAGATGTGGTCCCTAAAAAAAAATGGTGTTGTAAAAATGAGAAATTGCTGGTCAACTTTTAACCCTTATAACTCCGTCACAAAAAAAAATTTTGGTTCCAAAATTGTGCTGATGTAAAGTAGACATGTGGGAAATGTTATTTATTAAGTATTTTGTGTGACATATGTCTGTGATTTAAGGGCATAAAAATTCAAAGTTGGAAAATTGCGAAATTTTCAAAATTTTCGCCAAATATTCGTTTTTTTCACAAATAAACGCAAGTTATATCGAAGAAATTTTACCACTAACATGAAGTACAATATGTCTCGAGAAAACAATGTCAGAATCGCCAAGATCCGTTGAAGCGTTCCAGAGTTATAACCTCATAAAGGGACAGTGGTCAGAATTGTAAAAATTGGCCCGGTCATTAACGTGCAAACCACCCTTGGGGGTGAAGGGGTTAAGCCATGCACTGAGCACTTTGTTAACCAATACCAACTAAAGCCGCGTCTATGCTGAATTATACATTGATCACTTTTACATTGTACACTAGTTTATAAGCCACTTCAATAGGCAGCTGACTTTCAGGATAATAATCTTTATTTTTATATAGCGCTAACATATTCCGCAGCGCTTTACAGCTTGCACACATTGTCATCGCTGTCCCCATTGGGGCTCACAATCTAAATTCCCTATCAGTATGTCTTTGGAGTGTGGGAGGAAACCGGAGAACCTGGAGGAAACCCACGCAAACATGGGGAGAACATACAATCTCCTTGCAGATGTTGTCCTTGGAGGGATTTGAACCCAGGACCCCAGCGCTGCAGTTCTAACCACTGAGCCACCATACAGTGCTATCCACTGAGCCACCGTGCTGCCCAGGAGAGAGATAGTTCTTATTGTGTATGTTTAATCAAGGAATATATTTTTTATGATCTGGCATTGACTTCCCTCTACTTCTGGGATAGTAGTTTTTAGAAGGTGTCGTCCTAGTAGTTGGGAGCCTCTTTAATGAGACGTGTTCACATTGTGCAGCAAATCTGCACTATTATTACATCTGGTTTTGGGCTCTTTGGAGAATACAAATGTCCAAATACTATATAAAGATGTATATGATTTGTATTAGTGAAACTTTTGGACACATTTAAATAAAAAAACCTAATTGTTGCTCGGAGCTGGAGATCCACTTTGGGATGACATGTCTTATGTCTTATCTCTGGACACAAGGGGTCTGGTGGTAGAATGTTACAGTAATGCTGAGAAAACACAAAGCGTGCGAGCGGTAATTCACGCCACACCGTGCACATCAGGACCAGGCCTGTGAGCGCAGACATTTAGGAGGAGTCTGAGGCGCGGATAATCAGGCCGGACTTTCACATTGCTTCTGCATTCTCTCCTGTGCTGCGGGGCAGATGAAGGGGTTAACAGCTCACCGGGTTCTGCAGCTTTAGATTTAGATCTCAGATGGTTTATACAATGGATAGAGGAGGACGAGCCGGTCACAGGAAGAGGTTAAAGATTCACTGCTCTGTCAGAGAAAGCTCAGATATAATAAAATAACCCTGGACGGGGATGACAGCGGCGTGATGTCTGCACTGTGTCTACAGCTACTAATAACATTATTAATTGTAACAAAAAGTCACATCCCAAAATTACTAATAACATAAAGCACAAAATTCCACCTAATCACCATTTTACAATCCACTATCATAATCTACATAATGAGCAGAGTGACTGTGTACATACATTACTGATCCTGTATTATACCCCAGAGCTGCACTCACTGTTCTGCTGGTGCAGTCACTGTGTACATACATTACATTACTGGTCCTGAGTTACCTCCTGTATTATACCCCAGAGCTGCACTCACTATTCTGCTGGTGCAGTCACTGTGTACATACATTACATTACTGATCCTGAGTTACCTCCTGTATTATACCCCAGAGCTGCACTCACTATTCTGCTGGTGCAGTCACTGTGTACATACATTACATTACTGATCCTGAGTTGCATCCTGCATTATACACCAGAGCTGCACTCACTATTCTGCTGGTGAGGTCACTGTGTACATACATTACTGATCCTGAGTTACATCCTGTATTATACTCCAGAGCTGCACTCACTATTCTGCTGGTGCAGTCACTGTGTACATACATTACATTACTGATCCTGAGTTACATCCTGTATTATACCCCAGAGCTGCACTCACTATTCTGCTGGTGCAGTCACTGTGTACATACATTACTGATCCTGAGTTACATCCTGTATTATACTCCAGAGCTGCACTCACTATTCTGCTGGTGCAGTCACTGTGTACATACATTACATTACTGATCCTGAGTTACATCCTGTATTATACCCCAGAGCTGCACTCACTATTCTGCTGGTGCAGTCACTGTGTACATACATTACATTACTGATCCTGAGTTACCTCCTGTATTGTACTCCAGAGCTGCACTCACTATTCTGCTGGTGCAGTCACTGTGTACATACATTACATTACTGAGCCTGAGTTACATCCTGTATTATACTCCAGAGCTGCACTCACTATTCTGCTGGTGCAGTCACTGTGTACATACATTACATTACTGATCCTGAGTTACATCCTGTATTATACTCCAGAGCTGCACTCACTATTCTGCTGGTGCAGTCACTGTGTACATACATTACATTACTGATCCTGAGTTACCTCCTGTATTATACCCCAGAGCTGCACTCACTATTCTGCTGGTGCAGTCACTGTGTACATACATTACATTACTGATCCTGAGTTGCATCCTGTATTATACCCCAGAGCTGCACTCACTATTCTGCTGGTGCAGTCACTGTGTACATACATTACATTACTGATCCTGAGTTACCTCCTGTATTATACCCCAGAGCTGCACTCACTATTCTGCTGGTGCAGTCACTGTGTACATACATTACATTACTGATCCTGAGTTACATCCTGTATTATACTCCAGAGCTGCACTCACTATTCTGCTGGTGCAGTCACTGTGTACATACATTACATTACTGATCCTGAGTTACATCCTGTATTATACTCCAGAGCTGCACTCACTATTCTGCTGGTGCAGTCACTGTGTACATACATTACATTACTGATCCTGAGTTACCTCCTGTATTATACTCCAGAGCTGCACTCACTATTCTGCTGGTGCAGTCACTGTGTACATACATTACATTACTGATCCTGAGTTACCTCCTGTATTATACTCCAGAGCTGCACTCACTATTCTGATCTCCATTACGGTACATTTCCTTTGCTTTGTAAATTACCATAATTATCAGACTATACTTAAGGTACCGTCACATTAAGCGACGCTGCAGCGATAGCGACAACGATGCCGATCGCTGCAGCGTCGCTGTTTGGTCGCTGGAGAGCTGTCACACAGACCGCTCTCCAGCGACCAACGATGCCGAGGTCCCCGGGTAACCAGGGTAAGCATCGGGTTGCTAAGCGCAGGGCCGCGCTTAGTAACCCGATGTTTACCCTGGTTACCAGCGTAAAAGTTAAAAAAACAAACAGTACATGCTCACCTGCGCGTCCCCCAGCCTCTGCTTCCTGACACTGACTGAGCTCCGGCCCTAACAGCACAGCGGTGACGTCACCGCTGTGCTTTCACTTTCAGTTTAGGGCCGGCGCTCAGTCAGTGTCAGGAAGCAGAGGCTGGGGGACGCGCTGGTGAGTATGTACTGTTTGTTTTTTTAACTTTTACGCTGGTAACCAGGGTAAACATCGGGTTACTAAGCGCGGCCCTGCGCTTAGTAACCCGATGTTTACCCTGGTTACCAGTGTAAAATATCGCTGGTATCCTTGCTTTTGCTGTCAAACACGGCGATACACGGCGACCTAGCGACCAAATAAAGTGCAGACCTTCTAGCAGCGACCAGCAATTTCACAGCGGGATCCAGATCGCTGCTGCGTGTCAAATACAGCGATATCGCTATCCAGGTCGCTGCAACGTCACGGATCGCTGGCGATATCGCCTAGTGTGACGGTACCTTTACACTGATCTGTAAATTACAATCTCGAAATAATGCCAGATTTGCATATTCATTGCATTTAGCTGAAAATCTCCATCACATAATACCAAAAAAAAAAGTAGAAAAATAGTCAACATTTAATAAAACTTGAACATTTACTTCACTAAATTAAAGCACAATTCGGCTATATTCACACGTTTCGCTTTTGCTATGTTTTTATATAAATTTTAAGGTGCCTTTTACAGTAGCAGCAAAAGCTACGATATTTCAGAAATCTCATGCACACACATTATTTTTTTCCTGACTGAATTGGAAAACTGCAGCATGTCACTTCTTTCAGCATTTTTCCACCCATAGAAAATAAAAACGCAGGAAAAAAAACGCAGGTGTCAGACTTTGCTGTGTTTTCAGTGGAAAAAGCAGATAGAGCAGGTTGTGAAAACCATTTACTTTACTTTAGTGATTTTCCCAAGTTTAAACCATAGTGTCTTGGTCCCCCCACCGGAGAATGGCCGTCAGGATTAGTGATGCGTGTAAAGTAAATATTGGCCGACCAAGGTGCGAGATTGATCAATACCTGCCCAACTCAAGGGAGGCCCAAAGTGTGAAAGTAAACTGTCCTACTCAATGCTCTGCCAATGTCCTAGGTAAACTATTCCCAACAATTCACCTCCCCCGCTGTTACATTTGTAATTGTGTGTACTTTTTCAGGAATAGTCTCTATTGTTTTAAACTTAAAAATGTTTTTCCTTAAATAATTTGATCAAATTGCCTTTCTCCCAAAATGTTTTATTATTTATTTGTTCACATATGTCTTGCATTTGTGACCTGTGTTCATGTTTCTGTGGTGGAAGCAAAGCTGAACTTTGGGATCCTGAAAAATGCAGCAAAAACACAGCAAAAAACTTGGCAAAACCTGCTGTCAGGACACAGCTGTTGGGTGACCCGGAACCAGGGGCCCCTTCCATGTTCCTAACACTAAGGGGTGCCCTGCTCCCCGGGATACTTTAGGTGGCGAGGGCGCCGGAACCACCGCTTTTGCCTTATCTCCTGAGTTATCCCTCCATCTGGTCTCTTCCCCCACCCAGGGAAGAGGGGGCGCTGCTGTGCACTGCAGTACACCAATCCGACAAAGAAGGCAACACAGACAAGGGTTAACAGAAAACTCCAGACATACAAAGCACTTACTCACATGTAACAGAAGAATGCACCGGGGTGTGGAGGTAGAGGAATAAACCAAAATAGAGAAGGATAAGGAATTACCATACATACAAACCAAGCAACAATCACTGATAACTCCTCCAACTCTCCTCATAAGTACTCCTCTCCCACCATTAGCCATGCAGCAAATGCTAGCACTGACAAGGATTAGTAACAGAGCCCAGATTATAAAGGAGAAGGGAGTGGCTAACCGAGCTCAGCTGTGAGCACAGGGATTTCCAACATGGCCGATTAACCCCTGTTTTGCCAGAAGAAATAAACACATTTGATATGACAGAAAAGAGCTTCTCCTCAGCGCTGGAGAAGGAGCAATCAGACGCTGTGTTCTTCTGGCTCGACATTGTTGCGGTAACCCTGTGACACCTGGTTTTTGTATGCATCTTCTTTACTGCCAATAGTGCAGGTTTTTCCTGCAGAAAAAACACAGCAACAACGCAACATGTGACTACAGCTTAATTGGGTTTCTCATACTTATCACTGGTGAAACAGTGATGACAGGGGCTGAACAATGCTATATCTCAGTACAATAAATGTATCAATCATGCAGAAATTCACAAGTGGTTGCTCCTAGGAACATCTACAATCATCTAGCAGGTGCCGGTCTCTGTATATACATATAGCATTATACTGTTTGCAATAGTAGCCACAGACGCGCATCTCATGCAAGGTTGCACCTATACATCTACCCCTGAAGAAGCGAATGATGCGAAACGTGCGTCTGGGTAGTGCGAGTGTGCGGTGTTGGACTTTGCTATGGGTAATTGCCTGCTTGATCTACTTTTCATTACCGGTAATTACAAACATGGGTGTGACGCTCGTTTAATTGCATCATGAACATGTTGGAGTTGGGACCGATGGGGGCAGGAGATCGCCCTCCTCCGCTGTTGGCACTTTTGCCTGGTGTACCCCTTTAAGCGTCAGGCTGCTGACACATTTCGGGGATTGTGTTCACATACTGAGCATTAGTCAGGAGACCTGAGAACAAGCCACGTTTCTTGTTCTCTGTCCTCTCCTTGCATCTCTGGAGTATATTCTGTTCTCCGTCCTCCATATATCTCCCCTCCCCCGCCCCAGCGCAGCAGATAAGCGTCGCGAGCAGAGGCGTTATCTTTTGATATTTGTAAATCCATATAAAATATGCATATAACGAGCAGGGCACAGACGTCGGCTCCGTGCCGCGTACCCACAATGCAATGTGACAAGGCAACAGGTTGAATTCCAGCGGGATCCGAAGCTCAGTCACAGGGAAGTTAATGGGATTTCGGTGCTCGCTGCCCATTATGTCTCGTATTTACTAATTAGAATCCTTTAGAGATATGTTACATTTTAATAGGTTAATTGTGGAATGACACAGATATTGATTGTCCCCCCGCTTTATGTCTGTATTACGCAGATTCGATTAACCCCTTAGTTGCTGAGTTGGCATCTCCTGGGCCTTTACCCTGCTCATACGTGTTGTCTCCCGAGTGCCATGTCTTGTAGAGCAGTCTTATAAGGAGACTCCATTGCTCCTTCACCTCTACTGCTGTGGCAGTGTACAACTGTTCTGGCATTCTATTCATGAACCAGGAGGATCAGGATGACCTTATCTATATATATAATTGTCTAAGGGTTTTTCCGTCTGTCTGTCTGTCTGTCTGTCTTTCTGTCTGTCTGTCTGTCTGTCTGTCTGTCCTGGAAATCACTCCATATAAGGTATGGTCTACAAACAGGATACCTTATATGGAGTGGTCGGCGGTTTGTAGACCATACCTTATATGGAGTGATTTCCAGGACAGACAGACAGACAGACAGACAGACAGACAGACAGACAGACGGAAAAACCCTTAGACAATTATATATATAGAAATTGTCTAAGGGTTTTTCCGTCTGTCTGTCTGTCTGTCTGTCTGTCTTTCTGTCTGTCTGTCTGTCTGTCTGTCTGTCTGTCCTGGAAATCACTCCATATAAGGTATGGTCTACAAACAGGATACCTTATATGGAGTGGTCGGCGGTTTGTAGACCATACCTTATATGGAGTGGTCGGCGGTTTGTAGACCATACCTTATATGGAGTGATTTCCAGGACAGACAGACAGACAGACAGACAGACAGACAGACAGAAAGACAGACAGACAGTCTGTCTGTCTGTCTGTCTGTCTGTCCTGGAAATCACTCCATATAAGGTATGGTCTACAAACAGGATACCTTATATGGAGTGGTCGGCGGTTTGTAGACCATACCTTATATGGAGTGGTCGGCGGTTTGTAGACCATACCTTATATGGAGTGGTCGGCGGTTTGTAGACCATACCTTATATGGAGTGGTCGGCGGTTTGTAGACCATACCTTATATTGTGCACAGTGATGTCACAGTACTGGAATATTGTGCACCGTGATGTCACAGTACAGGGATAATGTTAATGGCAGCTCCTGCCTCATGTTTCTTGAAAACGTAAGACTGGATTTGGGGCTACAAAATATTTGCACCCCTCTTGAAATAAGCCAGCCTGAGAGTGATACTCAGACTTAAAGTTTGTGCACCCTTATGCTATCGTAGAAATGAGGAAAAAGTAGCAGCTTCAGAGTCTTGCTCCGACCAAAATCATTTCCAGGGCCCTGAATTATTACTATGAATTTGGTCCCTCCGGGCTTTCAGGGCCCATGGGCAGATGCTCCTGCTATAGTTTCACGTCTGAGAAATCCGGGGCATCGGCACTTCCGTGGTTCGGAGAGATTTGCTGGGACACTCATCCAGGACGGCTCCCTGCGGGCAGTTTCTGATAACAACGCATGGATGACATCAGTAATGTTTTATGAGACATGTGTCATTTTTAAGGCAGCGACAGTAAAAGTGACGCGAGCACCAAGAGTGATACATACAAGCAATAAAACGCACAACACACATTTACCAAATAAAGGTAAAATACGGCGCCTCTCGGCGTGCCGCGGCTAATACCCGCCGCTCTCATCACTCCACGCCGAACGCATTTACAGCTCTTTCTATATACTCCAAAGCAAAATGACTTAATAAAATCTGTCCAAGTGACATTAGTGTATAGTGTTACCGCCGCCAGATGAGAGAGCAACCAATTATGATCCAGTCATTTACACTTAATAGGCAAATACCTCATACTGGGCCCAATCCTGCCCCAGAAGTCAAAGCAATTTGTCTGTTTTCTCATTGTAACTCGTATTGACAGCGGCGGGAATTAACATGGAAGATCAGTCGCGCCGGGCTTTATCGTATATATAAATCCTGAGGGTACAAAGTCTGTGCCGGGAGAACGTCAAAACCTCACGCCTCACTGTGAAGGACTCCGTCATCAAAGGAGAATGGAGGGGAAGCGCTACCACATGTTACAATAATAAGTGTGATATTAAATACAATGTGTGGCAATGTTTACTTATAACACGTGAGATGGGTAAATAGAAGCCGTATAAATCCGTCAGATCTGACCGCAGTGCACAGACTGGCCGGCGGCTCTCCCGACCAATCTATGATAGATAGATAATATATAGATAATAAATAGATAATAGATAGATGATAGATAGATAATAAATGATAATAGACAATATATAGATAGATAGATAATAGATGATAGATAATAGATATTAGATAGATAGTAGATAATAGATTGTTGATAGATAATAACAGATAGATAATAGATTGATAATAGAGTATAGAGAGATAATTGGATAGATTATAGATAGATAATGTATAGATAGATACTGTAGATAAATAGATAATAACATATAGATAGATAAATAGATAATAAATAATAAACAATTATTGTGTTTTCATGGAATTCAATGCATGAATTCTAATACAATGATTCCACTGTCTTTGTGCCCTGGATACATTGTATCTCCTCTCGTTCTCTCTGACTTTTGGATACTATTGTCACAATACTTTATCTGTGAGAACTGATAGGTCAGGACAGTTTTTCAGTCTCTGGATATAAATAACAATAGTGTCTATTCACTGACAGAGAGCAGGAAGTTTGAAAACATTCTCGATTAATCTCCATTCAGATGTCCATTTTTCATGGATAACACATATACCCATTAAAGTCTATGGAGCTGTTCACATGTCTGGTGTTTTTTTTTTTTTTGTGGACTGAGTGGTCTGCAAATCATGGCGACATCTGCGTTTTTGATGCGAGTGATGGATCAAAATGACTCCGTTAAGTCTATGGGTCCGTGAAAAACTCCATGCATAGACCATAAGGACGGGGTCACATGACAGTAAAAAAAAAATATCGGTACGAATTTTCATCTAGAAAAGTGGGACGATTTTTTCTCACTTGTCATCCGTGTACAATTCATTTTTTTACAGCAGCAGTTATTAATCATTTACACTACGGTTTTTAGTTTCCGATGCTACAGAATTACAATATATCTGTAAATTATTGAATGCTGTACTGTGGCTCCGTACGACATCCGATTATTTTCTCACACCCACAGACTTGAATAGATGAATCTTATCCGATTTCAAAGACAAATTGTTATTGTTGCAGTTTTTTTCACATCCGATTCTGACAGTGAAAATATATCGGGTAATCAGTAGTACTGCCCCAATAAACAACATTGGTCAGTGTGATATCCAATAAAAAATCAGATAGCTGTTACACACGCGGTTGTGGAACCACTGTGCCACGGTCCTGGGAGAGCCTGGAGGGGCGTAACTAACCAACCACCTAACTCTTTGCTACAGCCCCTGATGGTGGGGTTAGGCTTGGCCAGGGGTGTAAATACAACAGGTGCAGGGGTTGCAATCGCACCCGGGCCCTGGAGCCTAGGGGGCCCTAAAAGTCCCTTTGGCCTATAGAAAAAGACTATTGCTATTAAAGATTTAAAATATTTGGGGGCCCCGTTGGAGTTTTCGCCACTGGGCTTGGCTCCATGTGAATGCCAGGTGCTACTCCAGGACTGACTCGCGGAGCCATGGCAGCTGATCCCCCAAGTAGGACAGTGTAGCAGGACTGGCCAGGAACTGGTTGGCCGGATGGTACAGCTGGAAGACCGATGTTGGATCAGACACAAGCAGGACTGGTATAGGAACACAGAATGGCCACAGGTACGGGATCACAGGTGGGACGGCCACAGGTAGGGGATCACAGGTGCAGGATCAGACTGGGCAGGTAAGGTTAGTGGCACAGGTGCAGATCAGATGGATCAGGATCAGGACTAGACATGGGGCAGAGCAAATTTGGGTATGGCTTCAGCAGGATGGACTAGAACAGGTGTGAACAGGGTGGACTGGATCAGAGAGCACGGATATGTGGACCTAAAAACTAGCTAGCAGGAAACACACTGAATAACTAAACTTGCCAAGGCACCTCCCAATAGGGGAGGGTGCCTTATATACCAAATATCTCCCAGCTATTGGATGTTTTAACAACACGCGCTGGCCCTTTAACTGATCAGGAGCGCGTGTGCCCTAAGCATACTCCTAGGAGACCTGTGTACCATGAGCTAGTCCTCGGAAGGAGCAGACGCTGAGGGAATGTGTACAGGTGAGTGCACATGCCAGGAGGAAGGAAGAGTACACGTGAAGTGGCGCTGGCGCTGCTGTAACAATAGCATTAATCTGATTTATACGCTCATGTGAGTGAGGCCTTATTAGCACTGAACACTGAAGAAATCCGGATGAAATACTCTGATCAAGTGACCCGCCCGTCCCACGCTCCTTGTTACCTGTCCGTTGGGATATTAGACCAGCGGAGGACGGCGTGGCGTGGATCCGGCGTCAGGAAGCATCTGCTGAACGTGGGATGAGATTATTACACCTGATCTAATTTAAACCTCCTTAGCTGGAATAAAAGCCAAAATGAAATTCATCTCCTCGCCCCCTCCCCCTGGAGATGTGAAGGTGGGAAATCACGCCAGCCTATTTTTACCTGCTCCTGATCTGTCACCGCTCTGACAACTGCGCACAGACACAGCTCTTCGCCACCGCCGCCGCTCTCCGTCTTCATATTCAGCAGCTGCGTTATCAGCCCACGTTACAATTATTCCACGGGGTCAGAGGCTTCTTCTCACTGTTCCTGGAAGGCAGGACGGAGGGCGGTGGGGTGTTAATTACTGATTAGAGCCCCTTTAAGAGAAAAAATGCTCATAAATGTAAATCCACGAGTGATCCACTTCTGGAAGATATTACAAATCCGATCGTATGTAGCCGGGAAGGATGGATGACTTCCAACACACACAGGGGAGGACATATCATTGGTGGTCAGGGGGCACTGCTGCCTCCAAAGCAGGTGGAATTGTGCGTTATGAGGAGCTATTCGGTTGCAAAGGGCCCATACTGTTCGTGCACAGGGGCCCCTGCTGTCTGTGACCTCCCCTGGTCCAATCTGCAACATTCCAAGACTCCAGAATAGTCACTGATACATTCACACTCCATTACTTATAAATAATAAAAAAGTTAAATATTTCTTAAAATGACACTTAAGATGATGAAAATCACAGTCATAATAATCTCTATCAGTTTCTATAACTTAAAAAAAAAAATCAGATGCATTCATTTTTTTTTTCGGATAGTCCAGTAGTTTCTGTACGGCGACCTGTTTGGATTCCGGTTTATCAGCCGGGCAATATCTGTCTTCTTACCCATCCAAGCGGTCGGTCCTTCATTTGTGTAATACCACATTTGTCCTGCAGTGGGCACCGCACGTCTCACCCTGGTCAGCGGGGCTGGGATCTCTCCATGGGAGAAGCTCCCTGCTTACTAAACCATCCCTTTAAGAGAAGGATCATGAATTGCACAATATTTGGTTTTTAGGATATTCACGCTTCATTTTGTGTTTTTAAGACATGGGGGAGGAGAGGAGAGAAGAGGGGAAGTGAAATGTTTGGGAGTTGGGACCCCGGTGGGTTACACAGCACGAAATGTGATCAAAGCTTTACCCAGATCAAAAGATGCGCAGACAGAGTGGAGCTATGGGGGTCTCCCCGCTGCCGTCATATACATCCCCTACCGCAGTGATGGGGGCTCATAGATGCATCTATGCCACAACCACAGACTAAAAATAGAGAGCGGAAGTGCAGAAGCAGCTATATGGAGCAGGAGGACTGTATATGGAGAGCTATATGTACAGAGAGGACATAGAGAGGACATATAGAGGATATATGGAGCAGGAGGACTGTATATGGAGAGATGTATGTACAGAGAGGACATAGAGAGGATATATAGAGAGGATATATGGAGCAGGAGGACTGTATATGGAGAGATGTATGTACAGAGAGGACATAGAGAGGATATATAGAGAGGATATATGGAGCAGGAGGACTGTATATGGAGAGATGTATGTACAGAGAGGACATAGAGAGGATATATAGAGAGGATATATGGAGCAGGAGGACTGTATATGGAGAGATGTATGTACAGAGAGGACATAGAGAGGATATATAGAGAGGATATATGGAGCAGGAGGACTGTATATGGAGAGATGTATGTACAGAGAGGACATAGAGAGGATATATAGAGAGGATATATGGAGCAGGAGGACTGTATATGGAGAGATGTATGTACAGAGAGGACATAGAGAGGATATATAGAGAGGATATATGGAGCAGGAGGACTGTATATGGAGAGCTATATGTACAGAGAGGACATAGAGAGGACATATAGAGGATATATGGAGAAGACAGAGGATATATGGAGAGCTATATGTACAGAGAGGACATAGAGAGGATATACGGAGAGGACATAGAGAGGATATATATGGAATATAGGAATATAGGCTGAACTGGATGGACAAATGTCTTTTTTCGGCCTTACTAACTATGTTACTATGATATATATAGAGGATATATGGAGCAGGAGGACTGTATATGGAGAGATATATGTACAGAGAGGATCTACGGAGAGGACATATAGAGGATATACAGAGAAGACAGAGGATATATGGAGAGCTATATGTACAGAGAGGACATAGAGAGGATATACGGAGAGGACATAGAGAGGATATATAGAGAGGATATATGGAGCAGGAGGACTGTATATGGAGGGATGTATGTACAGAGAGGACATAGAGAGGATATATGGAGCAGGAGGACTGTATATGGAGAGATATATGTACAGAGAGGACATAGAGAGGATATATAGAGAGGATATATGGAGCAGGAGGACTGTATATGGAGAGATATATGTACAGAGAGGATCTACGGAGAGGACATATAGAGGATATACGGAGAAGACAGAGGATATATGGAGAGCTATATGTACAGAGAGGATATACGGAGAGGACATAGAGAGGATATATATGGAATATAGGAATATAGGCTGAACTGGATGGACAAATGTCTTTTTTCGGCCTTACTAACTATGTTACTATGATATATATAGAGGATATATGGAGCAGGAGGACTGTATATGGAGAGATGTATGTACAGAGAGGACATAGAGAGGATATATAGAGAGGATATATGGAGCAGGAGGACTGTATATGGAGAGATATATGTACAGAGAGGACATAGAGAGGATATATAGAGAGGATATATGGAGCAGGAGGACTGTATATGGAGAGATGTATGTACAGAGAGGACATAGAGAGGATATATAGAGAGGATATATGGAGCAGGAGGACTGTATATGGAGGGATGTATGTACAGAGAGGACATAGAGAGGATATATAGAGAGGATATATGGAGCAGGAGGACTGTATATGGAGAGATGTATGTACAGAGAGGACATAGAGAGGATATATAGAGAGGATATATGGAGCAGGAGGACTGTATATGGAGGGATGTATGTACAGAGAGGATCTACGGAGAGGACATAGAGAGGATATACGGAGAAGACAGAGGATATATGGAGAGCTATATGTACAGAGAGGACATAGAGAGGATATACGGAGAGGACATAGAGAGGATATACGGAGAGGACATAGAGAGGATATATAGAGAGGATATATGGAGCAGGAGGACTGTATATGGAGGGATGTATGTACAGAGAGGACAGAGAGGATATATGGAGCAGGAGGACTGTATATGGAGAGATATATGTACAGAGAGGATATACGGAGAGGACATACAGAGGATATACGGAGAGGACATAGAGAGGATATATATAGAGGATATATGGAGCAGGAGGACTGTATATGGAGAGATATATGTACAGAGAGGACATAGAGAGGATATATAGAGAGGATATATGGAGCAGGAGGACTGTATATGGAGAGATATATGTACAGAGAGGACATAGAGAGGATATATAGAGAGGATATATGGAGCAGGAGGACTGTATATGGAGGGATATATGTACAGAGAGGACATAGAGAGGATATATAGAGAGGATATATGGAGCAGGAGGACTGTATATGGAGAGATATATGTACAGAGAGGACATAGAGAGGATATATGGAGCAGGAGGACTGTATATGGAGAGATATATGTACAGAGAGGACATAGAGAGGATATATGGAGCAGGAGGACTGTATATGGAGAGATATATGTACAGAGAGGATATACGGAGAGGACATACAGAGGATATACGGAGAGGATATAGAGAGGATATATATAGAGGATATATGGAGCAGGACGACTGTATATGGAGAGATATATGTACAGAGAGGACATAGAGAGGATATATAGAGAGGATATATGGAGCAGGAGGACTGTATATGGAGAGATATATGTACAGAGAGGACATAGAGAGGATATATGGAGCAGGAGGACTGTATATGGAGAGATATATGTACAGAGGACATAGAGAGGATATATGGAGCAGGAGGACTGTATATGGAGAGATATATGTACAGAGAGGACATAGAGAGGATATATGGAGCAGGAGGACTGTATATGGAGAGATATATGTACAGAGAGGACATAGAGAGGATATATGGAGCAGGAGGACTGTATATGGAGAGATATATGTACAGAGAGGATATACGGAGAGGACATACAGAGGATATACGGAGAGGACATAGAGAGGATATATATAGAGGATATATGGAGCAGGAGGACTGTATATGGAGAGATATATGTACAGAGAGGACATAGAGAGGATATATAGAGAGGATATATGGAGCAGGAGGACTGTATATGGAGAGATATATGTACAGAGAGGACATAGAGAGGATATATGGAGCAGGAGGACTGTATATGGAGAGATATATGTACAGAGAGGACATAGAGAGGATATATGGAGAGGACATATAGACAATATATATGAAGAAGACATACAGAGGATATACGGAGAGGACATAGAGAGGATATATATAGAGGATGTATGGAGCAGGAGGACTGTATATGGAGATATGTATGTACAGAGAGGATATATGGAGAAGACAGAGGATATATAGAGAGGATTTATGGAGAAGACAGGTTTTATGTAGAGGACGTATAGAGAATATAGAGGATCTATGGAGAGGACATACAGAGAATATATATAGGATATATGGAGAGGGCATGTAGACGATATATAGAGCGGACATATAGAGGATATACGGAGAGGGCATATAGAGGTTTTATGTAGAGGACGTACCGTATATAGAATATATAGAGAGGATATATGGAGAGGATGTATAGAGAATATATATATATATAGAGGATCTATGGAGAGGACATGCAAAGATTATATATATATATATATATATATATATATATATATATATATGATATACTGTATGGAGAGGACATATAGAGGATATATGGAGAGGATGTATAGAGAATATATATATATACTCTGTATGGAGAGGGCATATAGAGGATATATGGAGAGGATGTATAGAGAATATATATATATATATATATAATATATATATATATATATATATATATATATATACTGTATGGAGAGGATATAACAAGTTTTGTACTAGGAACAAGGCGGTTGGGGTTGCAGCTCTGGGCGCAGGGCTACATTCAGGCAAACACATCAATTGTAGCAATATTCATTTATTGGTAACACTGATCCAAGTCAGTAATGATCCCATTCACTTACAGCAAGCTGAGGTCTTAGAGGTAGGGCTGATCCATTTCTAACATGTATTTCTATTGTGCACTCCATTGAAAGCCGCGGCAGGGTGTCATGTTGCCGCTCTTGGTCTTTATAGAAAATTGATAATAAATCTGATGTGAACGGCGCCCTTTCCCCTCATCAGTTCTGGAGACTCGAGCTCCTCTAATTAAACGTCGATCGGCTTTCATAACTTCCCCTTGATGCAATCCAACCCAACTACAAAACAGCTCCGTCAAGAGGAGCCATTCAGCCAAATAAGTGGCAAAAAAAAATGTCTCTATTTCACTTAATTAATAATCCAATTAGATGGGACGAGAGACGCAACTAAGCAAATCCAGCTGGTGAATTAATGTAGCTGCGACTGATGAGACGGGAAAAGTAACGAACGACGTCGAGACTGAGATAGGACCAGACGATGGCATGGAAGAGAAAGAGTCCGCGGACACAATGCTGGTTATCAGTGGGAGGATGAGGGTTGTAGTGATTTCTCCAGGAGCTACACAGTGACTTTGGCTCTGACACATGGGGAGCCGCTGCGCCATCGCATGGTGCCACAAGCCACAAGACATTGGAGCCAGTTGGACTTTTCGTGGCTTCCTTGGATGGTAGCCATTGTCCTGCATTATGCGGAGCCATAGCAGCGGCATGGAGCCATCTTTGGCAGATTACTTGTGTCACAGTCAATGCCGTGTCGCCCTCGCCGTATATTTATTGCCCCTGGCAGGATGATGCATGGCACAGCACCCATGGAAATCAATAAGTATCAATGGGCTCCAGCGGTCCTGGGGGTGCAGTGCTTCATGAGGTCCTTGTCTCTAGCTAATAGCAGAGGGCCACAAGCAAAGAAGCTTTCACTGGTTGTCCCCGGCTTGATATTAGAGTCCACAAGGCTCCACAGATACAACAGTGGATTTTTGGCCGGTTCTGTATTAGATGAGATGAAACGACATCCAACGGGGTCTTCACTACAAGTCAATAAAGGCAATGGACGTACACCGACCCCACTAGGTATTGTGCATTCACCAGTGGGAATGTGTGTGACAACTTCCATCATTTAACTATAAATACAGTGCCTTGCTAAAGTATTCGGCCCCCTGGAACTTTTCAACCTTTTCCCACATATCATGCTTCAAGCATAAAGATACAAAATGTAAATTTTTGGTAAAGAATCAACAAGTGGAACACAATTGTGAAGTTGAACGAAATTTATTGGTTATTTTAAATTTTTGTGGAAATTCAAAAACTGAAAAGTGGGGCGTGCAATATTATTCGTCCCCTTTACTTTCAGTGCAGCAAACTCCCTCCAGAAGTTCATTGTGGATCTCTGAGTGATCCAATGTTGTCCTAAATGCCTAATGATGATAAATATAATCCACCTGTGTGTAATCAAGTCTCCGTATAAATGCACCTGCTCTGTGATAGTCTCAGGGTTCTGTGTGAAGCACAGAGAGCATCATGAAGACCAAGGAACAAACAGGCAGGTCCGTGATACTGTTGTGGAGAAGTTTAAAGCCGGATTTGGATACAAAATGATTTCCAAAACTTTATCCATCCCAAGGAGCACTGTGCAAGCGATCATATTGAAATGGAAGTAGTATCATACCACTGCAAATCTACCAAGACCCGGCCGTCCCTCTAAACTTTCATCTCAAACAAGGAGAAGACTGATCAGAGATGCAGCCAAGAGGCCCATGATCACTGTGGATGAACTGCAGAGATCTACAGCTGAGGTGGGACAGTCTGTCCATAGGACAACAGTCAGTCATACACTGCACAAATCTGGCCTTTATGGAAGAGTGGCAAGAAGAAAGCCATTTCTCAAAGATTTCCATAAAAAGTGTAGCTTAAAGTTTGCAACAAGCCACCTGGGAGACACCAAACATGTGGAAGAAGGTGCTCTGGTCAGATGAAACCAAAATCAAACTTTTTGGCAACAATGCCAAACGATATGTTTGGCGTAAAGGCAACACAGCTCATCACCCTGAACACACCATCCCCACTGTCAAACATGGTGGTGGCAGCATCATGGTTTGGGCCTGCTTTCTTCAGCAGGGACAGGGAAGATGGTTAAAATTGATGGGAAGATGGATGGAGCCAAACAAAGGACCATTCTGGAAGAAAACCTGTTGGAGTTGGCAAAAGACCTAAGACTGGGACAGAGATTTGTCTTCCAACAAGACAATGATCCCAAACATAAAGCAAAATCTACAATGGAATGGTTCACAAATAAACGTATCCAGGTGTTAGAATGGCCAAGTCACAGTCCAGACCTCAATCCAATCGAGAATCTGTGGAAAGAGCTGAAAACTGCTGTTCACAAAGATCTCCATCAAACCTCACTGAGCTCGAGCTGTTTGCCAAGAAAGAATGTGTAAGAATTTCAGTCTCTCGATGTACAAAACTGATAGAGACAAACCCCAAGAGACTTGTAATTGCAGCAAAAGGGGCGCAACAAAGTATTAAGTTACAGGGGCCGAATAATATTGCTCGCCCCACTTTCCAGGTTTTAAATTTCCACAAAAATTTTAAATAACCAATAAATTTCGTTCAACTTCACAATTGTGTTCCACGTATTGTTGATTCTTCACCAAAAACTTACATTTGGTATCTTTATGTTTGAAGCACGATATGTGGGAAAAGGTTGAAAAGTTCCAGGGGGCCGAATACTTTGTAAGTGGGCTCCACAAAACAATATGTGATCAATAAAGATAATGATGAGTTCAGGGATCACCCTAATGCATTCTGTAGATAAATCCAAGAAACTAAGAGAAAAAGAGGTATGCACACAACTAGGGATCACCTTAACAAAATCATTTTTATTTAGATACAGACAAAAAGGAGCAGTGTCTTCCTCAGGGGTGTTGATACACATGGGGTCACTGCTCCCCTGGATGGTGAGGTCCCCGCTCCCCTGGCTGGTGAGGTCCCCGCTCCCCTGGCTAGTGGGGTCTCCGCTCCCCTGGCTGGTGGGGTCTCCGCTCCCCTGGCTGTTGGGGTCCCCGCTCCCCTGGCTGGTGGGGTCTCCGCTCCCCTGGCTGGTGAGGTCCCCGCTCCCCTGGCTGGTGGGGTGCCCGCTCCCCTGGCTGGTGGGGTGCCCGCTCCCCTGGCTGGTGGGGTGCCCGCTGCCCTGGCTGGTGGGGTGCCCGCTGCCCTGGATGATGGGGTCCCCGCTCCCCTGGCTGGTGGGGTGCCCGCTGCCCTGGATGATGGGGTGCCCGCTCTTCTGGCTGCACATAGCACTTTATTTTCGGAGGTTTACATGGCTGCCCAGCGTTTTCTGATCTCACAACAGCTGGAACCACATTGGGTAATGGTATTTTAAACAGAGCATTTCTTCAGGCTGTCGCCCATGTTTATTTGTATGGTGCCATACCTTTTTATCATTTGCCTCACATCGCTCCTTACTCACTAGGTTTAGCTGGCAGCACGCCATCAACTGATTTGTTCTTTTGATTGTGAATTGACTTTTGAGTATGTACATGCGTTGGGTAAATCTTTTGATTCTCTGACTGTTCTCACATCGTCAGTTCTCGATATTCGCTGTTGAGATTGATGATGCCCCTTCATCTATGTGACTGGGGACAACCACATTTGGTCAGGTTCCGTTAGCCATTTTGGGTTTTTAAATGTTTTTGTAATTTTCATGGTCGTATGCCTTTTTGTTTGTATCTAAATAAAAAATAAAAATTATTTTTTAAAAGCAATTTCCAGACATCAGTTTAGAAGTTCCCATCACACATCCTGGAAAATGGCAGTAAACGTCCTTTAATCGGAGGACTCCTAACCCAAAGCAAGACAGAGAACTGCGCGTCATAACCGCGAGAACAGAAACTTTAATTAAGTTGCATTAAACCCACCATCAGTCCCACGGTGATTTTATGGTGAGATAATAAAACTTTGTATCTGAAGCGAATGCAGAGCACCAAGAAAACAACGGATTTTACCGACACTGTGGACACGGATGTAATACGTTTGTGCTATAGAAAAGTGGTGACGCCTGGTAGTGATAAGAACAGAGGGAAAAAAGTTACAGGTCTAATATAAAAAGCGAAAATCCCAGAAGTCAGGAGCAGAATATAGAAGAATACGTTATGTTTACTCTCATTAATGCTTTTTATAAAAATGACAGAAGAGAAATTGTGTTCAAAAAAGTAAATGTCTGTGAGTGAATTTTTAGAAGGAATCAAGAAGTAGGAGAAGGAGGAAATGCTTAGATCACATAAATGGCAGCAACTATTGACCTCTATATAACAAATAACCAGAAAAACTGAGCTGAAAAGAACTAAAGCAGCATAAGTCTTCTGTATTACTGCCCTCAATATAAAAGAATATAACTACTATAATACTGCCCCTATGTACAAGAATATAACTACTATAATACTGCTCCTATGTACAAGAATATAACTACTATAATACTGCTCCTATGTACAAGAATATAACTACTATAATACTGCTCCTATGTACAAGAATATAACTACTATAATACTGCCCCTATGTACAAGAATATAACTACTATAATACTGCTCCTATGTACAAGAATATAACTACTATAATACTGCTCCTATGTACAAGAATATAACTACTATAATACTGCCCCTATGTACAAGAATATAACTACTATAATACTGCCCCTATGTACAAGAATATAACTACTACAATACTGCTATGTACAAGAATATAACTACTATAATACTGCTCCTATGTACAAGAATATAACTACTATAATACTGCCCCTATGTACAAGAATATAACTACTATAATACTGCCCCCTATGTACAAGAATATAACTACTATAATACTGCTCCTATGTACAAGAATATAACTACTATAATACTGCTCCTATGTACAAGAATATAACTACTATAATACTGCCCCTATGTACAAGAATATAACTACTATAATACTGCCCCCTATGTACAAGAATATAACTACTATAATACTGCTCCTATGTACAAGAATATAACTACTATAATACTGCTCCTATGTACAAGAATATAACTACTATAATACTGCCCCTATGTACAAGAATATAACTACTATAATACTGCTCCATGTACAAGAATATAACTACTATAATACTGCTCCTATGTACAAGAATATCAATACTATAATACTGCTCCTATGTACAAGAGTATAACTACTATAATACTGCTCCTATGTACAAGAATATAACTACTGTAATACTGCTCCTATGTACAAGAATATAACTACTATAATACTGCTCCTATGTACAACAATATAACTACTGTAATACTACCCCTATGTACAATAATATAATTACTATAATACTGCCCCTATGTACAAGAATATAACTACTATAATACTGCCCCTATGTACAAGAATATCAATACTATAATACTGCTCCTATGTACAAGAATATAACTACTATAATAATGCTCCTATGTACAGGAATATAACTGCTATAATACTGCTCCTTTGTACAAGAATATAACTACTATAATACTGCTCCTATGTACAACAATATAACTACTGTAATACTACCCCTATGTACAATAATATAATTACTATAATACTGCCCCTATGTACAAGAATATAACTACTATAATACTGCCCCTATGTACAAGAATATCAATACTATAATACTGCTCCTATGTACAAGAATATAACTGCTATAATACTGCTCCTTTGTACAAGAATATAACTACTATAATACTGCTCCTATGTACAAGAATATAACTACTATAATACTGCTCCTATGTACAATAATATAACTACTATAATACTGCTCCTATGTACAAGAATATAACTACTATAATACTGCTCCTATATACAAGAATATAACTACTATAATACTGCCCCTATGTACAAGAATATAACTACTATAATACTGCCCCCTATGTACAAGAATATAACTACTATAATACTGCTCCTATGTACAAGAATATAACTACTATAATACTGCCCCTATGTACAAGAATATAACTACTATAATACTGCCCCTATGTACAAGAATATAACTACTATAATACTGCTCCTATGTACAAGAATATAACTACTATAATACTGCTCCTATGTACAAGAATATAACTACTATAATACTGCCCCTATGTACAAGAATATAACTACTATAATACTGCTCCTATGTACAAGAATATAACTACTATAATACTGCCCCTATGTACAAGAATATAACTACTATAATACTGCTCCTATATACAAGAATATATCTACTATAATACTGCCCCTATGTACAAGAATTTAACTACTATAATACTGCCCCTATGTACAAGAATATAACTACTATAATACTGCTCCTATGTACAAGAATATAAGAATAAGTATTTAGAATTGTGACCTGTATCATTTCCCCATCTGTGTCCTATTCATGTCCGAATATTTTGTATAATGTTTGTATTCAATAAAGAGTCTTTTATTGATTATAGTTATTCCGTTTTGGTCGTTTCTTTGTGGTTTCCACATCCTTCCTGCATCATACAGCCACGACTGGTGTGATAATAGTCCGGCAAGTGAGCAGCAGTGAGTGCTCATAGGTATCTTACTCACGTAATGTTGCCATATAGCGCCGCCTTTTGGATACTAACTGTTAACATTAGTAGACTTTCGCTAAATACATTATAACTCATTGTTTTCGGTCTTTGGACTTTATAACGGTTCGGCTTCTTTCATCTTTTACAGGACGACTTTGTATCGCTCAGTCCCTGAAAATCCCCAACGATCGGAAACCCAGTGATTATGATAAGCTGGTGAAGCAGCTGCTGGAGACGCCTCAGGCGCGGGCTGTGGTTGTCTTCGCCGTTGACGACAATGATATCAGGTAATGGACAGATTGGATGGAATTGATGTGGATACCATGTGTTTTTTCGCAGGATCTTGTCATTTTCTAAGGAAAATTAATATCTGACATTTCAGACACAGTGAAGGCTTGTGAAACCTTCTGAATCATTACCTCAATTCCATCTGCTGAAATCAGGAGGATCATTAGTAATCTATAGACAGGTGCAATTAGCAGCTATTTTGCTTGCAGTCTATTCCCCGTCTCGTTGCAGCTTTTATCTCCTGGGCTGCCATATTACACATTTGCTTTGTATCTTTTCGGTGTCACAACCAGCTTGTAAGATGGCTGATATGTGGCAACTTCTCTGTGCACATGTCTGTGCAGCACATGGTGAGGGCTTCATTCATAGGAGTTCCAGGATTCACTAAAATCATTATCTACTTGTCTTTCTTGCCTTCAACCCTTCCAATACATACAGATGTATGAATAAGTGTTCACCTTCTTCCTTAGGCCTCTTTCACACTTCAGTTGTTTGGCGTCAGTCTAAATCCGCCATTTTCCTCAAAAAACGGATCCGTTTTTTTCCCTATAGACTTGCATTAGCGACAGATTGTGACGGATGGTCGTCCGTTCCATCCGTCATGCGACGGATCCGTCAAAATTTGGCGGACGTCATCTAGACATTGACGGTCATTGCAACGTTTTTTGTCTGCGTTGAAATGGAGGATCGCGACGGATCCGTCGCGTCCGTCATTTCATAGAATGGCCACCTATGGGCGACGGATCCGTCGCGACCGTCATTTCGGCGGATCCGTCGCCCCAATCCGTTTTTTCAATTTTTTTCAATTGCGCATGCTCCAAAAAGTATATACAACCCCCGAGTAACGGATCCGTCAAAAAAACGGATCCGTTACATCCGTTTTTTCAACTATTGTGACAGATCCGTCGATCCGTCATTATGTCGGAAGTGACTGACGCCAAAAAATTGAAGTGTGAAAGAAGCCTAATTTCCTATTCTTTTGCATGTGTGTTGCACTTAAATGTTTCAGATCACCAAACTAATGTAAATATTAGACAAAGATAACGCAATTAATCACAAAATGCAGTTTATAAATGAAGGTCTTTATTATTAAGGGAAAAAGAAATCCAAACCTACAAGGCCCTGTGTGAAAAAGTGATTTCCCCCTAATCCTAATAACTGGTTGGGCCGCCATTAGCCTCAAGAACTGCAATCAAGCATTTTTGATAACTGGCAATGAGTCTTTTACAACGCTCGGGAGGAATTTTGGCCACTCATCTCTGCAGAATTGTTGTAATTTAGCCACATTGGAGGTTTCCAATCATGAACCGCCTTATTAAGGCCATGCCACTACATCTCAATCAGATTAAGGTCAGGACTTTGACTAGGCAACTCCAAAGTCTTCATTTTGTTTTTCTTAAGCCACTCAGAGGTGGACTTGCTGGTGTGTTTTGTATAATTGTCCTGCTGCTTTATCTAAATGCGCTTCAGCATGAGGTCTCGAACAGATGGCCGGCCATTTTCCTTCAGGAACTTTTGGTAGACATCAGAATTCATGATTCCATTTACCACAGCAAGTTTTCCACTTCCGCCACCATATTTTACTGTTGGTATGATGTTCCTTATCTGAAATGCTGTGTTACTTCTAAGCCAGATGTAATGGTACATACACCTTCCAAAAAGTTCAACTTTTGTCTCGTCAGTCCACAGAGTTTTCTCACAAAAATCTTGGAGATCTTCAAGATGTTTTTTGGCAAAACTGAGACGAGCCTTTATGTTCTTATTGCTCAGCAGTGGTTTTTTTCTTGGAACTCAGCCATGCAGGTAATTTTTGCCCAGTCTCTTTCTTATGGTGCAGTCATGAACACTGAGATTAACTGAGGCAAGTGAGTCCTGCAGTTCTTTGCATGTTGTTGTGGTCTTTTGTTACCTCTTGGTTGAGTCGCTTGGGGTAATTTTGGTCCGGCCAGCCACTCCTGGGAAGGTTCTCCACTGTTCCATGTTTTTGCTCTTTGTGGATAATGTCTCTCACTGTGGTTTTCTGGAGTCCCAAAACTTTAGAGATGGCTTTATAACCTGTCCCAGACTGACAGATCTCAATTACTTTGTTTCTCATTTGTTCCAGAATTTCTTTGGGTCGCGGCATGATGTCTAGCTTTTGAGGAACTTTTGGTATACTTCACTTTGTCAGGCAGGTCCTATTTAAGTGATTTCTTGATTGAGAACAGGTGTGGCAGTAATCATGCCTGGGTGTTGATAGGGAATGTGAACTCCGCTTCCCAAAGATGTGATAAACCACAGATAATTTATGTTTTAAGAGGGGGTGAGGAGAAGATTTCTTTTCACAGAGGGCCCTGTAGGTTTGGATTTCGTTTTCCCTTAATAATAAAGACCTTCATTTAAAAACTGCATTGGGTGATTACTTGTGTTATCTTCGTCTGATATTAACATTTGTTTGGTGATCTGAAACATTTAAGTGACAAACATGCAAAAGACTAAGAAATCAGAAAAGGGGCAAACACTTTTTCACACAGCTGTAGTTGGTTGGCAACTGGTCAGTTTCCCTGCAGGAGCAAACATATTCTACTAATGAGCTTCAATTGACAATGAAGCCAATTAAGTTTTATGGCCAAAGATGAGAGTGCACTGCTCGGAGACTGGTGGAGGCATTAGGGTGACCACCACCTGGTGGCTGACATAGCAGCACTGATAAAGGTCAACGTCCATCGACACTTTTTGGTGGCGTTGGCTGCATAGAAGCCTACTTTGGTGATGTAAGAATACTGCAGAAGATCCAGTGGAAACTTGAATATGCAGATCATATAAAGAACATGGAATGGAGGAGAAGACCAAGTGGACCTAGTCCAGACCTGAAGACTGATAAGCTTTGCTGAGGATGACCATGGTGGTGTGGAGTGCCAAATGGACCTTTAGTTTTGTGTTGACGAGCTCTTCGTAGTGAGACCTTTCTAGAATCAGACACTTATGGCACATCCTACTGATGTATACAGGATTGACATTTGAGCTGTGCAGAGTTATTACGGCTGTTACATGGCTTGTTCATCTCTCCCAGACAGGTTTTGGCTGCAGTAAAGAGAGCCGATAAAGCGGGACACTTCATCTGGGTAGGGTCGGACAGCTGGGGCTCCAAATATGGTCCAATAAGTCACCTTGAAGAAGTTGCAGAAGGTGCCATCACCATCCTGCCCAAGCGAGCCACTATCGAAGGTAAGGAGTCAAGACGTTTTGTCTGTCCTTTCATGTCTGCAGAACGAGGTTTGCTGGGGACAGGCAGTTCTCACATAATGAAGGCCGCTGAGCTATGACGGGGGGCGAGCACATCACGCTGCATCGACAAATGAAGAACACTACAATGAGCTTCTGCGTAACGGTTTCTATGGAGACTTGTTCTACTTTGGTACAAAATTCAAAGTTCATTTCATTAGTCGAGCAGCATGGAGAGGGCAATATATCTAACGCATTGACTGCTGAAAAACACAACTATGAGAGCCGACCGTGAGTAACGGCCAAGTGCAATGAGGACAAAGGCTTGGACCCCCAGATGAACGTTCTGCAGTTCGTCTGGTGCTCGCATTGAGGGGCATGAACCTTCCGCCCCTCGTTTTAATAATTAATTCTCACTCTCTAATTGGTGGGTGTTCTTTGGAGCCAACTGACTGATGGAAATATCAAAAGTCCAAAGGGAAAGATTGGGGTCACAACAACATTGTGTCACCGGGCGAAAACGATTGCGAGCGCAGCCGCTCCCACCCAAGGACGTTCTGTAATATGTTCAGAATTCTGAGAGGGGGAAAAAGCTTAATCAGGCAGTTTTTGTTCAACATCTCCGCTTCATTCAGTCTCACATCTCAAATATCAGATTTCCATGAAAATCTACTAAGTGCACTGGGATGATATAGAAGGAAATACAGCAAACTAACGGTGACCTTGAGCAGGGCGAGCAAGACAAGTCGGCAGGTTTTCTCATTCAATCCCTTTTGGTGAACTACAAATATGAGGAATCTTTTAGGTTCCATATACAAAGGATCCATATGGTACCATGTGATAAGAGCTTTTGGCACCTCGAGTGGCTCCGATTCTAACCTAGAATAATCCTGGGAGCACCCCATCATTACCTAGAAGTACCTTATTACCTAGGAGCACCTCATTCTTACCTAGGAGCACCTCGTTCTTACCTAGGATCGCCTCATTCTTACCTAGGAGTGCCTCATTCTTACCTAGGAGTGCCTCATTCTTACCTAGGAGCGCCTCATTCTTACCTAGGATCACCTCATTCTTACCTAGGAGCGCCTTATTCTTACCTAGGAGTGCCTCATTCTTACCTAGGAGCGCCTTATTCTTATCTAGGAGTGCCTCATTCTTACCTAGGAGCGCCTTATTCTTACCTAGGAGCGCCTCATTCTTACCTAGGATCACCTCATTCTTACCTAGGAGCGCCTTATTCTTACCTAGGAGTGCCTCATTCTTACCTAGGAGCGCCTTATTCTTACCTAGGAGCGCCTCATTCTTACCTAGGATCACCTCATTCTTACCTAGGATCGCCTCATTCTTGCCTAGGAGCGCCTCATTCTTACCTAGGTGCGCCTCATTCTTACCTAGGTGCGCCTCATTCTTACCTAGGTGCGCCTCATTCTTACCTAGGAGCATCTTATTCTTATCTAGGAGCGCCTCATTCTTATCTAGGAGCGCCTCATTCTTATCTAGGAGCGCCTCATTCTTATCTAGGAGCGCCTCATTCTTATCTAGGAGCGCCTTATTCTTATCTAGGAGCGCCTCAATCTTACCTAGGTGCGCCTTATTCTTACCTAGGTGCACCTTATTCTTACCTAGGAGCACCTCATTCTTATCTAGGAGCGCCTCATTCTTATCCAGGTGTGCCTTAATCTTACCTAGGTGCGCCTTATTCTTACCTAGGAGCGCCTTATTCTTACCTAGGATCGCCTCATTCTTACCTAGGATCGCCTCATTCTTACCTAGGATCGCCTCATTCTTACCTAGGATCACCTAATTCTTATCTAGTAGCGCCTCATTCTTACCTAGGAGCGCCTCATTCTTACCTAGGAGCGCCTTATTCTTACCTAGGTGCGCCTCATTCTTACCTAGGTGCGCCTCATTCTTACCTAGGTGCGCCTTATTCTTACCTAGGATCACCTAATTCTTATCTAGTAGCGCCTCATTCTTACCTAGGAGCGCCTCATTCTTACCTAGGAGCGCCTTATTCTTATCTAGGAGCGCCTCATTCTTACCTAATCTAAGGATTACAATCTAAGCCACTGTTGGTAAACTAAAGGTACCTTCACACTGAACGATATCGCTAGCGATCCGTGACGTTGCAGCGTCCTGGCTAGCGATATCGTTGAGTTTGACAGGCAGCAGCGATCAGGATCCTGCTGTGCCATCGTTGGTCGGAGCAGAAAGGCCAGAACTTTATTTCGTCGCTGGATCTCCCGTAGACATCGCTGAATCGGCGTGTGTGACACCGATTCAGCGATGTCTTCACTGGTAACCAAGGTAAACATCGGGTTACTAAGCGCAGGGCCGCGCTTAGTAACCCGATGTTTACCCTGGTTACCAGCGTAAACGTTAAAAAAAAAATAAACACTACATACTTACATTCTGGTGTCTGTCCCCCGGTGCTGTGCTTCTCTGCACTGTGTAAGCGCCGGCCGGCCGGAAAGCAGAGCACAGCGGTGACGTCACCGCTGTGCTTTCCGGCTGGCGCTTACACAGTGCCCTGCGCTTAGTAGCCCGATGTTTACCCTGGTTACCCGGGGACTTCGGCATCGTTGGTCGCTGGAGAGCTGTCTGTGTGACAGCTCTCCAGCGACCACACAGCGACGCTGCAGCGATCGGCATCGTTGTCGATGTCGCTGCAGCGTCGCTAAATGTGACGGTACCTTAAGAAAATAGCAAAGACATCTAGAGTGAATCTATTAAATTGGATTAGAGGAACAGGTTCCCAATATTTAGGGTTATTTGCATGATAAATGTGATAGATACAACTTGGGGAGAATCATGCAACATCTGGCATCTGCCCTAACGCAAGAGCTAAAGATACAATGTAAATATGAAAGGAAACATTGGAGATACAATGTAGCTTCCAAGATAAACATCTATGATGATCTCCTGAGCTCCTACCCAAATGTATCTAATCATATTAGCTGCCTGGCACCAATGATGCCTATAAGCAGGCAAAGGGGGTCATCTCTAGCCCTGATTTGGGCAAACTAAGAAGGTAGCAAGGCAAGAGGTGAGTTGGTGAGATCTGATATGAGGACAGGTTAGGTTATTAAGAGATATTTTAATGAGCTACATCCTTTGATGTAGTATTTGGCATATACTGTTATGATGATGCAAGAAGAGCTAGTGATACAATGTATCTGACACTGAACATCACAAATACAATGTAACTACTCATGTTTCCGATGATGCAATCACCTGCACCTACTATTTTGATCCTGGGGCTAGTGATACACTATATAAAGCCATGTGCCAGTGACAATCTTGGCACAAAACGCGTGGAGCACTATGCAATACCCGGTGACCGTTACTTTGTGTCCGACTGGTGCCACTTTTTTCTTAGTGAGGAGACATTATCTCAATGTCTGATTTGGGTAAAATAATATGCTGGGATTTGTGGTTCACAACATAAGAGCAAAGGTTTGTGTTGTTTCTGCAGCTCCTGACCCGTTGGCACCTGGCGTTGTGTGTGAACGGTGCCAATGACCCGCCTGTGGGTGCCCTGTGGTGATCAGGACAGGTAAAGCTGTTACCTGTCTGATGGGGGAGGCGTCTCACTCCCTTTAATTAGCCCGCAGTGCTGTCTCTGTTGTTGTTCCATGCTAATGAATCAGAGCGAAATTAGAAGAGACGCGTTTAATGTCACCATTTCATCATCTAATATGAAGCATCTGCTCCGGAGAACGCAACAGACGATTTGTTTTAAGGCTCAAAATACGCCTGTCATTTACAAAGCTAAGAAGATGGGGGAGGGGAGCGGCATTGATGGGGAAACCTCGGCTCCGGTGACTTGAAGGAGGAATCGTTTGGAGGAGCGCTGCTCTGTGCAGGCCACGGGGCTAATAGGAATATTAATGAATCCAATTTATCTCAAGGGCTTAAAATGTCACTTGAAAACACTGGGTCACCCGGTTCTGATGCTGCTGTAATGAGAGCGGGTGAATGACAAGTGGCCACCAGCTTTGAAGATCAGCAGCAGGAAACATTGCGCCCTTGATGTTTCCTAACCTGCGGCCAGAACTATACGGGAGCCCTGATCTGGCTGATTTCTTAGAAGGGCATCCTGCTGAGCATTGTTCTGCTGCATTGGGCATAATGAGCGCCTGTTGTACCCAGCATAGCCCCTGTCAGGCCCTCACCATATTCAGGACCACTGCTTGCTGTCAGTGAGCAAAAACCTCAAGGCTATGTGCACACGTTGTGGATTGTATGCGTTTTTGCCGCTTTTTTTGCCGCAAAATCGCTGCGAAAACACATACACAACACTCCGCAATACTTCCGCAATGCTGTGTTAATGCTGCGTATTTTTCCGTGGCGGAATCGCATTGCAGAAAAATGCGCAGCATGCTCCTTCTTTGCAGAATCGGGCAGATTCCGCACACATAGGAATGCATTGATCCGCTTACTTCCCGCACGTGGCTATGCCCACCATGTGCAAAGTAAGCGGATCATGTGCGGCTGGTACCCAGGATAGAGGAGACTCTCCTCCAGGCCCTGGGAACCATATAATTGTTAAAAAAGAGAAAATAAAAAAATCGTTATATTCTCACCTTCCGGCGGCCCCCGCAGCCTTCCCGCTCCTCGCGATGCTTCCGTTCCCAGTGATGCTTAGCGGCAATGACCTGTGATGACGTAGTGGTCTCGCATGATGCTACGTCATCTGGGGTCATTTCCGCGAGGCATCACTGGGAACTGGAGCATCGCAAGGAGCGGGAAGGCTGCGGGGGCCGCCGGAAGGTGAGAATATCACGATTTTTTCTTTTTATTAATTATTTTTAACTTTAGATCTTTTTACTATTGATGCTGCATAGGCAGCATCAATAGTAAAAAGTTGGTCACACTTGTCAAACACTATGTTTGACAAGTGTGACCAACCTGTCCATCAGTTTTCCAAGAGATGCTACAGATCGCTTGTAAAAAGCAAGCATTCTGCAAGATAATTACGCTTGTAAAACGCTATTTCCGCGACAATTCCGCAACGTGTGCACATAGCCTTACATCCAGAGACAGAAAACCTATAAAAAAACAACTACTTCTCAAAGTTTTCTAGCAAATGATCGGACATGTCCTGTTGAGCTAATGGAGGATTGTGTAGACTGAATACAATGGGAACAGGACAGCACCAGTGATCAACCTGTAGAAGAGAAAGTGAACATTCACTGACAGCAAGCCGAAGTCCTGAGAACGTAAAAGCAGAAAACGGAAGCGACAGCAGCTCACACTCACCTGATGGGACGAGAACACATTCCTATATATTATTGTACAGTATTGACCCCTGAGAGGCTGTAGAGACATTCCTAGGATGGATATTGGCAATATGAGAGATGGCAGTGGGCACCTTAAAGGGAATGGATAGAGGGGGATGCCAATGGGCACCTTAAAGATAATGTGTCATCAGAAAATGACATACTGATTAAATCAGGTTTTTATGTGAAATTTAATTTTTCAATACTTTTACCTATGTTTTTTATTTTTATTTTTTCCTTTTTTCCTAACATGATCTGTCATCCTGTCAGGAAATCCATATTTCTATTAGAAGCAATTGACAGATTCTTGGGTCCTTTCTTTTGTATTAATGCCCCTATTGAACATCTGAGAATGCCATTGTGAAGGGAAGAGGTGAACTGTGACATCATCTATTGTGAACGGTGGATCCTGTGTTATGCACTGTATATAGAGGAGTTATCAGTCATTGTACAGGAGGAGGAGGTGAGCTGTGACATCACCTATTGTGTATGGTGGATCCTGTGTTATGTACTGTATATAGAGGAGTTATCAGTCATTGTACAGGAGGAGGAGGTGAGCTGTGACATCACCTATTGTGTATGGTGGATCCTGTGTTATGTACTGTATATAGAGGTGTTATCAGTCATTGTACAGGAGGAGGAGGTGAGCTGTGACATCACCTATTGTGAATGGTGGATCCTGTGTTATCTACTGTATATAGAGGTGTTATCAGTCATTATACAGGAGGAGGAGGTGAGCTGTAACATCACCTATTGTGAATGATGGATCCTGTGTTATCTACTGTATATAGAGGTGTTATCAGTCATTGTACAGAAGGAGGAGGTGAGCTGTGACATCATCTATTGTGAATGGTGGATCCTGTGTTCTCTACTGTATATAGAGGTGTTATCAGTCATTGTACAGGAGGAGGAGGTGAGCTGTGACATCACCTATTGTGAATGATGGATCCTGTATTATCTACTGTATATAGAGGTGTTATCAGTCATTGTACAGGAGGAGGAGGTGAGCTGTGACATCACCTATTGTGAATGGTGGATCCTGTTTTATCTCCTGTATATAGAGGTGTTATCAGTCATTGTACAGGAGGGGGAGGTGAGCTGTGACATCACCAATTGTGAATGGTGTATCCTGTGTTATCTACTGTATATAGAGGTGTTATCTGTCATTGTACAGGAGGAGGAGGTGAGCTGTGACATCACCTATTGTGAATGGTGGACCCTGTGTTACCTTCTGTATATAGAGGTGTTATCAGTCATTGTACAGGAGGAGGAGGTGAGCTGTGACATCATCTATTGTGAATGATGGATCTTGTGTTATCTACTGTATATAGAGGTGTTATCAGTCATTGTACAGGAGGAGGAGGTGAGCTGTGACATCACCTATTGTGAATGGTGGATCCTGTGTTATCTACTGTATATAGAGGTGTTATCAGTCATTGTACAGGAGGAGGTGAGCTGTGACATCATCTATTGTGAATGGTGGATCCTGTGTTATCTGCTGTATATAGAGGTGTTATCAGTCATTGTACAGGAGGAGGAGGAGAGTTGTGACATCACCTATTGTGAATGGTGGATCCTGTGTTATCTACTGTATATAGAGGTGTTATCAGTCATTGTACAGGAGGAGGAGGTGAGCTGTGACATCACCTATTGTGAATGGTGGATCCTGTGTTATCTACTGTATATAGAGGGGCTATCAGTCATTGTACAGGTGGAGGAGGTGAGCTGTGACATCAGCTATTGTGAATGGTGGATCCTGTGTTATCTACTGTATATAGAGGTGTTATCAGTCATTGTACAGGAGGAGGAGGTGAGCTGTGACATCAGCTATTGTGAATGGTGGATCCTGTGTTATCTACTGTATATAGAGGTGTTATCAGTCATTGCACAGGAGGGGTAGGAGGTGACCTTTGAGATCACCTATTGTAAAAAGAGGATCCTGTGTTATCAGTCACAGTAATCCTGCCTCTAATGATTTGGAAGCTGGTGTAAATTCTTCCTGAAAGTACTGAAAGTCTGAGTCTAAAAGCCCTAGTGGCCATTGTATACAAATTGCAATTTGGGGGTGCTATATACTAAATAGCTGTGTAGTATACTGGATTGTTCCATTGTTCAGTATTGTTACATACAGGCGGTGTTTACATAATATCCACATCATTACCGTAGAGGACATTGAGTGATGCCAGTCTAGTTTTATAATGAGCCCTCTTTGATGGGATCATTTATGATGATTAATTATGCTAAATGGATAAGGTCACAACTCATTTCCATAATGCAAGAAAGGACCAAGGAGAAGAGCAGTAACGCAATAATTGCATGTTAATCACTTGATTTGTAAAGTGTTCGGCTTAAGTAGCTAACTAAGAGAAGCAAAGTCTTCACAGCATCCTCAGTCCCAGCGGGAGAGTCCCCGAACCTTGGAGCGGCCCCATGGAGGTGACGAAGGAACAGGACATGGATACCAACATGGAGCAGCTATGTCAGATCAGTCGCAGGGGCCTGGAGAGATAAAGTATTAATTAAGGAGACGAGGAGCAGAGACGTCAGCTGACACAGTGTCTATGTGCAGAGCAGGGGCGAACACGACAGTGGGGGACCCGTACAGGACTTGTGTCTGGGTCCCCTCGTCCGTCAGACACCACTTATATATACAAGAGCATAAATTACAGAGGAGCACATCGAGCTAATGCTAATCGAGTTATCAAATTTTAGGAAATTCTGTGAATTCGAGCAATTTGCAGTTCGATTTAAGGGAATCGTCAAAATAATACCCTCCAGGTTTTTACACAATACAGAAGATTGCATCTGTCAGAGAAGGCCGTCAGGTCCTTGGACCTCCCCGTAATGCCTCGTGGCTACACATGACATTGTATTGCACAGCCTATCATAGCCTGTATAAAAGCCGAGGCAGGGAATGCAGTGTGTGAGAAAGCGGCATTGAGAATTATCTGTTTACCCATAGTCGCATATGCTCAGGCTGTAGGAGAGTGAAAGATTTGATACAGTCTTAGGAGACCTTAGGATGTTTCATGTGTTTTTTCAAGGCAATTGGAGTATCTACGATTCGCCCCAAATTTATTTGCCTGTAATCAAATTTTTAATACAAATTTGCTGAAGCTGTGTCATCACCGTCTCTAGCATTTACATATAAAACTCGCATGAACACAGAGACACTTTTTCTGATGTCCAAGAAATGTTATTTTATTCATTTATTATTAGTTATAGCAGCAGAATCTTATCATGTATCTCTGTATACAGGGAGCTCCCCCTAGTGGTGACTGCAGGTGGAATCTTATCATGTATCTCTGTATACAGGGAGCTCCCCCTAGTGGTGACTGCAGACAGGATCTTATCATGTATCTCTGTATACAGGGAGCTCCCCCTAGTGGTGACTGCAGACAGGATCTCATCATGTATCTCTGTATACAGGGAGCTCCCCCTAGTGGTGGTTGCAGACAGGATCTTATCATGTATCTCTGTATACAGGGAGCTCCCCCTAGTGGTGACTGCAGACAGGATCTTATCATGGATCTCTGTATACAGGGAGCTCCCCCTAGTGGTGGCTGCAGACAGGATCTTATCATGTATCTCTGTATATAGGGAGCTCCCCCTAGTGGTGACTGCAGACAGGATCTTATCATGGATCTCTGTATACAGGGAGCTCCCCCTAGTGGTGGCTGCAGACAGGATCTTATCATGTATCTCTGTACACAGGGAGCTCCCCCTAGTGGTGACTGCAGACAGGATCTTATCGTGTATCTCTGTATACAGGGAGCTCCCCCTAGTGGTAGCTGCAGACAGGATCTTATCATGTATCTCTGTATACAGGGAGCTCCCCCTAGTGGTGGCTGCAGACAGGATCTTATCATGTATCTCTGTATACAGGGAGCTCCCCCTAGTGGTGACTGCAGACAGGATCTTATCATGTATCTCTGTATACAGGGAGCTCCCCCTAGTGGTGACTGCAGGTGGAATCTTATCATGTATCTCTGTATACAGGGAGCTCCCCCTAGTGGTGACTGCAGACAGGATCTCATCATGTATCTCTGTATACAGGGAGCTCCCCCTAGTGGTGGCTGCAGACAGGATCTTATCATGTATCTCTGTATACAGGGAGCTCCCCCTAGTGGTGACTGCAGACAGGATCTTATCATGGATCTCTGTATACAGGGAGCTCCCCTAGTGGTGGCTGCAGACAGGATCTTATCATGTATCTCTGTATACAGGGAGCTCCCCCTAGTGGTGACTGCAGACAGGATCTTATCATGGATCTCTGTATACAGGGAGCTCCCCTAGTGGTGACTGCAGGTGGAATCTTATCATGTATCTCTGTATACAGGGAGCTCCCCCTAGTGGTGACTGCAGACAGGATCTTATCATGTATCTCTGTACACAGGGAGCTCCCCCTAGTGGTGACTGCAGACAGGATCTTATCGTGTATCTCTGTATACAGGGAGCTCCCCCTAGTGGTAGCTGCAGACAGGATCTTATCATGTATCTCTGTATACAGGGAGCTCCCCCTAGTGGTGGCTGCAGACAGGATCTTATCATGTATCTCTGTATACAGGGAGCTCCCCCTAGTGGTGGCTGCAGACAGGATCTTATCATGTATCTCTGTATACAGGGAGCTCCCCCTAGTGGTGGCTGCAGACAGGATCTTATCATGTATCTCTGTATACAGGGAGCTCCCCCTAGTGGTGGCTGCAGACAGGATCTTATCATGTATCTCTGTATACAGGGAGCTCCCCCTAGTGGTGACTGCAGACAGGATCTTATCATGTATCTCTGTATACAGGGAGCTCCCCCTAGTGGTGGCTGCAGACAGGATCTTATCATGTATCTCTGTATACAGGGAGCTCCCCCTAGTGGTGACTGCAGACAGGATCTTATCATGTATCTCTGTATACAGGGAGCTCCCCCTAGTGGTGACTGCAGACAGAATCTTATGTATCTCTGTATACAGGGAGCTCCCCCTAGTGGAGGCTGCAGACAGGATCTTATCATGTATCTCTGTACAGAGAGCTCCCCCTAGTGGTGGCTGCAGACAGGATCTTATCATGTATCTCTGTATGCAGGGAGCTCCCCCTAGTGGTGACTGCAGACAGAATCTTATGTATCTCTGTATACAGGGAGCTCCCCCTAGTGGAGGCTGCAGACAGGATCTTATCATGTATCTCTGTACAGAGAGCTCCCCCTAGTGGAGGCTGCAGACAGGATCTTATCATGTATCTCTGTACAGAGAGCTCCCCCTAGTGGAGGCTGCAGACAGGATCTTATCATGTATCTCTGTACAGAGAGCTCCCCCTAGTGGTGACTGCAGTTAGCAGAACTTTCTAACGTATTTTTGTGTGTAGTCAGGAGAATTGCTGTTTTGTTAATAAGCACAGCGCTCTGACAGCTATAATTATATATATTGTGTGTATTTAGAATTAAAGCAATATGTTTTGCACTGGACTTCCTCTATAAGAAATTATATTTATTGGCACTTATTTGATTGGAGAGGGCATACTCACATTGCTGCTTGTCTCAGGATAGCCCCAAATATTCACATTCGCTGGTGATGAGACGAGATCCTGATTCTTGAATGGAGCCTGTCCTGAGCGTTGCGGACGCTTCTCTGGTGAATTTTACATTTATCCGAGACTTAATAGTCTGTGTTGAAATGCAAACAGGATTTTAATGGCTCTGCCCTTTAATACAAAGCGTTGGTCGGCTGCATTGTGTGACGGTCGGCGTAGCTGACGCCATTGCTTCACGGCGGGCGAGACTTTTATCACAATTAATTGAGACTTAGCGAGACACCTCCAGAAAGTCTCAGCTTATTTTGGGTTTGTTAATTACAGTAAGAATTAAGTGCGGTAAGCTCAGAAGCTGCGGACACGAGGAGAAGAGACGTCCGAATGTATCCTGCACGGGTTCTTATCTCTCAGGAGAACAGCTGGACCCCCTTTCTCCAGGGGCCCATATAATAAATGCGGGATGTCTGAAAGTGATGGGGGCCAGCCCTGGTCCGTTGGGGTTCTTGGTACCAATGGGGCACTAATAATTATCATTGGCCGTGGGTATTTAGGTACAGAGTTAGGACGTTGGACTATTTGCCCAGGGTGAAGGGACGCCCCATGTGTGGCCGAGGATCTTTGGAACCTGGTGTAACTGTAACCTCCGCCATCACCCGTCGTGGCCCCGTCATCTGTTCCTTTCCGCTGCCTCCTAATGCAGAGCGGCCCTAGTCTCAGTGAACCTTCCCATTAGCCCATGGCCACCTCTGGGGCCCCTGGAGACGTCTTCTCTTTATCGCTTGGATCCAGTTAGCATCTTATCCGCAGCGGCACAGGACAAGCCCGGCGTCTGTCACAGCTGAATGCCGCACTCACATTACTATAGAATTTCCACAGGTCCCCGGAGAACAACAAAGATGATAAGAAAAACAATGTTTCCCTCCGACGCCTTCATATTTCGCCATTTTTCAGTTACTCCATTCATACGAGCCCGCAATTAAATACTGACTGCTAAAGCAGAGAGGAGCCATGAGATCAGCCCCCAGGGGCAACAAGTGCGCATGTGTTTGAGGATAAGCCAGATGAAGCTTCCTCTGCACCCCGAATCTCTGGTGTCTGCAAGAAATCAGCCCGAGTGCGACTCGAAGGAATCCCAGCTCCAAAAAGACTTTATAAACTTCAAGTAGCACCAAATACAAGAAAATATAAGGGGAGAAGAGCGTCGACAGTCACCGAGTCTCTGTCATGTGGATGTATGGGGCCACGCCACACAGAATTCATTTTATACCCGAACCTACATGCGATAAATCATTAATATTCTCAGCTTTATACACTTTGTGCTGATACTCAGAGGTGTTGAGGCTTCTGCCCTAGTTATACCCATTTATCAAAAGTAGAATAAAGGCTTTGGTGACGCTAACAAGAAGCTCATGTCTGCAACTAAAGGAAAAAACACCTTAAAATTGGC
This sequence comes from Ranitomeya variabilis, assembly GCF_051348905.1. Lineage (NCBI taxonomy): Eukaryota > Metazoa > Chordata > Amphibia > Anura > Dendrobatidae > Ranitomeya > Ranitomeya variabilis. Next base: position 212,320,432 of record NC_135239.1, on the reverse strand, counting down.
ACAAACACTACTGTAAAGATATTCTGAGAGTTTAGGAATGATCCCTGATGTTAATGCACTGATCGTTAGCTACATCCTTTATTATACTCCAGAGCTGCACTCACTATTCTGCTGGTGCAGTCACTGTGTACATACATTACTGATCCTGAGTTACATCCTGTATTATACCCCAGAGCTGCACTCACTATTCTGCTGGTGCAGTCACTGTGTACATACATTACTGATCCTGAGATACCTCCTGTATTATACTCCAGAGCTGCACTCACTGTTCTGCTGGTGCAGTCACTGTGTACATACATTACATTACTGATCCTGAGTTACATCCTGTATTATACTCCAGAGCTGCACTCACTATTCTGCTGGTGCAGTCACTGTGTACATACATTACTGATCCTGAGGTACCTCCTGTATTATACCCCAGAGCTGCACTCAGTATTCTGCTGGTGCAGTCACTGTGTATATACATTACATTACTGATCCTGAGTTACCTCCTGTATTATACTCCAGAGCTGCACTCACTATTCTGCTGGTGCAGTCACTGTTACATACATTACATTACTGATCCTGAGTTACATCCTGTATTATACTCCAGAGCTGCGCTCACTATTCTGCTGGTGCAGTCACTGTGTACATACATTACATTACTGATCCTGAGTTACCTCCTGTATTATACTCCAGAGCTGCACTCACTATTCTGCTGGTGCAGTCACTGTGTACATACATTACATTACTGATCCTGAGTTACATCCTGTAATATACTCCAGAGCTGCACTCACTATTCTTCTAGTACAGTCACTGTGTACATACATTACTGATCCTGAGTTACATCCTGTATTATACTCCAGAGCTGCGCTCACTATTCTGCTGGTGCAGTCACTGTGTACATAAATTACATTACTGATCCTGAGTTACCTCCTGTATTATACTCCAGAGCTGCACTCACTATTCTGCTGGTGCAGTCACTGTGTACATACATTACATTACTGATCCTGAGTTACATCCTGTATTATACTCCAGAGCTGCACTCACTATTCTGCTGGTGCAGTCACTGTGTACATACATTACTGATTCTGAGTTACATCCTGTATTATACTCCAGAGCAGTCCTCTGCGGCTCATACAGAGGTTACCGTGAGAACTGCCGGCTGTGACCCACGATAACCTTAATGACGTCACCGCTCATCACAGTCTCTAGATGTAGCAGAGTTGGGGGATCGTCGTGGGACTTCAATATTATGGATTTACGGCTGACCCTGTGGATTATATTTTTTTGCTAATAAATGGGTAAAAGAGGGTAATTTTCAGGGAGTGTTTTTTTTTTTTTTACAATTAAAGGATTTTTGTATATGTGTGTATTTATTTCTATGGGGTTAGTAATGGGGGCGTCTTATAGATGCCTCTCCATTACTAACCCCTGGGATTTATGTCAGCGGACATTATACAGCTGAAATCAATCCCAAAACCATTACCCCCTTGCCAGTGCACCAGAGCAATCGGGAAGAGCTGATTTCTGGGTGTGGCTGAGGTCTGGTGTTATTAGTCTGGGAGGGGGCCAATATCCATGGGCCCTTCCCAGCCTAATATCAGCCCGCAGCTGTCTACTGAGCCTTTAAATATACGCATACAAGATCTATATACATATGTTGTGTATCCACTCAAAAATAATACCTATAAATATGATACACAACTGAACTACCTAGTAAAGCATAATAAATTTATTGAGGCAAATAAACCGCATAATACATGATGAATTATAAATACAAGGGAAGACAAAAAACAAAGTGGAAAGATGGCGGGATGGTGCAGGGTATATATAATATTAGTAAATAATTACCATAGCTCCAAAATTAATTTATATTGATCCATACATGACAATGAATATAAATCAGTAGGTATATTGTAATTTATTGAGAAAGTAAACTTAAAATATATATGTCCATGCAGGACCAATATCATAATTTGGAGTTGCATAAAGATAACATACAATAGCAAAACAATTACTGCATAAAGTATACACACTGAAAATATCGTCAGAGTAATAAATCAATAAATAGATAATACTGATATATATGGAGGTAATTATTACACTGTGGTAATGACCCACAGTGATGATAAAGTTGTAAGTGCAACAGTGTATCCAAACAAAGTGCCAGTGTGCAATGAAAAGTGCACAAGAGGATAAATAACGGTATACTAACCAGTACGGAGACCCAGCACCTGCCCGACGCGCGTTTCGCCTCAGCTTCAACAAGGGAGCCTTTGTTCAAAATTACAGTATGTAAAAGCTGATGTTAAAAGTGCATTGCATGTTATACACATGTTATATGGATGTCAGGTGAGAAAAATCACATTGTACTCGCATGACACTCGTCCTATTTTTCTGGATCCACATTGAAGCAATCTTTCTTACGCAGATGAGAGCGAGCCCTAACTGTGAGAAACTGATGTGTGACTGAGCCCTAATCAGTATAATGTATGTACAAAGTAGCACAATATTTCCAAGCGATTCCCTGGATTTCTGCGGCAGCCCCCTGTCCCCTCTGTGACAGACCCCAGTTTGCTCCCTGACCTTCACGCTTTGGTCACGAGGCTGCGGACGGCCACTTTCTGGCTCTCGATGATGAGACTTGCACAGATGGCTCGCTCTGTACGTGGCACTTGGCATTGTGGCGGAGACGTTCTGGGCACTTAGCTCCCTCCTGCTGAACTTCACACTGCAGATAAATTTACCTGTCTGACATGTTTATCTGCCTGGAATCATCTTCCCGGGGACAGGAGAAAATGCCGACACCGCAGGGAGCCATCTCCAGGATGGCATCAGGATGGGCCTCCTGCGGAGAGACCACTACTATCCAAACACATCGCTGTGAGCCCAACAAATCACTGCGGCATGGAGGGTACGCAGCTCCCACGCAAAGCCCAGCGCAGCAAACACTGTGACCCAACATGTAGCAGAGCTGGACCCAGTCCCATGTTATACAACTGATACACTTGTATTTAAGAGGATGTCCAGAAAAAGATAAACAGCGCCACCCCTGTCTACAGGCTGTATGTAGCATTGCAGCTTAGCTGCATGGCAGTGAATTGGGCTGAGCTGCAATACTGCACACAACCTGTAGACAGGGGTGGTGCTGTTTTTTGGAGTATTTTCTAGATTTTAACAACCTCTTTAGTTATATTCCATTAGAAACACCTCTATTAATTGGGTCCTATATATACTGTATATACAGTACAGACCAAAAGTTTGGACACACCTTCTCATTTAAAGATGTTTCTGTATTTTCATGACTATGAAAATTGTAAATTCACACTGAAGGCATCAAAACTATGAATTATCACATGTGGAATTATATACTTAACAAAAAAGTGTGAAACAACTGAAACTATGTCTTATATTCTAGGTTCTTCACAGTAGCCACCTTTTGCTTTGATGACTGCTTTGCACACTCTTGGCATTCTCTTGATGAGCTTCAGGAGGTAGTCACCGGGAATGGTCTTCCACCAATCTTGAAGGAGTTCCCAGAGATGCTTAGCACTTGTTGGCCCTTTTGCCTTCACTCTGCGGTCCAGCTCACCCCAAACCATCTCGATGGGGTTCAGGTCTGGTGACTGTGGAGGCCAGGTCATCTGGCGTAGCACCCCATCACTCTCCTTCTTGGTCAAATAGCCCTTACACAGCCTGGAGGTGTGTTTGGGGTCATTGTCCTGTTGAAAAATAAATGATGGTCCAAGTAAACGCAAACCGGATGGAATAGCATGCCGCTGCAAGATGCTGTGGTAGCCATGCTGGTTCAGTATGCCTTCAATTTTGAATAAATCCCCAACAGTGTCACCAGCAAAGCCCCCCACACCATCACACCTCCTCCTCCATGCTTCACGGTGGGAACCAGGCATGTAGAGTCCATCCATTCACCTTTTCTGCGTCGCACAAAGACACTGTGGTTGGAACCAAAGATCTCAAATTTGGACTCATCAGACCAAAGCACAGATTTCCACTGGGCTAATGTCCATTCCTTGTGCTCTTTAGCCCAAACAAGTCTCTTCTGCTTGTTGCCTGTCCTTGACAGTGGTTTCCTAGCAGCTATTTTACCATGAAGGCCTGCTGCACAAAGTCTCCTCTTAACAGTTGTTGTAGAGATGTGTCTGCTGCTAGAACGGTGTGTGGCATTGCCCTGGTCTCTAATCTGAGCTGCTGTTAACCTGCGATGTCTGAGGCTGGTGACTCGGATAAACTTATCCTCAGAAGCAGAGGTGACTCTTGGTCTTCCTTTCCTGGGGTGGTCCTCATGTGAGCCAGTTTCTTTGTAGCGCTTGATGGTTTTTGTCACTGCACTTGGGGACACTTTCAAAGTTTTCCCAATTTTTCGGACTGACTGACCTTCATTTCTTAAAGTAATGATGGCCACTCGTTTTTCTTTGCTTAGCTGCTTTTTTCTTGCCATAATACAAATTCTAACAGTCTATTCAGTAGGACTATCAGCTGTGTATCCACCAGACTTCTGCACAACACAACTGATGGTCCCAACCCCATTTATAAGGCAAGAAATCCCACTTATTAAACCTGACAGGGCACACCTGTGAAGTGAAAACCATTCCCGGTGACTATCTCTTGAAGCTCATCAAGAGAATGCCAAGAGTGTGCAAAGCAGTCATCAAAGCAAAAGGTGGCTACTTTGAAGAACCTAGAATATAAGACATAATTTCAGTTGTTTCACACTTTTTTGTTAAGTATATAATTCCACATGTATTATTTCATAGTTTTGATGCCTTCAGTGTGAATGTACAATTTTCATAGTCATGAAAATACAGAAAAATCTTTAAATGAGAAGGTGTGTCCAAACTTTTGGTCTGTACTGTGTATATATATATATATATATATATATATATATATATATATATATACACACGTTTATGGGATGCATTAGCTTGGCTCCCCCTTAAACGTCCCTATAAATGTAAAGTAAGCTCTATCCCTCTATATATTGGGAGCCACATTCATCATCCAGATGCTCAGGAGATAGCCCTGCACCCATAGACCAGTTCACAGTAGTCAGTGGCTGTGGGGTATCATGTGAGCATTCTGCCTGACAAGTAGGGGGCGCTGTTTCCATATAGCACCATGCCAGCACAAGAGCAGGATTCTAGGACTTGCCAGATGATCATGATAGTTTGAGGTCTTGGCCTATCAGTGGGGTCTTACGAGGGGGTCCTGTGGGATAACTGTAGATTCCAGAGCCCTGATTTAGATGGGGGCTTGTGTTATTTCCAAGGCATGTATGTGCTGCTATGTAAATCCCCGGATCATCACCGATCCTCCACCAAATTTCACAGTGGGTGCAGACATTGTGGCTTGTCCGCCTCTCCAGGTCTAAGCATTAGATGACCAGGTGTTGATCTGGGGAAGCTTCAGCAAGCCTGGAATTGGGCAGGTTGTTCTTTGCGAAGGTCTAATGAATGAAGCCGCATACAAGGTTATCCTGAAAAATCAGCTGATTCCTTCTGCTCAGACAATGTTCCCCAATTCTGGGGACTGGTTTTTCCAGCAGGACAATGCACCATGTCACACAGCTAGGTCAATCAAGGTGTGGATGAAGGACCACCACATCAAGACCCTGTCATGGCCGCCCAATCTCCAGACCTGAACCCAACTGAAAACCTCTGGAATGTAATCAAGACGAAGATGGATAATCACAAGCCATCAAACAAAGAACTGCTGACATTATTGTACCAGGAGCAGTGTGAAAGACTGGTAGAAAACTGCCAAGACGCATGAAAGCTGTTAACAATCATGGTTATTCCACCAAATATTGATTTCTGAACTCTTCCTGAGATAAAACATTAGTATTGTTGTTTCTAAATGATCATGAACTTGTTTTTTTTACATTATTTGAGGTCTGCAAGCAATGCATTTTTTTTTATTTTGACCATTTCTCATTTTCAGAAAAAAAAATACAAAATGTATTGCTTGGAACTTCGGAGACATGTTGTCAGAAGTTTATAGAATAAAAGAACAATTTACATTTTACTCCAAAAATCTACCTATAAAGAGAGAAATCAGACAAACTGAACATTGTGCAGTGATCTCTTCATTTTTGCCAGAGCTGTAATTTGTAATTGTAACAATGTGACGACACCAGGACTGATATTTACTGGTCACACCCTGCGATCCACTGGTGCCTGCCAGTAAGAGCTGGGCCAGTGACGGTGGCCTCTGGCAGGCAGCCTGTGTATGATGGGAGTTGTGGTCCTACATTAGCTTGGAGCCCCCGAGGCCTCTTCGATATCATGTAGAGTTTAATCAAAGCGTCTCCATGAATAATTCCAGAGCAGAATGACGATAACATAATCCACACGTGATGGCGGCAGGCGACAGTATGCAAATATGTAAAATAGTTGGTGGAAAGTGAAAAGCTCCTAATTAATCCTGATTGGCAGCTGTTAATGATGCCTTCATGTAATTAAGCATTCATCTGAATACAGGGAAGGTGGAGAGTGACATGGCCGCACTTTACTTCACTGAGCAGACAGTCCTCACTCATCAACAGCTTATAATATGGGGGAGGGGACAGATCACACCAGGAACTTATGTCCCAGGAACACGGACCCCAGCTCCACCGCGGTGGTCAAGATCTGTGGTTCTGCAGGTGTCACGTTCCACTGCAATTCTTACATTATGTTCATGAATCAGGTGGCTCAGGATGAACGCGATCCCTTGCACTAATTGGTGATGTGGTTACTTTTGCCAGGTTTTGACGCCTATTTTACCTCTCGGACACTGGAGAATAACAGGAGGAACGTCTGGTTTGCAGAATACTGGGAGGAGAACTTTAACTGTAAACTGACCATTACTGGCTCCAAGAAGGAGGACACCGACCGCAAGTGCACAGGTAAATGGAGGAGGGGGCGACGGGTGCAAAGAGGGAGGCGCGGACCCCTGGTCCTGGCAATAGCCCTGGGTCCATTATGAAAGCAAGAACATATAGACAAGGGGGTGGAGCCTGTGGTCACTATTACACCAGCACATAACAGGGTCTGGGGAGCTGAGATACAAGGAGCTGTTTGTTGGTTTCTGTGCATTCTACATATCTCAGGCCTAATCCTTATAGAAAGAAAAGTTCTACTACTTTCCAACAGAATATCTATTATCTATCTATTTATTATCTATTATCTATTTATTATCTATTATCTTTCATCTATCTATTTATCTATCATCTATCTAATATCAATCTATTATTTCTCTATCAAGCATCTATTATTTATCATCTATCTATTTTCTATCTATTATCTGTCATCTATTACCGTATCTATCTATTTATTATCTATCTATCTATCATCTATTATCTATCATCTAATATATCAATCTATTATTTATCTATTATCTCTCAATTATCAATCATCTATCTATCATCAATTATCTATCTATTATTTATCATTTATCTTCTAACATCTATCTATCTATTATCTATCATCTATCAATTATCTATAATCTATCATGTAATATATCAGTCTATTATCTCCCTCTGGATAAACATTTCTACATCTCACATAAACTTGCAGCCATTTATCTGAACGTTCGCTAAAATAACATTTGTGAGCCTCGTGGAGCATTATTGGGATTGTCATGGTCCGACGCTCCGTGAAGGACGTCGTTGCAGGTTTCTCCTTGGATCGGCTCCAGATGAGACAGGAAACAGAGATAAAGCAGAGAGGCATGGGGGCGATGTGGACGGCCTCTCCATAGCCTTGGCACCCTAAGGGGCATGTAAAGGAGATCCCCACCCATGGCACGGTCTGTGGGGGCCTCATATGATTGGCATTACTGGAGTATTAATATGACTGGAATCTATATAAAGGTTCCTATATTTGACAGTCTGGAGCATACGTGTTACATTCACATTATGGGGCATCTGTTGGGGTACACATGCTTGGCCCTATTGGGGGGTTTATGTGACTGGCACTCGGTGGGAAACTATGACAGCTCCCTCTGCTGCTTATTTATGATGGGCACTCCAGGAGGCATCCGTGGGACTGACGCGCCTATGGTTGGCATCTTAGAGGGTTTGTGGAAATGGTAAAGGGAGTCTGTCAGCACAAAATGACTGTTCAAACCAAGCACAATAGCCCGGTGCCCTCTTGGAGCGGCGGAGTAGCTCAGTCAGTTATTGACTTTCCTTCTACCTCCGTCCTCCAACCATCGGTTTCAGCAGGAGGGGTCCCGAGGGTCGTGTCCCTCCTTTCCCAGGGATTTCTCCGGCTCTCTATAGATCTCGCAGCCCGATGGCACAGATCTTAGATCCAGCAAAAGATCTGTGAACAATGTCAGATGGAGGAGGGGAGGATGGTCAAGATTCCTCGCTCCTGATGATTGTCTCATTATTGTCTTGCAATTGATGTTTTTCTCTTTCCGTGATTTGTCCACATTGAGCCGCCATGATTGTGCACATTTCCCACAGGTCAGGAGCGCATCGGGCAGGACTTCCCGTACGAGCAGGACGGTCGGGTCCAATTTGTGGTGGACGCGGTGTACGCCATGGCTCACGCCCTGCACAACATGATCAAGGACCTGTGCCCGGGTTCTTCTGGCCTTTGTCCAGCGGTCGACCCTCCGGTGGGGAAGAAACTCCTGAAATACATCCGCAATGTCAGCTTTAATGGTGAGAGCTTCATTTCTGTTACCCTTAAGATGGAAAAGCAAACCCCGTCCCCAAAACCGGGCAGCTGTCCTGGTGTAAGAAGCTGAGCGCATGGAGATCCAGCATGGCCACCTGTAGCCATCACCTGTGGGACCTCCACTGATCCTGAGAATGAGGGGGCGTAGTGTTGTATCCCCCTAAACTGCGTTTTACCCTGCGGTGACCCCCAGCATCTAACTGTGCAGAGACGTTCACCTTGGCCTTATTTAGGGGACGGGCTGCAGTTCCCTGTGCAACCAGAGGGTTGGGGGCGCCACTGTACAGAAAAATACATTGAATCTAGGGAAAACCTGTGAAAAAAACAATTACATAGTTTAAATCAGGGTTTGTTATTTATTTAAATGTTGCCAATTTTTTTTTCATTTTCCACTGGGAATAATACCATTCACAATAGGTGATGTCACAGCTCACCTCCTCCTCCTGTACAATGACTGATAACACCTCTACATACAGTAGATAACACAGGATCCATCATTCACAATACGTGATATCACAGCTCACCTCCTCCTCCTGTACAATGACTGATAACACCTCTACATACAGTAGATAACACAGGATCCATCATTCACAATACGTGATATCACAGCTCACCTCCTCCTCCTGTACAATGACTGATAACACCTCTACATACAGTAGATAACACAGGATCCACCATTTACGATAGGCGATGTCACAGCTCACCTCCTCCTGTACAATGACTGATAACACCTCTATATAGAGTAGATAACACAGGATCCACCATTTACAATAGGTGATATCACAGCTCACCTGCTCCTCCTGTACAATGACTGATAACACCTCTATATACAGTAGATAACACAGGATCCACAATTCACAGTAGGCGATGTCACAGCTCACCTCCTCCTCCTCCTGTACAATGACTGATAACACATCTATATACAGTAGATAACACAGGATCCATCATTCACAATATGTTGTCACAGCTCACCTCCTCCTCCTGTACAATGACTGATAGCACCTCTATATACAGTAGATAACACAGGATCCACCATTCACAATAGGTGATGTCACAGCTCACCTCCTCCTCCTGTACAATGACTGATAACACCTCTATATACAGTAGATAACACAGGATCCACCATTCACAATAGGTGATGTCACAGCTCACCTCCTCCTCCTGTACAATGACTGATAACACCTCTATATACAGTAGATAACACAGGATCCATCATTCACAATAGGTGATGTCACAGCTCACCTCCCCCTCCTGTACAATGACTGATAGCACCTCTATATACAGTAGATAACACAGGATCCACCATTTACAATAGGTGATATCACAGCTCACCTCCTCCTCCTGTACAATGACTGATAGCACCTCTATATACAGTAGATAACACAGGATCCACCATTCACAATAGGTGATGTCACAGCTCACCTCCTCCTCCTCCTGTACAATGACTGATAACACCTCTACATACAGTAGATAACACAGGATCCACCATTTACAATAGGTGATATCACAGCTCACCTCCTCCTCCTGTACAATGACTGATAACACCTCTATATACAGTAGATAACACAGGAACCACCATTCACAATAGGTGATGTCACAGCTCACCTCCTCCTCCTGTACAATGACTGATAACACCTCTATATAGAGTAGATAACACAGGATCCACCATTTACAATAGGTGATATCACAGCTCACCTCCTCCTCCTGTACAATGACTGATAACACCTCTATATACAGTAGATAACACAGGATCCACCATTCACAATAGGTGATGTCACAGCTCACCTCCTCCTGTACAATGACTGATAACACCTCTATATACAGTAGATAACACAGGATCCACAATTCACAGTAGGCGATGTCACAGCTCACCTCCTCCTCCTCCTCCTCCTGTACAATGACTGATAACACATCTATATACAGTAGATAACACAGGATCCATCATTCACAATATGTTGTCACAGCTCACCTCCTCCTCCTGTACAATGACTGATAGCACCTCTATATACAGTAGATAACACAGGATCCATCATTCACAATAGGTGATGTCACAGCTCACCTCCCCCTCCTGTACAATGACTGATAGCACCTCTATATACAGTAGATAACACAGGATCCACCATTCACAATAGGTGATGTCACAGCTCACCTCCCTTCCCAGTGACCTTCAATAGAAAGGGAGGGTCTGAGTTTGTTGCTTCTATTGTGCATGTGAATTTCCGGAAAACATAAAGTTAGAATGTAGAAGAGCCCCCAATGGTTGGTGGGAAAATTGCAACATTTCTAATTCTTTTTAATACATGTTGTGATTTGTGATATGGAAACTAAAATAAATATAGAAAATTATCTCAAATCACAATTATTTCATGGATAAAGCCTAATTTAAACAGTAGGTGATTTTCTGCAGCATCATAGATGCAAACCTTAGCACAGCATGAAAATCTATTACTTCGCCAAACAGATGGAAGCCAGACCTCATTATATGTCAATGAGGCCCCATTTAGATCCATCCAGCAGAGGCCATGACACCATAGTGGTGTAAGATAGGGTGCTCTGTGTGAAGGTAGTGGGGAACGAGGGGCCTGTATACCTTAGTGCACAGGGGCCCGTATACCTTAGTGCACAGGGGCCCGTATACCTTAGTGCACAGGGGCCCGTATACCTTAGTGCACAGGGGCCCGTATACCTTAGTGCACAGGGGCCCGTATACCTTAGTGCACAGGGGCCCGTATACCTTAGTGCACTGGGGCCCTCAGCTGTATTGGTCATGTGCTATAAATCTTTGGGGGCCCCTTCTATGTAATATGTGTGCCTTGCATTGCAGTTACTTTTGGACTAGGAATACAATGTATCCGCAAAGTTCCAGCACTCGCTCCCGGCTCCCAGTTCTGCTTTCCTCCACCATTATGACTAATGTGAGATTTTCTACTGTGCCTAATGATTACAGCCTACAACGTGTTATCAAAGCGAACATGAAACAGATTCTTCTCTTCTATGCAAGAGACAAAACTAAATCCCGCTTCTGAATTTTTTTTTCATTCTAAGTATAAATTAATTTTACTCCTCGGCTGGATCTTTTCATATCAGAGGAGAAAAGTAAAAAAAAGCCTAAATCTGCAAGTAAATTGCTGAATAATTAGCGCAGCATTTTTCTATGACACAGGGCATTATCAGCGGGACACGAAGCCTTGTCCGTATTTGAGCCAGAATATTCCTGTTCGCCTCCAGAGCACAATAACGGCCAAATTACCAAAATGAGCTCAATTAGAGTGTGCAGGAAATGGAGAAAATTATTAAAGAAATCATTGGGTGGCTGAAAATAAAAAAGGAGATAATAAGACTCCTGAGCTTCAGAGACTCCCGCAGTGCGGTGCGGCCGACTCGTACCGAGGACGACATGAGCAGGAGCCAAGCGGCATCAATGGGAGAGCCCTAATATATAGGGCACTGATGTGCGGCATGCTGGGACTCATAGTGCCCACACACGGAAGTGGTGACCTGATCTGAGGTCTTTTGCATCCTTGCAGGGATAATGTCAGGTTTTTTTTGGAGAGCACTGGTAGGATTTCCATTAGAACTCGCAGCCCATTGTTTATAAAACAAGGATACAATGTAACAAGTCACAGTGTTTCCTGCTACATGATTATGATGGGGCCAGTGCTGGCCGATCGTGCCACTTTACTCACCCCCAGTTAGACTTTAATAAGGAATATTGTGCATTATTTATAACCTCAGGAGACCCCGGTCACATTGATACAAATTATACAAATCAATGGATTTCCATGGCTACATTTAACCTGCAGCAAAACCCTTTCCTCAACTGTCCAAGCAAACAAGGACCATGGAGATAAACAATTCCTCCTGTGGACAAGTGTGCAGCACCAGAAGGAGCCTTATTTGCACTCTTGGGACCCTCGTGCACATTATTGGTATCTAGCTCCCCACTGGCAGGTTACTATAATCTGTAAGGTGCTTCATTGCTTTTTACCTCCTCATTGGGAACTGGAAGGTGTGAGTGCATCAATGACCAAGTCCCCTCAGAGTCCACAGGTATTCTCAGGTACCCAATACCTGCCAGGTGTGTAGGAGACCTGCTGATGCCTGGCAGGCCGCCATCGAAGCACTTTTTACCTCCTGATGCTGAAGTGAAGGCATAGGACAACCACTTAATGTCTGTAGGCCGGCATAAGCTGCTCCACCTTTGTGACACTGGCTCATAGATTTGGTACATTTTCTTAGACATTTCAGGGTTCACCTGGAGATTTTTGATATTTGTGGAGAAAAAAAAAACACACCAAAAAGTGCTTTAAAAAAATTACTTTTTTATGCATGAGGCAGTTCATAAGTTCAGTTTATTCAGTGATTTATTTTTGGTGCAAATCCAAAATCCGTGTAAAAATAATGGTGTGAACGTAGACATACACATGTCTCTTCCAGTATTAATTGGCTTACTTTAGTTTTGTGCCAAAATTTCTGAGAAATTATGGAGCATTTTAAGATGTCTTTAAGGTGCTTCTTAGTTTCTGGGCAATTTCCAGGTATTAAAAGTGTCTAAAATACATTAATCAGGAGCAAGGAATATACGATAGTTTGTATTTGTTAGAATTGAGGGACTACATTATTCTGGCGCTGTTTCCTAGCATTTCTTCCTGCGTGTCTGACCTTTGCCTCCTTCCCTCGCAGGAAGTGCTGGGACCCCCGTTATGTTCAATAAGAACGGAGATGCTCTGGGCCGATACGACATCTTCCAGTTCCAGATTGGAAATAACACTGTGTTCAGATATCGGCTGATCGGACAGTGGACTGACGAGCTGCAGCTGAATGTGAGTCGCCTCTTGCATAATGCAACCCTCTTCTTCCCATGTGTTCAGATGCGGCTTATTATTATAGACCACCACTGAGCTTCCCTTTTAGGATTTTACTTGCAAATCTTTTGCTTTTTTTTTTTTTTAAATCATAATTTTGTTATTTTTGTTTGTGCAAACCATGAGTTTTGTTCATCCTGCGCCTCCTTGTTCATGAATACAATGCCTGATTTGACCCAAGCTGGGAGAGAATTTGAGATTTCTGTGCCATTTAAGATTTGTGGCGGGCTTCATGCCAGCCCTTGTAGGCACTGTAATGGCCACCGTTAGTATCTGGTGTCACCTTTAGATTCCCAGCAGTAATTTCTTGCGGTCTTTAATAATAGTACATGCCTGTATAGTGAAGCGAAGGTCGGGGATTGTATTCTTGTAACACGTGTATCTGCATGGTTATGAGTGAGGCAGAACATGGTGAAGAGCCCCTAGGTGCTATGTGGGAGCTGACGCTGTTTTCTTAGTCATCAAAGCTTTTATTAAACACAATTTCACAAGTCTGAGCAGCCACCTCAGTGCTGGGGGAGCAAAATTGAATTTTCCAGCTCTTAAAGCAGCGAGTTTGCGGTTTATATTTCCCTTGATCGCTCAAGACTGACAGCGACATTCACCAGAAACACATTATCCATGACCCGCAGTCACAGCCCAGAACCTCAGCCAGATAATACCTTGTAATTTATGGGACACAATGCGGCTCTGACATTAATATCGCCCCCCCCGGCTACCTCCTTCCTTTATAATCATCTCAGGATGTTGTGAAGTTTATTGAAACATTTGTGTCATTTGTAATAATAGGAAATTGGTGGTTATACCCTTTAAGAGATGGATCTGTTGAAGCCACCTGAACAATCTCCTGAGGTTCTGATATTAGTGGTCATTTAAGATTGCAAGTGTAGTCTGCCTATATGGGTCTAGTGGGTCCCCAGAAACATGTGGTGGAAGAAACCTCTCAATTCAGCAACAAATCGGCAAAATAGCCCTCAACTCCGACAACACCCAACATCATGATAAAGACCACCAATATATGTCTACACAACACCATCAACATCATGGTTAAGACCACCAACCTATGTCCAATCAACCCCCATAACACTATCATCAAGACCCCCAATATAGGTCTACACAACACCATCAATATCATGGTCAAGACCTCCAACATATGTTCAATCAACACCAATAACCTCATGGTCAAGACCACCAACATACGTCCAAGTAACACTGTCACATACCTCCTTCTCTGCACGTGACTTGGGTTGCGCCTGCAAGGGTTAATCTATCTCTCCTCACTCAGTCCAGCATTCAACCTCTGTCCTATGCTGTAATAGGAGCATAAGTCACACCCCGACACAGACCACACCCCCGCTCATAAACGCTGCCACCACTCACCGAACACACGGGCGATGAGTCCTGGAAATTTTACTACTACTGTCTGCCAATCATAAGGATCACACACGTTAGAGCATACAAGGTTCAAACTTATTAAAGTTTTAAGCTTTAGTAGAAAAGGTACAGTGCTTACAATAAAATATACAAAAATATGGAAATTAAGAGTGATATACAAATATGCAAAACAGTTATAAAAATAAAGGGAGAAAACTTACAGAAATATCTAAACATTGCAGTCCGGCATTCTGCTCCTTAAGGGGAGGATGAATATGGAATGGCTCACATCAGCTTGACTGCCCCTCAATCTGTGAACAGGTTTCTATGTGTAAAGGCCTAATTTATCGACTCAACCCGGAGGTCAAATTTCTAGACCAGCCTCTCAGGTTAATATTTTAATCCTTGGTTTGTGACTGGATCCTGGCTATTTTACCAATGAATACATTATTTTTTCTTTGAACACTATTTGCGTGACCTTTCTCATAGTAAATAGTGTCATGCTGCAATTGGTGTGTCTGTTCGAAAGAGTCAGAAGGTGTGAAGTGTTTAGACTTGTGTGTGTTCAGGCAATACCCCCTGGGGTCACTGGAGACCAGGAGACTGCCTGCTCAGGATGACATAGGTCATGACCTTTGTGAGAGATGTACTCTCAGGACAGATGTTAATTTACTGCTGGTCATACATCCATACATATACATAATTCACTACAAACACCAACGACATCATCATTAAGACCACCAACATGTGTCCAATCAACAGCAATAACCTCATTGGCAAGACCACCAACATACGTTCAGTCAACACCAACATATATCCAGTCAACACAAACATCATGATCAAGTAACACAAACAACATCATTATCAATACCAAAATCAACACTACCAACACCTCAACCAACAATACTAAACACCTCCGTGCTAATAATCCCTTTAGCATGATCATGAACATCAACACAACTATCAAAATCACTACCATCACCATCACAGCAATATCTGCACCAAGCACAGTACCGGAATTCTCAGCACAATTATTACCACCACTAAGACTATTCACACCACCAACAAAATCACCAATATTACAATCTCCTTGAATACTGGAGGGGCAGGTCGTCACATTGCTGGATATTCCTCCTCATGCTGATGAACCCTGGGGCTGTTGGAAAATTAATATTTATTGGGGCAGAGGGGGAGCATTAATAGGCGAGACAAAGTCCCATTAATATACAGGTGCTTCTCACAAAATTATAAAATCATCAAAAAGTTAATTTATTTCAGTTCTTCAATACAAAAAGTAAATCTCATATATTATATAGAGTCATTACACACAGAGTGATCTATTCCACGTGTTTATTTCTGTTAATGTTGATGATTATGGCTTACAGCCAATGAAAACCCAAAAGTCATTATCTCAGTAAATTAGAATACTTTATAACACCGGCTTGAAAAAATGATTTTAATATCCGAAATGTTCCCTACTGAAATGTATGTTCAGTAAATGCTCTCAGTACTTGGTCCTTGGGCATCAATTACTGCATCAATGCGGCGTGGCATGGAGGCGATCAGCCTGTGGCACTGCTGAGGGGTTATGGAAGCCCAGGTTGCTTTGATAGCAGCCTTCAGCTCGTCTGCATTGTTGGGTCTGGTGTCTCTCATCTTCCTCTTGACAATACTCCATAGATTCTCTATGGGGTTAAGGTCAGGCGAGTTTGCTGCCAATCAAGCCCAGTGATACTGTTGTTTTTACACCAGGTATTGGCACTTTTGTCAGTGTGGACAGGGGCCAAGTCCTGCTGGAGAATTACATCTCCATCTCCTAAAAGCTTGTCGGCAGAGGGAAGCATGAAGTGCTCTAAAAATTCCCGGTAGACGGCTGCGCTGACTTTGGTCTTGATAACACACAGTGGACCTACACCAGCAGATGACATGGCTCCCCAAACCATCACTGATGGTGGAGACTTCACACTAGACCTCCAGCAGGTTGGATTGTGTCCTCTCCACTCTTCCTCCAGACTCTGGGACCTTGGACCACTGACAACAGTCCGGTTCTTCTTCTCTTTGGCCCAGGTAAGACGCTTCTGGCGGTGTCTCTTGGTCATGAGTGGCTGACACAGGGAATGTGACACTTGTAGCTCATGTCCTGGAGACGTCTGTGTGTGGCGGCTCTGGAAGCAATGACTCCAGCAGCAGTCCGCTCCTTGTGAATCTCCCCCACATTATTGAATGGCCTTTTCTTAACAATCCTTTCCAGGCTGCGGTTCTCCCGGTTGCTTGTGCACCTTCTCCTACCACACTTTTTCCTTCCACTTTCCAGTAATCTGCTTAGATACAGCACTGTGTGAACAGCCGGCTTCTTTAGCAATGACCTTTTGTGGCTTCCCCTCCTTGTGGAGTGTGTCAGTGACGCCTTCTGGACATCTGTCAGGTCAGCAGTCTTCCCCATGATTGTGGAGCTACTGAAACAGACTAAGGGACCTTTATAAACACTTAGGAGCCTTTACAGCTGTTTTTTGTTAATTATCCTAATTTACTGAGATAATTACTTTTGGGTTTTCATTGGCTGTAAGCCATAATCATCAACATTAACAGAAATAAACACGTGAAGTAGATCAGTCTGTGTGTAATGACTCTATAGAATATATGAGATTCACTATTTGTATTGAAGAAATTAAATAAATGATCTATTTGATGATATTATAATTTTGTGAGAAGCTCCTGTACATTCAGGTACAATTCACCTTTAAATGTGTCCACATTGTATGAAGTTGGCCCGGTCCATTTAGCGCTCCACGGGGGGATGGGGCAGGTGAGCGCCCTCGCTCATGGAGCCGCCGGCCCGTCAGCTGTCTGTGGTTTGCTCTGTATTAATTCCAGGTTTTACCATAATTATGATAGCGCCGCTTGGCCTCGTTCTCATGCAGGGCACATGGTGATAATGAGATTTCTCTCTGGTGTCAGAAGACACTTTTTCTGCATCTGTCAGAGAGATATTGTATCTTTCGGCTTCTGCTGATCAAAGCAAAGAACCTTGTACATTATTTGTTTCTCGCAAGTTTCCTCTTACGTGATGGATAGATGAGGCACATGAAATACCAGATCTATTCCTCTAAGCCAAAGGCGGAGGAGGGCGACAACCAGCTGACACCCGCTTTATTCATTTATCCAGCAGCTTCTTGTTAATTTACACAGGAGATTGGAGCTTTTCTGCTGCTGAGGAAGGAAGAGAAAGGTCCCCAAAAATATACTGACGCCCATAGTGCCATCCCTGTACTCTGCCAGGCTTATCCCACTGCCCACAGCGCCAGCGTCATCCCCCGAGAGCAGCCAATCAGCATCGTGGGTGGGACTCCCTCCGCCTGTGCGGATCAATACATGTATGAGATACATTGTAACAGAAAACTCTGATTAGCCCTATGTGTATCATTACAGGCCATCTGTGGTGTTACATAGGACTGCAGGTGATATCTACTACATTATCTGTACTCCGGGAGTTATCACTGTGTTATCTGTGGTGTTACATAGGACTGCAGGTGACATCTACTACATTATCTGTACTCCGGGAGTTATCACTGTGTTATCTGTGGTGTTACATAGGACTGCAGGTGACATCCACTACATTATCTGTACTCAGAGAGGTATCACTGTGTTATCTGTGGTGTTACATAGGACTGCAGGTGACATCTACTACATTATCTGTACTCCGGGAGTTATCACTGTGTTATCTGTAGTGTTACATAGGACTGCAGGTGATCTCTGCTACATTATCTGTACCCAGGGAGTTATCACTGTGTTATCTGTGGTGTTACATAGGACTGCAGGTGACATCTACTACATTATCTGTACTCAGAGAGTTATCACTGTATTATCTGTGGTGTTACATAGGACTGCAGGTGACATCTACTCCATTATCTGTACTCGCAGAGTTATCACTGTGTTGTCTGTGGTGTTACATGGGACTGCCGGTGACATCTACTACATTATCTGTGCTCAGAGAGGTATCACTGTGTTATCTGTGGTGTTACATGGGACTGCAGTTGTCCATATAGTCAGCTGGTAATTGGCAGGTAATTTGCTGCTGCTGGGCTGTCAGTCACAGGGCTGTGAGCAGGGAGAGGGTTAATCTGTCTGCAGCCTCTGCCTCCGCTCTAGCAGACGGCCATATATCACCCTGCGCCTTCTGCAGACCTGCCCGTGAGATTTATGGCATGTATAATTATCAATATGGCTTTACAAACATGTGCAATAAGCCAGTCTAACACCCCATAAATCCTGCCGCGTAATCCCCACATAAACAAGGCAATGTTCTGTGCCATGGAGCTGGGTGCCAGGGGCCGGGCACAGCTTTCCTGGGGCATTGTGAGGCATAGAAATGACAGCGAGCCGGCAGCGGAGCCACAGTCATCACTTTCATACAATAATTCAGCGCGCCCCGCTTACACTTTCCGCTAGATTGCGAGCTCTTCAGTACGGTCGTCCTTATCAATGAGTCCAGGAGAGCGTTGGCCGCATTCTCGCACCTTATTTAGTTACATAAAGACACAAATGTCCATGCTAATATTGTGATTGGGGAGGAAGGTCCTGGCCAGGGACTACTTAGATACTTCCTACTGCGCCCAAGCCAGGACCCTTGCCAGACACGTTGGTAAGAAGCGGGTATGGTGTTATCTCTGGTGCAAGTAAAAAGCCAGGATTATACCACTTTAATGTATGAACCCTGGAGATGCAGATAATCAGACCCCCCTGTAACCTCATGTCCTAAAGGCTGGAGCACCAAACGACTGTGTGAATGGAGCCATAGTGAGCACTTGTGGCCACCATTCTTATTTTTAGATTTTTTCTTACAATTTACTCATCAAGGTTCCTGGCTTAGGTGAAAAGGGTACGGCTTAAAATGCAGCAATTTGCGCCAAATTAAGTCACAATTTTGATGTAACGATGGTGTAAAACTGCACAAAAGTGTTTAAACGCAGCTCCCATTTCCGCTGTGTGACTGGAGCTGGAGTGAGCATGTGCGACCACTCCTGTAGGCGGTGCATGGAGCAGTGGTCGCACATGCTCACTACTGCCTCGTCCCTACAAAGGACCTTGGTTCCTCCATTCCCTGAAGCGGTGAACCTCCCAGCATTACCACCCACGGTGATCAGACCTGTCATCTAGGGTACGGTGACCCCTTTAAGGCTCAGGTGACATGATGATTTTGAGAATAGGACATCAAGTAGTGAGACCAAACACCATTGTGCAATTTGTCTGTGACTTGCTATTTTAGTGCTCTGATTCTGCTGTAAAAGAAATATATAAAAAATTACCAAAGTCGCAAAAAAAAAAATCCAACACATATGGAAACATCAGTGACATCGCTGGAGATCATAGTGAGGGGACCATAAGAAATGTCGCCATGTCGTCCAAGCGTAAACGTGCATAAACTCGTGACAGCTTGGTAACGTCAGGCTCCTCTACACTGCACCCGTACAGATTGGTGACATCAGGCTCCTCTACACCGCGCCCCTACATATTGGTGACATCAGGCTCCTCTACACCGCGCCCGTACTGATTGGTAACATCAGGCTCCTGTACACCGCGCCCCTACATATTGGTGACATCAGGCTCCTCTAATAATAATAATAATCTTTATTTTTATATAGCGCTAACATATTACGCAGCGCTTTACAGGTTGCACACATTATCATCGCTGTCCCTGATGGGGCTCACAATCTAAATTCCCTATCAGTATGTCTTTGGAATGTGGGAGGAAACCGGAGTGCCCGGAGGAAACCCACGCAAACACGGAGAGAGCATACAAACTCTTTGCAGATGTTGTCCCAGGTGGGATTAGAACCCAGGACTCCAGTGCTGCAAGGCTGCAGTGCTAACCACTGCGCCACCGTCCTCTACACCGCGCCCATACATATTGGTAACATCAAGCTCCTCTACACTGCGCCCGTACATATTGGTGACATCAGACTCCTATACACCGCGCCCGTACATATTGGTAACATCAGACTCCTCTACACCGCTCCTGTACGGATTGGTGACATCCGGCTCCTCTACACCGCTTCCATATGGATTGGTGACATCAGGCTCCTCTACACCGCGCCCGTACATATTGGTAACATCAGGCTCCTCTACACCGCGCCCGTACATATTGGTGACATCAGGCTCCTCTACACCGCGCCCGTACATATTGGTGACATCAGGCTCCTCTACACCGCGCCCGTACATATTGGTGACATCAGGCTCCTCTACACCGCGCCCGTACATATTGGTGACATCAGGCTCCTCTACACCGCGCCCCTACATATTGGTAACATCAGGCTCCTCTACACCGCGCCTGTACGGATTGGTGACATCAGGCTCCTCTACACCGTGCCCCTACATATTGGTGACATCAGGCTCCTCTACACCGCGCCCGTACATATTGGTAACATCAGGCTCCTCTACACCGCGCCCGTACATATTGGTGACATCAGGCTCCTCTACACCGCGCCCCTACATATTGGTAACATCAGGCTCCTCTACACCGCGCCCGTACATATTGGTAACATCAGGCTCCTCTACACCGCGCCCGTACATATTGGTGACATCAGGCTCCTCTACACCGCGCCCGTACATATTGGTGACATCAGGCTCCTCTACACCGTGCCCCTACATATTGGTGACATCAGGCTCCTCTACACCGCGCCCGTACATATTGGTAACATCAGGCTCCTCTACACCGCACCCGTACATATTGGTAACATCAGGCTCCTCTACACCACGCCCGTACATATTGGTGACATCAGGCTCCTCTACACCGCGCCCGTACTGATTGGTGACATCAGGCTCCTCTACACCGCGCCCGTGCGGATTGGTGACATCAGGCTCCTCTACACCGCGCCCGTACGGATTGGTGACATCAGGCTCCTCTACACCGCGCCCGTACGGATTGGTGACATCAGGCTCCTCTACACCGCGCCCGTACGGATTGGTGACATCAGGCTCCTCTACACCGCGCCCGTACTGATTGGTGACATCAGGCTCCTCTACACCGCGCCCGTACGGATTGGTGACATCAGGCTCCTCTACACCGCGCCCGTACGGATTGGTGACATCAGGCTCCTCTACACCGCGCCCCTACATATTGGTGACATCAGGCTCCTCTACACCGCGCCCGTACATATTGGTGACATCAGGCTCCTCTACACCGCGCCTGTACGGATTGGTGACATCCGGCTCCTGTACACCGCGCCCCTACATATTGGTGACATCAGGCTCCTCTACACCGCGCCCCTACATATTGGTAACATCAGGCTCCTCTACACCGCGCCCCTACATATTGGTAACATCAGGCTCCTGTACACCGCGCCCCTACATATTGGTGACATCAGGCTCCTCTACACCGCGCCCCTACATATTGGTAACATCAGGCTCCTCTACACCGCGCCCCTACATATTGGTAACATCAGGCTCCTCTACACCGCGCCCGTACATATTGGTGACATCAGGCTCCTCTACACCGCGCCCGTACATATTGGTGACATCAGGCTCCTCTACACCGCGCCCGTACTGATTGGTGACATCAGGCTCCTCTACTCCGCGCCCGTGCGGATTGGTGACATCAGGCTCCTCTACACCGCGCCCGTGCGGATTGGTGACATCAGGCTCCTCTACACCGCGCCCGTACGGATTGGTGACATCAGGCTCCTCTACACCGCGCCCCTACATATTGGTGACATCAGGCTCCTCTACACCGCGCCCCTACATATTGGTGACATCAGGCTCCTCTACACCGCGCCTGTACGGATTGGTGACATCAGGCTCCTGTACATCGCGCCCCTACATATTGGTGACATCAGGCTCCTCTACACCGCGCCCGTACATATTGGTGACATCAGGCTCCTCTACACCGCGCCTGTACGGATTGGTGACATCAGGCTCCTGTACACCGCGCCCCTACATATTGGTAACATCAGGCTCCTGTACACCGCGCCCCTACATATTGGTGACATCAGGCTCCTCTACACCGCGCCCCTACATATTGGTAACATCAGGCTCCTCTACACCGCGCCCCTACATATTGGTAACATCAGGCTCCTCTACACCGCGCCCGTACATATTGGTGACATCAGGCTCCTCTACACCGCGCCCGTACATATTGGTGACATCAGGCTCCTCTACACCGCGCCCGTACGGATTGGTGACATCAGGCTCCTCTACACCGCGCCCGTACGGATTGGTGACATCAGGCTCCTCTACACCGCGCCCCTACATATTGGTGACATCAGGCTCCTCTACACCGCGCCCGTACGGATTGGTGACATCAGGCTCCTCTACACCGCGCCCGTACATATTGGTAACATCAGGCTCCCCTACACCACGCCCGTACATATTGGTGACATCAGGCTCCTCTACACCGCGCCCGTACGGATTGGTGACATCAGGCTCCTCTACACCGCGCCCGTATGGATTGGTGACATCAGGCTTCTCTACACCGCGCCCGTACGGATTGGTGACATCAGGCTCCTCTACACCGCGCCCCTACATATTGGTGACATCAGGCTCCTCTACACCGCGCCCCTACATATTGGTGACATCAGGCTCCTCTACACCGCGCCTGTACGGATTGGTGACATCAGGCTCCTGTACACCGCGCCCCTACATATTGGTGAAATCAGGCTCCTCTACACCGCGCCCGTACATATTGGTAACATCAGGCTCCTCTACACCGCGCCCCTACATATTGGTAACATCAGGCTCCTCTACACCGCGCCCGTACATATTGGTAACATCAGGCTCCTCTACACCGCGCCCGTACATATTGGTAACATCAGGCTCCTCTACACCGCGCCCGTACATATTGGTAACATCAGGCTCCTCTACACCGCGCCCGTACATATTGGTGACATCAGGCTCCTCTACACCGCGCCTGTACCGATTGGTGACATCAGGCTCCTGTACACCGCGCCCCTACATATTGGTGAAATCAGGCTCCTCTACACCGCGCCCGTACGGATTGGTGACATCAGGCTCCTCTACACCGCGCCCGTACTGATTGGTGACATCAGGCTCCTCTACTCCGCGCCCGTGCGGATTGGTGACATCAGGCTCCTCTACACCGCGCCCGTACGGATTGGTGACATCAGGCTCCTCTACACCGCGCCCCTACATATTGGTGACATCAGGCTCCTCTACACCGCGCCCGTACGGATTGGTGACATCAGGCTCCTCTACACCGCGCCCCTACATATTGGTGACATCAGGCTCCTCTACACCGCGCCTGTACGGATTGGTGACATCAGGCTCCTGTACACCGCGCCCCTACATATTGGTGAAATCAGGCTCCTCTACACCGCGCCCGTACATATTGGTAACATCAGGCTCCTCTACACCGCGCCCCTACATATTGGTGACATCAGGCTCCTCTACACCGCGCCCGTACGGATTGGTGACATCAGGCTCCTCTACACCGCGCCCGTACATATTGGTAACATCAGGCTCCTCTACACCGCGCCCGTACATATTGGTAACATCAGGCTCCTCTACACCGCGCCCGTACATATTGGTAACATCAGGCTCCTCTACACCGCGCCCGTACATATTGGTGACATCAGGCTCCTCTACACCGCGCCTGTACCGATTGGTGACATCAGGCTCCTGTACACCGCGCCCCTACATATTGGTGAAATCAGGCTCCTCTACACCGCGCCCGTACGGATTGGTGACGTCAGGCTCCTCTACACCGCGCCCGTACTGATTGGTGACATCAGGCTCCTCTACTCCGCGCCCGTGCGGATTGGTGACATCAGGCTCCTCTACACCGCGCCCGTACGGATTGGTGACATCAGGCTCCTCTACACCGCGCCCGTACTGATTGGTGACATCAGGCTCCTCTACACCACGCCCGTACATATTGGTGACATCAGGCTCCTCTACACCGCGCCCGTACGGATTGGTGACATCAGGCTCCTCTACACCGCGCCCGTACATATTGGTAACATCAGGCTCCTCTACACCGCGCCCCTACATATTGGTGACATCAGGCTCCTCTACACCGCGCCCCTACATATTGGTGACATCAGGCTCCTCTACACCGCGCCCGTACATATTGGTAACATCAGGCTCCTCTACACCGCGCCCGTACATATTGGTAACATCAGGCTCCTCTACACCGCGCCCGTACATATTGGTGACATCAGGCTCCTCTACACCGCGCCTGTACCGATTGGTGACATCAGGCTCCTGTACACCGCGCCCCTACATATTGGTGAAATCAGGCTCCTCTACAGCGCGCCCGTACGGATTGGTGACATCAGGCTCCTCTACACCGCGCCCGTACTGATTGGTGACATCAGGCTCCTCTACTCCGCGCCCGTGCTGATTGGTGACATCAGGCTCCTCTACACCGCGCCCCTACATATTGGTGACATCAGGCTCCTCTACAGCGCGCCCGTACGGATTGGTGACATCAGGCTCCTCTACACCGCGCCCGTACTGATTGGTGACATCAGGCTCCTCTACACCGCGCCCGTACTGATTGGTGACATCAGGCTCCTCTACTCCGCGCCCGTACGGATTGGTGACATCAGGCTCCTCTACACCGCGCCCCTACATATTGGTGACATCAGGCTCCTCTACACCGCGCCCGTACGGATTGGTGACATCAGGCTCCTCTACA
Source organism: Ranitomeya variabilis (assembly GCF_051348905.1). Taxonomy (NCBI): domain Eukaryota; kingdom Metazoa; phylum Chordata; class Amphibia; order Anura; family Dendrobatidae; genus Ranitomeya; species Ranitomeya variabilis. Next base: position 212,294,873 of record NC_135239.1, on the reverse strand, counting down.
CCGCGCCCGTACATATTGGTAACATCAGGCTCCTCTACACCGCGCCCCTACATATTGGTAACATCAGGCTCCTCTACACCACGCCCGTACATATTGGTGACATCAGGCTCCTCTACACCACGCCCCTACATATTGGTAACATCAGGCTCCTCTATCTACACTGCGTCTGTAGATATTCCGCATTCACCGCCCCCATTCACCTTACACCAAAAAACTGCACCGGATTTATCGCCGGAGACGCCCTCCATTGATTTTCTGAAAACTCCTGCTGGGCGATAAATCTTTGGCTGCTGCGATTTGCGGAGAAGAAGATGAAACATCGCACTTGTGGCCGAGAAAACCTCATTCAATATTAAATTCCTTATCAAGAGGCGCAAGACAGGGGCAAATTTATGACCAGGGCAATTAATGGGAAATCGTTACCAGGAAGAGAGAGAGTCTGCAGAGAAAGCGGCTGGGCAGAGAGGAGAGGGTCACACGCGGGAGAGAGGAGAGGGTCACACGTGGGAGAGGGTCACACGCGGGAGAGCGGAGAGGGTCACACGCGGGAGAGAGGAGAGGGTCACACGTGGGAGAGAGGAGAGGGTCACATGTGGGAGAGAGGAGAGGGTCACATGTGGGAGAGAGGAGAGGGTCACACGCGGGAGAGCGGAGAGGGTCACATGTGGGAGAGAGGAGAGGGTCACATGTGGGAGAGAGGAGAGGGTCACACGCGGGAGAGCGGAGAGGGTCACATGTGGGAGAGGAGAGGGTCACACGCGGGAGAGAGGAGAGGGTCACACGCGGGGGAGAGGGTCAGAGGAGAGGGTCAGACGCGGGAGAGGGTCAGATGCAGCAAAGAGTCAGATGTGGGAGAGGGTGAGACGGGAGAGGGTCAGACACGGGAGAGAGGAGAGGGTCAGACACAGGAGAAGGTCACACATGGGAGAGAGGGGAGGATCACACACAGGAGAGGGTCAGATGCAGCAAAGGGTCAGACGTGGGAGAGAGAAGAAGGTCAGACGCTGGAGAGAGGAGAGGGTCACACGCGGGAGAAGAGAGGGTCAGACATGGGAGAGGGTCAGACACGGGAGAGAGGAGAGGGTCATACATGGGAGAGGGTCAGACGCGGGAGAGAGGAGGGGGTCATACATGGGAGAGGGTCAGACGCGGGAGAGAGGAGAGGGTCAGACATGGGAGAGAGTCACACGCGGGGAGAGGGTCAGACATAGGAGAGAAAGAAGAGGGTCAAATGTGGCAGAGAGAAGTGGGTCAGACACAGCAGAGAGAGGAGAGGGTCAGCTGCAGCTAAACCTCAGCTTTTCAGGTGCAATGGAGCAGAATGTCTCTGATGTAGCAGAGCTGATGTAGCAGAGCTGTGTTTGTCAGATATATTAATCCTTTGATAGAACTAGTATGGTGAGTTTCTTAGATGTTTCTTAGTGGCATAAAACATCGCAGAGTTGCATTGGTTAGATGTGGCAGAGCTGGGTTTGTCACAAGTAGTAGAACTGAATTTGTCATATAAAGTGATGTATAGCACGATGATCCTTTCTGATGCAGGGGATGGATGAAGTAGACAAATGTAGCAGAGCTGAGTGTCCTGCTCTCTCCCTCTCCTGTGCTTTACACTGCAGCTCTGATCTATCAGGACATGGCTTTGATCACTAGGTGAAGTTTAGCTGAATTGTTTGTTGGGAGTTTTAAATCCACAACTTTCCGGATCGGAGGCTGACACTGCCGTGTCGTGCAAGGAGCGATTTTATTTTTCACTGACTAAATCTGCATGTCAAAAATGGAATCTGCGCAGTTTCTTCTGTAAATCGGATGAGACTCGGCCATTCAAGGCTACAGGTGCATCGAAATAATAATCGGAGGCCGCTTGGATCCGCAGAGCAACATCTGATTGTTGTGGATACATTGTAATTCTGCTGCGTAGGAAACTGGTTGTGTAAATGATTAATGGCTGCGGAGTAAATACGGATTATACACAGATGACAAGTGAGGAAACAGTCGTTCCGACCTTGTGGGTGAAGCTGGCCGCTTCCTCCTGGGCTCCTGTGAACCTGGCATCAGACGTCCGTGTTCCTCGTCTGTGTATCATGCTTCTCCTGCTGATCTGTGTTGTGGCGGTTTTCCCTCCATCCGTCGCTTTCTCCGCGGCTGCGGCAGACACCTGCCGAGTAATGGATGTTGTAGGGCATAGAATAATGAAAGTAAATGGCACAAGTCTCTGCGGCCATTACAAGGCTCAGCAGACACCAGGAGCGGAGCGTCTGCCTCCCCGCTGCGCAGGGCTCGGTCTAACCGTGGATCCGGAGGGGACGCTCAGTCAGGAAAGTGGCTGAAACGTCATTACCGCAGCGCTGGGGACTGTTTGTCGGGTCTAATCAGAGGCCTTCCATAAGAGAAGCCACGGAAAGAGCTGGTGTTCTGGGGACGGCCGCCATCTCCGCGCCCTCCGGATCGGCTCCGTGCAAACATCGGTCAGTGAGAAACAAGAAATTGGAGTTCCATACACATAAATTAGATTAAAAAAGTGTACATTTTATTATGAATACTATTGCACAATTTATCACAATACAATACAACGATGGAACAAACAAGAGACCCTAGTAAGAAACAAGTAAGTCCCAGGCATGAAAGTAAATTGTATAAACCATCACAATGGGACCGGATCGACCCCCTTGGCACTGTGTTACATTCCCCATGGGTAAGCTATCTGGCTATTAAATACACCGCAATTATTATTATTATTATTTATTGTTATAGCGCCATTTATTCCATGGCGCTTTACAAGTGAGGAGGGGTATACATAATAAAAACAAGTACAATAATCTTGAACAATACAAGTCATAACTGGTACAGGAGGAGAGAGGACCCTGCCCGCGAGGGCTCACAATCTACAAGGGATGGGTGAGGATACAGTAGGTGAGGATAGAGCTGGTCGTGCAGCGGTTTGGTTGATCGGTGGTTACTGCGGGTTGTAGGCTTGTCGGAAGAGGTGGGTCTTCAGGTTCTTTTTGAAGGTTTCGATGGTAGGCGAGAGTCTGATGTGTTGTGGTAGAGGGTTCCAGAGTAAGGGTGATACGCGAGAGAAATCTTGTATACGATTGTGGGAAGAGGAGATAAGAGGAGAGTAGAGAAGGAGATCTTGTGAGGATCGGAGGTTGCGTGCAGGAAAGTACCGGGAGACGAGGTCACAGATGTATGGAGGAGACAGGTTGTGGATGGCTTTGTATGTCATGGTTAGGGTTTTGTACTGGAGTCTCTGGGCAATGGGGAGCCAGTGAAGGGATTGACAGAGGGGAGAGGCTGGAGAATAGCGGGGGGACAGGTGGATTAGTCGGGCAGCAGAGTTTAGAATAGATTGGAGGGGTGCGAGAGTGTTTGAGGGGAGGCCACAGAGCAGGAGGTTACAGTAGTCGAGGCAGGAGATGATGAGGGCATGGACTAGGGTTTTTGCAGATTCTTGGTTGAGGAATGAACGGATTCGTGCAATATTTTTGAGTTGAAGTCGGCAGGAAGTGGAAAGGGCTTGGATATGTGGTTTGAAGGAGAGATCAGCGTCAAGGATAACCCCGAGGCAGCGAGCTTGTGGGACTGGGGAGAGTGGGCAGCAATTGTCTTTCTCCTCTGTGGGGGCACTGGTCACTGTGACAGCCTAAGGGCAATGCACCATGTTAAGGACATCCAATGCTCAGGTTAACACTGACCTTATATGAAAAGCATTTGTAGTGGGTGTCAGAAAGATTTATAGCCAGTACGAGCTGCAGTGGTTTATACTAGTACCATTGTGATGGTTTATACAATTTACTTTCATGCCTGGGACTTACTTGTTTCTTACTAGGGTCTCTTGTTTGTTCTATCATTGTATTGTATTGTGATAAATTGTGCAATAGTATTCGTAATAAAATGTACCCTTTTTTAATCTAATTTATGTGTATGGAACTCCAATTTCTTGTTTCTCAATGTGCATTGGGAGTATACACTTACTATCTGGTTACTCTATGGGTAAATACACGAAACCACTTGGATATCATTTGTTACTCTATGGGACCCATGTTCTTTCTGTGAGTTTGAATATATCAAACATCGGTCAGCGTTGCATTCAGAAAAGTGGGACTATTTGTTTTTCTCACTTGTCATCCGTGCACTATCCATTTTGTTTTTTACCGCAGCAGCGATTAATCATTTACACAATGACCATTTATAGTTTCCTATTTTCAGAATTACAATATATCCATAACAATAGGATCGTGCAATATCATGGCTCCGTACGGCATGTGATTTTTTTTCTCGCACCCATAGACTTGAATTGATGAGTTTTACTCCATTTTTGGAGGAAAGTTGTGGTTGCTGCAATTTTTTCACATTCAGATTTAGTCAGTCAAACAAATCCTTCATCGATTCTGCACGGCCTCATTGAATAACATTGGTCCGAGTGCAATCCAGTTTCTGGACTTAAAATACGGTCGTGTGCACGAGCCCTAAAAATGGGAGAAATGGGAGGCTGGTGGCATCGGATCGGCGCTTGTGTGCCCGCCAGATGTGGACTTAGGGGTGCGGGTGCAAGAGCTTCCACCAGACCCTCCGTCACCTACGGAGACACCAGCATTATAAATGACAGATGGGGGAGCAGTTTGCCCTTTTGTGCAGTTTTGCCCAATTCTCAAGCAAATGTTTACCTAGAAAACAACAAAAATAGTTCGTCATCCAGCTGGGGGAGGGGCAGGGTTACTTCCAGATGCCCATACGCCATGCAGTCCTCTGAGGCACAAGGTTTAACCAGGAATTTACACATTTTTTAGGCTGCACCAGAAATTGACAAGTGGTTGCTTGGCATGCAGCTGTTAAAGGTATAGTGCTCTCTGTGGCGTAAAAAGAGTCCCATGAGCCCTGATGCAAAATTTGGACCTGGTCCCCATCCTCCATGTTTGTTAGATTTATGGGCCTTTGTAACATTCTAGATCCTATAAAGACATACAGTATATGTTCACCCTCCATGTACTAATGTCCCCCTTTTTGGCCCCTACCATAATGTCCCATCTCCTGGCCCTGTCCTGTAATAATGTCCCATGTCTTGGCTCTTTCCTGTAATAATGTCCCACATCTTGGCCCCTTCCTGTAATAATGTCCCATCTCCTGGCCCTGTCCTGTATTAATGTTCCACGTCTTGGCCCTTCCTGTAATAATGTCCCATCTCCTGGTTTTATCCTGTATTAATGTCCCACTTGTCGTCCCCTTTGTGTAATAATGTCCCACATCTTGGCCCCTTCCTGTAATAATGTCCCATCTCCTGGCCCTGTCCTGTAATAATGTCCCACTTCTTGGCCCCTTTGTGTAATGTCCCACGTTTTGGCGCCTTCCTGTAATAATGTCCTATGTCTTGGCACCTTTCTATAATAATGCCCCATGTCTTGGCCCCTTCCTGTAATAATGTCCCAGGTCTTGGCCCCTTGTTGTAATAATGTCCCATCTCCTGGCCCTGTCCAGTAATAATGTCCCACTTCTTGGCCCCTTTGTGTAATAATGTCCCACGTTTTGGCTCCTTCCTGTAATAATGTCCTATGTCTTGGCACCTTCCTATAATAATGTCCCACGTCTTGGCCCCTTCCTGTAAAAATGTCCCACGTCTTGGCGCCTTCCTGTAAAAATGTCCTATGTCTTGGCACCTTTCTATAATAATGCCCCATGTCTTAGCCCCTTCCTGTAATAATGTCCCAACGTCTTGGCCCCTTCCTGTAATAATGACCCCTTGTCTTGGCCTGTTCCTGTAATAATGTCCCCCATCCTGGACCCCCTCCTGTTATAATGTCCCCCACCCTGGATATATAGCGAAGTGTTGTCTTTAAACTCATTAGGTGCCATCTGCTAAACAGGTCTTTAACCTGAACTGACCCAAAGACCATGAATGAACCCCAAAAATCATTACTTACTAGGAGACATGATGGAGCCCCATGCTGAGTCCTCAGGATATTAAAAAAACTGTTGCAAATCTGCAGCAGAACCTTCATTTGCAACATTTATGGCACAATTCCCAGCAGCTTTTGTTCCTGTGCATTGAAGTGATGACGTCGCCTGTGACAACCAGCAGCGACATTTGCAGACATTGACGGGTTGCAGATTTTGAAATCCGCTCCTCAGATCAGTTTGTGTAGTAATTCTGCAGCGTGTGGATGAGACTAATGTTCTGCCTGATGTTGTAATCCTCCGAGGATTTTCTGTGCACAAAATCCACCTGGAAAATTTTGCAACATTTCTGTGCTGTGGGATTGTGACAAAAGTGAGTAAAATTTGCTGTTTTTTTCTGCAGCAGATTTCAGTAACACAAAAGATTTACCCCAATCTGGACTTCTATCGATCCCCAGCGTGGAAGTCGTTACTGCAGCTAATTAAAGGTTATGAAGGGGATAATGGAGTAGTGGGAGAGTTCATCCCATCCCTATTCATTAGGAAAGTCCTCGCTCCAGTCCAAGGACTAAATCCTGAGCGTGACATATGGGAATGTGATTATCAGGCACGTTCCTATAAGGCTCCTGTCGCTATGGCAGGAAGGTCAGATGGAAATGGCGCTGTGGCTCGTCCTGAACGTGTCCGGAGGGGCGACAGTCACCAGTGCAGAGAAGCCCATCCGCTCGGACCCTAGCCAGCCATGTGGATGCCGGTGATAAGGCTGTTATGGCTCTTGGCGATATCCTCGTTAATTGTGCTGAAAGTGCAGCGCTGCGATCAAAGGATCGACTCGTAATTACACAATGACTCGTACGTTTCTGATTAAAACATGAGTATTTTATCTACGTCCTCCAGGGAGAAGAAATCACGAGGCAGGAGGAGTCGTGGAATAAAGGAAAGATTAACCTTTAGGATACAACTTTCTGATATTTGGTTGGGTCTCAAGATCTCTGCTTGCTGCCAATGAACAACAGAACCGATCCCAGACCCTGTTCAGATCTTATGTTTAAGGCCCATTTAGATGACCCATGAGAGCGCGGCCTTCGCCCCTTATCGGCAAAATGCTTGTTCGTCGTATGATGGAATCATTTATGGTGGCATTAAATAATTGTTCTCGGCAGCACATCGCCCTGTGTAAACTTATCGGCTTGTATATAGATGCTCGTCGGTCCGTTAATCAAGGTCGACTCATCTGAATGAGCCCCTAATATTGTATTGGGCCTAGAGGTAAATACATCAGAGGGAGCACAAATCTGACGAATTGTTACAATGTATCAATCTGGAGTCCGGAATGTTTATATAATAGAGAACTATTTACAATAAATGTAACAAAAAATACTGACTGTATTTATCCAGGTCTGAGCTTACTACAGCCGCCTACAAAAGCAAGAAGAATATCTACTTCTTACAGACAGCAAGCAGAGATCTTGAGACAGAAAATATGCATAAAATATTTAGAACTGCGTCAATAAGAAACTGGTGTGAGTAGAATTTATTAGGGGCCGGGCGCCTGTTGGCTGAAAAAAAGGCTCAAACTTTGGTGGTTTACGGTATATACCCCACTTGAGAAAAAGATTGTGACTTTTCAGTTTGTTGTTTTTAAACTTTTCATAAAGTTGATGTGGCTCAATTAGATTGTGGCCAGTCACCGCCCTTGCAGAGGTGTGTAGGGTATATATAATATGATTGTTTTATTTACACCATAAATTAGTAGTAATTACAATTGTGATCTATGCCGGATTATATTTGGCACATAGATTTAATGTTCTGGCACATGGATGGCCCAACAATGCGCCAGATTAATTAAAAAATGTGTGTCCATACATTTTTGTGCACCAACGTGAGCGGCGTTTTATTTTATTTAAGTCAGCTTCAACTTTGACTTTATTAAAGTTTAGGGCCCCGATTCATTAATGCATTTGCGCCTGTTTTTTTGTCTTAATTTAAGGCATTTTTCACCTGTTTTTCATTTGAACCTAAATCTTCTTGTCGTTTCTGCCTTTTTTAAAGTCTATCTTATGTATTCATCTGTCTCTTCTAATGTTCACCATTGTGGAAGGAGTGTGATATATATATATATATATATATATATATATATATATGAGAGAGAGAGAGAGAGAGAGAGAGGGAGATCACCTTGCCGTGGTTGATCTTCATTACTGTAAGTTTTATGAAAAACATTTTTTTGAAAAAAATTTGTAAAAAAATATTTTTGAAGTATAATTCATATTGAATATTTGTCTGTGTTTTCACATGGCCTAGATTCATGTACATGTGCTGCTGTGTTTTTTTGTATATATATATATATATATATATATATATATATATATATATGTGTATATATATATATATATGTGTATATATATATATATATATACACGGTATATATACACTCACCGGCCACTTTATTAGGTACACCATGCTAGTAACGGGTTGGACCCCCTTTTGCCTTCAGAACTGCCTCAATTCTTCGTGGCATAGATTCAACAAGGTGCTGGAAGCATTCCTCAGAGATTTTGGTCCATATTGACATGATGGCATCACACAGTTGCCGCAGATTTGTCGGCTGCACATCCCAAAGATGCTCCATACAAGGCAGGATGGATCCATGCTTTCATGTTGTTTACGCCAAATTCTGACCCTACCATCCGAATGTCGCAGCAGAAATCGAGACTCATCAGACCAAGCAACGTTTTTCCAATCTTCTACTGTCCAATTTCGATGAGCTTGTACAAATTGTAGCCTCAGTTTCCTGTTCTTAGCTGAAAGGAGTGGTACCCGGTGTGGTCTTCTGCTGCTGTAGCCCATCTGCCTCAAAGTTCGACGCACTGTGCGTTCAGAGATGCTCTTAGGCCTACCTTGGTTGTAACGGGTGGCGATTTGAGTCACTGTTGCCTTTCTATCAGCTCGAACCAGTCTGCCCATTCTCCTCTGACCTCTGGCATCAACAAGGCATTTCCGCCCACAGAACTGCCGCTCACTGGATTTTTTTTCTTTTTCGGACCATTCTCTGTAAACCCTAGAGATGGTTGTGCGTGAAAATCCCAGTAGATCAGCAGTTTCTGAAATACTCAGACCAGCCCTTCTGGCACCAACAACCATGCCACGTTCAAAGGCACTCAAATCACCTTTCTTCCCCATACTGATGCTCGGTTTGAACTGCAGGAGATTGTCTTGACCATGTCTACATGCCTAAATGCACTGAGTTGCCGCCATGTGATTGGCTGATTAGAAATTAAGTGTTAACAAGAAGTTGGACAGGTGTACCTAATAAAGTGGCCGGTGAGTGTATATATATATATATTTTTATTTATTTTTTTTTATTTTTTCCTGACTCATCAATTCTGACTTTTTTAAAAGTTGCAAAATGTACAGGAGATTTTTAGCACAACAGATTTTTTGGTGCAATTTTTGCAACAATTTGGAAAAAGTTTGACTTTTTATGGTAAAAAAAAAAAATATATATATTATATATACAAAAATATTATTGGTGCAGTCTATGCAACATTCTGCAAAAACAGTGCGTTTTGGCACTAAAGAGTCTCAGCTAATGAAAGAAAAAAAATGATTTTGTGCAAAATTCAATGCACCGTCTTGAAGAATTTGACATACAAGACAAACAAAAAAAAAAAAAAGTGACTTAACAAAAAAATTGCAAATGATGAAATAAGGCTTATGTGACAGCGCTCTGCTAGAAAAGGTCACAAAGTTAGAGTGCACGCTGTTTGCATAAAAAAATGCACCTTTTTTAAACTCCTTCACGCTCTTCATTTTACTAAAAAGTTAGCATGGCTTAATTAAGGGATCTGGCCTCATAGCATCATACTGAAGCAACTAGTAGAATTTTCATTGCAGCTTTGGATGTGATTGGAGCATAAGGCATAACAAGTGTTTGTTGTCTGATGCAGGCTGTTTTATAATACAGAATGGTTGGTTTATTAGTCCCATGAAGGGGAATTAAACATCTATGTAACCTATATCGAATCCGATCGGTTGGCACTAATGTAAGGTCTCTGGTCCTGGCACTATATCCATAAGCAATAATTGATACATCCTGTATCGGATCCGATCAGTTGGCACTAATGTAAGGTCTCTGGTCCTGGCACCATATCCATAAGCAATAATTGATACATCCTGTATCGGATCCGATCGGTTGGCACTAACGTAAAGTCTCCGGTCCTGGCACCTATCCACAAGCGATAATTGATACATCCTTTATCTAATCCGATCGGTTGGCACTAACATAAAGTCTCCGGTCCTGGCACCTATCCATAAGCGATAATTGATACATCCTGTATCGAATCCGATCGGTTGGCACTAATGTAAAGTCTCCAGTCCTGGCACCATATCCATAAGCGATAATTGATACATTCTGTATCGATCCGATCAGTTGGCACTAATGTAAAGTCTCCGGTTCTGGCACCATATCCATAAGCGATAATTGATATATCCTATATCGGATCCGATCGGTTGGCACTAATGTAAAGTCTCTGGTCCTGGCACCATATCACAAGTGATATAATTGATACATTCTGTATTGGATCCGATCGGTTGACACTAATGTAGTCTCCTGGCACCATATCCATAAGCGATAATTGATACATCCTGTATTGGATCCGATCGGTTGACACTAATGTAAGGTCTCCTGGCACCATATCCATAAGCCATAATTGATACATCCTGTATTGGATCCGATCAGTTGGCACTAATGTAAAGTCTCCAGTCCTGGCACCATATCCATAAGCGATAATTGATACAAATGTTACCAGCTCTCCATGTGATTGGCGCCGTCTCATCTAAAGTCTCCTTCTGCCTCTTTATGTCTCGTTCTATGTCATCCCGGGCCTCTTTGTTCCCTCCTCTTCATTCACTGCACCTTTCTTGGCCACAGTTGTTCTTTTTGGCAGGAAAATTAATTAAAAATCTGAGTCTTTATGGTCTAAACAATACGCACCTGTTTCTATCCCTTTTCCAAAGCATCCAGCGCTTCCTACCGCAGCATCGCCGTGTCACTCGGCGCCATTTCCACGGGCTCCATTGTGCTTCCCCCGCTGCGCCTCACACCCTTTCATATGATGGCCCGGACAGACTGAAGGGTCTCCAGGTCTATCCGGTGCACATAGAACTTCTTTATAGGAAGTATTTCATTCCTGGCAGAAGGTTGGAGTTGGGCGCCAATTATATCCCTGACAACACGGATTTTTGTATGATGCTTCCGAGTGCGAATCCGTCTCCTAATCTCTTCTTTCCACACGGCTTATCGGGCGGCTTGCATTTCATTTCAGCTATTTTGCAGCCAGAGGTGAATGAAGAGTTGCAAATCTTTGTGCCGCTGCCGGAATAAAGCTATCTGGGCATATTGTAACGAGGCGACTGAAAGAAGTCTCTATAATTACAGCCCTGTGTAGCCGCTATCTGCAAACGCAGAATGTTCGGGTAAATGAGTTATCGGGCGGCTGTCACTTCTCTTGAAGTTCACACGACTAGTCAAGCTCTGAAATCCAACGATGCAGACGGGCTAAGCCACACGGCATGGTGGAGGAGACGGGCAGGGGACCGCAGATTAAGAGGAAGGATGGCGGCAGGAGGCTCATATAGGAGGAACGGCGTAGAAAACAAAAAGTGCCGCTCACCTGCGCTGTCTGGGGGGTGCACACCGGAGAGTAGAGGCTAGGGGAAAAAAGTTTGGGGCAAGTTTTAAAAAGTTTGAAAATAAGGCAGTCGGTCGTGTAATGAAAGAGACTTGTTACTTCATTCCTTATCATTTTCAAGACTTCTTCTCGCTGTCAATGGAAGGGACCATTCTGAGTTATATGAGAAAACGTAAAGGTCGGCTGTCCTCCCAAACTGAACGTATACACTAGGCGCGTACGTTCTATAAAAACTGCACCATTAGTGCTCTGCTAGCTGCCTACACATCTGCAGAAACTGATGTTTAATCAGACATGCTAATTAGAAGCTTGGTGCACCCTGGGTGTGGCCATGAGGCTCGGTGCACCGTTCCACCTTCTGCACTGGTGACTGGCAGCTCTGGAGTGCCTGGGCTTCTCTGCAGAAGTTGTTCACTGCAGGCAAGTCCGTGCTGTCACTCACCAGTCATGGAAAACCAGTGGGCAGAACAGTGCACCAAGCCTCTTAGCCACGCCCAGGATGCACAGTACACCCTAATTAGCATATTATATTATATTTTGGTTTCTACAGAATGTAAGAAGGATTGCACAAACAGAAAATGTGCAAATTCTGGTACCTGCTTTATTCGCACCATATTTTCCATCGTTTCCCGGTGTTCGGCCACTCTAAAGAGCTTTTTTTGAAAAGTGGGTGGAGCTTAGTGGAAAGGGCGGGGCCTTTCACCTCCCAATAATTATACCGTAATTTACACCAGAAATAAAAATATTCAGGATTTATTATACGTGTCCAGATAAAAAGAAAACTGTGAGAGACGACCGTGACACCCAGAGATAGGACAACTAACTGTGGCCAATATGGGTGTCGCCTCCATTTTATCACCTGTTGCCTTTTAGAAACTAACTAAATTCCACATTCTATGTTTTCCCAATCCTGATTGGTTCCAGAGTTAATACATGAGATCACAGCCCCGCCCATTAGGAGCAGTCAGAATTTGGCACTATGGGGACGGGTTTTTGGGACCATGAAAACGGCACTAAGTTCTCATTTCTTTTCCTATGGAGGCTGATTATCCCCAGGGGGTCAATAATTTGTGCATGGAGCTGCCCTTTATCAGAATGTTTTGCTGCTTCGTCTTTTCTTAATTCTTTCTCCCCTTTTCTTGCAGATTGAGGACATGCAATGGTCCAAAGCAATGCACGAAATCCCACCTTCTGTCTGCAGCCTGCCGTGCAAAATGGGGGAGAGGAAGAAGACGGCCAAAGGCATGCCGTGCTGCTGGCAATGCGACCTGTGTGATGGCTACAGATACCTGCTGGACGAGGTCACCTGCTACCGCTGCGACTTCAACATGCGCCCCAATCGTAACCGCACCGGCTGTGACCCCATCCCCATCATCAAGCTGGAGTGGCACTCGCCCTGGGCCGTGATCCCAGTCTTTCTGGCAATGCTTGGCATCATTGCCACCATCTTTGTCATGGCGACCTTCATACGCTATAATGACACCCCCATCGTCCGAGCCTCCGGGCGGGAGCTCAGCTACGTCCTCCTGACCGGGATCTTTCTCTGTTACATCATCACCTTTCTTATGATCGCCAAACCCGACCTGGCTGTCTGCTCCTTCCGCCGCATTTTCTTAGGATTGGGCATGTGCATCAGTTACGCCGCTCTGCTAACCAAAACCAACCGGATTTACCGCATCTTCGAGCAAGGTAAGAAGTCGGTGACGGCTCCGCGGCTGATCAGCCCCACCTCGCAGTTGGCCATCACCTCCAGTTTGATATCCGTCCAACTTCTGGGAGTTTTTATCTGGTTTGGTGTAAACCCTCCGAACATTATCATCGACTACGGTCCGGAGACAGGGGAACCGGAGCAGAGACGCGGCGTCCTGAAATGTGACATTACGGATCTACAAATCATTTGTTCCTTGGGATACAGCATCCTCCTCATGGTGACTTGTACCGTCTATGCCATCAAGACCAGGGGCGTACCGGAGAATTTCAACGAGGCGAAGCCCATAGGTTTTACAATGTACACAACCTGCATAGTATGGTTGGCTTTCATTCCAATATTTTTTGGAACGTCGCAGTCAGCAGAAAAAGTAAGTGCGCTTTCTTCTAACTTTATTGCATTTTTACTATTTGCAACCTTTTTTGTTTCTAGTTCCAGTGCATTGTGAAAATCAACTTTTAAAATAGTTTTTACTAAAAAAATTTCTTAATTTTTTGAGTTTACATCTCCTATGCCAACTTATGCGTCTCCATGGTAAGAAACTCTGTGTAATCCGACGCCTCCGTCATCGGTTCCTCATCTTCCTTTTCCATTTCTACAGATGAGGACACAGCAACATTTGGCTGCGGGACCAGACTACGGTTTGTTTGTTGTCTGTTACCATGGAGACACATAGCTCTGCATGGGATCTGTACTTAACTAAAAATCTCCTCTGGTATTTTTTTTTTTTTTTTAAGACTATTTGAAAAATTACCATCTTTTTCATGTTTGATGTTCTTGGATGATAAATGGCTGTAAAATCATTCTTACCCTGTAACACGTTTGTGGGATATATTGTATACATCTTTATATATTTGTGTTGCTCTGTATTTCGTATTTCTATGTAAATGTGAGAGACATAAGTAGAAAGCAGCGCGATGATTGGTCACCGACTGGGGGATCAAGATTTCAGGTAAAATTCAGGAGTTTCCCTTTAATTGACTCCCATAAATTACCAAAATAAAATAACCACAAAGCTCTCAGGAACAAATCAGAAACTAACATCACTAAGAGTCTCCATTGTAACATTTAAAGGTGAAAACAATGGCACTCTATCCTGGCACTCTACTCTGTCATGTAACTCTTTCCTAGCACTCTACTATGGCACTCTGTCCTGCCAGTCTATACTCTGTCCTGGCACTCTACTATGGCTCTCTGTCCTACCAGTCTATACTCTGTCCTGACACTCTACCATGGCACTCTGTCCTGCCAGTCTATACTCTGTCCTGGCACTCTACTATGGCTCTCTGTCCTACCAGTCTATACTCTGTCCTGACACTCTACCATGGCTCTCTGTCCTACCGGTCTATACTCTGTCCTGGCACTCTACCATGGCTCTCTGTCCTACCGGTCTATACTCTGTCCTGGCACTCTACCATGGCACTCTGTCCTGCCAGTCTATACTCTGTCCTTGCACTCTACTATGGAACTCTGTCCTGCAAGTCTATGCTCTGTCCTGACACTCTACCATGGCTCTCTGTCCTACCAGTCCATACTCTGTCCTGGCACTCTACTATGGCACTCTGTCCTGCCAGTCTATACTCTGTCCTGCCAGACTATACTCTGTCCTGATGGTCTATACTCTGTCCTGACACTCTACCATGGCTCTCTGTCCTACCAGTCTATACTCTGTCCTGGCACTCTACTATGGCTCTCTGTCCTACCAGTCTATACTCTGTCCTGGCACTCTACCATGGCACTCTGTCCTGCCAGTCTATACTCTGTCCTGGCACTCTACTATGGAACTCTGTCCTGCAAGTCTATACTCTGTCCTGACACTCTACCATGGCACTCTGTCCTGCCAGTCTATACTCTGTCCTGACACTCTACCATGGCTCTCTGTCCTACCAGTCTATACTCTGTCCTGGCACTCTACTATGGCACTCTGTCCTGCCAGTCTATACTCTGTCCTGCCAGACTATACTCTGTCCTGGCACTCTACTATGGCACTCTGTCCTGCCAGTCTATACTCTGTCCTGCCAGACTATACTCTGTCCTGGCACTCTACTATGGAACTCTGTCCTGCCAGTCTATACTCTGTCCTGGCACTCTACTATGGAACTCTGTCCTGCAAGTCTATACTCTGTCCTGACACTCTACCATGTCACTCTGTCCTGCCAGTCTATACTCTGTCCTCTATACTCTGTCCTGGCACTCTACTATGGAACTCTGTCCTGCAAGTCTATACTCTGTCCTGACACTCTACCATGGCACTCTGTCCTGCCAGTCTATACTCTGTCCTGACACTCTACCATGGCACTCTGTCCTACCTGTCTATACTTAGTCCTGACACTCTGTCCTGCCAGTCTATACTCTGTCCTGATGGTCTATACTCTGTCCTGGCACTCTACTATGGAACTCTGTCCTGCAAGTCTATACTCTGTCCTGACACTCTACCATGGCACTCTGTCCTGCCAGTCTATAGTCTGTCCTGACACTCTACCATGGCACTCTGTCCTACCAGTCTATACTCTGTCCTGACACTCTACCATGGCACTCTGTCCTGCCAGTCTATACTCTGTCCTGACACTATACCATGGCACTCTGTCCTGATGGTCTATACTCTGTCCTGACACTCTACCATGGCACTCTGTCCTGATGGTCTATACTCTGTCCTGCCAGTCTATACTCTGTCCTGACACTCTACCATGGCACTCTGTCCTACCAGTCTATACTCTGTCCTGACACTCTACCATGGCACTCTGTCCTGGCAGTCTATACTCTGTCCTGACACTCTACCATGGCACTCTGTCCTGCCAGTCTATACTCTGTCCTGACACTCTACCATGGCACTCTGTCCTGATGGTCTATACTCTGTCCTGCCAGTCTATACTCTGTCCTGACACTCTACTATGGCACTCTGTCCTGCCAGTCTATACTCTGTCCTGACACAATACCATGGCACTCTGTCCTGATAGTCTATATTCTGTCCTGACACTCTACTATGGCACTCTGTCCTACCAGTCTATACTCTGTCCTGGCACTCTACTATGGAACTCTGTCCTGCCAGTCTATACTCTGTCCTGGCACTCTACTATGGAACTCTGTCCTGCCAGTCTATACTCTGTCCTGACACTCTACCATGGCACTCTGTCCTGATGGTCTATACTCTGTCCTGCCAGTCTATACTCTGTCCTGACACTCTACTATGGCATTCTGTCCTGCCAGTCTATACTCTGTCCTGACACTCTACCATGGCACTCTGTCCTGGCAGTCTATACTCTATACTGACACTACTATAGAACTCTGTCCTGCCAGTCTATACTTTGTCCTGACACTCTCTTCTGACATGATATCCTAGTACTCTGCTCTCTGTCCTGGCATTCTAGTATGGCACTCTGTCCTATTATGGCACTATTATGTTTACACCCTGTCTTGACACTGTATCATGGCGCTCTATCCTGGCACTGTATTGTATGCTCTGTTTCAAGTGTTCATCTACTTTTTGCACTCAATTCTGGCACTTTTGTCCTGGCTCTCTATGGTGACACTCTAAAGAAGGACTCTGTCCTTGCACTCTAACCTGTCACCCTGTTGATCTTTTTAGTCTAGAGCAGTCTGTCCTAACATCCTGTCCTGGCGCTCTTATTGCACTTTATTTTTGCACTGTATCTTGGCACTCTAGGCTGACACTCTATCCAGGTGCAATATGTGACAATCTGAGGGTTCAGCTATTTCTCAGTGAAAAGGAAGCTTTCATCAGAAAATGTGTAAATCAGGCTTTTGTATTAAATATATATATATAGGATTCATATTTTTTTTTATTTTGATTACAGGTTTTTAAATTGGAAAAAAAAAAATTTCCAAAAAAAGATATATGTATAACATTTTTTGTTGGAATGTTTTTTTTTCCAATTTAACAATCTGTATTCAAAATCAATAATAATCCTGCAATTCTCACATCGACCACTGGGGATTTTTTATACTCAAACTTCCTGTTGCACATGTATATTAGCTGAAATAGACTCCTCCCCTATCTGTTGTTGAAGCATCTAATGAGCATGTGCAAAAGTCATAGTGAAGGGAGGAGGAGGAGGTGAGCTGTGATATCACTGTGTTATCACAGGCAGGATACAAACTAATCCCAGCTGATAAGGAAACTGCTGAAAACTTCCTGAAATGATTGGAAGTAAGAGTCTTAAAAAGCCTCAGTAACTAGTGAAAATGTTAAGATTTCTAATTTATATATATAAAAAGATTGTGATGTGGATAAATAATTATTACCAACACCTTGATGGGCTCCTCTAGGAGCACTCTGTCCCGGCACTCTGTCTTCTGGTGGTCTCGTGGCCCCTCATATTGGTACCGTCATAGACCCCGTGAAGGAAACGTGGCAGACGATAAATGAATTGTCTAGCTCCTTTAGGGCTGATGGCGTTTTTACTTTTCGGCCTTTTTTTTACATGAGTCACACTTATTTGTTTTAAATGTTTTGGAAACATTTTCTCCGATTTGCCTCCGCAGCCTTCATCACCGTTGCCGTGAAATGTCGGGAGCAAATGTGCCTTTTCGCCTTGTAGTAAATTATTATGTAATGATCTTTTCTGGTAAAATAGCCGGATCGGTACGAAGCGAGCGCATCGGAGCGTCATTCACTAAAACGCCGGGAGAACCCTCTTATTAAGTGATAAAAGGATCTCAGCAGCAAACGTCAAAGTGTTTACCAATGGGATTTGTATTACTGCCGCGCAAAACGAGGACCTTAAGTGTCCGTCCATTAGCGCCTTCCATGCAGCGCGAGAAGCGTCTTCTTCTGCCTTGTTACACAGGGGAGACATATTGGAGCAGGGAAGGAGTCACCGTCAATGTCAGGGAGCCGGAGGATCAGTCTCCTAGGTCCTTCCACACTGCTAAGTGAACCTGCCTGCAAAAGATGGCGAGCGGCCTGCACCGAGCGCGGGGGAGGGGGCGTCCAGGACCGAGCACCAATCCTCCCCCATCAGCCATCAGCTGGTGCAACACAATGATGCAGAAGTGTCATAACACAGGGCTGTATGATCTATGCGATGACATCATGTATGTGCTCTGCTGCCTCTGATGACATCATACAAGTGCACTGCTGCCTCTGATTACATCATTCATGTGCTCTGCTACCTCTGATGACATCATACATGTGCACTGCTGCCTGTGATGACATCATACATGTGTATTGCTGCCTCTGATGACATCATACATGTGCACTGCTGCCTCTGATGACATCATACATGTGTATTGCTGCCTCTGATGACATCATACAAGTGCACTGCTGCCTCTGATTACATCATTCATGTGCTCTGCTACCTATGGTGACATCATACATGTGCATTGCTACCTCTGATGACCTCACTTTGTTTCATAACTAAATGAAAAAAAATATTTACATCAATCAAATTCAGCCCTGGAAACTTTACTGTACGTCACTTCATATGATAATGTTTAGATATTTTGCATCATGTGATGACATCATACATGTACATTGCTGCACGTGATGACTTCATTCATATGTTGCTACTTACTCATTATGCGGGTTTGATTACATCAATGCATATGATGTCCTCATTCCTGGATATTCATGCATGTGGTGACATCATATGTTATTGCTTATGATGACATCACTCATGTACACTGATTTGATGACATCATGTCTATACATTGCAGCATATGATGATGTCATTGATGAGCATCTCTGCCTCACATACACCATATGTCCTTATGAGGGGTGCGCTGCGTCCCCTCTTTTTGTTATGGCGCCATTGTGAATCTGTCATGTGCTACATCTCAGGGACACGAGACCTGAAACGGAGCCGTCAGGGGGCCACAAAGTGGTCACAATGCTGTCACACTCCCCTCCCTCCAGCTCTGCCATCAGTGGGGTACAGTCAGGGGAGTAGCCATAGTGGGTGCAGTCGTTCCTGCGCCCTGGAGCCTAGAGGGGGCCCAAAAAGTCCCTATTGCCCAATTGAAGCGACCGATACCAAAACAGCTGTGACTGTTGGGGACATTTCACCACCATGCAGATGTTGCACATTTTGCTAATATGAGTGACGTCAGCGTGACCTAAATCCCCCCATTGTACAGCGCACGTTCCGTGGGTTGTCTCGCAGGCTTCCTTGGCGCGGCGTCGCTCCCTATTACCCACCTACTCCTACATTAATTAATCAGGCTCCTTTGTAGTTATAAATTATGCACCGCCGCTGTCTTATGAACACACCACCGAAGCTTTGATAGATAAAGGAAACATCTCACTGCGTGTATCTGCCATAGTTACGTCCCGCGCCCACCGTACGCAGACTGTTAATTAGCCATAGTGGCACCGGATCAATAACAATCCGTTCAGCCATTAGACCCATTGTTGCATCTGTTTCAATTCTACCTTGTCAGTTTGATGAATGGGGCCACGTCGTCAGTGGACGGGATTCGGGAATGGAGGGTTGTTTTTGTTTTTTCCTTTTGCTGCAAAATAATTTTCATTAAGATAAAGCAGCCTGGCAGGGATCATCAGAAGAAGGAGTGCAGTGCCGGGGTGGGACGCCGGGCATGGAGGGGATTCAGGGCACGGAGGGGACGCCGGGCATTGAGGGGATGCAGGGCACGGAGGGGACGCCGGGCATGGAGGGGATTCAGGGCACGGAGGGGATGCCGGGCATAGAGGGGATGCAGGGCACGGAGGGGACGCCGGGCATAGAGGGGATGCAGGGCACGGAGGGGACGCCGGGCATAGAGGGGATGCAGGGCACGGAGGGGACGCCGGGCGTGGAGGGGGATGCAGGGCACGGAGGGGGATGCAGGGCATGGAGGGGGTGCAGGGCGTAGAAGAAATGCAGGGCACGGACGGGGGGCGCCGGCACGGAGGGGATGCAGGGCTCGGAGGGGAGGGGCGCCGGCATGGAGGGGATGCAGGGCACGGAGGGGACGCTGGGCATGGAGGGGGTGCAGGGCACAGAAGGGGATGTAGGGCACAGAGGGGGGGGGGCGCCAGCACAGAGGGGATGCAGGGCACAGAGGGGATGCAGGGCACAGAGGGGCGCAGATCACGGAGGGGATGCAGGGCACGGAGGTGATGCAGCACATGGAGAGGTACAGCACCGTGATGCAGGACATGGAGGGGATGCAGGTCACGGAGAGGATGCAGGGCACAGAGGGGATGCAGGGCACGGTGAGGATGCAGGGCACGGAGTGGCGCTGGACACAGAGGGGATGCAGGGCACGGAGGGGGAGCAGGGCACAGAGGTGATGCAGGGCACAGAGGTGATGCAGGGCACGGAGGTGATGCAGGATACGGTGACGATGCAGGGCATGGTGGTATGCAGGGCACGGTAAGAATGCAGGGCATGGAGAGATGCAGGGCACGGTGAGGATGCAGGGCACAGAGGGGATGCAGGGCACAGAGGTGATACAGGACATGGAGGGGTACAGCACCGTGATGCAGGACATGGAGGGTTGCAGGGCACGGAGGGGTTGCAGGGCACGGAGGGGATGCAGGGCACGGAGGGGATGCAGGGCACGGAGGGGGAGCAGGGCACGGAGGGGGGAGCAGGGCACAGAGGTGATGCAGGGCATGGAGGTGATGCAGGGCACAGAGGGTGATGCAGGGGATGCAGGGTACGGAGACGATGCAGGGCATGGTGAGGATGCAGGGCATGGAGAGATGCAGGGCACAGGGGTGATGCAGGGCACAGAGGGGATGCAGGACATGGAGGGGTACAGCACCGTGATGCAGGCCATGGAGGGGATGCAGGGCACGGAGAGATGCAGGGCACAGAGGGGATGCAGGGCATGGAGGGGTACAGCACCGTGATGCAGGACATGCAGGGCATGGAGGAGATGCAGGGCACAGTGAGGATGCAGGGCACGGAGGGGATGCAGGGCACGGAGGGGATGCAGGGCACGGAGTGGCGCGGGTCACAGAGGGGATGCAGACGGTGAAGGGGGCTGGTAAATCGATCTGAAACATGTTGTGGCGAGGAGTCGGATGTTGCCATCTAAGCTCTGCGGGTAGAAACTGAACAATCTTTCTTATATTACGGATATTGATTTTTTTTCTCGACTCTACAAACACAAGCACAACTTCACGGTTAGTTATTTAGTGCAGCACTCGGGTCCTGAATGATTTGTACCTGCTAAATGGGATACAAACCTCCTGACTGTGGCTGCTTGTTTGTAGTTTCAGCGTTAGTGTTCACCCTCTTATCTGATCCATCAGAGACTGGGGCAGGGCAGTTTCTAGCCCAAAAATGACACAGGGCGAGAGTAGGAAATTTCTCCCCCCCCCCCCCCCCCCCCCCGGCACCGAAAATAATAAACATTATTTTTGTGGGCTTGAGTAATAAATAGAGAGCAGGCTTGTATCTTCCCTTTTTTTAATAAATTATAATTTGCCTTTAACTTATATAGAACTTGGGGAAAAGGGACAAGTATGCTAATTATTAACGGTGAGAACAAAGTTGTAGGTAAATAATATCTATTAATTATTTTGGAAACAGATCCTAAAAATTGTAGGTTGCAGATTTATGAGAAACTGACTCTTCTAGATTTAGCCGCTGCAAAAGCATTAATAGCTTCCGAATAATTCAGCTTTTCTGCCAGTTCATTTTCTAATTCCAGGTCACATTTACTAATCTCTTCTAAAAGGAGATTGGCGAGACTTTCCCCAGATGTATCAGTAGCAGGACGATAGCCAATAAAATGTTCCTTTATTGCTACGTGATCATCATCTATATCAACAAATCTTAAGGTGTATGACAACTGTTCAGTGTGACCTGCATCTTGTGTGCAGTCCAACATTATTGAAAAATACTTAGATCTTTTGGCTTTTTCTAGAATACATTTCTTCACCTGAGAGGCCATCAAGCAGATAATTTCATTTTGAATTAAATTTCCACAGTAATGTGTATGGATTTCCTGGGAAGTAATTCGTTTTAAATGATCTCTCATTACTGGTTCAAATTTTCCAAGAAGCTCTATAAGCCCAAGGAAATGTCCATTATTTGGTGTAAACAATGTATTTGACGATCCTCGAAAAGCTAAATTATTGGTTGCCAGGTATACAGTTACTGCCATAACTCTTTCCAACACTTCTCGCCTGGGTGAGGATGCCACCAGACTGCCAAAGATGAGGTAAGTCAGCTGGGCCCCCTCCCGGGTTTCATGCTGTGGGGCATGCCAAATCAGCATGCCCCAAGGGTGGTTGGGGGGGGGGGCAGGTGTGGGGGTCCCCATCCAAAAAAAAAGGCTAGCCCAACCCATCCCATCCCTCAGACCCCCTCACCTGTTCAGTGTGTCAGTGCCCTCTGCCCTCTGAGTCTGAGCGCGCTCAGACTGCTAAATGGGGCTGCTGGGAAGGGAAGGACTAATCCATAGGCAGGGGGTGGGCATTTTTGCTATACTGCTACCACTGTCAGACTAGACTGCAGCCTGTCCTGTCCAGCATTGAAATTGGCAACAGCCAGGCAGCCTAGTCTGACAGTGATAGTGTGTGTGCTTAGCTCTTTGATCACTGTCTCAGGGAGCGCCCGTGCTCAGCCGAGAGCGCGGCGCCCCTGCTATCAGTGTGGGAGTGGCCGAGCTGCCTCATCCTGGCTGTTCATTCTCGCTGTTCATCCAGCGCGGAGCGGAGGTGAGTCATACCTCCCAACTTTTGAAGATGGGAAAGAGGGACAAAGTTTGCGGCGCGCTTTGCGCGCCGCGGCAAATTTTAGGCCACGCCTCTGACCACACCCATTCATAATTAGTCACACCCATATCCACATCCCAACCACACCCATTTAGCACTGCCGATCACACTGTTTCATATACAATAATTATAAACAAAAAAATATGGCCACACAGTGCCCCATACTGTATAATGGCCACACATGATGCTCCATACTGTATAATGAACACACATGACGCTCCATACTGTATAATGGCCACACATGATGCTCCATACTGTATAATGAACACACATGATGCTCCATACTGTATGACCGCACATGATGCTCCATACTGTATAATGACCGCACATGATGCTCCATACTGTATAATGACCCCACATGATGCTCCATACTGTATAATGGCCGCACATGATGCTCCATACTGTATAATGAACACACATGATGCTCCATACTGTATGACCGCAAATGATGCTCCATACTGTATAATGACCGCACATGATGCTCCAGACTGTATAATGACCGCACATGATGCTCCATACTGTATAATGACCCCACATGATGCTCCATACTGTATAATGACCGCACATGATGCTCCATACTGTATAATGACCGCACATGATGCTCCATACTGTATGACCGCAAATGATGCTCCATACTGTATAATGACCGCACATGATGCTCCAGACTGTATAATGACCGCACATGATGCTCCAGACTGTATAATGACCGCACATGATGCTCCAGACTGTATAATGACCGCACATGATGCTCCAGACTGTATAATGACCGCACATGATGCTCCATACTGTATAATGGCCGCACATGATGCTCCATACTGTATAATGGCCACACATGATGCTCCATACTGTATAATGGCCGCACATGATGCTCCATACTGTATAATGGCCACACATGATGCTCCATACTGTATAATGACCGCACATGATGCTCCATACTGTATAATGACCGCACATGATGCTCCATACTGTACAATGACCGCACATGATGCTCCATATTGTATAATGACCGCACATGATGCTCCATACTGTATAATGACCGCACATGATGCTCCATACTGTATAATGGCCACACATAATGCTCCATACTGTATAATGACCGCACATGATGCTCCATACTGTATAATGACCGCACATGATGCTCCATATTGTATAATGACCACACATGATGCTCCATACTGTATAATGACATACAGGCACGCAGCTCACACACAGGCACGCAGCTCACACGCACGCAGCTCACAAACACATGCAGCTTTGACACAAATGCATCACACACGCAGCCATCACACACACACGCAGCCATCACACACACACACACGCAGCCATCACACACACACACACGCAGCCATCACACACACACACGCAGCCATCACACACACACACACACGCAGCCATCACACACACATGCAGCCATCACACACACACGCAGACATCACACACGCAGCCATCACACACACACACACACGCAGCCATCACACACACACGCAGCCATCACACACACGCAGCCATCACACACACACAGCCATCACACACACACAGCCATCACACACACACAGCCATCACACACACACAGCCATCACACACACACAGCCATCACACACACACAGCCATCACACACACGCAGCCATCACACACACACAGCCATCACACACACACGCAGCCATCACACACACGCAGCCATCACACACACGCAGCCATCACACACACGCAGCCATCACACACACGCAGCCATCACACACACACACGCAGCCATCACACACACACGCAGCCATCACACACACAGCCATCACACACACACACGCAGCCATCACACACACACACACACGCGCAGCCATCACACATGCAGCCATCACACACACACGCAGCCATCACACACACACACGCAGCCATCACACACACACACGCAGCCATCACACACACACGCAGCCATCACACACACACACGCAGCCATCACACACACACACACGCAGCCATCACACACACACACACGCAGCCATCACACACACACAGCCATCACACACACACACGCAGCCATCACACACACGCAGCCATCACACACACACACACGCAGCCATCACACACACACAGCCATCACACACACACACGCAGCCATCACACACACACACGCAGCCATCACACACATCACACACACACAATCTCCTCTGTGATGCAGGGGCGGCTGATGTCCATGTGCAGCTCTCTGCTGAAGTCTTCAGTCTCCTGCTCACAGCTCTGCACTATCCCGGCACCTCCCCCGTCTCTCCTTCTCTGCCGGGATAGCAGCTAAGAGCAGAAGCCGGAGCTCCGTGCACACACAGCCAGAGGTAGTGAATCGCTGACCTTTCTTCTTGATTGCTGCAGGCTCTCTCCTTCAGCGTGGCAGCGCCGCACAGGGGGCGGGAGGGGGGGGGGGTGTTGCGCGGGCGGTCAGGAGGCAGCTTTTATATAAAAAAAAAAAAAAACAGGCTCTCTCTACGTCCCGGAAGTGGGCGGGGCTTCACCGGCGGCCGCAAATTCGGGATTTTAAATGCCCGAAGCGGGACAGCGGGACCCCGGTGCCAAAGCGGGACTGTCCCGCTGAAATCGGGACGGTTGGGAGGTATGGGTGAGTGGCGGCGCCGAGGTGGCCGCAACCATTATGTGCGGTGCGGGGGGGGGGGCGCGGCGACGCGAGGCGATGATCTGACCGCTCAGCTGTCAGATTTGCAGCTGAGTTCGGGCAGGGCGCGCCCGCGCTCAGCACTGAGCGCGGCATCCGCGCCCCTGACAGCCCTTAAACAGCAGCAGCAGCGGGCAGGGGACCACCGGGGCCCGAGGCCTCTCCTGCGCCCCCCGGCCCCACGGCGCCCCGTGTGGCCGCCCTGCCCGCCCTGTTGAAGAAACGGCCCTGGACTGGGGTGCAGCTTGGTTGCCCCCTCTTCTGCACACCTGCTATGGGGAAGGAAGGCCAAGAGCTGACGCCTCACTGCTCTCACACATCCATTAGCAGCCGCACAGTTTGTCTCTATAGTGCATGGGCAAACTAGGCAGCGGCCTAGGGCAATGTAGTCTAGGGGCGGAAAATAAAACCCTCAATGCATATTGAGCTAAACAAAGGACAAAGGATTTAACCCCTTAAGCCCCGAGGGTGGTTTGCACGTTAATGACCGGGCCAATTTTTACAATTCTGACCACTGTCTCTTTATGAGGTTATAACTCTGGAACGCTTCAATGGATCTTGGCGATTCTGACACTGTTTTCTCGTGACATATTGTACTTCATGATAGTGGTAAAATTCGATATAACTTGTGTTTATTTGTGAAAAAAATGGAAATTTGGCGAAAATTTTGCAATTTTCCAACTTTCAATTTTTATGCCCTTAAATTACAGACATATGTCACGCAAAATACTTAATAAGTAACATTTCCCACATGTCTACTTTACATCAGCACAATTTTGGAACCAACATTTTTTTTTTTGTTAGGGAGTTATAAGGGTTAAAAGTTGACCAGAAATTTCTCATTTTTACAACACCATTTTTTTTTAGGGACCACATCACCTTTGAAGTCATTTTGAGGGGTCTATATGATAGAAAATACCCAAGTGTGACACCATTCTAAAAACTGCACCCCTCAAGGTGCTCAAAGCCACATTCAAGAAGTTTATTAACCCTTCAGGTGTTTCACAGGAATTTTTGGAATGTTTAAATAAAAATGAACATTTAACTTTTTTTCACATAAAATTTATTTCAGCTCCAATTTGTTTTATTTTACCAAGGGTAACGGGAGAAAATGGACCCCAAAAGTTGTTGTACAACTTGTCCTGAGTACGCTGATACCCCATATGTGGGGGTAAACCACTGTTTGTGCGAACAGCAGAGCTCGGAAGGAAAGGAGCGCCATTTTTAATGCAAAATTTACTGGAATTGAGATGGGACGCCATGTTGCGTTTGGAGAGCCCCTGATGTGCGTAAACATTGAAACCCCCCCACAAGTGACACCATTTTGGAAAGTAGACCCCTTAAGGAACTTATCTAGATGTGTGGTGAGCACTTTGACCCAACAAGTGCTTCACAGAAGTTTATAATGCAGAGCCGTAAAAATAAAAAATCATATTTTTTCACAAAAATGATCTTTTCGCCCCCAATTTTTTATTTTCCCAAGGGTAAGAGAAGAAATTGGATTCCAAAAGTTGTTGTGCAATTTGTCTTGAGTACGCTGATACCCGATATGTGGGGGTAAACGACTGTTTGGGCGCATGGCAGAGCTCGGAAGGGAAGGAGCGCCGTTTGACTTTTCAATGCAAAATTGACTGGAATTGAGATGGGACACCATGTCGCGTTTGGAGAGCCCCTGATGTGCCTAAACATTAAGACCCCCCCACAAGTGACACCATTTTGGAAAGTAGACCCCCTAAGGAACTTATCTAGATGTGTTTTGAGAGCTTTGAACCCCCAAGTGTTTCACTACAGTTTATAACGCAGAGCCGAGAAAATGAAAATTCTTTTTTTTTTTTCACAAAAATGATTTATTAGCCCCCAGTTTTGTATTTTCCCAAGGGTAACAGGAGAAATTGGACCCCAAAAGTTGTTGTCCAATTTATCCTGAGTACGCTGATACCCCGTATGTGGGGGGGAACCACTGTTTAAGCGCATGGCAGAGCTCGGAAGGGAAGGAGCACCATTTGGAATGCAGACTTAGATGGATTGGTCTGCAGGCGTCACGTTGCATTTGCAGAGCCACTGATGTACCCAAACAGTACAAACACCCCCCACAAGTGACCCCATATTGGAAACTAGACCCCCCAAGGAACTTATCTAGATATGCTGTGAGAACTTTGAACCCCCAAGTGTTTCACTACAGTTTACAACGCAGAGCCGTGAAAATAAAAAATATTTTTTTTTCCACAAAAATGATTTTTAGCCCCCCAAATTGTTATTTTCCCAAGGATAACAAGAGAACTTGGACCCCAAAAGTTGTTGTCCAATTTGTCCCGAGTACGCTGATACCCCATATGTTGGGGTAAACCCCTGTTTGGGCGCACGGGAGAGCTCGGAAGGAAAGGAGCACTGTTTTACTTTTTCAACGCAGAATTGGCTGGAATTGAGATCGGACACCATGTCGCGTTTGGAGAGCCCCTGATGTGCCGAAACAGTGGAAACTCCCCAATTCTACCTGAAACCCAATCCAAACACACCCCTAACCCTAATCCCAGCGGTAACCCTAACCACACCCCTAACCCTGACACACCCCTAACCCTAATCCCAACCGTAAATGTAATCCTAACTTTAGCCCCAACCCTAACCCTAACTTTAGCTCCAACCCTAGCCCCAACCCTAACCCTAGCCCTAACGCTAGCCCTAACCCTAACCCTAGCCCTAATCCTAATGGGAAAATGGAAATAAATACATTTTTTTAATTTTATTATTTTTCCCTAACTAAGGGGGTGATGAAGGGGGGTTTGATTTACTTTTATAGCGTTTTTTTATATCGGATTTTTATGATTGGTAGCTGTCACACACTAAAAGACGCTTTTTATAGCAAAAAAGTTTTTGCGTCTCCACATTTTGAGACCTATATATAGAGTCATGTGAGGTCTTGTTTTTTGCGGGACGAGTTGACGTTTTTACTGTTAACATTTTCAGGCACATGACATTTTTTGATCGCTTTTTATTCTAATTTTTGTGAGGCAGAATGACCAAAAACCAGCTATTCATGAATTTCTTTTGGGGGAGGCGTTTATACCGTTCCATATTTGGTAAAATTGTTAAAGCAGTTTTATTCTTCGGGTCAGTACGATTACAGCGATATCTCATTTATATCATTTTTTTATGTTTTGGCGCTTTTATACATTAAAAGCTATTTTATAGAAAAAATAATTATTTTGGCATCACTTTATTCTGAGGACTATAACTTTTTTATTTTTCTGCTGATGATGCTGTATGGCGGCTTGTTTTTTGCGGGACAAGATGATGTTTGCAGCGGTACCATGGTTATTTATATCCATCTTTTTGATCGCGTTTTATTCCACTATTTGTTGAGCGGTATGATAATAAAGCGTTGTTTTTTGGCTCGTTTTCTTTCTTTTTTCTTACGGTGTTCACTGAAGGGGTTAACTAGTGATATAGTTTTATAGATCGGGCCGTTACGGACGCGGCGATACTAAATATGTGTACTTTTATTGTTTTTTTTTTTATTTAGATAAAGAAATGTATTTATGGGAATAATATTTTTTATTTATTTATTTAGGATTTTTTTTTTTTTTTACACATGTGGATTTTTTTTTTTTTTTACTTCTTACTTTGTCCTGTGGGGGGGCATCACAGATGCTGATCTGACAGTTTGCACAGCACTCTGTCAGATCAGCGAGCTGACCGACAGCGCTGCAGGCTTACCAGCGCCTGCATTGGACCCGGAGGTAATCTCTGCAGGACCCGGATGCAGCCCCGCGGCCATTTTGGATCCGGGGCCTGCAGGGATAGGAGGTAAGAGACGCTCGGAGCAACGCGATCACATCGCGTTGCTCCGGGGGTCTCAGGGAAGCACGCAGGGAGCCCCCTCCCTGCGCGATGCTTCTCTATACCGCCGAAACACTGCGATCATGTTTGATCGCAGTGTGCCGGGGGTTAATGTGTCGGGGGCGGTCCGTGACCGCTCCTGGCACATAGTGCCGGATGTCAGCTGTGATAGTCAGCTGACACCCAGCCGCGCTCCCCCCCCTGTGAGCGTGGCCGATCGCATAGGATGTACTATCCCGTCACTGGGAATTAAGTCCCAGGTCTCCTCGACTGGATAGTATGTCATATGGGATTAAGGGGTTAAAGAGAAAATGATATCAGAAAATGACAACTGTTCATTAATTTTATTATTGGTAAATGTGGATTATATATATACAGTCATGGCCAAAAGTATTGACACCCCTGCAATTCTGTCAGATAATACTCAGTTTCTTCCTGAAAATGATTGCAAACACAAATTCTTTGTTATTATTATCTTCATTTAATTTGTCTTAAATGAAAAAAAACACAAAAAGACTTGTCCTAAAGCCAAATTGGATATAATTCCACACCAAACATAAAAAGGGGGTGGACAAAAGTATTGGCACCGTTCGAAAAATCATGTGATGCTTCTCTAATTAGTGTAATTAACAGCCCCTGTAACTGACCTGTGGCACCTAACAGGTGTTGGCAATAACTAAATCACACTTGCAGCCAGTTGACATGGATTAAACAAATCCAAAACAAGAAAAAACGGAAGTAAAACGTCCTATTTTTCTCAAAAACAGGTATACTTTATTGAGTGTTTAAAACTACCATGAAACACAAGTTAAAAAATGGAGACAGCATATACAAAAAACCGCACATAACCTTCACATGCAACACATGTTATATATATGTTTGGGTGTATACAGGCATATGGGGAACTTCTTCAGACAATTTTAGTGCCCCTTTATTAAATGGCTAAGCCTCTCACAATGCCTTATTCACGTATTTGGAGCTACCCCAGTATTAAGTGAAGGCGATTATCCCTGCGAAGGTGTTGTGCTGGCATATATGATAAAGTAAAGTGCTTAGTGCATTGTGCTAAACTTTTGTCCACACCTCACCTCCACAGCAATATCACAGTCACCAATGGGGAATCCTATTACTGCATATAGCCTATTTGGCCCCATACATCTGCATACAAACATGTTAAATAGCTGAATAAGTAGTACAAGTTCTGTTACATGACCTGTTTTGTGCGATCCTGAGCCCCAACGCGCGTTTCGCGTTAGCTTCGTCCGGGGGTATGTGCCTGTATACACCCAAACATATATATAACATGTGTTGCATGTGAAGGTTATGTGCGGTTTTTTGTATATGCTGTCTCCATTTTTTAACTTGTGTTTCATGGTAGTTTTAAACACTCAATAAAGTATACCTGTTTTTGAGAAAAATAGGATGTTTTACTTCCGTTTTTTCTTGTTTTGGATTTGCTGACTTTATGGAAGTGTCACTTATATAGGCCTGAAGTTCTATATATGCAAATATTGACATGGATTAAAGTTCACTCAACCTCTGTCCTGTGTCCTTGTGTGTACCACATTGAGCATGGAGAAAAGAAAGAAGAGCAAAGAACTGTCTGAGGACTTGAGAAACCAAATTGTGAGGAAGCATGAGCAATCTCAAGGCTACAAGTCCATCTCCAAAGACCTGAATGTTCCTGTGTCTACCGTGCCCAGTGTCATCAAGAAGTGTAAAGCCCATGGCACTGTGGCTAACCTCCCTAGATGTGGATGGAAAAGAAAAATTGACAAGAGATTTCAACGCAAGATTGTGCGGATGTTGGATAAAGAACCTCGACTAACATCCAAACAAGTTCAAGCTGCCCTGCAGTCCGAGGGTACAACAGTGTCAACCCGTACTATCCGTCGGTGTCTGAATGAAAAGGGACTGTATGGTAGAAGACCCAGGAAGACCCCACTTCTTACCCCAAGACATAAAAAAGCCAGGCTGGAGTTTGCCAAAACTTACCTGAAAAAGCCTAAAACGCTTTGGAAGAATGTTCTCTGGTCAGATGAGACAAAAGTAGAGCTTCTTGGGCAAAGGCATCAACATAGAGTTTACAGGAGAAAAAAAGAGGCATTCAAAGAAAAGAGCACGGTCCCTACAGTCAAACATGGCGGAGGTTCCCTGATGTTTTGGGGTGGCTTTGCTGCCTCTGGCACTGGACTGCTTGACCGTGTGCATGGCATTATGAAGTCTGAAGACTACCAACAAATTTTGCAGCATAATGTAGGGCCCAGTGTGAGAAAGCTGGGTCTCCCTCAGAGGTCATGGGTCTTCCAGCAGGACAATGACCCACAACTCACTTCAAAAAGCACTAGAAAATGGTTTGAGAGAAAGCACTGGAGACTTCTAAGGTGGCCAGCAATGAGTCCAGACCTGAATCCCACAGAACACCTGTGGAGAGATCTAAAAATGGCAGTTTGGAGAAGGCACCCTTCAAATATCAGGGACCTGGAGCAGTTTGCCAGAGAAGAATGGTCTAAAATTCCAGCAGAGCATTGTAAGAAACTCATTGATGGTTACCGGAAGCGGTTGGTCGCAGTTATTTTGGCTAAAGGTTGTGCAACCAAGTATTAGGCTGAGGGTGCCAATACTTTTGTCTGGCCCATTATTGGAGTTTTGTGTGAAATGATCAATGTTTTGCTTTTTGCTTCATTCTCTTTTGTGTTTTTTCATTTAAGACAAATTAAATGAAGATAATAATACCCAAGAATTTGTGTTTGCAATCATTTTCAGGAAGAAACTGAGTATTATCTGACAGAATTGCAGGGGTGTCAATACTTTTGGCCATGACTGTATAAAACATTACCAGCAATAGACAGATGCTGCCCCTATATCTTTTACTGAAGCGTTTAACCCCTTCACCCCCAAGGGTGGTTTGCACGTTAATGACCGGGCCAATTTTTACAATTCTGACCACTGTCCCTTTATGAGGCTATAACTCTGGAACGCTTTGACGGATCTTGGCGATTCTGACATTGTTTTCTCGTGACATATTGTACTTCATGTTAAATGTAAAATTTATTCGATATAACTTGCGTTTATTTGTGAAAAAAATGGAAATTTGGCGAAAATTTTGAAAATTTTGCAATTTTCCAACTTTGAATTTTTGTGCCCTTAAATCACAGACATATGTCACGCAAAATACTTAATAAGTAACATTTCCCACATGTCTACTTTACATCAGTACAATTTTGGAACCAAAATTTTTTTTTGTGACGGAGTTATAAGGGTTAAAAGTTGACCAGCAATTTCTCATTTTTACAACACCATTTTTTTTTAGGGACCACATCTCATTTGAAGTCATTTTGAGGGGTCTATATGATAGAAAATACTCAAGTGTGACACCATTCTAAAAACTGCACCCCTCAAGGTGCTCAAAACCACATTCAAGAAGTTTATTAACCCTTCAGGTGTTTCACAGGAATTTTTGGAATGTTTAAATAAAAATGAACATTTAACTTTTTTTCACACAAAATTTATTTCAGCTCCAATTTGTTTTATTTTACCAAGGGTAACAGGAGAAAATGGACCCCCAAAGTTGTTGTACAATTTGTCCTGAGTACGATGATACCCCATATGTGGGTGTAAACCATTGTTTAGGCGCATGGCAGAGCTTGGAAGGGAAGGAGCGCCATTTGACTTTTCAATGCAAAATTGACTGGAATTGAGATGGGACGCCATGTTGCGTTTGGAGAGCCCCTGATGTGCCTAAACATTGAAACTCCCTACAAGTGACACCATTTTGGAAAGTAGACCCCCTAAGGAACTTATCTAGATGTGTGGTGAGCACTTTGACCCACCAAGTGCTTCACAGAAGTTTATAATGCAGAGCCGTAAAAATAAAAAATCATATTTTTTCACAAAAATGATCTTTTCGCCCCCAATTTTTTATTTTCCCAAGGGTAAGAGAAGAAATTGGACCCCAAAAAATGTTGTGCAATTTGTCCTGAGTACGCTGATACCCCATATGTGGGTGTAAACCATTGTTTGGGCGCATGGCAGAGCTTGGAAGGGAAGGAGCGCCATTTGACTTTTCAATGCAAAATTGACTGGAATTGAGATGGGACGCCATGTTGCGTTTGGAGAGCCCCTGATGTGCCTAAACATTGAAACTCCCTACAAGTGACACCATTTTGGAAAGTAGACCCCCTAAGGAACTTATCTAGATGTGTTTTGAGAGCTTTGAACCCCCAAGTGTTTCACTACAGATTATAACGCAGAGCCGTGAAAATAATTTTTTTTTTTTTCTCAAAAATGATTTTTTAGCCCCCAGCTTTGTATTTTTACAAGGGTAACAGAATAAATTGGACCCCAAAATTTGTTTTCCAATTTGTCCTGAGTACGCTGATACCCCATATGTGGGGGGGAACCACTGTTTGGGCGCATGACAGAGCTCGGAAGGGAAGGAGCGCCATTTGGAATGCAGACTTAAATGGATTGGTCAGCAGCCGTCACGTTGCATTTGCAGAGCCCCTGATGTACCCAAACAGTACAAACCCCCCACAAGTGACCCCATATTGGAAACTAGACCTCCCAAGGAACTTATCTAGATGTGTTTTGAGAACTTTGAACCCCCAAGTGTTTCACTAAAGTTTATAGCGCAAAGCCGTGAAAATAAAAATTCTTTTTTTTTTTTCACAAAAATGATTTTTTAGCCCCCAGTTTTGTATTTTCACAAGGGTAACAGGATAAATTAGACCCCAAAAGTTGTTGTCCAATTTGTCCTGAGTACGCTGATACCCCATATGTCGGGGGGAACCACTGTTTGGGCGCATGACAGAGCTCGGAAGGGAAGGAGCGCCATTTGGAATGCAGCCTTAAATGGATTGGTCTGCAGGCGTCACGTTGCATTTGCAGAGCCCCTGATGTACCCAAACAGTACAAACCCCCCACAAGTGACCCCATATTGGAAACTAGACCCCACAAGGAACTTATCTAGATGTGTTGTGAGAACTTTGAACCCCCAAGTGTTTCACTACAGTTTATAATGCAGAGCCGTGAAAATAAAACATCTTTTTTTTCCCACAAAAATGATTTTTAGCCCCCCAAATTTTTATTTTCCTAAGGATAACAAGAGAACTTGGACCCCAGAAGTTGTTGTTCAATTTGTCCCGAGTACGCTGATAACACATATGTTGGGGTAAACCCCTTTTTGGGCGCACGGGAGAGCTCGGAAGGGAAGGAGCACTGTTTTACTTTTTCAACGCAGAATTGGCTGGAATTGAGATTGGACGCCATGTCGCGCTTGGAGAGCCCCTGATGTGCCTGAACAGTGGAAACTTCCCAATTCTACCTGAAACCCTAACCCAAACACACCCCTAACCCTAATCCCAACGGTAACCCTAACCACACCCCTAGCCCTGACACACCCATAATTCTAATCCCAACCCTAATCCAAACGTAAATGTAATCCTAACCCTAACTTTAGCCCCAACCCTAACTTTAGCCCCAACCCTAACTTTACCTCCAACCCTAGCCCTAACCCTAACCCTACCCCTAACCCTAAACGTGACTGAAATACGTGGCACTGAAATACGTGGCACTGAAATACGTGGCACTGAAATACGTGGCACTGAAATACGTGGCACTGAAATACGTGATACGTGGCACTTAAATACGTGGCACTGAAACACGTGGCACTGAAATACGTGGCACTGAAATATGTGGCACTTAAATAAGTGGCACTGAAATATGTGATATGTGGCACTGAAATACGTGGCACTGAAATACGTGGCACTGAAATACGTGGCACTGAAATACGTGGCACTGAAATACGTGGCACTGAAATATGTGATACGTGGCACTGAAATACGTGGCACTGAAATACGTGCAACTGAAATACGTGGTACTAAAATATGTGGCACTGAAATACGTGATACGTGGCACTGAAATACGTGGCACTGAAACACGTGGCACTGAAATACGTGATACGTGGCACTGAAATACATGGCACTGAAATACGTGGCACTGAAATACGTGGCACTGAAATACGTGGCACTATGACTGTCAGAAAATGTTCATTAAACGGTTAGGGGTGAGGTTAGGGGTAGAGTTAGGGTTAGGGTTTGGATCCCTTTATCACCTTGATGGTGGTGGGTGGCTTTTCAGTGTGTTTTCTGTTTTTTTCGATAAAAATGCATGCGTTTTTAACGCAAACAAACGCATGTGCTTAAAAACGCAAGAAAATACTGCAGGTTGTATTTCTGAAAATGAACGCATGCAGAAAAAAAACGCATGCGTTTGAAAACGCGACCAAACGCGTACAAAAAAACCGCATGCGTTTTCAATGTTAAATATAGGGAAAAAACGCATGCGTTTTTTTGTGCAAAAAACGCTGCAGACAAAAACGCAAGTGTGAAACCAGCGACGCTTTTTATAGCAAAAAAGTTTTTGCGTCTCCACATTTTGAGACCTATAATTTTTCCACATTTGCTCCACAGAGTCATGTGAGGTCTTGTTTTTTGCGGGACGAGTTGACGTTTTTATTGGTAACATTTTCGGACACGTGACCGTTTTTGATCGCTTTTTATTCCGATTTTTGTGAGGCAGAATAACCAAAAACCAGCTATTCATGAATTTCTTTTGGGAGAGGTGTTTATACCGTTCTGCGTTTGGTAAAATTGATAAAGCAGTTTTATTCTTCGGGTCAGTACGATTACAGCGATACCTCATTTATATCATTTTTTTATGTTTTGACGCTTTTACACGATAAAAACTATTTTATAGAAAAAATAATTATTTTGGCATCGCTTTATTCTGAGGACTATAACTTTTTTATTTTTTTGCTGATGATGCTGTATGGCGGCTCGTTTTTTGCGGGACAAGATGACGTTTTCAGCGGTACCATGGATATTTATATCAGTCTTTTTGATCGCGTGTTATTCCACTTTTTGTTCGGCGGTATGGTAATAAAGCGTTGTTTTTTGCCTCGTTTTTTTTTTTTTTTTCTTACGGTGTTTACTGAAGGGGTTAACTAGTGTGGCAGTTTTATAGGTTGGGTCATTACGGACGTGGCGATACTAAATATGTGTACTTTTATTGTTTTGTTTTTTTTAATTTAGATAAAGAAATGTATTTATGGGAATAATATTTTTTTTTTTTTTTCATTATTTTGGAATATTTTTTTTTATATTTTTTTACACATTTGGAAATTTTTTTTTTTACTTTTTTACTTTGCCCCAGGGGGGGACAATACAGATCGGTGATCTGTCAGTTTGCATAGCACTCTGACAGATCACCGATCTGATTGAAGTGCAGGCTGCTTCACAGTGCCTGCTCTGAGCAGGCTTCTGTGAAGCCACCTCCCTCCCTGCAGGACCCGGATCCGCGGCCATCTTGGATCCGGGTCTGGAGCAGGCAGGGAGGGAGGTAAGACCCTCGCAGCAACGCGATCACATCGCGTTGCTGCGGGGGGCTCAGGGAAGCCCGCAGGGAGCCCCCTCCCTGCGCGATGCTTCCCTGCATCGCCGGCACATCGCGATCATGTTTGATCGCGGTGTGCCGGGGGTTAATGTGCCGGGGGCGGTCCGTGACCGCTCCTGGCACATAGTGCCGGATGTCAGCTGCGATATGCAGCCGACACCCGGCCGCGATCGGCCGCGCTCCCCCCGTGAGCGCGGCCGATCGGCTATGACGTACTATCCCGTCGGCGGTCATACGGGCCCACCCCACCTCGACGGGATAGTACGTCAAATGTCGGGAAGGGGTTAATAAGTGTGTGCTAAGGTTGTTGTGGAGGGAAGGGGAGGAGGTGAGCTGTGACACCACCTATTGTGAATGGTGGATCCTGTGTTATCCACTGTATATAGAGGTGTTATCAGTCATTGTACAGGAGGAGGAGGAGGTGAGCTGTGACATCACCTATTGTGAATGGTGGATCCTGTGTTATCTGCTGTATATAGAGGTGTTATCAGTCATTGTACAGGAGGAGGAGGAGGTGAGCTGTGACATCACCTATTGTGAATGGTGGATCCTGTGTTACCTACTGTATATAGAGGTGTTATCAGTCATTGTACAGGAGGAGGAGGTGAGCTGTGACATCACCTATTGTGAATGGTGGATCCTGTGTTATCCACTGTATATAGAGGTGTTATCAGTCATTGTACAGGAGGAGGAGGAGGTGAGCTGTGACACCACCTATTGTGAATGGTGGATCCTGTGTTATCTGCTGTATATAGAGGTGTTATCAGTCATTGTACAGGAGGAGGAGGTGAGCTGTGACATCACCTATTGTGAATGGTGGATCCTGTGTTATCCACTGTATATAGAGGTGTTATCAGTCATTGTACAGGAGGAGGAGGTGGTGAGCTGTGACATCACCTATTGTGAATGGTGGATCCTGTGTTATCCACTGTATATAGAGGTGTTATCAGTCATTGTACAGGAGGAGGAGGTGAGCTGTGACATCACCTATTGTGAATGGTGGATCCTGTGTTATCCACTGTATATAGAGGTGTTATCAGTCATTGTACAGGAGGAGGAGGAGGTGAGCTGTGACATCACCTATTGTGAATGGTGGATCCTGTGTTATCCACTGTATATAGAGGTGTTATTAGTCATTGTACAGGAGGAGGAGGAGGTGAGCTGTGACATCACCTATTGTGAATGGTGGATCCTGTGTTATCTACTGTAAGTAGAGGTGTAGAGAAACGGGGTCAGTGGGTGCTCTCGTCCGCTGGCCCGGCTGTCTTTAGCAAGACTGCATGGACCATGGCTCATACCACTGAACGCCCGCTCTATCTCCCCGTCGGCAATACACTACACAGACAACACAGGGTTAAGGTAAAACAGTGTGGAAATACTTTATTGAACCACAACACATAATAGCAAACAGAACAATCTCACCATGGCTGGAATTGTTTGGTTACATGGGCGCATATAAAATATCACTGCGTCTCCATGTATTTCCAATATGACATGATGTCAGAGCTCCCAGGGTCGCTACTCCATCTGTGGATGCATGCACAGAGAAGGGGTAACACAAGCATAGGGAGATGACCAAGATCTGTCCATAGAGTCCATACAACGTCCAAAGCCAGTTGACAGGAGAGTCACCACCTGGCTTATCTGACCATCCCTATGGAACCAGGTGACCAGCGGATCCCAACCCTGGCTTTCTCCAAACATATCCTTGGTTCAGAGATGGTCACTGGATCAGATCTGTGTCCTTCCAACCGGAGCTGAAAACCCCTGGGTTGTGTCCTATAGAATCATAGATCAGTGTCCCTCATGATGGGGCCATGATGAATTGGCTGCTGTTCTTTCTTCTGTCTGTTGGGTGGTTTGCAGAATGTCTGGCTGATGGCTCTGTGTTACTTCAGTCTCCCAGGATGTGATCTCTGAGTCTTTTTATACCCAAGGCATGTAAGCGATTTTTAGAATTACCCAGGGTCCTTCAGTCCAACATCAGGATAAGGCAAACAATGGTGATGGGATTAAGTAGCACTATTCGCATATAAGCACACATCAATAAGCAAAGCCCAACACCCTCAATGTACAGTCACTATTACAGACTAAAGGCCCCGTCACACTAAGCGACGCTGCAGCGATACAGACAACGATGCCGAGGTCCCTGGGTAACCAGGGTAAACATCGGGTTACTAAGCGCAGGGCCGCGCTTAGTAACCCGATGTTTACCCTGGTTACCAGTGTAAATGTAAAAAAAACAAACAGTACATACTTACATTCTGCTGTCTGTCACACGTCACCCGGCGTCTCCTTCCCGCACTGACTGTGAGCGCCGGCCGGCTGTAAAGTAAAAGCAGAGCACAGCGGTGACGTCACCGCTGTGCTCTGTACGGCCGGCGCTCACAGTCAGTGCGGGAAGGAGACGGCGAGGGACGTGTGACAGACAGCAGAATGTGAGTATGTACTTTTGTTTTTTTTACATTTACAATGGTAACCAGGGTAAACATCGGGTTACTAAGCGCGGCCCTGCGCTTAGTAACCCGATGTTTACCCTGGTTACCCGGGGACCTCGGCATCGTTGGTCGCTGGAGAGCGGTCTGTGTGACAGCTCCCCAGCAACCACACAACGACTTACCAACGATCACGGCCAGGTCGTATCGCTGCTCGTGATCGTTGGTAAATCGTTTTGTGTAACGGTACCCTTACACAGTATGTTAGATAGTAGATCAGTGGGCAAGTCTGTCCTCTTGACCCACCATACACAAACACCTAAATTCACAAGCCAATATACAGACAAAAAGCCAGTTTTTTTGGCTTTGCAAAAACATGGCTGTCTAGGAAATTAAGATACTATCTGGTTTCTTCACAAGAGGTGATATCAGTCATTGTACAGGAGGAGGAGGTGAGCTGTGACATCACCTATTGTGAATGGTGGATCCAGTGTTATCTACTGTATATAGAGGTGCTATCAGTCATTGTACAGGAGGAGGAGGTGAGCTGTGACATCACCTATTGTGAATGGTGGATCCTGTGTTATCTACTGTATATAGAGGTGTTATCAGTCGTTGTACAGTAGGAGGGAGGTGAGCTGTGCCATCACCTATTGTGAATGGTGAATCCTGTGTTATCTGCTGTATATAGAGGTGTTATCAGTCATTGTACAGGAGGAGGAGGTGAGCTGTGACAATGCCTATTGTGAATGGTGGATCCTGTGTTATCTACTGTATATAGAGGTGTTATCAGTAATTGTACAGGAGGAGGTGAGCTGTGACATCACCTATTGTGAATGGTGGATCCTGTGTTATCTACTGTATATAGAGGTGTTATCAGTCATTGTACAGGAGGAGGAGGTGAGCTGTGACATCACCTATTGTGAATGGTGGATCCTGTGTTATCTACTGTATATAGAGGTGTTATCAGTCATTGTACAGGAGGAGGGAGGTGAGCTGTGACATCACCTATTGTGAATGGTGAATCCTGTGTTATCTGCTGTATATAGAGGTGTTATCAGTCATTGTACAGGAGGAGGAGGTGAGCTGTGACATCACCAATTGTGAATGGTGGATCCTGTGTTATCTACTGTATATAGAGGTGTTATCAGTCATTGTACAGGAGGAGGAGGTGAGCTGTGACATCACCTATTGTGAATGGTGGATCCTGTGTTATCTACTGTATATAGAGGTGTTATCAGTCATTGTGCAGGAGGAGGAGGTGAGCTGTGACATCATCTATTGTGAATGGTGGATCCTGTGTTATCTACTGTATATAGAGGTGTCATCAGTCATTGTACAGGAGGAGGAGGTGAGCTGTGATATCACCTATTGTGAATGGTGGATCCTGTGTTATCTGCTGTATATAGAGGTGTTATCAGTCATTGTACAGGAGGAGGAGGTGAGCTGTGACATCACCTACTGTGAATGGTGGATCCTGTGTTATCTGCTGTATATAGAGGTGTTATCAGTCATTGTACAGGAGGAGGAGGTGAGCTGTGATCCATCACTTTCTAAATGCCTTAAGGAATACCCTTCGATGACCGCTAGACGTAGCAAAAATTTGAGGGACCTTCTGGTATCTAGCCACTATGTCCCCCAACTGCAGGAATACAACTTTGGGTCTAGGGGTCCACCGAGGGGTTGTTTCCCATGTGGCAACTGCATCTCATGCCCAAATATCAGCCGTAGTATCTCTTTCGATGCAGTGAATGGTGAAAGGACTTTCACCATAAACCATCATATAACCTGTAATACTATACAGGTTGTATATTATGCTGTGTGTGGCTGTCCGAAAGTATATGTTGGGCTTACCTCTCGTCGCCTCGGTACACGTATACGCGAACATGTACGCGATATAATGGCTGCAGCTAAAGAAACTGATTTGGTAAAGCTAAAGACTATACCACGCCATTTCAAACAATTCCATGATTGTAACCCCAGGTCCTTTATGGCATGTGGGATCGATCACGTACAATGTGGTATAAGAGGTGGTAATGTGAGGCGTATTCTGGCGCAAAAGGAATGTCGCTGGATTTCCACCTTGGGAACCATGACTCCTAAAGGCCTTAATGAGGCACATGGCTTTTCATCTTTTTTGTAATTTCTATTTACGGTCGAGCTTTCTGTGTTGTCGTTGCCTCTGATCCTCGGTTTTAATTTGTCTCTCTATTTTATATCAATTTTAGTGCGTTTATATGTGTGTCAGCATCCATATGATAGATGACGGTGAAGCACATATGGCACATTATACATTATGAATGGATTTGACTTACTTGGTGGTGATGGAGGAGTGTCGATGTCCGCTCATGGATCGTTCCATCTATAAGAAAATGATGCATGGAAGTTATATATGCATATGATATGTGTTACCAACTGGATGGACTCCACATTTGCATAATATTATATTTAATGATGTATTACTTGGTTGTTATAGGGCTCTATTCTCTTTCCCAATAGGGCTTCTAACGTCTTATGTCTAATGGATGCATTTATTGGCATATTTTAATATTTTAAATATTAATGAAATAAAGCTGTTATATTGTTTTTTAAAGGTTTAATTCATTTGGTCTATATAGTATCTTGCACAAGTCACTTTTATGCACCTTTCACTTTTATAACGTATGCATATGCGTTTGACACGTAATATTTACCTTTGCACTTTATTTCGAGTAGTATTACAGTTATTTGCACATAATATTTGCCTCGGATTTCCTCTTTCGCCGGCGGTCCGGTGTCATGTGGGGTGGGCGTGGCGCCGACCCGCTCATGTGACCCGGCCTTGCCTGACAAGATCGAGGTTTGAGACGCTGCACGGCATAGTCACTTGCGGTTCATCGCAGCGCACGCCCCTTTTTCTTTTGTTAACATCACATGTGATCTAATTAAACACGTATATATACCGGATAGAGAGCCGGATTTAGCCACGCCCCCTGAGGAAGCGGCACACGTGAACGCGAAACGCGCGTTGGGGTACGGGACCGGGACCCAGTCTGGATATTCCATTACAAATGGGTAACTAGTTTATTTATTTCCATCAATACATTCAGTATGGGCAATATCAATGTGGCACATGATGGCGGTATTGAGTTTGGCAATTTAGCCTTGTAAAGAGTATTAAACTCTGTTATGTGCTGCAACATTGGGCCTTTTTTTGCTGGTACATATTGGACTTTGTTATTACCTATGTCCTTTCTTGTGTCCTGGTTTATGGGTTGCACCTTTATAGTCACTTTTTAGTAACCTTGTGAATTTACCAATTTATATGTATTAAATGTACATTTGTTCCAAAATAAGATTTTCATTAGTCTTATAATAAAGGATATTTCTTTCTATCCAGGCGTAATGTGACCTATTGTGAATGGTGGATTCTGTGTTACCTACTGTATATAGAGGTGCTATCATTCATTGTACAGGAGGAGGAGGTGAGCTGTGACATCACCTATTGTGAATGGTGGATCCTGTGTTATCTATTGTATATAGAGGTGCTATCATTCATTGTACAGGAGGAGGAGGTGAGCTGTGACATCACATATTGTGAATAGTGGATCCTGTGTTATCTACTGTATATAGAGGTGTTATCAGTCATTGTACAGGAGGAGGAGGTGAGCTGTGACATCACCTATTGTGAATGGTGGATCCTGTGTTATCTACTGTATATAGAGGTGTTATCAGTCATTGTACAGGAGGAGGTGAGCTGTGACATCACCTATTGTGAATGGTGGATCCTGTGTTATCTACTGTATATAGAGGTGCTATCAGTCATTGTACAGGAGAAGGAGGTGAGCTGTGACATCACCTATTGTGAATGGTGGATCCTGTGTTATCTACTGTATATAGAGGTGCTATCAGTCATTGTACAGGAGGAGGAGGTGAGCTGTGACATCACCTATTGTGAATGGTGGATCCTGTGTTATCTACTGTATATAGAGGTGTTATCAGTCATTGTACAGGAGGAGGAGGTGAGCTGTGATATCATCTATTGTGAATGGTGGCTCCTGTGTTATCTACTGTATATAGAGGTGTTATCAGTCATTGTACAGGAGGAGGAGGTGAGCTGTGACATCACCTATTGTGAATGATGGACCCTGTGTTACCTTCTGTATATAGAGGTGTCATCAGTCATTGTACAGGAGGAGGAGGTGAGCTGTGATGTCATCTATTGTGAATGGTGGATCCTGTGTTATCTACTGTATATAGAGGTGTTATCAGTCATTGTACAGGAGGAGGAGGTGAGCTGTGCTATCACCTATTGTGAATGGTGGATCCTGTGTTATCTACTGTATATAGAGGTGTTATCAGTCATTGTACAGGAGGAGGAGGAGGTGAGCTGTGACATTACCTATTGTGAATGGTGCATCCTGTGTTATCTACTGTATATAGAGGTGTTATCAGTCATTGTACAGGAGGAGGAGGAGG
This sequence comes from Ranitomeya variabilis, assembly GCF_051348905.1. Classification (NCBI taxonomy): domain Eukaryota; kingdom Metazoa; phylum Chordata; class Amphibia; order Anura; family Dendrobatidae; genus Ranitomeya; species Ranitomeya variabilis. Next base: position 212,251,045 of record NC_135239.1, on the reverse strand, counting down.
AGAGCTGTGATATCACCTATTGTGAATGGTGGATTCTGTGTTACCTACTGTATATAGAGGTGTTATCAGTCATTGTACAGGAGGAGGAGGTGAGCTGTGACATCACCTATTGTGAATGGTGGATCCTGTGTTATCTACTGTATATAGAGGTGTTATCAGTCATTGTACAGGAGGAGGAGGTGACCTGTGACATCACCTATTGTGAATGGTGGATCCTGTGTTATCTACTGTATATAGAGGTGTTATCAGACATTGTACAGGAGGAGGAGGAGGTGAGCTGTGACATCACCTATTGTGAATGGTGGATCCTGTGTTATCTACTGTATATAGAGGTGTTATCAGTCATTGTACAGGAGGAGGAGGTGAGCTGTGACATCACCTATTGTGAATGGTGGATCCTGTGTTATCTACTGTATATAGAGGTGTTATCAGTCATTGTACAGGAGGAGGAGGTGAGCTGTGACATCACCTATTGTGAATGGTGGATCCTGTGTTATCTACTGTATATACACTGCGTGCAGAATTATTAGGCAAGTTGTATTTTATAGGATTATTTTTATTATTGATCAATAACTATGTTCTCAATCAATCCAAAAGACTCATAAATATCAAAGCTTAATATTTTTGGAAGTTGGAGTGTTTTTTTTTTTTAGATTTGGCTATCTTAGGAGGATATCTGTTTGTGCAGGTAACTATTACTGTGCAGAATTATTAGGCAACTTAATAAAAACCAAATATATTCCCATCTCACTTGTTTATTTTCACCAGGTAAACCAATATCACTGCACAAAATTTAGAAATAAACATTTCTGACATGCAAAAACAAAACCCCAAAAATCAGTGCCCAATACAGCCCCCTTTCTTTGTGATGACACTCAGCAGCCTCCATCCATAGATTCTGTCAGTTGTTGATCTGTTTACGACCAACATTGCGTGCAGCAGCCACCACAGCCTCCAGACACTTTTCCGAGAGGTGGACTGTTTTCCCTCCCTGTAGATCTCACATTTTATGAGGGACCACGGTTCTCTATGGGGTTCAGATCAGGAGAACAAGGGGCCATGTCATTATTTTATCTTCTTTGAGACCTTTACTGGCCTGCCACGCTGTGGAGTAGTTGGAGGCATGTGATGGAGCATTGTCCTGCATGAAAATCATGTTTTTCTTGAACGATACCGACTTCTTCCTGTACCACTGCTTGAAGAAGTTGTCTTCCAGAAACTGGCAGTAGGTCTGGGAGTCGAGCTTCACTCCATCCTCAACCTGAAAAGGTCCCACAAGTCCATCTTTGATGATCCCAGCCCATACCAGTATCCCACCTCCACCCTGCTGGCGTCTGAGTCGGAGTGGAGCTCTCTGCCCTTTACTGATCCAGCCTCCGGCCCATCCATCAGGCCCATCAAGAGTCACTCTCATCTCATCAGTCCATAAAACCTTTGAAAAGTCTTAAGATATTTCTTGGCCCAGTCTTGACGTTTTATCTTATGTTTCTTGGTCACAGGTGGTCGTTTTTCAGCCTTCCTTACCTTGGCCATGTCCCTGAGTATCGCACACCTTGTGCTTTTAGTTACTCCAGTAATGTCGCAGCTCTGAAATATGGCAAAACTGGTGGCAAATGGCATCTTGGCAGCTTCACGCCTGATTTTCCTCAAATCTCAGGCAGTTATTTTGCGCCTTTTTTGCCCAACACGCTTCTTGCGACCCTGTTGGCTATTTGCCATGAAACACTTGATTGTTCGGTGATCACGCTTCAAAAGTTTGGCAATTTCAAGACTGCTGCTTCCCTCTGCAAGACATCTCACAATGTTGGACTTTTCAGAGCCGTCAAATCTCTCTTCTGACCCATTTTGCCAAAAGAAAGGAAGTTGCCTAATAATTAAGCACACCTTATATACAGTGGGGCAAAAAAGTATTTAGTCAGTCAGCAATAGTGCAAGTTCCACCACTTAAAAAGATGAGAGGCGTCTCTAATTTACATTATAGGTAGACCTCAACTATGGGAGACAAACTGAGAAAAAAAAATCCAGAAAATCACATTGTCTGTTTTTTTATCATTTTATTTGCATATTATGGTGGAAAATAAGTATTTGGTCAGAAACAAACAACCAAGATTTCTGGCTCTCACAGACCTGTAACTTCTTCTTTAAGAGTCTCCTCTTTCCTCCACTCATTACCTGTAGTAATGGCACCTGTTTAAACTTGTTATCAGTATAAAAAGACACCTGTGCACACCCTCAAACAGTCTGACTCCAAACTCCACTATGGTGAAGACCAAAGAGCTGTCAAAGGACACCAGAAACAAAATTGTAGCCCTGCACCAGGCTGGGAAGACTGAATCTGCAATAGCCAACCAGCTTGGAGTGAAGAAATCAACAGTGGGAGCAATAATTAGAAAATGGAAGACATTCAAGACCACTGATAATCTCCCTCGATCTGGGGCTCCACGCAAAATCCCACCCCGTGGGGTCAGAATGATCACAAGAACGGTGAGCAAAAATCCCAGAACCACGCGGGGGGACCTAGTGAATGAACTGCAGAGAGCTGGGACCAATGTAACAAGGCCTACCATAAGTAACACACTACGCCACCATGGACTCAGATCCTGCAGTGCCAGATGTGTCCCACTGCTTAAGCCAGTACATGTCCGGGCCCGTCTGAAGTTTGCTAGAGAGCATTTGGATGATCCAGAGGAGTTTTGGGAGAATGTCCTATGGTCTGATGAAACCAAACTGGAACTGTTTGGTAGAAACACAACTTGTCATGTTTGGAGGAAAAAGAATACTGAGTTGCATCCATCAAACACCATACCTACTGTAAAGCATGGTGGTGGAAACATCATGCTTTGGGGCTGTTTCTCTGCAAAGGGGCCAGGATGACTGATCCGGGTACATGAAAGAATGAATGGGGCCATGTATCGTGAGATTTTGAGTGCAAACCTCCTTCCATCAGCAAGGGCATTGAAGATGAAACGTGGCTGGGTCTTTCAACATGACAATGATCCAAAGCACACCGCCAGGGCAATGAAGGAGTGGCTTCGTAAGAAGCATTTCAAGGTCCTGGAGTGGCCTAGCCAGTCTCCAGATCTCAACCCTATAGAAAACCTTTGGAGGGAGTTGAAAGTCCGTGTTGCCAAGCGAAAAGCTAAAAACATCACTGCTCTAGAGGAGATCTGCATGGAGGAATGGGCCAACATACCAACAACAGTGTGTGGCAACCTTGTGAAGACTAACAGAAAACGTTTGACCTCTGTCATTGCCAACAAAGGATATTTTACAAAGTATTGAGATGAAATTTTGTTTCTGACCAAATACTTATTTTCCACCATAATATGCAAATAAAATGATAAAAAAACAGACAATGTGATTTTCTGGATTTTCGTTTCTCAGTTTGTCTCCCATAGTTGAGGTCTACCTATGATGTAAATTACAGACGCCTCTCATCTTTTTAAGTGGTGGAACTTGCACTATTGCTGACTGGCTAAATACTTTTTTGCCCCACTGTAGGTGATGTCATTAGACAACACCCCTCCTCATTACAGAGATGCACATCACCTGATTTACTTAATTGGTAGTTGGCTCTCAGCCTGAACAGCTTGGAGTAGGACAACATGTATAAAAAGTATCATGTGATCAACATACAACTTGCCGAATAATTCTGCACACAGTGTACAGAGCAGGAAAAGTGTTTTCATGGAAATCGCACTGTGTGTACTGTCTCTTTAAATTGATAGTTGGATGTGAAGCTGAGCCGCGTACTGATCTGCCCGAAATCAAAGAGTTAATAATATTTCTGCTTCAGGTCACATCTTTCCAGTATCAGATGTCGCGGCAATTTCCCAGTATAATTAGCGGTTTCCTTCCAGCGTCACTCAGCGGCTTTCTACTTGACGTGACATGTATATTCATATATCTATAGAGCGCGACATTTCCTCTTATCTGTAACATTATAGCCGGGTCCTCCAGGCCGAGCGCACACAACCGTAATCAGAAAAATAAATGATTCTTTTACCTTTCGTCATTCAACTCCTGACCGCTCACTTTACAAGGCCGCGGTCTGAAGTGGGTGTTCAGCGGCCGCGCAGAAATGACGGCTATTAAAGCAAAGCGACTAAATATCAGTCATTTATCACAGCAATTTTCTGTTGCATTTTGTCTCTTGCAATTCTACAAACCCAAGTAATGTGTTCTCAGGGCTGAAAAACGAGGTGTGTGAACGCCGTCATTGTGCGGATAATGACCCGAGCACCGAGCTTCGACATCAGAATGACAGCACAAGATGGTGACTGTGAGCCGAGAAGTAACAAGTCAGCGACTGGGGAAGAGTATTCATAATATTCTGTATGAAAAAAGCGTAATTATAACAATATCACTATTATAATACTGCTCCCTATACACCAGACTATAACTACTATAATACTGCCCCTATGTACAAGAATATATCTACTATAATACTACCCGCATGTTCAAGAATATAACTACTATAATACTGCCCCTATGTACAAGAATATATCTACTATAATACTACCCGCATGTTCAAGAATATAACTACTATAATACTGCCCCTATGTACAAGAATATATCTACTATAATACTGCTCCTATGTACAAGAATATAACTACTATAATACTGCCCCTATGTACAAGAATATAACTACTATAATACTGCCCCTATGTACAAGAATATAACTACTATAATACTGCCCCTATGTACAAGAATATAACTACTATAATACTGCCCCTATATACAAGAATATAACTACTATAATACTGCCTCCTATGTACAAGAATATATCTACTATAATACTGCTCCTATGTACAAGAATATAACTACTATAATACTGCCCCTATGTACAAGAATATAACTACTATAATACTGCCCCTATATACAAGAATATAACTACTATAATACTGCCCCTATATACAAGAATATAACTACTATAATACTGCCCCTATGTACAAGAATATAACTACTATAATACTGCCCCTATATACAAGAATATAACTACTATAATACTGCCCCTATGTACAAGAATATAACTACTATAATACTGCCCCTATATACAAGAATATAACTACTATAATACTGCCCCTATGTACAAGAATATAACTACTATAATACTGCCCCTATGTACAAGAATATAACTACTATAATACTGCTCCTATGTACAAGAATATAACTACTGTCAAGTTGTGTCATTGCCCATGAGGAATAACACTTTCTGGCCATATTTATTTTCACCAGGTTTGCCCACTGTATGCTGTTTTTAGTTTTCAGTTTTCTCTGAGCTGGTGGAGGAAGCTCATCTGCCATGATGTCTCCCATACACAGCACACAGACACATGAGGGATTCTTGCTCTCCTGACTTTATGTAGCACATGTTTAGGAACAGCAGCTTGCAGCAAGATCCAGTAGCATGGGTTATATTATATGACCGTACTGAACAGTGCAGCTGGGCATCCAGCTCTTAGTGAGATGAAGCTCTTACTCGGAGGCAGCAGTATTCGCTTTCTCTCACACTCTGCATTTCCCTCTTCCTCCATCTCCGTCAGTTTTCTAAGTGATGGATGAGTTGCGGAGACAATGTGGGGGAGGAGAAGTGATTCATAATCGGAGAAAGAAGCAGATGTATCACAAGGTTTTTCTTTTTCCTTGTGGTATTGATTTAGGCAACATTTGTTGGATCGACCGCGACCATTCAGTATTCGCCTGATGACATCACAGCGATGGCAGCACCTTGTAATCCTCTTGCATGCAGCCAGCATTGAGCGTTGATTGACTGCGCGACATCATGTCTCTACACGCTCTTCCTCCATGTTGCCGGTGCTGACGTTGAAGTTTTCTCACCTTCTCATCGGGTTTATGAGCCGAGCACCATTCTTACAATCCCCAGCGCTGGTATAAACTGCAGCACAATTCTACAGAACACAGAGCGGAGTCCTGCGCTCCGGAGACCGCCGGCCGCTGCCTTATTATCTTTCCTTTTTAGTGCTACCATTATAATTGTCTGGTCTTAGTGACTTTCTGGAGAGACTCTTGCTGTAATGACATGATTAAATGGGTCCCCGGCTCTCGATCTCTGCGCTGTATTTAATCGTTAGGCCCTGAAATTTCAGACTTGTAGATGGAGCTGGATGAGCTGGATGCACAGATGGTCTAGACTCGGAATCACCGCCTGCCGCCATGTTACCTGCTCAGCTGTGAGCCAATGAGCAAGAGGGAAAAGTGTCAGAGGAGAACCTCAGTGCCTCCATAACAAGGCTGGCCACAATCTGTGCCTCCATAACAAGGCTGGCCACAATCTGTGCCTCCGTAACAAGGCTGGCCACAGTCGGTGCCTCCATAACTAGGCTGGCCACAGTCAGGAGGTCCATAACAAGGCTGGCCGTAGTCGGTGCCTCCATAACAAGGCTGGCCGCAGTCTGTGCCTCCATAACGAGGCTGGCCACAGTCAGGAGGTCCATAACAAGGCTGGCCACAGTCTGTGCCTCCATAACAAGGCTGGCCACAGTCGGTGCCTCCATAACAAGGCTGGCCACAGTCTGTGCCTCCATAACAAGGCTGGCCACAATCTGTGCCTCCGTAACAAGGCTGGCCACAATCTGTGCCTCCGTAACAAGGCTGGCCACAGTCCGTGCCTCCATAACTAGGCTGGCCGCAGTCAGGAGGTCCATAACAAGGCTGGCAGCAGTCGGTGCCTCCATAACAATGCTGGCTGCAGTCGGTGCCTCCATAACAAGGCTGGCCGCAGTCAGGAGGTCCATAACAAGGATAGACAGTCAGCACCCCATATATTTCCAGCAAGAAGCTTCCTCCTACTATCGATGTAGGGATAATCGCAGCCCCCATTGCACCATATAGTACCATGTTGGTTGCCAATTGAGCAGCTCCATGAAGGTGTCGCCAGTCCAGGTACATGTCTGTGTCAGTGGTGGCCTCTGTGGGGCGCACACGTCCTCCATCCAGCCCTGACAGCATCAGATATAACATGCGCTTAGTCACATGCATCTAATGCAGCAGAGCACAAGCATAACCCGGGAGCCACCACATCCATGAGATACTTAATCATCCAATTCTATATGTTCCATTTGCTTCTGCGGTTTTTACTGCAGCAGAAAATCTATTGCGAAATATACGTCCCTCCATGAGTCCGTGCAGTGATGGGGCTGGAACGCTGACCGCTTCTCCCGCTCTGCTTTGCTGAACTGCGTCCAGGCCATTCCGGATTTTATGCTCTTTTCTTGTGCTCTGCGATAACATCTACTAAAATGGAGCGTTGCTTCAGTGCAGTCGTTATGTTGTTCCTGGGATACAGAACCGCAGGCGACAAATTGCTGCAGTTTGTTTTCTCCTTGTTTTACAGCATTTGCTAACAAGACTGTAACATCCTTTCGGTTACATCTCCTGCCATCCATCTGCCCGAGCATCCCCCATTATATGGTGTGCATGAGTCTCAGCACATTTCTATAGTTGTGGGGTTTATCCACCTTTTCTTTATTTGCTCATCATTAAAATTAAACAACTTTGCATTTTATAAAACTAGTGTATGGTTTTCTTTATACAGCGCCTGTGTAGAGATCTATATCCCGTTGCTCCAAGTTTCCAAGAAAGTAAGATCTCCTGTAACCAAACCAGGTCAGTGACACATAGCAGGTTGTATATAGCTAAGGAGATATCTGCGCTGCATTCTCTTACAAAAATGTTTGATTCCAGGGAACACAGGCATACGTTAGATGGGCTTGAAAGTATACGGCCTACATACCCGAGAGCTGAGGGGCCAGAGTGAACAACCTCACAGGGAATGTGAAATGACTTCTGAACCTGCAGCCCCACATGCAGGGAACATCCACTTAACTCTGAAACTGCACCCTCACAGGCAGAGAACACACACTGAACTCTGTACCTGCAGCCCAACAAGCAGGAAATACCCACTGAACTCTGTACCTGCAGCCACACAAGCAGGGAACACACACTGAACTCTGTACCTGCAGCCCAACAAGCAGGGAATACCCACTGAACTCTGTACCTGCAGCCCAACAAGCAGGGAATACCCACTGAACTCTGTACCTGCAGCCCCACAAGCAGGGAACACCCACTGAACTCTGAACCTGCAGCCCCACAAGCAGTGAACACCCACTGAACTCTGTACCTGCAGCCCCACAAGCAGGGAACACCCACTGAACTCTGAACCTGCACCCTCACAGGCAGAGAACACACACTGAACTCTGTACCTGCAGCCCCACATGCAGGGAACATCCACTTAACTCTGAACCTGCAGCCACACAAGCAGGGAACACCCACTGAACTCTGAACCTGCAGCCCCACAAGCAGGGAACACCCACTGAACTCTGAACCTGCAGCCCCACAAGCAGGGAACACCCACTGAACTCTGTACCTGCAGCCCCACAAGCAGGGAACACCCACTGAATTCTTTATCTGCAGCCACACCAGCAGGTAACACCCACTAACCTATGAGCTTACAGCCCCACATGCAGGGAACACCCACTAACCTATGAGCTTACAGCCCCACATGCAGGGAACACCCACTGAACTCTGAACCTGCAGCTTCACAAGCAGGGAACGCCCACTTTACTCTTAATAAATGTATGGGATGATGTGATCCAAAAAATCAGAACATTAAATTTCTGAACAAGGAGCATAGGGTTCTGAAGCTGTTGTTCCCTATGCAGCATGTGGAAACAAGCAAAACAGAAACCAGCCTTAATCATAGTTGCCCCAGTTGAGTGGCTAAAATTCACTAGCAGTGACCAAGGAATGTTTCTTCTGTAACTTTGGACATGATGTCCCTTTAAGACTGAGTGCTATGTAGATGATGGTGGGATCCATAAAAATTAGAGCATTGTCAGAACATTCCTCTTGTAAATAAGTAGTGGGAGGGCGCTGCCCACTGAGCTCTGAACCTGCAGCTCCACAAGCAGGAAACACCCACTGAGCTCTAAATCGGCAACAGCACAAGAGCGTGTCTCATATATAACAGAAAAAGATGTGAGGCCCCTTTAAGACTGAGCGCCCTGTACATAATGAATTTACAGGATGATGGGATCCAGAAAATCTGAACATCGACAAAACCTTCCTTCCCTGAACAAGGAACTGGAGGGAGCTGCCACCTTCACACCAGGTAATTAGAGAACAAGGGACGAGAATCTGCTCTGGGCGCTTCTTTCTCAAAGCTGTTAATTAACCAAACTACATATTCACATTAAACGATTATTACAGCAAATGTGCAAACATGTAGCTATGGCCACGGGCCACGCTATGAATATTAAGTACCTGGCAGCCGTGATCGCGGAGGACGTCCAGCCTAGACACAACCGCCATGAAGTACTACTAGCCCAATCAGGCCTGTAGTCTGTGACTTCTCCGAGGTGCCAAGGTTCGGAGTCCTACACCAGGGCTTTTAGTTATTGGCGCACTCAGTAGATCACACTTCGATATTGCATGTTACTATTACTAATTTTAGCCTATGCCAATGTCAGTGGTGACCATGGAGATATTGCGCTACTGGTCGCCAATAAAGGAGATTAAATTACTAAAACTAACTGTATGGGTGTCCTAGAAGGGAGCCCTCCTTGTGACCCCTCTCTAAGTAGAACAGCTCATTCCCATCTGAATGTCTGCCTTGTAATCTAAGGCTAAGCGTGCGGCCGCATAGCAACACATGGAGCTGCACGCTCCGCTCCAAAGTGCCGGCGCCAGAGCTTGGTTTTCACATGTGAGACACGGACGTGTTTCTCGCAAATGGAAAAGAGCCCTTACATTGCTCCTGCAGTGCAATAAAATGTATCAGTCTGGAGTCTGGGATGTTTAGCTCATAGAGGATAGTGTAGACTAGATACAATTGTATCAGTCCATCAGTTATGTGAACTATCAGGTCTAACAGCAAGCAGAGATACTGAAAATGTATCTGGGGGCTACTTCTCCAGCAACGTTCTGCTATGTCTTGTGTATCAATTCCTGACCATTTTCAGTATCTCTGCTTGTAATTAGTGATTGTAGATCTAATGCACGTGATGAATTGTTACAATCGTATCCAGTACACATAATCCTCTGTGAGCTAAACAGTCTGGACTCCAGACCGATACATTGTAACAAATTATTAGGGAAGATGCAGACGGCCGTAGATAATCTCCACCTTGAAAATCGGGCTGATGTTGCAAATGACACTCTGGTCAGAGTGCGCGTGGTCGGAGGGCACGTGGTCGGAGTGCGCGTGGTTGGAGTGCGTGTGGTCGGAGTGCGCGTGGTCAGAGTGCGTGTGGTCGGAGTGCGCGTGGTTGGAGTATGACTTAACCTGAAGAAGTGCCTGTCACTTCAAAACACGTTGAATAAAAAAGTTTAATAATCTTCTGGGAATTGACGTCTTCAATATTCGACTGTTCAGGAAGTATCCAGAAATTCTTCAGATCCTGATAAAGAAAGCATCAGACATGTGCTCGGACTCATAGATAAACCTTGGTTTGTGCGCTGACATGCTTTGCGGATCTTGCTCGGACCAATAATGTGGCCATGTGCACCCACCCTTAGGAGTGTTTGGTTCTGATCACAGCCCACTCTCTGGACTAGATGTAATTGTAATACAAGAAGATGGAGTAAAACAGTCCAAAACAGCATTATAAAACAATTATAAAGTTTATTAATCAATAATTAATCACAAACATAAATGTATATCTGCTGTATGCAAAAATATACAGAACAGGACAAATGATACAAGAAGGATATGACGGTACATCAGGTGAAATGTGGTAAACAGGGCATTATCCCTAAATGGTGCACATGGTGTAAAACTATATCAACATATCACAGGAATGGCGAGTAATCACCACAAAACATCATTAGTATATCAGCCATCCCTACACCGATAGTCATGCAATAAGTATTACTGCTGTTAATTATGTGCACTTACCCATGAGTCAAAAGGAACCCGACCACCCTTCACCTGAATGCCCTGGACGCGTGTTTCGCGGTAAGCTTTTTCAACAGGGTGCTTTTTGATTATGGTCATATAGATGTAATTGTAGCAGACCCTCAGCAGTGGGATGTATTGGGTCTGTACATGTTTTTAGCCTCTAGCTGTAAACAGGCATGATCCCAGTTGCTAACTGGCCATGGAATCCATTTATCTCGGTATAATAGAGTTGGCGTACGTGCCACGCGCCATTCCTGTACTTTGATCAGAAGCTTCCGCCACCTCCAGCCGCTCTTTGTGTTCCAGCCACCCCTGGCATTCAAAACAATTGACAAAAAAAACAACTCCGAGCTGCTCCCCTTTGGAGTGACATTTGGTTTGTGGATGAAGACACATTTCCGCCCGCTTTGTTCGTGCAGAGACCTCGCTGTCGAGATTTAAAGGGTCGGATTATAGAACGATTAGTTTACTGAATTGTTCCGCAATGATCCAGGTCTGATAGATGCAAAGATTACTGGATGGATACATCAATACCTCTATGGGATGCAGGGATTTCACCTCTCCTCCCAGCAGGCAGCGCTTTCTACAAACCTCGCACACACCTGACATTCACAAAGGTTTTCCTTTCTTTGAATAGTGGCATCAGCAGCGGCCGAGTCTTTGTAACTGCTCATTGCACAGTGTGAACACAAACAGACGCTTGTAGGCCAGAATCTGAAGACATTTCCAGAATATTTCGATGTTACGTAAATAAATAAAAATACATAAGTTCATCGCGTTCAACCTCCCTTGACCAATATTAACTGTTGTGAATTCTGCTTTTGGGTTCCCTCCGGTGGTGGTAGGTGGTAATTCAGTTGTCCCTGAGTTGCAGTCCTGGTCAGGAGTTTCTGCTGATTGCAGTTCTGACTGGGGTATTTAGGCGTGCAGGATCCATTAGTCCTTGCCAGTTGTCAATTGTTGTTGGGAGGTGTTGGACCTCTGCCTGGTTCCTCCTGCCTTTCTGCCAAATCAGCAAAGATAAGTGTCTGTTTTTTTTTTCTGTGGCACACATGCTGTGTGCTTCATGATTCAGTGCTATTCTTTTGTGTTTTCTTGTCCAGCTTAGATTGTGTCAGTATTTTCTCAGTCTTGTTGGATTCTCTGGGGTTGCAGATATTCATTCCACGTCTTTAGTTAGATTGTGGGATTTTTTGTATTATCTGCTGTGGATATTTTTTGAAGGGTTTTAATACTGACCGCCTAGTATTCTGTCCTATCCTTTCCTATTTAGCTAGAGTGGCCTCTTTTGCTAAATCTTGTTTTCTGCCTGCGTGTCTTTTCTTCTCCTACTTAGTCAATATTTGTGGGGGCTGCCTATCCTTTGGGGTTCTGCTCTGAGGCAAGGTAGTATTCCTATTTCCATCTATAGGGGTATTTAGTCCTCCGGCTGTGTCGAGGTGTCTAGGGTTTGTTAGGCACACCCCACGGCTACTTCTAGTTGCGGTGTTAGTTCAGGATCTGCGGTCAGTATAGTTTCCACCTACTCCAGAGAAAGTTTCATGCGGCTCCAAGGTCACCGGATCATAACAGTACAACTGGCCAATAATGAGCTAAATGCATCTCAGAAGAAGGGAAGAAAGGTTTTGAGCCATTTTTTTTTCTGCAGTCTGTTTTGTCTTTTTTCCCTCTTTATTTATGGGTGGCTGAGGAGTCTTGTGCTAGCATGGATGTTCAGGAATTAGCTTCTCGTGTAGACCAGCTTGCTGCTAGGGTACAGGGTATTTCTGATTATATTGTTCAGACTCCTGTTTTAGAACCGAAGATTCCTACTCCTGATTTGTTTTTTGGTGACAGGTCCAAATTTTTGAGTTTTAAAAACAATTGTAAACTGTTTTTTGCTTTGAGACATCGATCCTCCGGTGATTCCATTCAGCAGGTTAAAATCGTCATCTCCCTGCTGCGTGGCGATCCTCAGGATTGGGCATTTTCCCTGGAATCTGGGAATCCTGCTTTGCTTAATGTAGACTCCTTTTTTCAGGCTTTAGGATTATTATATGATGAACCGAATTCTGTGGATCAAGCGGAGAAGACCTTGTTGGCCCTGTCTCAGGGTCAAGAGGCGGAAGAATTGTATTGTCAGAAATTCAGAAAATGGTCTGTGTTGACTAAATGGAATGATGATGCTTTGGCGGCAATTTTCAGAAAGGGTCTTTCTGAATTCGTTAAAGATGTTATGGTGGGGTTTCCCACGCCTGTTGGTCTGAGTGATTCTATGTCTCTGGCCATTCAGATTCATCGGCGTTTGCGGGAGCGTAGAACTGTGCGCGCTGTGGCGTTGTCCTCAGAGCAGATGCCTGAGCCAATGCAGTGTGAGAGGATTCTGTCTAGAACGGAACGACAAGGATTCAGACGTCAGAATAGGTTGTGTTATTATTGTGGCAAAGCTTCTCATGTCATTTCAGTCTGCCCTAAGCGGACAAAGAGGATCGCTAGTTCATTTACCATCAGTACTGTACAACCTAAATTTCTGTTATCGGTGTCCTTGATCTGCTCATTGTCATCATTTTCTGTCATGGCGTTTGTGGATTCAGGCGCCGCCTTGAACTTAATGGATTTTGAGTTTGCCAGGCGTTGTGGTTTTCCCTTGCAGCCTTTGCAGAACCCTATTCCTTTAAGGGGGATTGATGCTACACCTTTGGCTAAAAATAAGCCCCAGTTTTGGACACAGGTGACCATGTGCATGGCGCCAGCCCATCAGGAAGATTGTCGATTTCTGGTGTTGCATAATTTGCATGATGTTATCGTGCTGGGTTTCCCGTGGTTGCAGGTACATAATCCTGTGTTAGATTGGAAGTCTATGTCTGTGACTAGTTGAGGTTGCCAGGGGGTTCATAATGACGTTCCTTTGATGTCAATCTCCTCTTCTTCCTCTTCTGAAATTCCAGAGTTTTTGTCTGATTTTCAGGATGTATTCGATGAGCCCAAGTCCAGTTCCCTTCCACCGCACAGGGACTGTGATTGTGCGATTGACTTGATTCCAGGCAGTAAGTTTCCTAAGGGCCGACTTTTCAACCTGTCTGTGCCTGAACATACCGCCATGCGGAGTTATGTTAAGGAGTCTTTGGAGAAAGGGCATATTCGGCCATCTTCTTCACCGTTGGGAGCAGGTTTTTTTTTTGTTGCTAAGAAGGATGGCTCCTTGAGACCCTGTATTGATTATCGCCTCTTGAATAAGATCACGGTCAAATTCCCATACCCTTTACCTTTGCTTTCTGATCTGTTTGCTAGGATTAAGGGGGCTAGTTGGTTTACTAAGATTGACCTTCGGGGGGCATATAATCTTGTTCGTATTAAACAGGGTGATGAATGGAAAACTGCGTTTAATATGCCTGAAGGCCATTTTGAATACCTTGTGATGCCATTCGGGCTCACTAATGCTCCATCTGTGTTTCAGTCCTTCATGCATGATATCTTCCGGACTTATATTGATAAATTCTTGATTGTATATTTGGACGATATTTTGATTTTTTCCGATGATTGAAAGTCTCAGGTGGAACAGGTCAGGATGGTATTTCAGATCCTTCGTGATAATGCTCTATTTGTGAAGGGGTCTAAGTGTCTCTTTGGAGTACAGAAGATTTCTTTTTTGGGCTTCATTTTTTCTCCCTCATCTATAGAGATGGATCCGGTTAAGGTTCAGGCCATTTATGATTGGATTCAACCCACATCCGTGAAGAGCCTTCAGAAATTTTTGGGTTTTGCAAATTTTTATCGCTGTTTCATTGCTAATTTCTCCAGTGTGGTTAAACCCTTGACCAATTTGACGAAGAAAGGCGCAGATGTGGCGAATTGGTCCTCTGCGGCTGTCTCTGCCTTTCAGGAGCTTAAACGCCAATTTACTTCTGCCCCTGTGTTGCGTCAGCCGGATGTTTCTCTTCCGTTTCAGGTTGAGGTTGACGCCTCTGAGATTGGGGGCAGGGGCCGTTTTGTCTCAGAGGGATTCTGTGGGTTCCTTGATGAAACTGTGTGACTTCTTCTCCCGCAAGTTTTCGCCTGCTGAACGCAATTTGTTATGGTTCTCAATGGCAAGAGAACATAGCCCAGCAAACATACGAACTAGCTCTTGGAAGGATGGAAACTAAACTGACCATGAACTAAACCTGCCGCACAACTAACAGTAGCCGGGTAGCGTAGCCTGCGTTTTATCCCTAGACGCCCAGCGCCGGCCGGAGGACTAACTAATCCTGGCAGAGGAAAATATAGTCCTGGCTCACCTCTAGAGAAATTTCCCCGAAAGGCAGACAGAGGCCCCCACAAATATTGGCGGTGATTTTAGATGAAATGACAAACGTAGTATGAAAATAGGTTTAGCAAAATTGAGGTCCGCTTACTAGATAGCAGGAAGACAGAAAGGGCACTTTCATGGTCAGCTGAAAACCCTATCAAAATACCATCCTGAAATTACTTTAAGACTCTAGTATTAACTCATAACATCAGAGTGGCAATTTCAGATCACAAGAGCTTTCCAGACACAGAAACGAAACTACAGCTGTGAACTGGAACAAAATGCAAAAACAAACAAGGACTAAGTCCAACTTAGCTGGGAGTTGTCTAGCAGCAGGAACATGCACAGAAAGGCTTCTGATTACAATGTTGACCGGCATGGAAGTGACAGAGGAGCAAGGCTAAATAGCGACTCCCACATCCTGATGGAAACAGGTGAACAGAGAGGATGATGCACACCAGTTCAATTCCACCAGTGGCCACCGGGGGAGCCCAAAATCCAATTTCACAACAGCAATTATGATGTCGGCAATCGGGAGTTGTTGGCTATGAAGTGGGCATTTGAGGAGTGGCGACATTGGCTTGAGGGAGCCAAGCACCGTATTGTGGTCCTGACTGATCATAAGAATCTGATTTACCTCGAGTCTGCCAAACGGCTGAACCCTAGACAGGCCCGATGGTCCTTGTTTTTTTCCCGTTTTGATTTCGTGGTTTCGTATCTTCCGGGTTCTAAGAATATTAAGGCTGATGCCCTTTCTAGGAGTTTATTGCCTGATTCTCCTGAGGTCCTTGAACCGGTCGGCATTCTGAAAGAAGGGGTGGTCCTTTCTGCCATCTCCCCTGATTTACGGCTGGTTCTTCAGGAATTTCAGACTGACAGACCTGACCGCTGTCCTGTGGGGAAATTGTTTGTTCCTGATAGATGGACTAGTAAGGTAATTTCTGAGGTTCATTGTTCTGTGTTGGCTGGCCATCCTGGTATTTTTGGTACCAGAGATTTGGTTGGTAGGTCCTTTTGGTGGCCTTCGTTGTCACGTGATGTGCGTTCTTTTGTGCAGTCCTGTGGGACTTGTGCGCGGGCCAAGCCTTGTTGTTCCCGTGCTAGTGGGTTGCTTTTGCCTTTGCCGGTCCCTGAGAGGCCCTGGACGCATATTTCTATGGATTTTATTTCAGATCTTTCGGTTTCCCAGAGGATGTCGGTTATCTGGGTGGTTTGTGACCGGTTTTCTAAGATGGTTCATTTGGTACCTTTGCCTAAATTGCCTTCCTCTTCAGATTTGGTTCCGTTGTTTTTTCAGCATGTGGTTCGTTTGCATGGTATTCCGGAGAATATTGTGTCCTACAGAGGTTCCCAGTTTGTTTCTAGGTTTTGGCGGGCCTTTTGTGCTAGGCTGGGCATTGATTTGTCTTTTTCTTCTGCATTTCATCCTCAGACAAATGGCCAGACCGAGCAAAGTAATCAGACCTTGGAGACCTATTTGAGATGCTTTGTGTCTGCCGATCAGGATGATTGGGTGGCCTTTTTGCCATTGGCCGAGTTTGCCCTTAATAATCGGGCTAGTTCAGCTACTTTGGTTTCGCCTTTCTTTTGTAATTTTGGTTTTCATCCTCGTTTTTCTTCTGGGCATGTTGAGCCTTCTGACTGTCCTGGTGTGGATTCTGTGGTTGACAGGTTGCAGCAGATTTGGGCTCATGTGGCGGACAATTTGCTGTTGTCTCAGGAGGAGGCTCAACGTTTTGCTAACCGTCGTCGGTGTGTTGGTTCCCGGCTTCGGGTTGGGGATCTGGTCTGGTTGTCTTCCCGTCATGTTCCTATGAAGGTTTCTTCCCCTAAGTCTAAGCCTCGGTTTATTGGTCCTTATAGGATTTCTGGGATTATTAATCCGGTGTCTTTTCGATTGGCGCTTCCGGCCTCTTTTGCCATCCATAATGTTTTCCATAGATCTTTATTGCGGAAATATGTGGTGCCCGTTGTTCCCTCTGTTGATCCTCCGGCCCCTGTGTTGGTTGATGGGGAGTTGGAGTATGCGGTTGAGAAGATTTTGTATTCTCGTTTTTCGAGGCGGAGGCTTCAGTACCTTGTCAAATGGAAGGGTTATGGCCAGGAGGATAATTCTTGGGTTTTTGCTTCTGATGTCCATGCTGCTGATTTGGTCCGTGCCTTTCATCTGGCTCGTCCTGATCGGCCTGGGGGCGCTGGTGAGGGTTCGGTGACCCCTCCTCAAGGGGGGGGTACTGTTGTGAATTCTGCTTTTGGGTTCCCTCCGGTGGTGGTAGGTGGTAATGCAGTTGTCCCTGAGTTGCAGTCCTGGTCAGGTGTTTCTGCTGATTGCAGTTCTGACTGGGGTATTTAGGTGTGCAGGATCCATTAGTCCTTGCCAGTTGTCAATTGCTGTTGGGAGGTGTTGGACCTCTGCCTGGTTCCTCCTGCCTTTCTGCCAAATCAGCAAAGATAAGTGTCTGTTTTTTTTTTCTGTGGCACACATGCTGTGTGCTTCATGATTCCGTGCTATTCTTTGTGTTTTCTTGTCCAGCTTAGATTGTGTCAGTATTTTCTCAGTCTTGTTGGATTCTCTGGGGTTGCAGATATTCATTCCACGTCTTTAGTTAGATTGTGGAATTTTTTGTATTATCTGCTGTGGATATTTTTTGAAGGGTTTTAATACTGACCGCCTAGTATTCTGTCTTATCCTTTCCTATTTAGCTAGAGTGGCCTCTTTTGCTAAATCTTGTTTTCTGCCTGCCTGTGTCTTTTCTTCTCCTACTCACAGTCAATATTCGTGGGGGCTGCCTATCCTTTGGGGTTCTGCTCTGAGGCAAGGTAGTATTCCTATTTCCATCTATAGGGGTATTTAGTCCTCCGGCTGTGTCGAGGTGTCTAGGGTTTGTTAGGCACACCCCACGGCTACTTCTAGTTGTGGTGTTAGTTCAGGATCTGCGGTCAGTATAGTTTCCACCTACTCCAGAGAAAGTTTCATGCGGCTCCAAGGTCACCGGATCATAACAATTAACGTGCAATGAAAAGTTTAACATTTTATTCTCCAGTTTTAATACTTTCTGCTTACTGTCATTGAATAGATGCTTTTTTTTAGCTTTCTCATCCAGCCCATTGGGTGCCTTCTCTCTTCTGGAGTTGTCCGTTACAATTTGGTCACTGATGATTAAACACAAGGTAAATGTTCAAGGGAATATAAGAAACGTTGTAATACAATTTATAAGAGAAAATGGCTTCTTTCTCCACGTATGAGAAACTTTTACTCCTCCTCGAGCCTCAGAAACTATTTATTCACTCTAAAATACTAAAAATACTACTAAAAATTGTCCTGCTCAAAACAAGACAGTTTGCCAGCTCACTGAGGGATCAGATTACAGCTGCCTAGTGAAGTCTATGGAAAGTGAGAGATAAAAGAAAAGAGTAGATAACACATACAGATGACATACAGATGACACTGCAGCTTTCTAGTAAAGGTTTATCTCACCCCAGAGCTGGATTCATAGCTACACCGCTTAGTACTGCTCTACAATGGCATCCATGCTGCTTTCTAATAAGTGTTTCATCTCACCCCAGAGCTGACTGGCTTCTAAACTATCTGTCACTAATCCGATTAACGATTACTGCAGCTATCATAACTGACCGATAACAAGGAGGGATAGATTGTGCCCACCTGTCCAACTGTGGGACTTACGCAGTCTGTTATCAGGGATTGATAGATTGTATTCACCCGTCATATACATGAGACATCAGTCGGCCAAATATTCGGCTATCTTTCCTGACTTACCCGTCCACATGAGCGCTCGGCTTGGCTGACCCTTCCTGTGTTTTCATTGGGGAGAGAGGAGAAATCTGCTGCCAGGTTTTTCTCCACTTTGAAAGAAAAAGAATCGTCCATTAAAGCTCTCACTGTCTGAACTTTCTCTACCTTGACATCATATGTCGGTGGACCGTGTGGAGACCCCCATACACCTCCGATGGTCCGCTGTTGCAGATCAGCATGTGTGGACAACTTTCACCCAATGTGTATGGGTGGTGCCTTTAGAATCAGAATCTTTTTGGGGTTTTCTTTCGTCTGGTACGGCTGATAACAGGAAACAGCTGAAATCCAGCAGGTGTAATGTCCCTTTAAGGTATGTGTCCTTTATTTGGCTGGGGAGCACCCGCAGGCTGTCATAGACAAGGTCTTTCCTGCACTTTTGGCTTCATCTTTGCTGACCTATGCGTGGAAGCGTGTCGTGTCGATGTTGCTGCTGGAGAATGAAACAATGTAACACTTTGCTCTTCCTTTTGGTCACTGATGTGATGTTTTAATAAGGTCACATTCTGTTATCGCTCATCGCTCGGCTCGTGCCTCCATGAATATGGGTTAATAGCATGTACAGGCAAATGAGCGCTCTCCAGCCATTGTCCTGGCCTCACAGCTGGAAAATAAAGTCATCTCATTGTGCTAAGTGTATACAGCTCTCATGCAGACTTTGTCTATCTCCATGGCTACAGACTACAAACAACCCCAGTGTAGTCTGACTCTGCAGTCAAGCAATTCTCTAATGCATTAGATGGTAATGCTGGTTATCCAAAGTGTAGGACCAGATTAACATGTGACTGTGAAGCACAGGGTTTATTTGTAATCTGTAACTTTGGACATACATAGATCTGCATAAGGGCTGTAGGGCCCCACATTGAAGGAATGGCACCAATCTGGGAGATAAATGATTGAGAAGGGATTGTTCACTGATGGACAACCCCTTTAATCTATGTTCACTTGTGTGCTGTAGGTTCCATTTAAAATGGATCACAACAATGTCTAATGGATCCCTTTAAGTGATGATTATTGCTGTTCCTTGGAGGTTTCTATAATTTTATTTGAAAGAATAGCGCCACGTCTTAGAGACAGCCCCCGGTGTGATAATGTGTGCAAAACTGAATATGTTAGTGCTATATAAAAATAAAGATTATTATATTATTAACTGCACCTTCGTATATTATTACTAACAGTTTTGTTTATAATAAATGATACAATGTAACATAAATAAATAGTAATCATCATAACAAGGAACCTCACCGTTATTTACACTCATACATGTGGGTTTTTCCGAGGCGGTCGTGATGCCCGGTTGTAAACGCTGCAGCTGAATTTGGCGTCGTCCTGCGGGGAGGATTTTCATCTTCCCTCCTGCGGATCCAGATGTGTGAGAGCGAGCACCCGATCTATAATTAGCCATATGATTTATAAAGTGCCGCGCTGTCATCTAGACTCTTAATTGCAGAGAGGCACAGTAGGAGTTTTGTTCCCATCAGATTAAGTCGACTCTGGAGACTCGATGAAAGGACTAAGTATACGATACATCATATAGCGGGGCCCTGTTTAATATGCAAATGATTGTTTTTATTTGTTGAACACTACACTGAGTAATTTCTAATCTGCGTGGAGAAGATCAGGAAGGAGGAAGACTCTTCCGTTTTGGGACCTAATTCCTGATTCATCTCCTTTTCTGATACAAAATTAATAAAGTGACTTGGAGAACGTGTTCCCTTCTGCAGAATCCCTGGAGGTGGTGATCGGAGTCAATCACTCGGTTTTCTCCTCATGTAGACAATCATTTCCCAATGGTGTCTTTTGGGCATCTCTGACCCCAGGCTCTGACTAGTGAGATCGCTGCACCTGGTTGTCCATGGAGTGACCAGGTCTTTTGATAGACGAGTTGGAGATAGAAGTCCAGGTAGACCACGCTGCTGTGAAAAAGGAGAAGTTCCACATGTGGCAATACTTCAATAAGCTTTTATTAACGCGTTTCAGGTTCATATCGATCCCTTTCTCAAAACTGAACTACATACATCTTTTCTTTTTTCTTTCTTTCTTCAGGTCTTTTGATAAGCAGTCAAGAACCCACTGAGGCCATTTGTAGTGAGCCCTCACCTTTATAAATGTCATGGTGCCCATTGAATATACACTTATTTTCTAGAATAAATAATTATCTCTGTAAGTGCTCTACACTCAGGCTTTTAGGAAAAAAAAAAACCCTGATCAGGGGACCACCATCTATTATTTCCATATGCAAAGAGAAGGCAAAGGGTCAAGTTGGAAGCCCCTTAAGATATGTTGTAATCTTATGCCAATTCTCTACTCCTCCTCATTACACTGCTCTCACTTGATATAAATATAACAATAATGCAACTCTCATGTTTGCTGTGATTAGTGCTGATATAATCAGAACACATGGCCACTGTGGGACCTGTGATTTAGTGGGGGCAGCGCCGAAGCCAGGTCCCCACCCAGCATAGCATTTTCAACTATATGAAAAAAAAAATTTGGGGGGTACAGTAAACAGTTAGCAGGGCTAGTAGGGGCATTATACAATGCTTAGGGTTGTGTTGGGGCCATCATGGTGTGGGGGGGGGGGGCATTATACTGTTTGGGTAGCTAAAGGAGGCATTATATAATGTGTTAGGGCCATCATACTGTGTTGAGGGTATTTTACTGTTTGGAAGACTAGTGGAGGCCATTATACTGTATGGAGGGCTATGTGGGATCCATCGTATTGAGTGGAACTGTGTGCGGGCCATTACACTGTGTGGAGGGGTGTGAAAGCCGTTATACTGTATGGAGGGCTATGTGGGGGCCATTATAATGCATGGAGAGCGGTATGGGGCCATTATATTGTGTGGAGTGGTGTGTGCGGGCCATTATACTGTATGGAGGGCTGTGTGGGGGCCATTATACTGTAAGGAGGGCTATGTGGGGCCATTGTATTGTTTGGAGTGGTGTGTGGGGGCCATTATACTGTATGGAGGGCTATGTGGGGTCCATTATAATGTATGAAGGGCAGTGTGGGGGCCATTATATTGTGTGGAGTGGTGTGTGCGGGCCATTATACTGTATGGAGGGCTATGTGGGGGCCATTATAATGTATGAAGGGCAGTGTGGGGGCCATTATATTGTGTAGAGTGGTGTGGGGGAGGGGGCCATTATACTTTTTGGAGGGCTGTGTGGAGGTAAAAATTGGGGCATCATGCTGTTGGGGTCATCATACTTTGCTGTGGGGGTGCAGGGGGTGTACAGTAGGGTCATCTTACTGTGTGTGGAGGAATACACTGTGGGGTATCATACTGTTAGCAGGCCCTTTTGTTGGCATCATACTTTATTGGGTAATGGCCGGGAAATCTAATGGCCGGGAAATCTAAGGGCTTCAATAAGTGAACATTACTTTGTAAAGGCTGCAAAGTTGTGAGATCTGCTGTTCTGTGAACCTGTTGAATTTTTTTTTTCCTGGGGAGGGGTAATTAGAACTTCTGCTATGGGGCCATTGCAATGTATCAGTGCAAAGAAAAATGTATCAATCTGTTGTTCTGCTCACAGAGGACTGTCTACACTGGATACAATTGTAGCAAAACTCTCATCTGTGAAAAACATTAGGCCTCTAAGGGTATGTGCACACGTCAGGATTTCTTGCAGAAATTTCCTGAAGAAAACCGGAAATTTTCTGCAAGAAATCCGCATTTTTTTTTTTGCGTTTTTTTTCCCGTTTTTTTCGCGTCTTTTTTAGCATTTTGCAAGCGTAATTAGCTTGCAGAATGCTAAAGTTTTTCAAGCGATCTGTAGCATCACTTGGAAAACTGACTGAGAGGTTGGTCACACTTGTCAAACATAGTGTTTGACAAGTGTGACCAACTTTTTACTTTAGATGCTGCATCTATAGTAAAAGATAGAATGTTTAAAAATAATAAAAAAAATAAAAAATGGTTATACTCACCCTCTGCAGACAGCCGATATCCTCAGCGGCGTCCGTTCCTAGATGGTGTGGTTCAGGACCTTCGATGACGTCGCGGTCACGTGAGCGGTCACATGACCGGTCTCGCGACCAATCACAAGACAGCGACGTCATCGCAGGTCCTGAACCACACCATCTATAGGAACCAAAGCGGCAGCATGCAGCGGTGAGAGGCGGGAACACTCCGGGGGCCATCGAAGGTGAGTATATGACTATTTTTTATTTTAATTCTTTTTTTTTGACCAATTATATGGTGCCCAGTCCGTGGAGGAGAGTCTCCTCTCCTCCACCCTGGGTACCAACCGCACATAATCTGCTTACTTCCCGCATCGTGGGCACAGCCCCGTGCGGGAAGTAAGCAGATCAATGCACTCCTAGGTGTGCGGAATCCCCGCAATTCCGCATTTTTAATGAACATGTTGCTTTTTTTTCCACAATGCATTTTTTTCGCGGAAAAAAATGCAACATTTGCAAAAAAAAATCCGGAATACACTGTAAATAATAGGAGGCATATGTTAGCGTTTTTTTCGCGTTTTTATAGCGAAAAAAACGCGAAAAATCCTGAACGTGTGCACATGGCCTTAATATAAATGAGAAAGTTTCTATTCACTGTCAACAATCAGAAATCTTTAAAATGATGATAAATTGAAACGCGACAGACTAGAAAGAAGCAGAACTTTTCTGGAATAATGTTTCTATAAAAGCAGTGAAGTCGCCTAGAGTGACGCAGCCTTGCATTACTCTAAGTGTCTCCTCTCCGAATACGGTTTAATTTCGGCCTTATCTGACATCGTTGGCAAAGCCTCAATACTCTGGTAAGACTTCAAAGACACAGGCACCAGGGGGCTGAGACTGGCACCTGCTTTCCTGGCAGAGCGTACTGGAGAGCTGCCCAAAGCCTTTGCTCACACAAACGTTGTGCAGAGGAGCATTACTCTCCGTAGGAGCCTTAATGAGCTCATCAGATGGCAACCGGGCTCCTGCTGGAGGGTCAAATGGGAGCAGAAACTATTGGAGGGGCCGAGAGCTTCCAAGTGTCCATCCCCCCAATGGAGGAACTACATAGACCGCGCTACATGCATCACCCTGATCCACTGGACGGACACCTACACACCAGACACAGACGTCTGCTGGAGCCACCGTGCCATCCTGCTAGCCCATAAGACTTGGTGCCACAATAACAATGGAAATACAGTCTATAAGTCCCCTAGAGACCGACACTAAGGAGCAGTCCATGTGAGAGCACCGTTCCATTAATGGATGACATTTTTGGGCTTCTGTTCGCTCCGCCAATTAATACCAATGTTTGCATTTTTGTTTTATGCATAAGAGGAGAAAAAAAATCTCCAGTTTATATTTAGAAGCAGAAACTCGCCCGACCTGAACATTACTGCTGTCATTTACTTGGTTCGGGTCCAATGTAACCATTGAACTATGAATATCACTGAGGCATCAGAAACTTTACCCCTCCTCCGCCTCCCACCGCTCAGCTCCCTCGTGCTTCAAGAGGACTGAACTAAAAAAAAACATAAAAAAGGGATCTCCTGTTCTTTTATTCCCCTTTGCTGTTATTTTGCTTTACTACTGAAAATAGTTACAATGTATCAGGGGCGGCAGTGGGGTTTTTACCTGTCGCCTATCGGACGATTCATGCTGCCCAAACCATTGCCAGCATTAAGATGTTGCCTGGCTGCGTGATTGCAGATAATATTACTCTCAGAAATACTGTGTAGAGACCCCACTATGTCTATAGAAAAAACTCTGAGTGTGCGGCTGTTTTTTCTATAGACACTGTGACTTTGTGTTCAGCCTGCACCTTTTTTCCATGCGGAGTGCACCACATCTCTTGTAGAGACCCCACTAGTCCGGCTCTTCCCAGCGCCGCTGCAGATGATTGGCAGGTATCTCCCTCCTGTGTACATAAGGTGAAACCTGTCATCCAACTCTGGCGGCACTAGGAAGCACCAGCCACGAGCGGCCCAAGACTAATCTCGCCTCTTCCTACAGATCTGTAGAGGAGCCGGAATGACAAACTTCTGGAGGGCGCCCCCATAATATCCTGCCTGTCTGCGAAAGGTCTTGTATTTTTTGCTTACTTCTGTTGGACTTTGTGCTGCTGGACGAGTAACTTCATATTTATCCTCAAAAAACTGAGCCGCCGATTCTGGACCTGTGTTTTTTTTGCTGATCATTTGTTGATGTCCATCCACAATATATAGCCACCGCCTCCTCCTGCATAATTGACGGCTTTTTTGCTTGAAGTCGCAGCATAGACACTCTCAGTCAGGCAGGAGGTGGCGGCGCTGGGTGGAGAATAGAGCTGGAGTGACAGAGGCTTCAGATCTACCATAGCTCTTCAGCCTAATTTACATATCAATTCAAACTTCAATTTCTCAGTAGAGAAGGATCGCACTCCCCATGTACGGTTATTTCTGGACTCGTTTTTGAAACAGCTACATATTAATAGTTTGGGGGGTGAAATACTGCTGATCGATTCCCTTTACAGGACCAGTCTAATATTATTAACCGCCATTACACACCCGCCCTGGTCCGTTACACACCTGCCCTGGTCCGTTACACACCTGCCCTGGTCCGTTACACACCTGCCCTGGTCCGTTACACACCCGCCCTGGTCCGTTACACACCCGCCCTGGTCCGTTACACACCCGCCCTGGTCCGTTACACACCCGCCCTGGTCCGTTACACACCCGCCCTGGTCCGTTACACACCCGCCCTGGTCCGTTACACACCCGCCCTGGTCCGTTACACACCCGCCCTGGTCCGTTACACTCCTGCCCTGGTCTGTTACACTCCTGCCCTGGTCCGTTATACACCTGCCCTGGTCCGTTATACACCTGCCCTGGTCCGTTACACACTCGCCCTGGTCCGTTACACTCCTGCCCTGGTCCATTACACACCCGCCCTGGTCCCTTACACACCCGCCCTGGTCCATTACACACCCGCCCTGGTCCGCTACACTCCTGCCCTGGTCCGTTACACACCTGCCCTGGTCCGTTACACACCTGCCCTGGTCCGTTATACACCTGCCCTGGTCCGTTATACACCTGCCCTGGTCCGTTATACACCTGCCCTGGTCCGTTATACACCTGCCCTGGTGCGTTATAAACCTGCCCTGGTGCGTTATAAACCTGCCCTGGTGCGTTATAAACCTGCCCAGGTCCTTTACATTTACTTGTGCTCCACTTTGGGCTTTGCGAGTAGTCCTCGGTGCTCCATGTGTTGTATCCCTGGGACCAGTGGCGTAACTACAAAGTTATGGGCCCCGGTGCGAACTTCCAAATGGGGCCCCCCCCGCCATAAAATTCAATGTAAGCCCCATAGAATACAATGCAGCCCCCCTCATAGTATAATGCAGCCCCTCCATACAGGGGCAGTGACAAAGACACGAGCAAATGGTGACGAGGGGGCAGAGGAGAGGGAACAAGGGGGCAAGGAAGACAGGCACTAGGGGACACATGGGGGCTAGGAGGCAGGGGAGAAGGATACAAGGGGTCTAGTGGGCAAGGGAGACTGACACAAAGGGCACACGGGGACTAGTGGACAAGAGAGACTGGCACACGGGGACACGGACTAGTGGGCAAGGGAGACTGACACACGGGGAATAGTGGGCAAGGGAGACTGATACAAGGGGACTAGTGGGCAATGGAGACTGACACACGGGGACAAGGGACAAGCACAAGGGGACAAGGGAGACAGGCACAAGGGGACACATAGGGACTAGTGAGCAAGAGACTGACACAAGGGGACAAGGGATACAAGCACAAGGGGACACACAGGGACTAGTGGGCAAAGGAGACTGACACAAGCACAAGGGGACAAAGGAGACTGACACAAGCACAAGGGGACATAGGAGACAGGCACATGGGGACACACAGGGACTAATGGGCAAGGGAGACTGGCACACGGGGACACAAGCATAAGGGAGACAGGCTCAAGGGGACACACAGGGACTAATGGGCAAGGGAGACTGGCACACGGGGACAAGGGACACAAGCATAAGGGGACAAGGGAGACAGGCACATGGGGACACACAGGGACTAATGGGCAAGGGAGACTGGCACATGGGGACACAAGCATAAGGGAGACAGGCTCAAGGGGACTCACGGCCCCCTGACCTGCCAGAGCCGCTTGCAGCTGCGACCGTAGTAGTTACGCCGCTGCCTCACACACACACACACATACTACAGATATCACACACACACACTACAGATATCACACACACACATCATACTACAGATATCACACACACACACACACATCAGTTATTACACACACTACAGATATCACACACACATCATATTACAGATATCACACACATACTACAGTTATCACACACACACACACTACAGATATCACACACACACACAGACATACTACAGATATCACACACACACACATCATACTACAGATATCACACACACACACACTACAGATAACACACATCATACTACAGATATCACACACATACTACAGTTACCACACACACACACACACACACACACACACACACACACACACACACACACCAGAGATACCAGCTCATATACACAACTCACAATCTCCTCTCTGGTACAGGGGTGGCTGATGTAAACCGGCTGCAGCTCCTCAGCTTCTCCTGACTAAGGCTAGTTTCACACTAGCGTCGGGAACAACCCGTCGCTGTGCGTCGGGCCGACGTTCCCGACGCTAGTGTGGTCTCCGCCGCACAACGGGGGCAGCGGATGCATTTTTCCCATGCATCCGCTGCCCCATTGTGAGGTGCGGGGAAGTGCGGGGAGGTGGGGGCGGAGTTCCGGCCGCGCATGCGCGGTCGGAAAAAGTGGACCGTCGGGAGCAAAAAACGTTACATGTAAGGTTTTTTTCTCCCGACGGTCCACTACCACACGCCCAAGCGTCGCAAAACGGACGCGACGTTTGGCAATGCGTCGCTAATGTTAGTCTATGACGAAAAAACGTATCCAGCAAGAACTTTTGCTGGATGCGTATTTTCGGCAAAACGACGCATTTGCGACGTATTGCAGTTAACGCTAGTGTGAAACTAGCCTAAAGCGGCTCTGTCCCGCACCTCCCCCCTGCTCTCACCTTCTGTCCCGGGGTTATTTTGGCTTTCTCTTAAAGGGAACCTGTCACCCCGTTTTTTCCGTATGAGATAAAAATACTGTTAAATAGGGCCTGAGCTGTGCATTACAATAGTGTATTTTGTGGACCCCGATTCCCCACCTATGCTGCCGAAATACATTACCAAAGTAGTCGTTTTCGCCTGTCAATCAGGCTGGTCTGGTCAGATGGGCGTGGTGTCTTCCCCCAGATCTTGCTTAGTTTTCCGTTGGTGGCGTAGTGGTGTGCGCATGCCCAAGGTCCCGAATCCACTGCACAGGGGAGTGAAAATAGCGTGATGTGCGACATTTCATTGGTGATCGGTGGGGGCGGTCATCTTCCTTTGGCCGCGCGTGCGCAGAAGCGGCGCTCTGCTGGCCGCGGCTTCAGGAAAATGGCCGCAGGATGCCGCGCGTGCCCAGATGGAGATCGCGGCGGCCATTTTCCTGAAGCAGAGATGCGACACCTCGTACACACCCGACTCCGCTCCGTACACCCCCGGCTCCGCTCCGTACACCTCGTACACACACGGCTCCGCTCCGTACACCTCGTACACACACGGCTCCGCTCCGTACACCTCGTACACACACGGCTCCGCTCCGTACACCTCGTGCACACACGGCTCCGCTCCGTACACCTCGTGCACACCCGGCTCCGCTCCGTACACCTCGTGCACACCCGGCTCCGCTCCGTACACCTCGTGCACACCCGGCTCTGCTCCGTACACCTCATGCACACCCGGCTCTGCTCCGTACACCTCATGCACACCCGGCTCCGCTCCGTACACCTCATACACACCCGGCTCCGCTCCGTACACCTCATGCACACCCGGCTCCGCTCCGTACACCTCATACACACCCGGCTCCGCTCCGTACACCTCATGCACACCCGGCTCCGCTCCGTACACCTCATGCACACCCGGCTCTGCTCCGTACACCTCATGCACACCCGGCTCCGCTCCGTACACCTCATGCACACCCGGCTCCGCTCCGTACACCTCATACACACCCGGCTCCGCTCCGTACACCTCATGCACACCCGGCTCTGCTCCGTACACCTCATGCACACCCGGCTCCGCTCCATACACCTCATACACACCCGGCTCTGCTCCGTACACCTCATGCACACCCGGCTCTGCTCCGTACACCTCATGCACACCCGGCTCTGCTCCGTACACCTCATACACACCCGGCTCTGCTCCGTACACCTCATACACACACGGCTCTGCTCCGTACACCTCATACACACCCGGCTCCGCTCCGTACACCTCATACACACCCGGCTCCGCTCCGTACACCTCATACACACACGGCTCCGCTCTGTACACCTCATACACACACGGCTCCGCTCCGTACACCTCATGCACACCCAGCTCTGCTCCGTACACCTCATACACACACGGCTCCGCTCTGTACACCTCATACACACCCGGCTCTGCTCCGTACACCTCATACACACACTGCTCTGCTACATCCACCCAAACCCCTCCTGACCTCACACAAAAGCTTACCCTCCAGCACGATGACAAACAGCACTGCACTACTGTCCTGCACTACACGGAAGCCCTTGATCATGTGACTCCAACTCCTCCCCTCCTGTGACCTCATCACAGGTCCTGTGCGCACAGAGCAGTGGCAGCTATAGTAGTGGTGTGCGGCTCTCTGCGGTGGAGGGGCTCTGCTGCGGGTCAAGTGCAGTCCCACCCGTGATCGCGAGTGCACGCGCAGCAGGGCCTGTAAGGAAGAATTATTTAAAGGGCCGGCGGCCCATTTTGTAGCTTAGAGTTCTTAGGAGCCCGCCCAGTCTGCTGGACTGGGTGGGCCCCTAAGCACTGCGGGCCCCGTCGCAATTGCGACCCCTGCGACCGCGGTAGTTACGCCCCTGCCTGGGACTATATAAGGCCTCCCACGACTCTCACCTGTGTTTTGTATTCTATGAAGACTTTAGACTGCCTCCCGAAGAAGCGACAATCGCGAAACGTGCGTCGGGGCACTTTTCTTGGACACCATACTCAGGACATCGCACATATGGGTAAGCCCAGCGGATAGTGCATGGTTTAGCTATAATATTTTTTCTTGGGCAAATTGCAATAGGGGTGGGTGCTGGGTATGCTAGGATTTTCCTGCATAAAAGACACTGGTCATTGATTACACCTGAGTGCCCCCTCTCCCTACTTTGTGGTCTTTCCACATCGTGTATAACATTTATAGTTTTATTTTCATCACCATGCTATAGGGCTTTACAATTGTACCCTTGTGACTGTTGCACTTATGTGTATTCCTGATGGTGTTCATAGTAGTCATTCACCATATCCTCATACACCTGTGTTGTTTTTAGCATTTTTGTATTGTATCAATAAAGTTTCTAGTTTGCATATTAGTTGTTATGTTGTGTTGTTGTTTTTGGTTCTCTTGGGGCATCATGCTCTTTTCAATTTATTAAACACATCTATGAAGACTTTCTAGTAACTTTTTTTTAGCTTATCTGTGCATGGTTCCTGTCCACAGGCTTCGGGCCGTCCCCTAGTCTCTTGGTTGCCTGTGGTTTCCAGTCCTTGAATTACTTATCTGTGTCTTGCAATAACCCTGCTGCCTGTCAGCGGTCTTCAGGACTTCATCTGTTTGTCTGCGGTTTCCAGTAACCCTGCTGCCTGTCAGCGGTCTTCAGGACTTCATCTGTTTGTCTGCGGTTTCCAATAACCCTGCTGCCTGTCAGCGGTCTTCAGGACTTCATCTGTTTGTCTCCTGGTTTCCAGTAACCCTGCTGCCTGTCAGTGGTCTTCAGGACTTCATCTGTTTGTCTGCTGGTTTCCAGTAACCCTGCTGCCTGTCAGCTGTCTTCAGGACTTCATCTGTTTGTCTGCTGGTTTCCAGTAACCCTGCTGCCTGTCAGCTGTCTTCAGGACTTCATCTGTTTGTCTGCGGTTTCCAATAACCCTGCTGCCTGTCAGCGGTCTTCAGGACTTCATCTGTTTGTCTCCTGGTTTCCAGTAACCCTGCTGCCTGTCAGTGGTCTTCAGGACTTCATCTGTTTGTCTGCTGGTTTCCAGTAACCCTGCTGCCTGTCAGCGGTCTTCAGGACTTCATCTGTTTGTCTGCGGTTTCCAGTAACCCTGCTGCCTGTCAGCGATTTTTAGTTTGTCTCCAGTAACTCTGTTACCCACGTGCAGCTCTTGCCTGCTGCACTGACACCCGTGGCTTTTGTGGCCACCCGGACTTTGGGCTTAGAGGACCCACCTCACCTAGTGAGCCCACTTTCTGTAGCAACTGCATAATGAAAGTTCTGCGACTTTGTAATATTCTTCTGTGATTCAATTCCTCATCATTTCCAGGATCACTGCTTGCTGTTGGTAAATGGAAACATTCTTCGATGATAATGAGAATATTATTGTGTGACTATTCTTGGGGTCATTCTCATTATTGAAATGTTCACTGTTCGGGATCAGGTACATTCTCACCTGTGGTCCTTAGGGATTCATCAAACTCCTGCACTAGGAGGAGAGTGACGCTAATGCTGTGCGCTGCTCCTATTATTAATCGGACATGTCCTGGTAAGTGGATGCCAAGTCAGGATCTGCTTTCTCCTCCCGATGGGAAGTGACAGGTAGGGGGTGACCACTTTTAGAATGATTCTTAAAGAGATGAATTCCATGAACATAATTCCTTTAGCTCACACACCCTCCACTGATACAATGTAGCTTCCTATTCTTCATCTTCCCGTCTCACTTCTCTCACACCTCCCACCTCTCGTTCTGACAGCTCGTTATATCTGCAGCTCCATCCCTTTTGACCCACGTCACATTCTGTTCTCATCCATCTTCAAATCTAAGCTGAAGTTGCACCTCCACCTCCACCAGCGCGGCTCCAAACCACCGCCGGGATGGATCGGAGCGAGTTCCCATTTACCACCACGACTTAGATTGTACAGAAAACATTTCACATTTTATATATGAGTCTCCAGCAGCTTAATTGGCGACTGCGCCCACAAATTATAGTTACTAATAATGATATTCTTGGTGTGTCTGTGCAGCACGACAGATACAAATGGAAAAAATCGCTGGCGTCCTCCTGAAATCTTCTGTTGCAAAAACAATTTATGTACGTTGGTCTATAAGATGCCATGTGTCCAAGCCCCTAATCTATGATTACCTCTTGCTAAGCCCAAGGCTCAGAGTTGCCAGATTGAAAGTTTAAATTTTAGCCCAATTTATTGCAAATTAAAATCCTAATCCTAGGTGTAACCATCATTTTAAGAAACACTCCTCCTCCTTCTTCTCCACCTTCTCCTCCTCCTGCTCCTTCTCCTCTGGCTCCTCCTCCTTCTCCTCCTCCTTCTTCTTCTCGTTCTTCTCCTCCTTCTCCTCCTCCTCCGATCAAAGTTTTTATGCTCTTAATATATTCCAATCATCATATTACCGTATATACAGCGGCATGTAAAAGTTTGGGCTCTAAAAGGCCTAAAGTTGATGATGACACATTTTCTTTGTATTTTAGGCAACAACAAAAAATAAAAATAAATCCTCTTTTAAATTTTAAGAATTACAAAAATAAAAATGGACCGATGCAAAAGTTTGGGCACCCTGCATGGTTAGTACCTAGTAGCACCCCCTTTTGCAAGTATCACAGCTTGTAAATGCTTTTTGTAGTCAGACAAGAGTCTTTCAATTCTTGTTTGAGGGATTTTCCTCCATTCTTCTTTAGAGAATTCCTCCAGCCTTGTGAGATTCCTGGGGTGTTGTGAATTCCATTTCTCGGACTCCCTCCTGTGGTCATGAATGGTACTTTGGTTAGTTCTGCTCTTGGACTCCCTCTGGTGGCTTTGAGCAGAACTGCTGGTCTCTGAGGTTTGCTTTCTCAGCTGCCCTCGTTTATTGTTATGCTGGCTTCCCTATTTAACTCTACTCAGATCGTTACTTCATGCCAGCTGTCAATGTTTCAGTATTGGTTCAGATCTCTCTTGGACTTCTCTGAGGACCTGTCTACTCCAGCAGAAGCTAAGTCCCTGCTAGTTCATTTGTTGTTACCGCTGCCTGAATATATTTCTTAGTACTGCTAAATTCTAGTCCAGCTTGCTATCATGATATTTCCTTGCTAGCTGGAAGCTCTTGGGGTGCAGTGTTGCACCTCCACACCGTGAGTCGGTGTGGGGGTCTTTTTGCATACTCTGCGTGGTTTTTGTAGTTTTTTGTGCTGACCGCATAGTTTCCTTTTCTTTCCTCTGACTATTTAGTGAAGTCTGGCCTCCTTTGCTAAAACCTGTTTCATTCCTGTGTTTGTGACTTTCCTCTTAACTCACAGTCAATATATGTGGGGGGCTGCTTTTACCTTTGGGGAATTTCTCTGAGGCAAGGTTAGGCTTCTACTTCTATCTTTAGGGGTAGTTAGCTCTTAGGCTGTGAAGAGGCGTCTAGGGAGAGTTAGGTACGCTCCACGGCTATCTCTAGTGTGTGTGATAGGAGTAGGGTTTGCGGTCAGCAGAGCTCCCACTTTCCCAGAGCTTGTTCCGATTACTAGTTTACTCATCAGGTCATTCTAGGTGCTCCTAACCACCAGGTCCATAACAGTACAGCTGGCCTATAAAGTGTTAATGCATCTCAAAAGAGGGATAAGAGAAGTTCTGAACCCATTTTTTTTTCTTTGCAGTGTGTTTTGTCTCTCTTTTCCCCTTAATCTCTGGGTGGTTCAGGACTCAGGTGTAGATATGGATATTCAAGGTCTGTCCTCTTGTGATGATCAACTCACTGCAAGGGTACAAAGCATTCAAGATTATGTAGTTCAGAATCCGATGTTAGAGCCTAGAATTCCAATTCCTGATTTGTTTTCTGGGGATAGATCTAAGTTTCTGAATTTCAAAAATAATTGTAGACTGTTTCTTGCTTTGAAACCCCGCTCCTCTGGTGACCCCATTCAGCAAGTAAAAATTATTATTTCTTTGTTGCGTGGCGACCCTCAAGACTGGGCATTCTCCCTTGCGCCAGGAGATCCGGCATTGCTTAATGTAGATGCGTTTTTTCTGGCGCTTGGATTGCTGTATGACGAACCGAATTCAGTGGATCAGGCAGAGAAAACCTTGCTGGCTTTGTGTCAGGGTCAGGATGAAGCGGAGGTATATTGTCAGAAGTTTAGAAAGTGGTCTGTGCTTACTCAATGGAATGAGTGTGCCCTGGCAGCAATTTTTAGAAAGGGTCTTTCTGAAGCCCTTAAGGATGTTATGGTGGGATTCCCCACGCCTGCTGGTCTGAGTGAATCAATGTCCTTGGCCATCCAAATTGATCGGCGTTTGCACGAGCGCAAAGTTGTGCACCATTTGGCGGTGTCCTCTGAGCAGAGGCCTGAGCTTACGCAATGTGATAGAACTTTGACCAGAACTGAACGGCAAGAACACAGACGTCAGAATGGGCTGTGTTTTTACTGTGGTGACTCCACTCATGCTATCTCTGATTGTCCTAAGCGCACTAAGCGGTTCGCTAGGTCTGTCACCATTGGTACTGTACAGCCTAAATTTCTTTTGTCCGTTACTCTGATTTGCTCTTTGTCGTCCTACTCGGTTATGGCATTTGTGGATTCGGGCGCTGCCCTGAATTTGATGGACTTGGAGTTTGCCAGGCGTTGTGGTTTTTTCCTGGAGCCTTGTCAGTATCCTATTCCATTAAGGGGAATTGATGCCACGCCTTTGGCCAGGAATAAACCTCAGTACTGGACTCAGTTGACCATGTGCATGGCTCCCGCACATCAGGAAAATATTCGCTTTTTGGTGTTGCATAATTTGCATGATGTGGTCGTGTTGGGTTTGCCATGGCTACAGGTTCATAATCCAGTATTGGATTGGAAATCAATGTCTGTATCTAGTTGGGGTTGTCAAGGGGTACATGGCGATGTTCCGATGATGTCAATTTCTTCATCCATTCCTTCTGATGTCCCTGAGTTTCTGTCGGATTACCGGGATGTATTTGATGAGCCCAAATCCAGTGCCCTACCCCCTCATAGGGATTGTGATTGTGCTATAAATTTGATCCCTGGTAGTAAGTTCCCTAAGGGCCGACTTTTCAATTTATCCGTGCCAGAACACGCCACTATGCGGAGTTATATAAAGGAGTCCTTGGAGAAAGGGCATATTCGCCCGTCTTCATCACCGTTGGGAGCAGGGTTCTTTTTTGTGGCCAAGAAGGATGGTTCTCTGAGACCCTGTATAGACTACCGCCTTCTCAATAAAATCATGGTCAAATTTCAGTACCCTTTGCCTCTGCTGTCTGATTTGTTTGCTTGGATTAAGGGGGCTAGTTGGTTCACCAAGATAGATCTTCGAGGGGCGTATAACCTTGTGCGTATTAAACAGGGCGATGAATGGAAAACAGCATTTAATACGCCCGAGGGCCATTTTGAGTACCTGGTGATGCCATTCGGGCTTTCAAATGCTCCATCTGTGTTTCAGTCCTTTATGCATGACATCTTCCGAAAGTATCTGGATAGATTCATGATTGTATATTTGGATGATATTTTGGTCTTTTCAGATGATTGGGAGTCTCATGTGAAGCAGGTCAGAATGGTGTTCCAGGTCCTTCGTGCTAATTCCTTGTTTGTGAAGGGGTCTAAATGTCTCTTCGGAGTTCAGAAGGTTTCCTTTTTGGGCTTCATTTTTCCCCTTCTACTATCGAGATGGATCCTGTTAAAGTTCAGGCCATTTATGATTGGACTCAACGTACATCTGTGAAGAGTCTTCAGAAATTCCTGGGCTTTGCTAATTTTTACCGTCGCTTCATCGCTAATTTTTCTAGTGTGGTTAAACCTTTGACTGATTTGACAAAGAAAGGTGCTGATGTGGTGAATTGGTCCTCTGCAGCCGTGGAGGCTTTTCAGGAGCTGAAACGTCGTTTTTCTTCGGCCCCTGTGTTGCGTCAGCCAGATGTTTCGCTCCCTTTTCAGGTTGAGGTTGATGCTTCTGAGATTGGAGCAGGGGCTGTTTTGTCTCAAAGAAGATCTGATGGCTCTGTGATGAAGCCATGTTCCTTCTTTTCTAGAAAGTTTTCGCCTGCTGAGCGTAATTATGATGTTGGCAATCGGGAGCTGCTGGCTATGAAGTGGGCATTCGAGGAGTGGCGACATTGGCTTGAGGGAGCCGAGCACCGCGTGGTGGTCTTGACGGATCACAAGAATCTGACTTATCTCGAGTCTGCCAAGCGGTTGAATCCTAGACAGGCTCGATGGTCACTGTTTTTCTCCCGTTTCGATTTTGTGGTTTCATAGCTTCCGGGTTCTAAGAATGTGAAGGCTGATGCCCTTTCTAGGAGTTTTGTGCCTGATTCTCCGGGAGTCTCTGAGCCGGCTGGTATTCTCAAAGAGGGGGTAATTCTGTCTGCCATCTCCCCTGATTTGCGGCGGGTGCTGCAGGAGTTTCAGGCTGATAGACCTGACCGTTGTCCAGCGGAGAAACTGTTTGTCCCTGATAGATGGACTAGCAGAGTTATTTCTGAGGTTCATTGCTCGGTGTTGGCTGGTCATCCTGGGATTTTTGGTACCAGGGATTTGGTGGCTAGGTCCTTTTGGTGGCCTTCCTTGTCACAGGATGTGCGTTCTTTTGTGCAGTCTTGTGGGACTTGTGCTCGGGCCAAGCCCTGCTGTTCTCGTGCCAGTGGGTTGCTTTTGCCCTTGCCGGTCCCGAAAAGGCCCTGGACGCATGTTTCCATGGATTTTATTTCAGATCTTCCTGTCTCTCAAAGGATGTCTGTCATCTGGGTGGTTTGTGATCGCTTCTCTAAGATGGTCCATTTGGTACCCTTGCCTAAATTACCTTCCTCCTCTGATTTGGTGCCATTATTCTTTCAGCATGTGGTTCGTTTGCGTGGCATTCCGGAGAACATTGTGTCGGACAGAGGGTCCCAGTTTGTCTCTAGGTTTTGGCGGTCCTTTTGTGCTAAGATGGGTATTGATTTGTCTTTTTCTTCGGCTTTCCATCCTCAGACAAATGGCCAAACCGAACGAACCAACCAGACTTTGGAGGCCTATCTGAGATGCTTTGTTTCTGCTGATCAGGATGATTGGGTGACCTTTTTGCCATTGGCTGAGTTCGCCCTTAATAATCGGGCCAGTTCGGCTACTTTGGTTTCGCCTTTTTTTTGCAATTCTGGTTTTCATCCTCATTTTTCTTCAGGGCAGGTTGAGCCTTCTGACTGTCCTGGTGTGGATTCTGTGGTGGACAGATTGCAGCAAATTTGGACTCACGTAGTGGACAATCTGACGTTGTCCCAGGAGAAGGCTCAACGTTTCGCTAACCGCCGTCGTTGTGTTGGTCCTCGACTTCGTGTTGGGGATTTGGTTTGGTTATCTTCTCGTTATGTTCCTATGAAGGTTTCTTCTCCTAAGTTTAAGCCTCGTTTCATTGGTCCTTATAAGATTTCTGAAATTCTCAACCCTGTGTCATTTTGTTTGGTCCTTCCAGCTTCCTTTGCCATCCATAATGTGTTCCATAGGTCGTTGTTGCGGAGGTATGTGGCGCCTATGGTTCCCTCCGTTGATCCTCCTGCTCCGGTGTTGGTTGAGGGGGAGTTGGAGTATGTGGTGGAAAAAATTTTGGATTCTCGTATTTCGAGACGGAAGCTCCAGTACCTGGTTAAGTGGAAGGGCTATGGTCAGGAGGATAATTCCTGGGTTGTTGCCTCCGATGTCCATGCTGCCGATTTTAGTTCGTGCCTTTCATTTGGCTCGTCCTGATCAGCCTGGGGGCCCTGGGGAGGGTTCGGTGACCCCTCCTCAAGGGGGGGGTACTGTTGTGAATTCCATTTCTCGGACTCCCTCCTGTGGTCATGAATGGTACTTTGGTTAGTTCTGCTCTTGGACTCCCTCTGGTGGCTTTGAGCGGAACTGCTGGTCTCTGAGGTTTGCTTTCTCAGCTGCCCTCGTTTATTGTTATGCTGGCTTCCCTATTTAACTCTACTCAGATCGTTACTTCATGCCAGCTGTCAATGTTTCAGTATTGGTTCAGATCTCTCTTGGACTTCTCTGAGGACCTGTCTGCTCCAGCAGAAGCTAAGTCCCTGCTAGTTCATTTGTTGTTACCACTGCCTGAATATATTTCTTAGTACTGCTAAATTCTAGTCCAGCTTGCTATCATGATATTTCCTTGCTAGCTGGAAGCTCTGGGGGTGCAGTGTTGCACCTCCACACCGTGAGTCGGTGTGGGGGTCTTTTTGCATACTCTGCGTGGTTTTTGTAGTTTTTTGTGCTGACCGCATAGTTTCCTTTTCTTTCCTCTGACTATTTAGTGAAGTCTGGCCTCCTTTGCTAAAACCTGTTTCATTCCTGTGTTTGTGACTTTCCTCTTAACTCACAGTCAATATTTGTGGGGGGCTGCCTTTACCTTTGGGGAATTTCTCTGAGGCAAGGTTAGGCTTCTATTTCTATCTTTAGGGGTAGTTAGCTCTTAGGCTGTGAAGAGGCATCTAGGGAGAGTTAGGTACACTCCACGGCTATTTCTAGTGTGTGTGATAGGAGTAGGGTTTGCGGTCAGCAGAGTTCCCACTTTCCCAGAGCTTGTTCCGATTACTAGTTTACTCATCAGGTCATTCCGGGTGCTCCTAACCACCAGGTCCATAACACTGGGGCTTTTCGCATCCTCTGCTATTTTGAGGTCTAGACACAGATTTTCAATGATGTTCAGATCAGGGGACTGTGAGGGCCATTGTAAAACCTTCAGATTGTGCCTTTTAAGGTTGTTTATTGTGGATTCTGATGTGTGTTTGGGATCATTATCCATTTGTAGAAGCCATCCTCTTCCTCTTTTCATCTTCGGCTTTTTTTACAGATGTGTTATGTTTACATCAAGAATTGGTGACATTTCATTGAATCTATTCTTCCCTCTACCTGTGAAATGTTCCCCGTGCCATTGGCCGAAGCATAACCCCAAAAGCATGATTGGTCCACCCCCATGCTTAATGGTTGGCGAGATGTTATTTTTCCTGAAATTCTGTGCCATTTTTTCTCCACAGATCATTGTGGCCATAGAGATCTATTTTATCCTCATTGGTCCGTGGGACTTGTTTCCACAATGCATTAGTTTTGTTTAGATGTTCTTTTGCATACTTCTGACACTGAATTCTATTTTGAGGACGCAGGAGAGGTTTTCTTCTGATGACTCTTCCATGAAGGCCACATTTGTGCAGGTGTCTCTGAACAGTAGATCAATGTACTAC
Organism: Ranitomeya variabilis; assembly: GCF_051348905.1. Lineage (NCBI taxonomy): Eukaryota > Metazoa > Chordata > Amphibia > Anura > Dendrobatidae > Ranitomeya > Ranitomeya variabilis. Next base: position 212,211,791 of record NC_135239.1, on the reverse strand, counting down.
AACTCCAGAGTCTGCTAAATCTTTCTGGTCTTTTGCAGTCAAGTAGGTTTTATTGTTATGATTTGTCTCTCTAGCAATATATCCTTTTTTCATGTTGAACTAGACACATGATGTAATAGTTGCTGCAGCGCAGAATAAAACTTTTTTTTTTTCTCTTATAAATTTTGCCTCTCTCTTGTGCAAATATTGTCAATCCAAGTATGTGGCACCTAATCCGTTACTTCCCACTGGGAATTAACAAGTTATCAGAGTTTTCACTACTTTTTCTCCCTGAATGATACTGGCCAATCATAAGGAGGCAGCAGTACTCAGACGAAAAAATGTGTCCCCACCATAGCTTAAAGCAGGTTCCCAGTGTGTGAGATGTAAGGATACAGCTCTGGTCTCCTGGTCTCGCCTCCTGCATGATTAGAAAGTGCTGGGAGATGAGAGCACCAATGACTCTCACATTTCAGATGAGGTCCCTGTGGGGAGTCACACTTGTATCTGTTGTGCTCAAATCGTCTGTGCTCTAATTTCCCAGAACTTTTTTAATCATGCAGGAGGTTTGACCAGAGCTTTACCCTTGCATCTCATACACTGAGAAATCTAAATTATAGGGGGGGGGGGGGGTGTTCTTTCTCTGCTGTATTGCTGCCTGCTTATCATTGGTCAGCATCATGCAGGGTGAAGAAATACACGCCCCCAAGAAAAATCACTAAATAATAAAGCACAGTTTGACTTAACAAAAATTAACTCTTTAGGTGCCAAATACTATGATTTCTAATATCTCCACATCAGAGATTTTATTCCGCTCTGCAGCCGCTATTACATTTTGGTTCCAGTTCAGCATAAAACGTTTGGTTTAAGATGATCTTTCAGCTTCACCCATATGTAACTGTAGCTATCAGAGTAAGCTCGGCTTTACCCTAACCTTTAGTCCCTCTCCTATACTGACGTGTCTCTGACTTCGCCTGTAATCAGTCCTCTGGTCCAGGGCCTCCTCCGCTGGCGTGAGGATATGGCGTCCAGGTCTCTGCCTTCCTCCCGTATCTTCTCCTCGACTCAGGCAGATACATCTTGGATTGGGTAACAGATCCTTCCACTGCTGATGAAGGAAGCCGCCTCTCTGCCTCTGGGATTTAATTGCCTTCATTAAACATTAGCGCTTGCTGTGACATGCAGAATTTTCATCAGACAAAATAGGAAGACGAGATCTTGACACATCGAGCGTCGATTTCCTCACTCTGAATTTTCTCTTCTTCCTCGACAAATGCCAGCGCGCCCCATGCACTGGAAGCGGCAGACAGGCCGGACGTGATCGGAAGATGAGATCTGTGTCTGTAGCGCAGGGAAACTGATTACTTCCAGCTCACTGTTTGCTTCGGCTGGACGTATCCGCAGCTTCTCATGAGGCAGCAGAGTCACAAAATGACATAAGCGCCAAGCGCAATAGAGGGGAGCGGAGGCCGCTTTCTGCCCACGACTCAGAGATGCAAGTCTAAAGACAGCCACGGTGCCCCCCGGTACAGTGACAGCCACGATGCCCCCCGGTACAGTAACAGCCACAGTGCCCCCCGGTACAGTGACAGCCACAGTGCCCCCCAATATAGTGACAGCCACGGTGCCCCCCGGTACAGTGACAGCCACAGTGCCCCCCAATATAGTGACAGCCACAGTGCCCCCCAGAATAGTGACAGCCACAGTGCCCCCCAATATAGTGACAGCCACAGTGCCCCCCAGAATAGTGACAGCCACAGTGCCCCCCGGTACAGTGACAGCCACAGTGCCCCCCAATATAGTGACAGCCACGGTGCCCCCCAGAATAGTGACAGCCACAGTGCCCCCCAATATAGTGACAGCCACAGTGCCCCCCAGAAAAGTGACAGCCACAGTGCCCCCCCGGTACAGTGACAGCCACAGTGCCCCCCGGTACAGTGACAGCCACAGTGCCCCCCAATATAGTGACAGCCACAGTGCCCCCCAGAATAGTGACAGCCACAGTGCCCCCCAATATAGTGACAGCCACAGTGCCCCCCAGAAAAGTGACAGCCACAGTGCCCCCCCGGTACAGTGACAGCCACAGTGCCCCCCGGTACAGTGACAGCCACGGTGCCACCCGGTACAGTGACAGCCACGGTGCCCCCCGGTACAGTGACAGCCACAGTGCCCCCCGGTACAGTGACAGCCACAGTGCCCCCCGGTACAGTGACAGCCACAGTGCCCCCCAATATAGTGACAGCCACAGTGCCCCCCAATATAGTGACAGCCACAGTCCCCCCAATATAGTGACAGCCACAGTGCCCCCCAGAATAGTGACAGCCACAGTGCCCCCCGGTACAGTGACAGCCACAGTGCCCCCCGATACAGTGACAGCCACGGTGCCCCCCGGTACAGTGACAGCCACGGTGCCCCCCGGTACAGTGACAGCCACAGTGCCCCCCGGTACAGTGACAGCCACAGTGCCCCCCGGTACAGTGACAGCCACAGTGCCCCCCAATATAGTGACAGCCACAGTGCCCCCCGGTACAGTGACAGCCACAGTGCCCCCCGGTACAGTGACAGCCACAGTGCCCCCCAGAATAGTGACAGCCACAGTGCCCCCCGGTATAGTGACAGCCACAGTGCCCCCCGGTACAGTGACAGCCACAGTGCCCCCCGGTATAGTCAGCCACAGTGCCCCCCGGTAGAGTGACAGCCACAGCGCCCCCCGGTATAGTGACAGCCACAGTGCCCCCCGGAACAGTGACAGCCACAGTGCCCCCCGATATAGTGACAGCCACAGTGCCCCCCGGTACAGTGACAGCCACAGTGCCCCCCGATATAGTGACAGCCACAGTGCCCCCCGGTACAGTGACAGCCACAGTCCCCCCCCCGGTACAGTGACAGCCACAGTGCCCCCGGTATAGTGGCAGCCACAGTGCCCCCCGGTACAGTGACAGCCACAGTGCCCCCAGTATAGTAACAGCCACAGTGCCCCCCCAGTACAGTGACAGCCACAGTGCCCCCGGTATAGTGGCAGCCACAGTGCCCCCCAAATAGTGACAGCCACAGTGCCCCCCGGTATAGTGACAGCTACAGTGCCCCCCCCAGTACAGTGACAGCCACAGTGCCCCCCGGTATAGTGGCAGCCACAGTGCCCCCCCAAATAGTGACAGCCACAGTGCCCCCCGGTACAGTGACAGCCACAGTGCCCCCCGGTATAGTGACAGCCACAGTGCCCCCCCAGTACAGTGACAGCCACAGTGCCCCCGGTATAGTGGCAGCCACAGTGCCCCCTGAATAGTGACAGCCACAGTGCCCCCCGGTACAGTGACAGCCACAGTGCCCCCCTGGTATAGTGACAGCCCCAGTGCCCCCCGGTATAGTGACAGCCACAGTGCCCCCCCAGTACAGTGACAGCCACAGTGCCCCCGGTATAGTGGCAGCCACAGTGCCCCCTGAATAGTGACAGCCACAGTGCCCCCCGGTACAGTGACAGCCACAGTGCCCCCCTGGTATAGTGACAGCCCCAGTGCCCCCCGGTATAGTGACAGCCACAGTGCCCCCCCCGGTATAGTGACAGCCACAGTGCCCCCCCCCCCCCGGTATAGTGACAGCCACAGTGCCCCCCGGTATAGTGACAGCCACAGTGCCCCCTGGTATAGTGACAGCCACAGTGCCCCCCAGTACAGTGACAGCCACAGTGCCCCCCCCCCGGTATAGTGACAGCCACAGTGCCCCCCCCCCCGGTATAGTGACAGCCACAGTGCCCCCCCCCCCGGTATAGTGACAGCCACAGTGTCTCCCAGTATAGTGACAGCCACAGTGCCCCCCAGTATAGTGACAGCCACAGTGCCCCCCAGTATAGTGACACCCACGGTGCCCCCCCAGTATAGTGACAGTCAGGGGCGTAACTACCGCGGTCGCAGGGGTCGCAATTGCGACGGGGCCCGCAGTGCTTAGGGGCCCACCCAGTCCAGCAGACTGGGCGGGCTCCTAAGAACTCTAAGCTACAAAATGGGCCGCCGGCCCTTTAAATAATTCTTCCTTACAGGCCCTGCTGCGCGTGCACTCGCGATCACGGGTGGGACTGCACTTGACCCGCAGCAGAGCCCCTCCACCGCAGAGAGCCGCACACCACTACTATAGCTGCCACTGCTCTGTGCGCACAGGACCTGTGATGAGGTCACAGGAGGGGAGGAGTTGGAGTCACATGATCAAGGGCTTCCGTGTAGTGCAGGACAGTAGTGCAGTGCTGTTTGTCATCATGCTGGAGGAGGGTAAGCTTTTGTGTGAGGTCAGGAGGGGTTTGGGTGGATGTAGCAGAGCAGTGTGTGTATGAGGTGTACGGAGCAGAGCCGGGTGTGTATGAGGTGTACGGAGCGGAGCCGGGTGTGTATGAGGTGTACGGAGCAGAGCCGGGTGTGTATGAGGTGTACGGAGCAGAGCCGGGTGTGCATGAGGTGTACGGAGCGGAGCCGGGTGTGTATGAGGTGTACGGAGCAGAGCCGTGTGTGTATGAGGTGTACGGAGCAGAGCCGTGTGTGTATGAGGTGTACGGAGCAGAGCCGGGTGTGTATGAGGTGTACGGAGCAGAGCTGGGTGTGCATGAGGTGTACGGAGCAGAGCCGGGTGTGTATGAGGTGTACGGAGCGGAGCCGGGTGTGCATGAGGTGTACGGAGCAGAGCCGGGTGTGCATGAGGTGTACGGAGCGGAGCCGGGTGTGTATGAGGTGTACGGAGCGGAGCCGGGTGTGCATGAGGTGTACGGAGCGGAGCCGGGTGTGCATGAGGTGTACGGAGCGGAGCCGGGTGTGCATGAGGTGTACGGAGCGGAGCCGGGTGTGTATGAGGTGTACGGAGCGGAGCCGGGTGTGTATGAGGTGTACGGAGCGGAGCCGGGTGTGCACGAGGTGTACGGAGCGGAGCCGGGTGTGCACGAGGTGTACGGAGCGGAGCCGGGTGTGCACGAGGTGTACGGAGCGGAGCCGTGTGTGCACGAGGTGTACGGAGCGGAGCCGTGTGTGTACGAGGTGTACGGAGCGGAGCCGTGTGTGTACGAGGTGTACGGAGCGGAGCCGTGTGTGTACGGAGCGGAGTCGGGTGTGTACGAGGTGTCGCATCTCTGCTTCAGGAAAATGGCCGCCGCGATCTCCATCTGGGCACGCGCGGCATCCTGCGGCCATTTTCCTGAAGCCGCGGCCAGCAGAGCGCCGCTTCTGCGCACGCGCGGCCAAAGGAAGATGACCGCCCCCACCGATCACCAATGAAATGTCGCACATCACGCTATTTTCACTCCCCTGTGCAGTGGATTCGGGACCTTGGGCATGCGCACACCACTACGCCACCAACGGAAAACTAAGCAAGATCTGGGGGAAGACACCACGCCCATCTGACCAGACCAGCCTGATTGACAGGCGAAAACGACTACTTTGGTAACGTATTTCGGCAGCATAGGTGGGGAATCGGGGTCCACAAAATACACTATTGCAATGCACAGCTCAGGCCCTATTTAACAGTATTTTTATCTCATACGGAAAAAACGGGGTGACAGGTTCCCTTTAAGAGAAAGCCAAAATAACCCCGGGACAGAAGGCGAGAGCAGGGGGGAGGTGCGGGACAGAGCCGCTTTAGGCTAGTTTCACACTAGCGTTAACTGCAATACGTCGCAAATGCGTCGTTTTGCCGAAAATACGCATCCAGCAAAAGTTCTTGCTGGATACGTTTTTTCGTCATAGACTAACATTAGCGACGCATTTGCGACGCATTGCCAAACGTCGCGTCCGTTTTGCGACGCTTGGGCGTGTGGTAGTGGACCGTCGGGAGAAAAAAACCTTACATGTAACGTTTTTTGCTCCCGACGGTCCACTTTTTCCGACCGCGCATGCGCGGCCGGAACTCCGCCCCCACCTCCCCGCACTTCCCCGCACCTCACAATGGGGCAGCGGATGCATGGGAAAAATGCATCCGCTGCCCCCGTTGTGCGGCGGAGACCACACTAGCGTCGGGAACGTCGGCCCGACGCACAGCGACGGGTTGTTCCCGACGCTAGTGTGAAACTAGCCTTAGTCAGGAGAAGCTGAGGAGCTGCAGCCGGTTTACATCAGCCACCCCTGTACCAGAGAGGAGATTGTGAGTTGTGTATATGAGCTGGTATCTCTGGTGTGTGTGTGTGTGTGTGTGTGTGTGTGTGTGTGTGTGTGTGTGTGTGGTATCTGTAGTGTGTGTGTGATAACTGTAGTATGTGTGTGATATCTGTAGTATGATGTGTGTTATCTGTAGTGTGTGTGTGTGTGTGATATCTGTAGTATGATGTGTGTGTGTGTGATATCTGTAGTATGTCTGTGTGTGTGTGTGTGATATCTGTAGTGTGTGTGTGTGATAACTGTAGTATGTGTGTGATATCTGTAATATGATGTGTGTGTGATATCTGTAGTGTGTGTAATAACTGATGTGTGTGTGTGTGTGTGATATCTGTAGTATGATGTGTGTGTGTGATATCTGTAGTGTGTGTGTGTGATATCTGTAGTATGTGTGTGTGTGTGTGAGGCAGCGGCGTAACTACTACGGTCGCAGCTGCAAGCGGCTCTGGCAGGTCAGGGGGCCGTGAGTCCCCTTGAGCCTGTCTCCCTTATGCTTGTGTCCCCATGTGCCAGTCTCCCTTGCCCATTAGTCCCTGTGTGTCCCCATGTGCCTGTCTCCCTTGTCCCCTTATGCTTGTGTCCCTTGTCCCCGTGTGCCAGTCTCCCTTGCCCATTAGTCCCTGTGTGTCCCCTTGAGCCTGTCTCCCTTATGCTTGTGTCCCCGTGTGCCAGTCTCCCTTGCCCATTAGTCCCTGTGTGTCCCCATGTGCCTGTCTCCTATGTCCCCTTGTGCTTGTGTCAGTCTCCTTTGTCCCCTTGTGCTTGTGTCAGTCTCCTTTGCCCACTAGTCCCTGTGTGTCCCCTTGTGCTTGTATCCCTTGTCCCCTTGTGTCAGTCTCTTGCTCACTAGTCCCTATGTGTCCCCTTGTGCCTGTCTCCCTTGTGCTTGTCCCTTGTCCCCGTGTGTCAGTCTCCATTGCCCACTAGTCCCCTTGTATCAGTCTCCCTTGCCCACTATTCCCCGTGTGTCAGTCTCCCTTGCCCACTAGTCCGTGTCCCCGTGTGCCAGTCTCTCTTGTCCACTAGTCCCCGTGTGCCCTTTGTGTCAGTCTCCCTTGCCCACTAGACCCCTTGTATCCTTCTCCCCTGCCTCCTAGCCCCCATGTGTCCCCTAGTGCCTGTCTTCCTTGCCCCCTTGTTCCCTCTCCTCTGCCCCCTCGTCACCATTTGCTCGTGTCTTTGTCACTGCCCCTGTATGGAGGGGCTGCATTATACTATGAGGGGGGCTGCATTGTATTCTATGGGGCTTACATTGAATTTTATGGCGGGGGGGGCCCCATTTGGAAGTTCGCACCGGGGCCCATAACTTTGTAGTTACGCCACTGGTGACAGTTATGGTGCCCCTATATGTATGGACCACCACTGTGAGCCCAGTGATCTCATGGGGAGGGTCCAGCGTTTGGAGATTTGCCCCCAATCTATCTCTACCTGGAAACTTGTAAAATATTAAAAATCCCCGACTCTGGGGACCAGAAGACGCCATCTTCTGAGGTTGTTTTTTGTTGGACTGTCGTCCAGACGTGGGGTGTCTGGGGGATACGGCAGCAGCCCCCGCTGTGTTCCCCTTCTTGGACATGCGCAGTACTTGCCCCACCTTCACGCGATGCCCCTGAGATAGTTACCTGACATGACAATGGGGACGACAGAACAGTGACTGAAGTTTTGGGGCGCAGTGGAGCCCCCAGTCTGATCCGTTCTCAGCGGCGTCTGCCACCCGCGTGCCCCCATAGTGCGGGATACTGAGCACATAAAGTACTATCTCTGCTTGTACTTGATTCCACGTCTAGCAGCGGCGCGGCTTCTCCCCGGTGGAGGAATCGAGCAGTTTCCATGGTTACTGTCGGGTTCTAATTGTAAAACATAAAGAAACAGAAGAATAGGAGCCGTTAGTAATTTACTTAATTCAGAACAAGTGTGGATGGTGTCCAAGGTGCCGTCGGGGGTGAGGGGTCGCCCCTTGTGTAAAGACAGACCCCCGTGATAATTACACGACAGCGCCAAAGATGACGATTTAAATCCTTCTGAAAATCCTAAATCCAATAGTATCGCCGCGGCGAGGTCACGGCGGGGGACGTCGCACAAATACAAATTTTTTTTGTTTTGATTAGAAAAGACAAAAGCCGGAGTTTTTCTGCTCATTGTGATTTTTTTATTCCTTCCAAAACAAAGATCTAAAATGTCATTCGATTCAGCTGAGTCTAAGCAGAAATGATAAGAGCCTGCGGCGTGTGGAATTGGCCCGCAGCATCCGCACTGCCCGGTGCACACAGGACCGCTCTCACTGCGTCCTATCATCGGGGGCCGCACTGCCCGGTGCACACAGGACCGCTCTCACTGCGTCCTATCATTGGGGGCTGCACTGCCCGGTGCACACAGGACCGCTCTCACTGCGTCCTATCATCGGGGGCCGCACTGCCCGGTGCACACAGGACTGCTCTCACTGCGTCCTATCATTGGGGGCCGCACTGCCCGGTGCACACAGGACCGCTATCACTGCGTCCTATCATTGGGGGCCGCACTGCCCGGTGCACACAGGACCGCTATCACTGCGTCCTATCATTGGGGGCCGCACTGCCCGGTGCACACAGGACCGCTCTCACTGCATCCTATCATTGGGGGCCGCACTGCCCGGTGCACACAGGACCGCTCTCACTGCGTCCTATCATTGGGGGCCGCACTGCCCGGTGCACACAGGACCGCTCTCACTGCGTCCTATCATTGGGGACCGCACTGCCCGGTGCACACAGGACCGCTATCACTGCGTCCTATCATTGGGGGCCGCACTGCCCGGTGCACACAGGACCGCTATCACTGCGTCCTATCATTGGGGGCCGCACTGCCCGGTGCACACAGGACCGCTCTCACTGCATCCTATCATTGGGGGCCGCACTGCCCGGTGCACACAGGACCGCTCTCACTGCGTCCTATCATTGGGGGCCGCACTGCCCGGTGCACACAGGACCGCTCTCACTGCGTCCTATCATTGGGGGCCACACTGCCCGGTGCACACAGGACCGCTCTCACTGCGTCCTATCATTGGGGACCGCACTGCCCGGTGCACACAGGACCGCTCTCACTGCGTCCTATCATTGGGGACCGCACTGCCCGGTGCACACAGGACCGCTCTCACTGCGTCCTATCATTGGGGACCGCACTGCCCGGTGCACACAGGACCGCTCTCACTGCGTCCTATCATTGGGGGCTGCACTGCCCGGTGCACACAGGACCGCTCTCACTGCGTCCTATCATTGGGGGCCGCACTGCCCGGTGCACACAGGACCGCTCTCACTGCGTCCTATCATTGGGGGCTGCACTGCCCGGTGCACACAGGACCGCTCTCACTGCGTCCTATCATTGGGGACCGCACTGCCCGGTGCACACAGGACCGCTCTCACTGCGTCCTATCATTGGGGGCTGCACTGCCCGGTGCACACAGGACCGCTCTCACTGCGTCCTATCATTGGGGGCCGCACTGCCCGGTGCACACAGGACCACTATCACTGTGTCCTATCATTGGGGGCCACACTGCCCGGTGCACACAGGACCGCTCTCACTGCGTCCTATCATTGGGGGCCACACTGCCCGGTGCACACAGGACCGCTCTCACTGTGTCCTATCATTGGGGGCCACACTGCCCGGTGCACACAGGACCGCTCTCACTGCGTCCTATCATTGGGGGCCGCACTGCCCGGTGCACACAGGACCGCTCTCACTGTGTCCTATCATTGGGGGCCGCACTGCCTGCTGCACACAGGACCGCTCTCACTGCGTCCTATCATTGGGGGCCGCACTGCCCGGTGCACACAGGACCGCTCTCACTGTGTCCTATCATTGGGGGCCGCACTGCCCGGTGCACACAGGACCGCTCTCACTGTGTCCTATCATTGGGGGCCGCACTGCCCGGTGCACACAGGACCGCTCTCACTGTGTCCTATCATTGGGGGCCGCACTGCCCGGTGCACACAGGACCGCTCTCACTGCGTCCTATCATTGGGGGCCGCACTGCCCGGTGCACACAGGACCACTCTCACTGCGACCTATCATTGGGGGCCACACTGCTCGGTGCACACAGGACCGCTCTCACTGTGTCTTATCATTGGGGGCTGCACTGCCTGCTGCACACAGGCCCGCTCTCGCTGCGTCCTACCAATTTTTTATGATAGCTGAAAACCCACTGCATAGATACAAGAATTCATTTCAAAATGCGTTCTGCTTTCATCCATCACTAGGGGGAGCTCACTACATACAGATTTAGACAGCCACCACTAGAGGGAGCTCACTGCATACAGATTTATACAGCCACCACTAGAGGGAGCTCACTGCTTACAGATTTATACAGTAACCACTAGGGGGAGCTCACTACATACAGATTTAGACAGCCACCACTAGAGGGAGCTCACTACATACAGATTTATACAGCCACCACTAGGGGGAGCTCACTACATACAGATGTATACATCCTCCACTAGGGGGAGCTCACTACATACAGATTTATACATCCTCCACTAGGGGGAGCTCACGGGATACAGATTTATACAGCCACCACTAGGGGGAGCTCACTACATACAGATTTATACAGCCACCACTAGAGGGAGCTCACTACATACAGATTTATACAGCCACCACTAGAGAGAGTTCAGTACATACAGATTTATACAGCCACCACTAGGGGGAGCTCACTACATACAGATTTATACAATCACCACTAGAGTGAGCTCACTATATATAGATTTATACAGCCACTAATAGAGGGAGCTTACTGCATACAGATTTATACAGCGACCACCAGGGGGAGCTCACTACATACAGATTTATACAGCCACCACTATGGGTAGCACACTACATACAGATTTATACAGCCACCACTAGAGAGAGATCACTACATACAGAGTTCTACAGCCACCACTAGAGGGAACTCACTGCATACAGATTTATACAGCCACCACTAGGGCAGCTCACTACATACAGATTTATACAGCCACCTCTATGGGAGCTTACTACTTACACATTTATACAGTCACCACTGGGGGAGCTCTCTACATACACATTTATACAGCCACCACTAGAGAGAGCTCACTACATACAGATTTATACAGCCATCACTAGGGGGAGCTCACTACATACAGATTTATACAGCCACCCCTATGGGAGCTTACTGCATACAGATTTCTACAGCCACCACTAGGGGAGCTCACTACATACAGATTTATACAGCCACCCCTATGGGAGCTTACTGCATACAGATTTCTACAGCCACCACTAGGGGGAGCTCACTGCATACACATTTATACAGTCACCACTGGGGGAGCATAATACAGTATATACAGATTTATACAGCCACCACTATGGGGAGCTCACTACATACAGATTTACATAGTCACCACTAGGGGGAGCTCACCACATACAGATTTATTAGACCACCACAGTTTTTTTGTAGTGTTCTTTTGGCCTTTTGGTGCCTATTTTGGGCAAGTGGCATATTTTACTTTTTCAAATGCTGTCTGCTTCTGATGTGACGTTTCTCGAGCCCAAAATAAACAAGAAAGCTTTAATGCTCATTTTTTTTATTTGCTTTCTATTTTTTTTATTACTTGTCGCTGCAGATTATTGTGCAGTTTTTCCCACAGTTTTTGGAGAAAGTCTCTTGTTCAGGGATCTGGGAACACTGGGTGGTGGATCATCATAGAAGTCATTGCCCCCTGTCCCAGGTCATTTCTGAAGAATTGCTGAGCTGCTGTTAACCCCTGAGACGTGTGGCACGCTGCTTGTAATGGGGACAGCGGACGACTCTGCCAGTTCCTGAAGCTGCTAATTCCTTTTGGTTGAATTCACCGTTCAGCGTCTCCCGCCGCCCGCGGTCCTTCGATTGTACAGTGATGTACGACCATCATCCAAGCTTCATTAAATAGATACCCCCTCCTGATTGCTGATCATTCATCCATCATGACATTTTGCTAAATATGGCAATTACATAAAAGGGCTGTAGGTCTCTCCCGCGGTCATCCCCTCCCCCACTGGGGAAAATAGGAAAACACTGTGTATACAGTACGTTCCCAATGTTTTACCTCCTGTATAAGAAGGGGAGAGCGTGGAATACGCAGCATCCATGATGGCACTGGATAGTCAGAGGACAATATGTCACTGGTCCTATGGTAACGTCGCCCCCTTGTGGCCTAGTTTTCATAAAAATGGAAATTGATCCACAATTTAAGAAATTTGTTACTTTCTTGGGATACAAAATATCTCCACATCTTGTAATGCTGACACTGTTGCAGGAGTGTGAACAATCCATATCCTCAGAAAGTGTTATAGCTCAACTCATTGGGGATCCCTGCTTTCCACAGACCCCTGTTCCCTTGCACAAAGGGGCGCGTTGACTTTTGCACCTGCCTCTTAATTGCAAGTAATGTGAGACCTAATGAAAGACACATTAATAAACACATGATATGAATTAGCGCCAGGTCCACTCCATTTTGCATTAACCGGGGAACATTGATCTCTTTATTGGTTAAACGATCTAATAATTGGCTCATTAATCAATGGAAGTGTCGCGTTCGATTAGCTGAAAGCCTCCATCAATCCATCCGTCATAATTATCGATCGCTTTGATTGCACATAAAACTGATGCTGCGGCCGATGTTTTCTGCAAACTGTATCCTTTATCTGCTTTCATTAAGGCCATTACTGGAGTCGTCAGGCCTCGAGCCTCGTCACATATTGGTATGGGGGCGGCGGGTGAAGATGTCGTCGCCAGCCTCATTAGTGGACGAGCTTCACTCCTCCAGGCTAACGAGATGTTAGTAATTAGCAACATAAGAACACAAGACTGCAGCTACTAAAAAACTGTAATATACTTAAAGGCCTTGTCTAGTGTGATGGCAAGACACTCCCTTTAATATGATCTCTGCAGGGTAAACTCCCCCCACACCTGAGACCACCTTGCTGCAAGCAGATGGCGTCCACTACTCTTTTGCACTGCAGCGGCCTCTACAGGGGTAGTGTAGCGTTGCATGCAGCTGTTTAGAGGCTTATTCCCGTCTTCATAAATGGACATTATCAGGCAGCCCTGTAAATACGTGCAGTTTACTAATTAGAATTTGCCGCAGTTCTTGTGATATCATCACTTTTCTTTTAGTTTATAGCTCATTGCCTAGGAGACCGACCACCGCTGCTACTCAGCGGAACAGAAGCAGCACTTGAAAACCCTTTGTCAAGCATCACTGTGTGTATTATCCCTGTACTGTGACATCACTGTGTGCATTATACCTGTACTGTGACATCACTGTGTGTATTATCCCTGTACTGTGACATCACTGTGTGTATTATCCCTGTACTGTGACATCACTGTGTATTATCCCTGTACTGTGACATCACTGTGTATTATCCCTGTACTGTGACATCACTGTGTGTATTATCCCTGTACTGTGACATCACTGTGTGCATTATACCTGTACTGTGACATCACTGTGTGTATTATCCCTGTACTGTGACATCACTGTGTGCATTATCCCTGTACTGTGACATCACTGTGTGTATTATCCCTGTACTGTGACATCACTGTGTGCATTATACCTGTACTGTGACATCATTGTGTGTATTATCCCTGTACTGTGACATCACTGTGTGTATTATCCCTGTACTGTGACATCACTGTGTGCATTATACCTGTACTGTGACATCATTGTGTGTATTATCCTTGTACTGTGACATCACTGTGTGCATTATACCTGTACTGTGACATCACTGTGTGTATTATCCCTGTACTGTGACATCACTGTGTGTATTATCCATGTACTGTGACATCACTGTGTGTATTATCCCTGTACTGTGACATCACTGTGTGTGTGTATTATCCCTGTACTGTGACATCACTGTGTGTATTATCCCTGTACTGTGACATCACTGTGTGTATTATCCCTGTACTGTGACATCACTGTGTGTATTATCCCTGTACTGTGACATCACTGTGTGCATTATACCTGTACTGTGACATCATTGTGTGTATTATCCCTGTACTGTGACATCACTGTGTGTATTATCCCTGTACTGTGACATCACTGTGTGCATTATACCTGTACTGTGACATCATTGTGTGTATTATCCCTGTACTGTGACATCACTGTGTGCATTATACCTGTACTGTGACATCACTGTGTGTATTATCCCTGTACTGTGACATCACTGTGTGTATTATCCATGTACTGTGACATCACTGTGTGTATTATCCCTGTACTGTGACATCACTGTGTGTGTGTATTATCACTGTACTGTGACATCACTGTGTGCATTATACCTGTACTGTGACATCACTGTGTATTATCCCTGTACTGTGACATCACTGTGTGCATTATCCCTGTACTGTGACATCACTGTGTGTATTATACCTGTACTGTGACATCACTGTGTGTATTATACCTGTACTGTGACATCACTGTGTGTATTATCCCTGTATGAGACATCACTGTGTGTATTATCTCTGTATGTGACATGACTGTGTGTATTATCCCTGTATGTGACATCACTGTGTGTATTATCCCTGTATGTGACATCACTGTGTGTATTATCCCTGTACTGTGACATCACTGTGTGTATTATCCCTGTATGTGACATCACTGTGTGTATTATACCTGTACTGTGACATCACCATGTGTATTATCCCTGTACTGTGACATCACTGTGTGTATTATCCCTGTACTGTGACATCACTGTGTGTATTATCCCTGTATGTGACATCACTGTGTGTATTATCCCTGTATGTGACATCACTGTGTGCATTATCCCTGTATGTGACATCACTGTGTGTATTATCTCTGTATGTGACATCACTATGTGTATTATCCCTGTATGTGACATCACTGTGTGTATTATCCCTGTATGTGACATCACTGTGTGTATTATCCCTGTACTGTGACATCACTGTGTGTATTATCCCTGTATGTGACATCACTGTGCGCATTATCCCTGTATGTGACATCACTGTGTGTATTATCCCTGTATGTGACATCACTGTGTGTATTATCCCTGTGCTGTGACATCACTGTGTGTATTATCCCAGTATGTGACATCACTGTGTGTATTATCCCTGTACTGTGACATCACTATGTACATTATCCCTTTACTGTGTCATCACTGTGTGCATTATCCCTGTACTGTGACATCACTGTGTGCATTATCCCTGTGCTGTGACATCACTGTGTATATTCTCCCTGTGCTGTGACATCACTGTGTGCATTATCCTTGTACTGTGACATCACTGTGTGCATTATCCCTGTGCTGTGACATCACTGTGTGCATTATCCCTTTATGCATTATTATTATTATTAGAGAAAAGACCAAAAATACCAGGGGCGTTTGGACCAAGTATTTTGCGCTCTGTGTCCCAAAGCTCAGGAGCGTTGGGTCCATTTTCCTGTTCCCATTGGTTGCACATCTTAGGTGGCCTCCTATTGGTCTGTGCTGCAGTAATTCAGATTGCATCCTCATCTTAAGCCTCGGCCGACTCTGATTCTCGAGGCATTACAGGCATTACGGATGTTTTTGAGATGATGGGTGTTGTGAATTTTTTGCGTTTGTTTTGCTTTATGTCACAACATTGCTCCATCCAACAGATGGGATGGACACCGCAGATCTGTACCAACTGTCAGCGGCAGCGAGACGGAGGAAACCTACAGATGTAGCAGAGCTGAATGTGTCAGTTAACTCTTGATTGCCTCACTTTATGTGCTATAAGATAAATGAGATGGATTTACTTGCAGCCCCATGTAAAGCCAGATGTAAGGCCTGGGGGTATGATGACGAGCCGCTAACAACAGATTCAGCTCTACTACATCTCTGTTAACAGATTCACCTTAAATATTTGATCGCTCTCATAAAGACATATCAGGCGTGCGATTACTAACGACACCAAGGATTTACTGACAAGGTAATTAAAGCGATTGTCCAACACCTAAAAGTGAATTTAATATTAGTGACTAAGCAATAAAAAAAACGTATCTAATATACGTCAATTATAAATTTCCTTTTGTTTTCTCTCTACTCAAACTTCATATCTGAAGGAAAAATGCAACCGACGTCTGCAGCAGATATTACTGATCTCCGCCCTGGTGATTACTGACATTTCACCAGTTATTGCTGACCTCTGTCCTGGTGATTACTGACATTACACCAGTTATTACTGACCTCTGTCCTGGTGATTACTGACATTACACCAGTTATTACTGACCTCTGTCCTGGTGATTACTGACATTACACCAGTTATTACTGACCTCTGTCCCGGTGATTACTGACATTACACCAGTTATTACTGAGCTCCGTCCTGGTGATTACTGACATTACACCAGTTATTACTGACCTCTGTCCTGGTGATTACTGACATTACACCAGTTATTACTGACCTCTGTCCTGGTGATTACTGACATTACACCAGTTATTACTGACCTCTGTCCTGGTGATTACTGACATTACACCAGTTATTACTGACCTCTGTCCCGGTGATTACTGACATTACACCAGTTATTACTGAGCTCCGTCCTGGTGATTACTGACATTACACCAGTTATTACTGACCTCTGTCCTGGTGATTACTGACATTACACCAGTTATTACTGACCTCTGTCCTGGTGATTACTGACATTACACCAGTTATTACTGATCTCCGCCCTGGTGATTACTGACATTTCACCAGTTATTGCTGACCTCTGTCCTGGTGATTACTGACATTACACCAGTTATTACTGACCTCTGTCCTGGTGATTACTGACATTACACCAGTTATTACTGACCTCTGTCCTGGTGATTACTGACATTACACCAGTTATTACTGACCTCCGTCCTGGTGATTACTGACATTACACCAGTTATTACTGACCTCTGTCCTGGTGATTACTGACATTACACCAGTTATTACTGACCTCTGTCCTGGTGATTACTGACATTACACCAGTTATTACTGACCTCTGTCCTGGTGATTACTGACATTACACCAGTTATTACTGACCTCCGTCCTGGTGATTACTGACATTACACCAGTTATTACTGATCTCCGTCCTGGTGATTACTGACATTACACCAGTTATTACTGACCTCTGTCCCGGTGATTACTGACATTACACCAGTTATTACTGAGCTCCGTCCTGGTGATTACTGACATTACACCAGTTATTACTGACCTCTGTCCTGGTGATTACTGACATTACACCAGTTATTACTGACCTCTGTCCTGGTGATTACTGACATTACACCAGTTATTACTGACCTCTGTCCTGGTGATTACTGACATTACACCAGTTATTACTGACCTCTGTCCCGGTGATTACTGACATTACACCAGTTATTACTGACCTCCGTCCTGATGATTACTGACATTACACCAGTTATTACTGACCTCCGTCCTGATGATTACTGACATTACACCAGTTATTACTGATCTCCGTCTTGGTGATTACTGACATTACACCAGTTATTAGTGACCTCTGTCCTGGTGATTACTGACATTACACCAGTTATTACTGATCTCCGTCCTGGTGATTACTGACATTACACCAGTTATTACTGACCTCTGTCCTGGTGATTACTGACATTACACCAGTTATTACTGATCTCCGTCCTGGTGATTACTGACATTACACCAGTTATTAGTGACCTCTGTCCTGGTGATTACTGACATTACACCAGTTATTACTGATCTCCGTCCTGGTGATTACTGACATTACACCAGTTATTACTGACCTCTGTCCTGGTGATTACTGACATTACACCAGTTATTACTGACCTCTGTCCTGGTGATTACTGACATTACACCAGTTATTACTGACCTCTGTCCTGGTGATTACTGACATTACACCAGTTATTACTGACCTCTGTCCTGGTGATTACTGACATTACACCAGTTATTACTGACCTCTGTCCTGGTGATTACTGACATTACACCAGTTATTACTGACCTCCGTCCTGATGATTACTGACATTACACCAGTTATTACTGACCTCCGTCCTGATGATTACTGACATTACACCAGTTATTGCTGACCTCTGTCCTGGTGATTACTGACATTACACCAGTTATTACTGACCTCTGTCCTGGTGATTACTGACATTACACCAGTTATTACTGACCTCCGTCCTGATGATTACTGACATTACACCAGTTATTACTGATCTCCGTCTTGGTGATTACTGACATTACACCAGTTATTAGTGACCTCTGTCCTGGTGATTACTGACATTACACCAGTTATTACTGATCTCCGTCCTGGTGATTACTGACATTACACCAGTTATTACTGATCTCTGTCCTGGTAATTACTGACATTACACCAGTTATTGCTGATCTCTGTCCTGGTGATTACTGACATTACACCAGTTATTACTGACCTCTGTCCTGGTGATTACTGACATTACACCAGTTATTACTGACCTCTGTCCTGGTGATTACTGACATTACACCAGTTATTAGTGATCTCTGTCCTGGTGATTACTGACATTACACCAGTTATTACTGACCTCTGTCCTGGTGATTACTGACATTACACCAGTTATTACTGACCTCTGTCCTGGTGATTACTGACATTACACCAGTTATTACTGACCTCTGTCCTGGTGATTACTGACATTACACCAGTTATTACTGACCTCTGTCCTGGTGATTACTGACATTACACCAGTTATTACTGACCTCTGTCCTGGTGATTACAGACATTACACCAGTTATTACTGACCTCTGTCCTGGTGATTACTGACATTACACCAGTTATTACTGACCTCTGTCCTGGTGATTACTGACATTACACCAGTTATTACTGACCTCCGTCCTGATGATTACTGACGTTACACCAGTTATTACTGACCTCCGTCCTGATGATTACTGACGTTACACCAGTTATTACTGACCTCTGTCCTGGGGATTACTGACATTACACCAGTTATTACTGACCTCTGTCCTGGTGATTACTGACATTACACCAGTTATTACTGACCTCTGTCCTGGTGATTACTGACATTACACCAGTTATTACTGACCTCTGTCCTGGTGATTACTGACATTACACCAGTTATTACTGATCTCCGTCCTGGTGATTACTGACATTACACCAGTTATTACTGACCTCCGTCCTGGTGATTACTGACATTACACCAGTTATTACTGACCTCTGTCCTGGTGATTACTGACATTACACCAGTTGTTACTGACCTCTGTCCTGGTGATTACTGACATTACACCAGTTATTACTGACCTCTGTCCTGGTGATTACTGACATTACACCAGTTATTACTGACCTCTGTCCTGGTGATTACTGACATTACACCAGTTATTTCTGATCTCCGTCCTGGTGATTACTGACATTACACCAGTTATTACTGACCTCCGTCCTGATGATTACTGACATTACACCAGTTATTACTGACCTCTGTCCTGGTGATTACTGACATTACACCAGTTATTACTGATCTCTGTCCTGGTGATTACTGACATTACACCAGTTATTACTGACCTCTGTCCTGGTGATTACTGACATTACACCAGTTATTACTGATCTCTGTCCTGGTGATTACTGACATTACACCAGTTATTACTGACCTCTGTCTTGGTGATTACTGACATTACACCAGTTATTACTGATCTCTGTCCTGGTGATTACTGACATTACACCAGTTATTACTGACCTCTGTCCTGGTGATTACTGACATTACACCAGTTATTACTGGCCTCTGTCCTGGTGATTACTGACATTACACCAGTTATTACTGACCTCTGTCCTGGTGATTACTGACATTACACCAGTTATTACTGACCTCCGTCCTGATGATTACTGACATTACACCAGTTATTACTGACCTCTGTCCTGGTGATTACTGACATTACACCAGTTATTACTGATCTCTGTCCTGGTGATTACTGACATTACACCAGTTATTACTGACCTCTGTCCTGGTGATTACTGACATTACACCAGTTATTACTGATCTCTGTCCTGGTGATTACTGACATTACACCAGTTATTACTGACCTCTGTCTTGGTGATTACTGACATTACACCAGTTATTACTGATCTCTGTCCTGGTGATTACTGACATTACACCAGTTATTACTGACCTCTGTCCTGGTGATTACTGACATTACACCAGTTATTACTGGCCTCTGTCCTGGTGATTACTGACATTACACCAGTTATTACTGATCTCCGTCTTGGTGATTACTGACATTACACCAGTTATTAGTGACCTCTGTCCTGGTGATTACTGACATTACACCAGTTATTACTGAACTCTGTCCTGGTGATTACTGACATTACACCAGTTATTACTGACCTCTGTCCTGGTGATTACTGACATTACACCAGTTATTACTGACCTCTGTCCTGGTGATTACTGACATTACACCAGTTATTACTGACCTCTGTCCTGGTGATTACTGACATTACACCAGTTATTACTGATCTCTGTCCTGGTGATTACTGACATTACACCAGTTATTACTGACCTCTGTCTTGGTGATTACTGACATTACACCAGTTATTACTGATCTCTGTCCTGGTGATTACTGACATTACACCAGTTATTACTGGCCTCTGTCCTGGTGATTACTGACATTACACCAGTTATTACTGGCCTCTGTCCTGGTGATTACTGACATTACACCAGTTATTACTGATCTCCGTCTTGGTGATTACTGACATTACACCAGTTATTAGTGACCTCTGTCCTGGTGATTACTGACATTACACCAGTTATTACTGAACTCTGTCCTGGTGATTACTGACATTACACCAGTTATTACTGACCTCTGTCCTGGTGATTACTGACATTACACCAGTTATTACTGACCTCTGTCCTGGTGATTACTGACATTACACCAGTTATTACTGACCTCTGTCCTGGTGATTACTGACATTACACCAGTTATTACTGACCTCTGTCCTGGTGATTACTGACATTACACCAGTTATTACTGACCTCTGTCCTGGTGATTACAGACATTACACCAGTTATTACTGACCTCTGTCCTGGTGATTACTGACATTACACCAGTTATTACTGACCTCTGTCCTGGTGATTACTGACATTACACCAGTTATTACTGACCTCCGTCCTGATGATTACTGACGTTACACCAGTTATTACTGACCTCCGTCCTGATGATTACTGACATTACACCAGTTATTACTGATCTCCGTCCTGGTGATTACTGACATTACACCAGTTATTACTGACCTCTGTCCTGGGGATTACTGACATTACACCAGTTATTACTGACCTCTGTCCTGGTGATTACTGACATTACACCAGTTATTACTGACCTCTGTCCTGGTGATTACTGACATTACACCAGTTATTACTGACCTCTGTCCTGGTGATTACTGACATTACACCAGTTATTACTGACCTCTGTCCTGGTGATTACTGACATTACACCAGTTATTACTGACCTCCGTCCTGATGATTACTGACATTACACCAGTTATTACTGACCTCCGTCCTGGTGATTACTGACATTACACCAGTTATTACTGACCTCTGTCCTGGTGATTACTGACATTACACCAGTTGTTACTGACCTCTGTCCTGGTGATTACTGACATTACACCAGTTATTACTGACCTCTGTCCTGGTGATTACTGACATTACACCAGTTATTACTGACCTCTGTCCTGGTGATTACTGACATTACACCAGTTATTTCTGATCTCCGTCCTGGTGATTACTGACATTACACCAGTTATTACTGACCTCCGTCCTGATGATTACTGACATTACACCAGTTATTACTGACCTCTGTCCTGGTGATTACTGACATTACACCAGTTATTACTGATCTCTGTCCTGGTGATTACTGACATTACACCAGTTATTACTGACCTCTGTCCTGGTGATTACTGACATTACACCAGTTATTACTGATCTCTGTCCTGGTGATTACTGACATTACACCAGTTATTACTGACCTCTGTCTTGGTGATTACTGACATTACACCAGTTATTACTGATCTCTGTCCTGGTGATTACTGACATTACACCAGTTATTACTGACCTCTGTCCTGGTGATTACTGACATTACACCAGTTATTACTGGCCTCTGTCCTGGTGATTACTGACATTACACCAGTTATTACTGACCTCTGTCCTGGTGATTACTGACATTACACCAGTTATTACTGACCTCCGTCCTGATGATTACTGACATTACACCAGTTATTACTGACCTCCGTCCTGGTGATTACTGACATTACACCAGTTATTACTGATCTCTGTCCTGGTGATTACTGACATTACACCAGTTATTACTGACCTCTGTCCTGGTGATTACTGACATTACACCAGTTATTACTGATCTCTGTCCTGGTGATTACTGACATTACACCAGTTATTACTGACCTCTGTCTTGGTGATTACTGACATTACACCAGTTATTACTGATCTCTGTCCTGGTGATTACTGACATTACACCAGTTATTACTGACCTCTGTCCTGGTGATTACTGACATTACACCAGTTATTACTGGCCTCTGTCCTGGTGATTACTGACATTACACCAGTTATTACTGATCTCCGTCTTGGTGATTACTGACATTACACCAGTTATTAGTGACCTCTGTCCTGGTGATTACTGACATTACACCAGTTATTACTGAACTCTGTCCTGGTGATTACTGACATTACACCAGTTATTACTGACCTCTGTCCTGGTGATTACTGACATTACACCAGTTATTACTGACCTCTGTCCTGGTGATTACTGACATTACACCAGTTATTACTGACCTCTGTCCCGGTGATTACTGACATTACACCAGTTATTACTGACCTCTGTCCTGGTGATTACTGACATTACACCAGTTATTACTGACCTCTGTCCCGGTGATTACTGACATTACACCAGTTATTACTGACCTCTGTCCCGGTGATTACTGACATTACACCAGTTATTACTGACCTCTGTCCTGGTGATTACTGACATTACACCAGTTATTACTGACCTCTGTCCTGGTTATTACTGACATTACACCAGTTATTACTGACCTCTGTCCTGGTGATTACTGACATTACACCAGTTATTACTGACCTCTGTCCTGGTGATTACTGACATTACACCAGTTATTTCTGATCTCCGTCCTGGTGATTACTGACATTACACCAGTTATTACTGACCTCTGTCCCGGTGATTACTGACATTACACCAGTTATTACTGATCTCTGTCCCGGTGATTACTGACATTACACCAGTTATTACTGACCTCTGTCCCGGTGATTACTGACATTACACCAGTTATTACTGATCTCCGTCCTGGTGATTACTGACATTACACCAGTTATTACTGACCTCTGTCCTGGTGATTACTGACATTACACCAGTTATTACTGACGTCTGTCCTGGTGATTACTGACATTACACCAGTTATTACTGACCTCTGTCCTGGTGATTACAGACATTACACCAGTTATTACTGACCTCCGTCCTGATGATTACTGACATTACACCAGTTATTACTGATCTCCCTCCTGGTGATTACTGACATTACACCAGTTATTACTGACCTCTGTCCTGGTTATTACTGACATTACACCAGTTATTACTGACCTCTGTCCTGGTGATTACTGACATTACACCAGTTGTTACTGACCTCTGTCCTGGTGATTACTGACATTACACCAGTTATTACTGACCTCTGTCCTGGTTATTACTGACATTTCACCAGTTATTACTGACCTCTGTCCTGGTGATTACTGACATTACACCAGTTATTACTGACCTCTGTCCTGGTGATTACTGACATTACACCAGTTATTACTGACCTCTGTCCTGGTGATTACTGACATTACACCAGTTATTACTGACCTCTGTCCTGGTGATTACTGACATTACACCAGTTATTACTGACCTCTGTCCTGGTGATTACTGACATTACACCAGTTATTACTGACCTCTGTCCTGGTGATTACAGACATTACACCAGTTATTACTGACCTCTGTCCTGGTGATTACTGACATTACACCAGTTATTACTGATCTCCGTCCTGGTGATTACTGACATTACACCAGTTATTACTGACCTCCGTCCTGATGATTACTGACATTACACCAGTTATTACTGACCTCTGTCCTGGTGATTACTGACATTACACCAGTTATTACTGACCTCTGTCCTGGTGATTACAGACATTACACCAGTTATTACTGACCTCTGTCCTGGTGATTACTGACATTACACCAGTTATTACTGACCTCTGTCCTGGTGATTACTGACATTACACCAGTTATTACTGATCTCTGTCCTGGTGATTACTGACATTACACCAGTTATTACTGACCTCTGTCCTGGTGATTACTGACATTACACCAGTTATTACTGACCTCTGTCCTGGTGATTACTGACATTACACCAGTTATTACTGACCTCTGTCCTGGTGATTACTGACATTACACCAGTTATTACTGACCTCTGTCCTGGTGATTACTGACATTACACCAGTTATTACTGACCTCTGTCCTGGTGATTACTGACATTACACCAGTTATTACTGACCTCTGTCCTGGTGATTACTGACATTACACCAGTTATTACTGACCTCTGTCCTGGTGATTACTGACATTACACCAGTTATTTCTGATCTCCGTCCTGGTGATTACTGACATTACACCAGTTATTACTGACCTCTGTCCCGGTGATTACTGACATTACACCAGTTATTACTGATCTCTGTCCCGGTGATTACTGACATTACACCAGTTATTACTGACCTCTGTCCCGGTGATTACTGACATTACACCAGTTATTACTGATCTCCGTCCTGGTGATTACTGACATTACACCAGTTATTACTGACCTCTGTCCTGGTGATTACTGACATTACACCAGTTATTACTGACCTCTGTCCTGGTGATTACTGACATTACACCAGTTATTACTGACCTCTGTCCTGGTGATTACTGACATTACACCAGTTATTACTGACCTCTGTCCTGGTGATTACAGACATTACACCAGTTATTACTGACCTCTGTCCTGGTGATTACTGACATTACACCAGTTATTACTGACCTCTGTCCTGGTGATTACTGACATTACACCAGTTATTACTGACCTCTGTCCTGGTGATTACTGACATTACACCAGTTATTACTGACCTCTGTCCTGGTGATTACTGACATTACACCAGTTATTACTGACCTCTGTCCTGGTGATTACTGACATTACACCAGTTATTACTGACCTCTGTCCTGGTGATTACTGACATTACACCAGTTATTACTGACCTCTGTCCTGGTGATTACTGACATTACACCAGTTATTACTGACCTCTGTCCTGGTGATTACTGACATTACACCAGATATTACTGACCTCTGTCCTGGTGATTACTGACATTACACCAGTTATTACTGACCTCTGTCCCGGTGATTACTGACATTACACCAGTTATTACTGATCTCTGTCCCGGTGATTACTGACATTACACCAGTTATTACTGACCTCTGTCCCGGTGATTACTGACATTACACCAGTTATTACTGATCTCCGTCCTGGTGATTACTGGCATGACACCAGTTATTACTGACCTCTGTCCTGGTGATTACTGACATTACACCAGTTATTACTGACCTCTGTCCTGGTGATTACTGACATTACACCAGTTATTACTGATCTCTGTCCTGGTGATTACTGACATTACACCAGTTATTACTGATCTCTGTCCTGGTGATTACTGACATTACACCAGTTATTACTGATCTCCATCCTGGTGATTACAGATATTACACCAGTCATTACTGACCTCTGTCCCGGTGATTACTGACATTACACCAGTTATTACTGACCTCTGTCCTGGTGATTACTGACATGACACCAGTTATTACTGATCTCTGTCCTGGTGATTACTGACAGTACACTAGATCTTTGCTGGCCACGGCCGCACTTACTGACAGGTTTTGTGTTATAATTCATTAAAATGTCTCTGCTTACTTTCTGTGATTGGTGACTTTTATTTCCACCCAGAGGCTGAAAAGCTGTACTGATCCAGTCCTCTCCACAGGTGGGGTATTTGCTACAATTGTATCCACTCTTATCAATCCAGCATCACATAAAAAGAATGATACATATACCTGCACTGATACATTGTAACAAACTATTAATCCAGGAGAGTTATTTGTGCATGTAGCTCAGAGGATTTTCTGGGTATAATTGTAACAAACCTTTCGCTTGGTCAGAAATATTAGATCTCAAAAAGTTTTTAGCACTTTTTGCTTAGAAAAATGTTTCCATTTCCTGAGACTTTGAAAATTATAATGGATTGAAACTCGTTATATTTTGGAGAAACTATTGTTTAAGAAACCTGATGGAGTTGAAAACGAATTATTTTTAATTTGTTTTCTAAATTCTACTTATATTTGTTTGTGTTTTCACATTTTATATTTTTTATCAACTCACAAATAAGATTTACAAATGTCTTTTACATTTTGTGTCATACTCCAGTCACTACCGGAGCTGCATTCAAAATCCCATTGGTTGCCCTTAGGAAACCTGTCAGTTTCCTGACCTAAGGGCCTCGCTCTAACTGTCCTCAGTAACTAACATCAGTAAACCTCCAAAAATGCAGCTCTTGCTGTAATTAGTGGATGAAATGACTGTAAATCGTAGCGGAATATGATGGCGCTATATACGCAAAGCATAATAAATGTAAATAAGTGGGTTGAATAGGAATATAAGACAAGTAAAGTGTTTACAAAGGTTCTGAACGTTTCTTCCATTTGTGTGTTTATTGCTTTTTGTTCTTGTTTGTGATTTTCTTTGCACATTTTCTCATTCAGTAACTTCGTGAACTTCAGGTATTTGCTTCATGTTGATTCCGGGACTCATGTCGGGGGAATCTGATGACTTCTGAATGTACTGAATTGTT
This sequence comes from Ranitomeya variabilis, assembly GCF_051348905.1. NCBI lineage: Eukaryota > Metazoa > Chordata > Amphibia > Anura > Dendrobatidae > Ranitomeya > Ranitomeya variabilis. Next base: position 212,184,797 of record NC_135239.1, on the reverse strand, counting down.
CTGCTCACCTCTCCATACGTTAGTTAATTAACCCACGCTGCTACCAGAGACCCCTATTATTTACACTGCAGGACGCGGCCTAATGAGGGGATACGGGGAGCCTAATGAGGGGTTACTGGGAGCCTAATGAGGGGTTACAGGGAGCCGCGCCGTTGTGCTCTCCACAGAGTCGTATTTGCTTATTTACCTACAATGCAGTTTGGGACTTTGTACATTTTCATTTTTCCTGCATAAATGCTGAGGTTTAGGTTTTCTGAATTTTATTATGTCGCTTTCAGGGAGGAATAAAACTCCAAATGCTTTTGCAAATGGTTTTGGATGAAGATACATTTATTAAAGGTGCGGAAAAGAACAGAGAAGAGGGAGGATTGTTGAGCTGCGGCGGAAATCTATGTAAAAACTTTGTTAAATTTGCAAGCTATTATTTTGAGCTGACTTTGAGTTACTGTTTATCTTGTTTTGTACTCTAGTTGCATCCAAAGCTGCTGACAAGAATCTGTTTGACGTTGCTTGAAAAGTACAGGTTTTCTGATCTCCAGCTTGGATTTCTCCAGCTGTTACACAAGCTGTTGCTATCAGAGCTTGCTGGGAGTTGTAGTATTCATGCAATAGGTGGTGATCACTGCAGTAGATGGTTATATGACATACGGTAACTGATACCACTGTCCTTTTGCTGCAAAAGCAAGTAGCCATCAATCTAAATGCAGCTTTGGGTGCGCTTGTATTACATTGTGCATTATGCACTAGTCACATCCAAAGCGAACGCTACATACTGCGACTAAGAAGGGGCCAAAGTTCACCTGAACTTCGAAGAGCTCTGATCTCCAAACTGCAGCTCTCCAGTTATTGCAAAACTACAACTCCCAGCATGCCCAGCCCCAGGATATCAGTTGTAGTGTGTATATACTGCAGGTTGGGGATCACTGCCATAGACCGTCATGTCACAGGTCAGTTGTCTCTCTATCTCCTTGGAATCCGAGCCCCCACAATGCACTGCAATCTGGTCAAAGGCAAACAATGGATTTCTGAATACAGCTTTGGATGTGATTGGAGTATAAGATTCAAGAAGAAAAGAAAATGTATAGTTCCCTATATTTTACTATATTGGGGTTCATGGGTGAGTTTGCTGATAATCGGGGGCGTCCCCCATATACCCCCTGCGTCACAGCTGTATAGCCCATACATTAGGGTGGTCTCTTATCTGGATGGGGGGTGCTGGCAGCAATATTTAGCAATAACAGATCACCCTTTTTTGAAATAGGGGGACGTTTTCCGGTAACTCCTACATGACAGAGCAGCAATATCTGTAAGGTCACGTTCTGTATTGTGAGCGGATGTAGCAAATGGAGTCCTGTAAAAACCCTTCAAGAGGGAATCTAGAAGTCCTCCGACAATTCATGTGACCCCATATAAATAGATGAAGGCCAGCACTGACACATATCGCTCCCATTGTCATCATCACTGGGATCTTCTCCACTCTGCAGACTTTTGGTTTTATAAAGTTGTTACACGATCAAAAGTTTTATCCACATTGAAACCTTTTTTTTCAAGCACCAAAAATAACATCTGATCACCTCCATCGCCTCTTACAGAGGTAACATAAGGCTCTGAGGATACAGACAGAGTTTTTTGAGGCAGTGAAAAATGGCGAGTTTTCTAGTTGCCGCCACTACAGGAGATTTTCTCTCTTTTTCGAGTTTCTTATTTCCTGAAAAGCTACGTTCCCACAATGAGCTTCTTGGTTCCTTGTTGATGTTGCAGAATTTCTGCACCTATTATTTAAATTACCGTAGGTTACTTGCATGATTTTTACATGATGCTTTGTTTTTGTCTATGTTTGTGTCGTGCTTTAAATAAAGCTGCTTTGTTTTTGATACTTCTTGTTTTTTTGCTATACTTGGATGCGGATAACGTGGTTTTGATGTTTTCCACTGCGGAAATGCACTAAAAATGCTTGTACGTTTTTTTTTGCTGTGGATTTTTCACATCTATTGTAAATCCGCACAGAAAACTCTGTGTACCTGCAAGAGAAATTGACATGCTGCGGATTTGAAAAACGCACAGCAGATTACACAGCAGTATAATGAAGCACAGTGGGCAGGAGATTTCTATAAATCCCATCCATTTGCTACAACTGTAAGACACTGCTGCAAAAATACGCAGCATCAACAACGCACCAAAATCTCATTGTGGGAACGTAGTCACACTGTTTTGGAAGATTGTTATTTCCTGAAGTGTTGCCTTGTTTGGAGCAGATTCCACCAGGAGCCGCTTCAGAGACGTGACAAGCGCTTTATAGTTTCCATCAGGCATTTTCCAAAGCCTGAAGTGGAGAAAAATGCTCAAAATGCTGAACATACGATTAGGACGAGTGTTTCAAGTGTATTTATGTGATTTTTGGAGCAAAACTGCTACAAATAACTCTTTAAAAAAATCTCCATGTGTACCTAGCCGAAGAGGCTTTAATGAAAGGCTTCTAACATTCTGTGTTGCAGACTTTTCGTCTCATCGCACCTTTGTCATATGGAAAGCGTAGAACAATGTGTTGTCTCCTCATCTGTGTGTTCTCTGCTACAACCTCTTTTAGAACAATGTGTCGTCTCCAGTCTGTGTGTTCTCTGCTACAACCTCTTTTAGAACAATGTGTCGTCTCACCGTCTGTGTGTTCTCTGCTACAACCTCTTTTAGAACAACGTGTCGTCTCTCGTCTGAGTGTTCTCTGCTACAACCTCTTCTAGAACAATGTGTTGTCTCACATCTGTGTGTTCTCTGCTACAACCTCTTCTAGAACAATGTGTCATCTCACCGTCTGTGTTCTCTGCTACAACCTCTTCTAGAACAATGTGTCGTCTCACTGTCTCTGTGTTCTCTGCTACAACCTCTTTTAGAACAATGTGTCGTCTCCCATCTGTGTGTTCTCTGCTACAACCTCTTCTAGAACAATGTGTCGTCTCACTGTCTCTGTATTCTCTGCTACAACCTCTTTTAGAACAATGTGTCGTTTCCCATCTGTGTGTTCTCTGCTACAACCTCTTCTAAAACAATGTGTCATCTCACCCTCTGTGTTCTCTGCTACAACCTCTTTTAGAACAATGTGTCGTCTCCCCATCTGTGTGTTCTTTGCTACAACCTCTTTTAGAACAATGTGTCATCTCACCGTCTGTGTTCTCTGCTACAACCTCTTTTAGAACAATGTGTCGTCTCCCGTCTGTGTGTTCTCTGCTACAACCTCTTTTAGAACAATATGTCCTCTCCCTGTCTGTGTGTTCTCTGCTACAACCTCTTCTAGAACAATGTGTCATCTCCCGTCTGTGTTCTCTGCTACAACCTCTTTTAGAACAATATGTCCTCTCCCCGTCTGTGTGTTCTCTGCTACAACCTCTTTTAGAACAATGTGTCGTCTCACAGTCTGTGTGTTCTCTGCTACAACCTCTTTTAGAACAATGTGTCGTCTCCCGTCTGTGTGTTCTCTGCTACAACCTCTTTTAGAACAACGTGTCATCTCCCGTCTGTGTGTTCTCTGCTACAACCTCTTTTAGAACAATGTGTCGTCTCCCGTCTGTGTGTTCTCTGCTACAACCTCTTTTAGAACAATGTGTCGTCTTCTGTCTGTGTGTTCTCTGCTACAACCTCTTTTAGAACAATGTGTCGTCTTCTGTCTGTGTGTTCTCTGCTACAACATCTTTTAGAACAATGTGTCGTCTCACCGTCTGTGTGTTCTCTGCTACAACCTCTTTTAGAACAATGTGTCGTCTCCCGTCTGTGCGTTCTCTGCTACAACCTCTTTTAGAACAATGTGTCGTCTCCCGTCTGTGTGTTCTCTGCTACAACCTCTTTTAGAACAATGTGTCGTCTTCTGTCTGTGTGTTCTCTGCTACAACCTCTTTTAGAACAATGTGTCGTCTTCTGTCTGTGTGTTCTCTGCTACAACCTCTTTTAGAACAATGTGTCGTCTTCTGTCTGTGTGTTCTCTGCTACAACCTCTTTTGGAACAATGTGTCGTCTCCCGTCTGTGTGTTCTCTGCTACAACCTCTTTTAGAACAATGTGTCGTCTCCCCGTCTGTGTGTTCTCTGCTACAACCTCTTTTAGAACAATGTGTCGTCTCCCCGTCTGTGTGTTCTCTGCTGCGTCCTCTTTCATGGAAGCGCACAGAGGTGGCGGTCACCTGTAGCACATGCGGCTCCATCTGTCTTCTTAAGCACTACTTGAATGGTGATGAAGGAGACAGCCATGATTACAAAGAACAGGAGGTGTTTGTAGAGTTTATAGCAGTATTTTAATGAATGCAAAGTTGAGGTAAGGTGACCGACGCCATCCATTTCTGCTTAGGTCATAAAAAAATCTGTCCGTTTCCTTGACAAATCTAAACCCTCACCCCATGTAAAAATCTGCCACTCGTTCATCATTGTATACAAAAAGTTTAGCGAATTTCTAATGAACTTTATATCTTAATTTCTCACTATTTTCCAAATCTCTGCTGGCTGTTGGTGAATTAGGTTAGAATCCAAAGCTCTGAACTAAACCACCTGGGCAGCTCCAGACTGATACATTCACCTGAACTGATAAATTGTAACAAACTTTAGGCTGTTTTTTATCTCTTCTTTCACCCCAGATTCTTCTTTTCAGTTGCGCCTTCTTGAAGTCTGTTTTCTACTTGTTATTCTCTGCTTCAATGTTTTTTTTATTATTTGTTCACCAATGTGGATGTGATTTTTTTCATCCATTCCAGATAGATATTTTCTGTCCTTTCACGATTTACAAATTTTGAAAAGTTGCTAAATTTTTCACACAAATGAAATATGGAGGGTATAATAGGTCACATGGTGACCTCTTACAGTAGAGATTAAAGGACATGGGAATTATGCCATTCTATTCTACAGAGATCTGAACCTTTCCATTAGCTATCATTGTGGCCATATTGGTTGTCAGTCACCAAGCTTTCCGAGCAAAAAAAAAAAAAAAAAGGACAAATGGATATATATATATATATATAACGGAGGTTCATGGTATCTGACCGTCACATCTGAGATCCGTAGTTCCGCAGTTGCCATCACTGGGATGAGATATATGGACGGATAGTTTCTCCGCTGGGAGTTATCTTCTATTATCTGCTTGGTATTTTTAGGTTTGTTTGTATTTTTTATTTATTACGATACAGAAGTCATTGGAGACACAGAATCCAACTTACCGTAATATCTAAGGGTCACCGTGACTGCTGACCCCCCAAATAAATCAGTTCTCCGCACTCCTCAGTGCTGCAATAAATTCCATTCCACAATATCACACCCTCCCCTCTGATAGCATTATATCTGACACATTGTGTCACAGGAAGATCAAAGTCGCTGCAGCCCCCTGAAAATAATCCACAAGTATCCCGAAATCAGTGCACCCCAAGTAAATAACCCCAGTATCCCCCAATGAAAGCACCACCCATCCTAAAGGGAATCAGTCACCTGGATATTGCTGCCTCATCTGAGAACAGTGTGATGTAGGGGCAGAAATCGTGTGATGTCACTCCTTGTACATAGGAGCAGTATTATAGTAGTTATATTCTTGTACATAGGAGTAGTATTATAGTAGTTATATTCTTGTACATAGGGGCAGTATTATAGTAGTTATATTCTTGTACATAGGAGTAGTATTATAGTAGTTATATTCTTGTACATAGGGGCAGTATTATAGTAGTTATATTCTTGTACATAGGAGCAGTATTATAGTAGTTATATTCTTGTACATAGGAGCAGTATTATAGTAGTTATATTCTTGTACATAGGGGCAGTATTATAGTAGTTATATCCTTGTACATAGGGGCAGTATTATAGTAGTTATATCCTTGTACATAGGGGCAGTATTATAGTAGTTATATTCTTGTACATAGGGGACAGTATTATAGTAGTTATATTCTTGTACATAGGGGACAGTATTATAGTAGTTATTTTCTTGTACATAGGGGCAGTATTATAGTAGTAATATTCTTGTACATAGGGGCAGTATTATAGTAGTTATATTCTTGTATATAGGGGACAGTATTATAGTAGTTATATTCTTGTACATAGGGGCAGTATTATAGTAGTTATATTCTTGTACATAGGGGCAATATTATAGTAGTTATATTCTTGTACATAGGAGCAGTATTATAGTAGTTATATTCTTGTACATAGGAGCAGTAGTATAGTAGTTATATTCCTGTACATAGGGGCAGTATTATAGTAGTTATATTCTTGTACATAGGGGCAGTATTATAATAGTTATATTCTTGTACATAGGAGCAGTATTATAGTAGTTACAGTGGGGCAAAAAAGTATTTAGTCAGTCAGCAATAGTGCAAGTTCCACCACTTAAAAAGATGAGAGGCGTCTGTAATTTACATCATAGGTAGACCTCAACTATGGGAGACAAACTGAGAAAAAAAATCCAGAAAATCACATTGTCTGTTTTTTTTATCATTTTATTTGCATTTTATGGTGGAAAATAAGTATTTGGTCAGAAACAAAATTTCATCTCAATACTTTGTAATATATCCTTTGTTGGCAATGACAGAGGTCAAACGTTTTCTGTAAGTCTTCACAAGGTTGCCACACACTGTTGTTGGTATGTTGGCCCATTCCTCCATGCAGATCTCCTCTAGAGCAGTGATGTTTTTGGCTTTTCGCTTGGCAACACGGACTTTCAACTCCCTCCAAAGGTTTTCTATAGGGTTGAGATCTGGAGACTGGCTAGGCCACTCCAGGACCTTGAAATGCTTCTTACGAAGCCACTCCTTCGTTGCCCTGGCGGTGTGCTTTGGATCATTGTCATGTTGAAAGACCCAGCCACGTTTCATCTTCAATGCCCTTGCTGATGGAAGGAGGTTTGCACTCAAAATCTCACGATACATGGCCCCATTCATTCTTTCATGTACCCGGATCAGTCGTCCTGGCCCCTTTGCAGAGAAACAGCCCCAAAGCATGATGTTTCCACCACCATGCTTTACAGTAGGTATGGTGTTTGATGGATGCAACTCAGTATTCTTTTTCCTCCAAACACGACAAGTTGTGTTTCTACCAAACAGTACCAGTTTGGTTTCATCAGACCATAGGACATTCTCCCAAAACTCCTCTGGATCATCCAAATGCTCTCTAGCAAACTTCAGACGGGCCCGGACATGTACTGGCTTAAGCAGTGGGACACGTCTGGCACTGCAGGATCTGAGTCCATGGTGGCGTAGTGTGTTACTTATGGTAGGCCTTGTTACATTGGTCCCAGCTCTCTGCAGTTCATTCACTAGGTCCCCCCGCGTGGTTCTGGGATTTTTGCTCACCGTTCTTGTGATCATTCTGACCCCACGGGGTGGGATTTTGCGTGGAGCCCCAGATCGAGGGAGATTATCAGTGGTCTTGAATGTCTTCCATTTTCTAATTATTGCTCCCACTGTTGATTTCTTCACTCCAAGCTGGTTGGCTATTGCAGATTCAGTCTTCCCAGCCTGGTGCAGGGCTACAATTTTGTTTCTGGTGTCCTTTGACAGCTCTTTGGTCTTCACCATAGTGGAGTTTGGAGTCAGACTGTTTGAGGGTGTGCACAGGTGTCTTTTTATACTGATAACAAGTTTAAACAGGTGCCATTACTACAGGTAATGAGGGGAGGAAAGAGGAGACTCTTAAAGAAGAAGTTACAGGTCTGTGAGAGCCAGAAATCTGGATTGTTTGTTTCTGACCAAATACTTATTTTCCACCATAATATGCAAATAAAATGATAAAAAAAACAGACAATGTGATTTTCTGGATTTTTTTTTCTCAGTTTGTCTCCCATAGTTGAGGTCTAACTATGATGTAAATTACAGACGCCTCTCATCTTTTTAAGTGGTGGAACTTGCACTATTGCTGACTGACTAAATACTTTTTTGCCCCACTGTATATTCTTGTACATAGGAGCAGTATTATAGTTATATTCTTGTACATAGGGGCAGTATTATAGTAGTTATATTCTTGTACATAGGGACAGTATTATAGTAGTTATATTCTTGTACATAGGAGCAGTATTATAGTAGTTATAATCTTGTACATAGGAGCAGTATTATAGTAGTAATATTCTTGTACATAGGAGCAGTATTATAGTAGTTATATTCTTGTACATAGGGGCAGTATTATAATAGTTATATTCTTGTACATAGGAGCAGTATTATAGTAGTTATATTCTTGTACATAGGAGCAGTATTATAGTAGTTATATTCTTGTACATAGGAGCAGTATTATAGTAGTTATAATCTTGTACATAGGAGCAGTATTATAGTAGTTATATTCTTGTACATAGGAGCAGTATTATAGTAGTTATATTCTTGTACATAGGAGCAGTATTATAGTAGTAATATTCTTGTACATAGGAGCAGTATTATAGTAGTTATATTCTTGTACATAGGAGCAGTATTATAGTAGTTATATTCTTGTACATAGGGGGCAGTATTATAGTAGTTATATCCTTGTACATAGGGGCAGTATTATAGTAGTTATATTCTTGTACATAGGGGCAGTATTATAGTAGTAATATTCTTGTACATAGGAGCAGTATTATAGTAGTTATATTCTTGTACATAGGAGCAGTATTATAGTAGTTATATTCTTGTACATAGGAGCAGTATTATAGTAGTAATATTCTTGTACATAGGAGCAGTATTATAGTAGTTATATTCTTGTACATAGGAGCAGTATTATAGTAGTTATATTCTTGTACATAGGGGGCAGTATTATAGTAGTTATATCCTTGTACATAGGGGCAGTATTATAGTAGTTATATTCTTGTACATAGGAGCAGTATTATAGTAGTAATATTCTTGTACATAGGAGCAGTATTATAGTAGTTATATTCTTGTACATAGGAGCAGTATTATAGTAGTTATATTCTTGTACATAGGGGGCAGTATTATAGTAGTTATATCCTTGTACATAGGGGCAGTATTATAGTAGTTATATTCTTGTACATAGGAGCAGTATTATAGTAGTAATATTCTTGTACATAGGAGCAGTATTATAGTAGTTATATTCTTGTACATAGGAGCAGTATTATAGTAGTTATATTCTTGTACATAGGAGCAGTATTATAGTAGTAATATTCTTGTACATAGGAGCAGTATTATAGTAGTTATATTCTTGTACATAGGAGCAGTATTATAGTAGTTATATTCTTGTACATAGGGGGCAGTATTATAGTAGTTATATCCTTGTACATAGGGGCAGTATTATAGTAGTTATATTCTTGTACATAGGGGCAGTATTATAGTAGTTATATTCTTGTACATAGGAGCAGTATTATAGTAGTTATATTCTTGTACATAGGAGCAGTATTATAGTAGTAATATTCTTGTACATAGGAGCAGTATTATAGTAGTTATATTCTTGTACATAGGAGCAGTATTATAGTAGTTATATTCTTGTACATAGGAGCAGTATTATAGTAGTAATATTCTTGTACATAGGAGCAGTATTATAGTAGTTATATTCTTGTACATAGGAGCAGTATTATAGTAGTTATATTCTTGTACATAGGGGGCAGTATTATAGTAGTTATATCCTTGTACATAGGGGCAGTATTATAGTAGTTATATTCTTGTACATAGGGGCAGTATTATAGTAGTAATATTCTTGTACATAGGAGCAGTATTATAGTAGTTATATTCTTGTACATAGGAGCAGTATTATAGTAGTTATATTCTTGTACATAGGAGCAGTATTATAGTAGTAATATTCTTGTACATAGGAGCAGTATTATAGTAGTTATATTCTTGTACATAGGAGCAGTATTATAGTAGTTATATTCTTGTACATAGGGGGCAGTATTATAGTAGTTATATCCTTGTACATAGGGGCAGTATTATAGTAGTTATATTCTTGTACATAGGAGCAGTATTATAGTAGTAATATTCTTGTACATAGGAGCAGTATTATAGTAGTTATATTCTTGTACATAGGAGCAGTATTATAGTAGTTATATTCTTGTACATAGGGGGCAGTATTATAGTAGTTATATCCTTGTACATAGGGGCAGTATTATAGTAGTTATATTCTTGTACATAGGAGCAGTATTATAGTAGTAATATTCTTGTACATAGGAGCAGTATTATAGTAGTTATATTCTTGTACATAGGAGCAGTATTATAGTAGTTATATTCTTGTACATAGGAGCAGTATTATAGTAGTAATATTCTTGTACATAGGAGCAGTATTATAGTAGTTATATTCTTGTACATAGGAGCAGTATTATAGTAGTTATATTCTTGTACATAGGGGGCAGTATTATAGTAGTTATATCCTTGTACATAGGGGCAGTATTATAGTAGTTATATTCTTGTACATAGGGGCAGTATTATAGTAGTTATATTCTTGTACATAGGGGCAGTATTATAGTAGTTATATTCTTGTACATAGGAGCAGTATTATAGTAGTTATATTCTTGTACATAGGGGGCAGTATTATAGTAGTTATATCCTTGTACATAGGGGCAGTATTATAGTAGTTATATTCTTGTACATAGGGGCAGTATTATAGTAGTTATATTCTTGTACATGGGGCAGTATTATAGTAGTTATATTCTTGTACATAGTGGCAGTATTATACCATTATTAGACTCTTTGCTCACTTCAGAGCTCATGAGATTCTTGATCTCTTTGTACAGGGATATAGTTCTGTCTGACAGGTCTGGCTCTCTGGATATTTCTCGCACACCAGTCTTATAGCGGCTTTTTTCACTTTTACTACTATAATCCCTCAGAGACCTTCCTCCTCTTCATTTTCCTTCTTCCTCTTATATTTTGCTGTTGAGGGGGTTAGTTGTTTGCTCTTTAGGAGTAGCAGAATTGTTTCTGTATTCTTCTCCTTCTTTACCACAGAGTTTGGAAAAGTACAACAGAAAAGTAAAGGCAATGTGGTTTTTACTTTATCTCCTTGTATCGGAATATCTGGTCAATTGTAAAGGATCAGCACGGTCAGAACTAGAGAAAATAAAATCAATCATCTGTTCTTCTTTGTGGAGGGAGAGACTCAGAGCAGCTTAAAGATCCCATTTAATTGAGCTGCGGTTTCGTGTGAGACGGCCGTGCGCAGTCCTGATCCGCGACCAGAGACACAGGGGGGAAAGTGAAATCCGGGTAAGCAGCACTTTCTATAAATCAGAGAGGTGGAGGAAGAAAACCTAGGATTGTGGCCAAATTCCCAGAATCACATCACGTAATGACTCAGGAGCTGGTGACTCGTCCGGTGCGTTGTGTTATATGGGGCCGGGGCCGCTCTGGTGACTTCATACAACGCGGACATCATTGTACTGGATGCAATGGTGATCGGATCCCACCTTGGGTCACATAGTGGACTGGTGAGAACAGCGCTGAGTCTCGTGCCCTGACGACTAGTACTGGGTTAAGGCTATACCAAAGGTTGTCAAATAGTTACAATTTAATACATTGTTATATTTTTTTAATTTACTTTTTATGGAGTTATTTTTCTTAAAAATTTCATGTCAGATTTCAGGAAAAAAAAAAAAAATAGAAAGCAAAAAGGGCAAATTACATATTCACATCGGCAATAGCTTAAAATGCATGTGATGGGAGGAAGTGGGGCTGAAGACTGAAAAGGTGGAAGGGGCTCGGGGAGCGATAATGGTCTACAGTTTACGGGGCACATTAATTTCTTCTGAGTCTCCAGTTTTTCAACATTTGACAATTTTACCCTTTTTACCCCGGTCTCTGGTCTCCCGCCCTTGTCTCTGGTCTCCCGCCCCGGTCTCTGGTCTCCCGCCCCGGTCTCTGGTCTACCGCCCTTGTCTCTGGTCTCCCGCCCTTGTCTCTGGTCTCCCGCCCTTGTCTCTGGTCTCCCGCCCCGGTCTCTAGTCTCCCGCCCCGGTCTCTGGTCTCCCGCCCCGGTCTCTGGTCTCCCGCCCCGGTCTCTGGTCTCCCGCCCCGGTCTCTGGTCTCCCGCCCCGGTCTCTGGTCTCCCGCCCCGGTCTCTGGTCTCCCGCCCCGGTCTCTGGTCTCCCGCCCCGGTCTCTGGTCTCCCGCCCCGGTCTCTGGTCTCCCGCCCCGGTCTCTGGTCTCCCGCCCCGGTCTCTGGTCTCCCGCCCCGGTCTCTGGTCTCCCGCCCTTGTCTCTGGTCTCCCGCCCTTGTCTCTGGTCTCCCGCCCCGGTCTCTAGTCTCCCGCCCCGGTCTCTGGTCTCCCGCCCCGGTCTCTGGTCTCCCGCCCCGGTCTCTGGTCTCCCGCCCTTGTCTCTGGTCTCCCGCCCTTGTCTCTGGTCTCCCGCCCCTGTCTCTGGTCTCCCGCCCCGGTCTCTGGTCTCCCGCCCCGGTCTCTGGTCTCCCGCCCCGGTCTCTGGTCTCCCGCCGTTGTCTCTGGTCTCCCGCCCCAGTCTCTGGTCTCCCGCCCCAGTCTCTGGTCTCCCGCCCCCGTCTCTGGTCTCCCGCCCCCGTCTCTGGTCTCCCACCCTGGTCTCCCGGCCCGGTCTCTGGTTTCCGGTCTCCCTCCCCAGTCTCTGGTCCCCCGCCCCGCTCTCCTGTCTTCTGCCCCGGTCTCCTGTCCTCTGCCCCGCTCTCCTGTCCTCTGCCCCGCTCTCCCGTCCTCCGCCCCGGTCTCCCGTCCTCCGCCCCGCTCTCCCGTCCTCCGCCCCGCTCTCCCGTCCTCCGCCCCGCTCTCCCGTCCTCCGCCCCGCTCTCCCGTCCTCCGCCCCGCTCTCCCGTCCTCCGCCCCGCTCTCCCGTCCTCCGCCCCGCTCTCCCGTCCTCCGCCCCGCTCTCCCGTCCTCCGCCCCGCTCTCCCGTCCTCCTCCCCGGTCTCCCGTCCTCCGCCCCAGTATCCTGTGTTCCTCTGTCATATAATGTTTCGGCCGATAATACATAATAATCTGTACTCTTCCACCTTACATTATAATGTGCTTCTATGTATGACATGTGTCGCCTTTATTACCGCAGCAGCTTTGGTTGAAGCCATGTTTAACCCTTTTTCTTCTGCTCGTGTCTTGCAGCTCTACATCCAGACCACCACCCTCACCATCTCCATGAATCTCAGTGCCTCGGTGGCTCTGGGGATGCTTTACATGCCGAAGGTTTATATTATCATCTTCCACCCAGAACTGAATGTGCAGAAACGCAAACGCAGCTTCAAGGCGGTGGTGACAGCGGCCACAATGTCGTCACGTCTGTCACACAAGCCCAGTGACCGGCCCAACGGGGAAGCCAAGACCGAGCTCTGCGAGAATGTCAATCCGAACAGTGAGTATGGGAAACGGCTTAGATAGTAATTCCCCGTCCTATTAAAGGGACGTGGAGCTGCGGATGTATGGCGATGATAATACGGCCGGAGAGCAGGAGCTTTGTCGCAGGTGAAAGTCTTGCTACAAATGGAAACATTGTATCCGACTATCTGTTATTTACCAATCACTAAGATCTAGTCTGGAGCGACATTGTCATCCCGTGTCTCGCTGTTTCTCTGCCTCACTGTCTCGTGGTCTTTCTGCCTCGCTGTCTCTCTGCCTCACGGTCTCTCTGCCTCGCTGTCGTAGGTATTGACGGTTTTACTGTCGCAGGTATTGGCGGTGTCTCTGTAGCAGGTAATGGTGGTGGAAGGTATTGGCGGTGTCACTGTCACAGGTGTTAGCAGGTATTAGCGGTGTCATTGTCGCAGGTATTGGCTGATTCGATGTAGCAGGTATTGGCGGTGTCACTGTCGCAGGTATTGGCGGTGTCACTGTCGCAGGTATTGGCGGTGTCACTGTCGCAGGTATTGGCGGTGTCACTGTCGCAGGTATAGGCGGTGTCACTGTCGCAGGTATAGGCGGTGTCAGTGTTGCAGGTATTGGTGGTGTCACTGTCGCAGGCTTAGGCTGTGTCACTGTCGCAGGCTTAGGCGGTGTCACTGTCGCAGGTATAGGCGGTGTCAGTGTTGCAGGTATTGGCGGTGTCACTGTCGCAGGTATTGGCGGTGCCACAGGCTTAGGCGGTGTCACTGTCGCAGGCTTAGGCGGTGTCACTGTCACAAGTATAGGCGGTGTCACTGTCGCAGGTATTGGCGGTGTCACTGTCGCAGGTATAGGCAGTGTCATTGTCGCAGGTATTGGCGGTGTCAGTGTCGCAGGTATTGGCGTTGTCACTGTCGCAGGTATTGGCAGTTTCAATGAAACAGGTATTGGCGGTGTCACTGTCGCAGATATTGGCGGTGTCACTGTTGCAGGTATTGGTGGTTTTACTGTCGCAGGTATTGGCGGTGTCACTGTTGCCTGTCAGTGTCATAGGTATTGGTGGTGTCACTGTCGCAGGTATTGGTGGTGTCACTGTCGCAGGTATTGGCGGAGTCATTGTCGGAGGCATAGGCGGTGTCACTGTCACAGGCATAGGTGGTGTCACTGTCGCAGGTATTGGCGGTGTCAGTGTTGCAGGTATTGGCGTTGTCACTGGTATTGGCGGTGTCACTGTCACAGGTATAGGCGTTGTCACTGTCGCAGGTATAGGCGGTGTCACTGTCGCAGGTATAGGCGGTGTCAGTGTTGCAGGTATTGGTGGTGTCACTGTCGCAGGCTTAGGCGGTGTCACTGTCGCAGGCTTAGGCGGTGTCACTGTCGCAGGTATAGGCGGTGTCAGTGTTGCAGGTATTGGCGGTGTCACTGTCGCAGGTATTGGCGGTGTCACAGGCTTAGGCGGTGTCACTGTCGCAGGCTTAGGCGGTGTCACTGTCACAAGTATAGGCGGTGTCACTGTCGCAGGTATTGGCGGTGTCACTGTCGCAGGCTAAGGCGGTGTCACTGTCGCAGGCTAAGGCGGTGTCACTGTCGCAGGCTTAGGCGGTGTCACTGTCGCAGGTATAGGCGGTGTCAGTGTTGCAGGTATTGGCGGTGTCACTGTCGCAGGCTTAGGCGGTGTCACTGTCGCAGGCATAGGCGGTGTCACTGTCGCAGGTATAGGCGGTGTCAGTGTTGCAGGTATTGGCGGTGTCACTGTCGCAGGCTTAGGCGGTGTCACTGTCGCAGGCATAGGCGGTGTCACTGTCGCAGGTACAGGCGTTGTCACTGTCGCAGGCTTAGGCGGTGTCACTGTCGCAGGTATAGGCGGTGTCAGTGTTGTAGGTATAGGCGGTGTCACTGTCGCAGGCATAGGCGGTGTCACTGTCGCAGGTATAGGCGGTGTCACTGTCGCAGGCATAGGCGGTGTCACTGTCGCAGGCATAGGCGGTGTCACTGTCGCAGGTATAGGCGTTGTCACTGTCGCAGGTATAGGCGGTGTCACTGTCGCAGGCATAGGCGGTGTCACTGTCGCAGGCTTAGGCGGTGTCACTGTCGCAGGTATAGGCGGTGTCACTGTCGCAGGTATAGGCGTTGTCACTGTCGCAGGTATAGGCGGTGTCACTGTCGCAGGCATAGGCAGTGTAACTGTCACAGGCTTAGGCGGTGTCACTGTCGCAGGTATAGGCGGTGTCAGTGTCGCAGGTATAGGCGGTGTCACTGTCGCAGGCATAGGCGGTGTAACTGTCACAGGCTTAGGCGGTGTCACTGTCCCAGGTATAGGCGGTGTCACTGTCGCAGGTATAGGCGTTGTCACTGTCGCAGGTATAGGCGGTGTCACTGTCGCAGGCATAGGCGGTGTAACTGTCACAGGCTTAGGCGGTGTCACTGTCGCAGGTATAGGCGGTGTCACTGTCGCAGGTATAGGCGGTGTCACTGTCGCAGGTATAGGCGGTGTCACTGTCGCAGGCATAGGCGGTGTAACTGTCACAGGCTTAGGCGGTGTCACTGTCGCAGGTATAGGCGGTGTCACTGTCGCAGGTATAGGCGGTGTCAGTGTCGCAGGTATAGGCGGTGTCACTGTCGCAGGCATAGGCGGTGTCACTGTCGCAGGCATAGGCGGTGTCACTGTCACAGGTATAGGCGGTGTCAGTGTTGCAGGTATTGGCGGTGTCACTGTCGCAGGCTTAGGCGGTGTCACTGTCGCAGGCTTAGGCGGTGTCACTGTCGCAGGCATAGGCGGTGTCACTGTCGCAGGCATAGGCGGTGTCACTGTCGCAGGCTTAGGCGGTGTCACTGTCGCAGGTATAGGCGGTGTCACTGTCGCAGGCATAGGCGGTGTCACTGTCGCAGGTATAGGCGGTGTCACTGTCGCAGGTATAGGCGGTGTCAGTGTCGCAGGTATAGGCGGTGTCAGTGTCGCAGGCATAGGCGGTATCACTGTCGCAGGCATAGGCGGTGTCACTGTCACAGGTATAGGCGGTGTCAGTGTTGCAGGTATTGGCGGTGTCACTGTCGCAGGCTTAGGCGGTGTCACTGTCGCAGGCATAGGCGGTGTCACTGTCGCAGGTATAGGCGTTGTCACTGTCGCAGGTATAGGCGGTGTCACTGTCGCAGGCATAGGCGGTGTCACTGTCGCAGGCATAGGCGGTGTCACTGTCGCAGGCTTAGGCGGTGTCACTGTCGCAGGTATAGGCGGTGTCACTGTTGCAGGTATAGGCGTTGTCACTGTCGCAGGCATAGGCAGTGTAACTGTCACAGGCTTAGGCGGTGTCACTGTCGCAGGTATAGGCGGTGTCACTGTCGCAGGTATAGGCGGTGTCAGTGTCGCAGGCATAGGCGGTGTCACTGTCGCAGGCATAGGCGGTGTCACTGTCACAGGTATAGGCGGTGTCAGTGTTGCAGGTATTGGCGGTGTCACTGTCGCAGGCTTAGGCGGTGTCACTGTCGCAGGTACAGGCGTTGTCACTGTCGCAGGCTTAGGCGGTGTCACTGTCGCAGGTATAGGCGGTGTCAGTGTTGTAGGTATAGGCGGTGTCACTGTCGCAGGCATAGGCGGTGTCACTGTCGCAGGTATAGACGGTGTCACTGTCGCAGGCATAGGCGGTGTCACTGTCGCAGGCATAGGCGGTGTCACTGTCGCAGGTATAGGCGTTGTCACTGTCGCAGGTATAGGCGGTGTCACTGTCGCAGGCATAGGCGGTGTCACTGTCGCAGGCTTAGGCGGTGTCACTGTCGCAGGTATAGGCGGTGTCACTGTCGCAGGTATAGGCGTTGTCACTGTCGCAGGTATAGGCGGTGTCACTGTCGCAGGCATAGGCAGTGTAACTGTCACAGGCTTAGGCGGTGTCACTGTCGCAGGTATAGGCGGTGTCAGTGTCGCAGGTATAGGCGGTGTCACTGTCGCAGGCATAGGCGGTGTAACTGTCACAGGCTTAGGCGGTGTCACTGTCCCAGGTATAGGCGGTGTCACTGTCGCAGGTATAGGCGTTGTCACTGTCGCAGGTATAGGCGGTGTCACTGTCGCAGGCATAGGCGGTGTAACTGTCACAGGCTTAGGCGGTGTCACTGTCGCAGGTATAGGCGGTGTCACTGTCGCAGGTATAGGCGGTGTCACTGTCGCAGGTATAGGCGGTGTCACTGTCGCAGGCATAGGCGGTGTAACTGTCACAGGCTTAGGCGGTGTCACTGTCGCAGGTATAGGCGGTGTCACTGTCGCAGGTATAGGCGGTGTCAGTGTCGCAGGTATAGGCGGTGTCACTGTCGCAGGCATAGGCGGTGTCACTGTCGCAGGCATAGGCGGTGTCACTGTCACAGGTATAGGCGGTGTCAGTGTTGCAGGTATTGGCGGTGTCACTGTCGCAGGCTTAGGCGGTGTCACTGTCGCAGGCTTAGGCGGTGTCACTGTCGCAGGCATAGGCGGTGTCAATGTCGCAGGCATAGGCGGTGTCACTGTCGCAGGCTTAGGCGGTGTCACTGTCGCAGGTATAGGCGGTGTCACTGTCGCAGGCATAGGCGGTGTCACTGTCGCAGGTATAGGCGGTGTCACTGTCGCAGGTATAGGCGGTGTCAGTGTCGCAGGTATAGGCGGTGTCAGTGTCGCAGGCATAGGCGGTATCACTGTCGCAGGCATAGGCGGTGTCACTGTCACAGGTATAGGCGGTGTCAGTGTTGCAGGTATTGGCGGTGTCACTGTCGCAGGCTTAGGCGGTGTCACTGTCGCAGGCATAGGCGGTGTCACTGTCGCAGGTATAGGCGTTGTCACTGTCGCAGGTATAGGCGGTGTCACTGTCGCAGGCATAGGCGGTGTCACTGTCGCAGGCATAGGCGGTGTCACTGTCGCAGGCTTAGGCGGTGTCACTGTCGCAGGTATAGGCGGTGTCACTGTTGCAGGTATAGGCGTTGTCACTGTCGCAGGCATAGGCAGTGTAACTGTCACAGGCTTAGGCGGTGTCACTGTCGCAGGTATAGGCGGTGTCACTGTCGCAGGTATAGGCGGTGTCAGTGTCGCAGGCATAGGCGGTGTCACTGTCGCAGGCATAGGCGGTGTCACTGTCACAGGTATAGGCGGTGTCAGTGTTGCAGGTATTGGCGGTGTCACTGTCGCAGGCTTAGGCGGTGTCACTGTCGCAGGCATAGGCGTTGTCACTGTCGCAGGTATAGGCGGTGTCACTGTCGCAGGTATAGGCAGTGTAACTGTCACAGGCATAGGCAGTGTAACTGTCACAGGCTTAGGCGGTGTCACTGTCGCAGGTATAGGCGGTGTCAGTGTCGCAGGTATAGGCGGTGTCACTGTCGCAGGTATAGGCGGTGTCACTGTCGCAGGCATAGGCGGTGTAACTGTCGCAGGTATAGGCGGTGTCACTGTCGCAGGTATAGGCAGTGTAACTGTCACAGGCATAGGCAGTGTAACTGTCACAGGCTTAGGCGGTGTCACTGTCGCAGGCTTAGGCGGTGTCACTGTTGCAGGTATAGGCGGTGTCAGTGTCGCAGGTATAGGCGGTGTCACTGTCGCAGGCATAGGCGGTGTAACTGTCACAGGCATAGGCGTTGTCACTGTCCCAGGTATAGGCGGTGTAACTGTCACAGGCTTAGGCGGTGTCACTGTCGCAGGTATAGGCGGTGTCACTGTCGCAGGTATAAGCGGTGTCAGTGTCGCAGGCATAGGCGGTGTCACTGTCACAGGTATAGGCGGTGTCAGTGTTGCAGGTATTGGCGGTGTCACTGTCGCAGGCTTAGGCGGTGTCACTGTCGCAGGCTTAGGCGGTGTCACTGTCGCAGGTATAGGCGGTGTCACTGTCGCAGGCATAGGCGGTGTCAGTGTTGCAGGTATTGGCGGTGTCACTGTCGCAGGCTTAGGCGGTGTCACTGTCGCAGGCATAGGCGGTGTCACTGTCACAGGTATAGGCGGTGTCAGTGTTGCAGGTATTGGCGGTGTCACTGTCGCAGGCTTAGGCGGTGTCACTGTCGCAGGCTTAGGCGGTGTCACTGTCGCAGGTATAGGCGGTGTCACTGTCGCAGGCATAGGCGGTGTCAGTGTCGCAGGTATTGGCGGTGTCACTGTCGCAGGCTTAGGCGGTGTCACTGTCGCAGGCATAGGCGGTGTCACTGTCACAGGTATAGGCGGTGTCAGTGTTGCAGGTATTGGCGGTGTCACTGTCGCAGGCTTAGGCGGTGTCACTGTCGCAGGCTTAGGCGGTGTCACTGTCGCAGGTATAGGCGGTGTCACTGTCGCAGGCGGCTGCTGTACCAGCACTGTTGTCTCAGATCTCGGCGCTCACAGACCACGGATATGATATTCGCGGCTCCGACACAGGAGCACGTTGTATAATTAGATCTGAAAGCCGCACAGGCAGGAAGGTAACGCAGCCAATGGATAGCCGGTGCAAACTTTCGGGCAGGAAAGCGTTAACGCTAGCGCTATAAATAGCGGTGCGCGGTCGCGTCGATCCCTCTTCTTCCGCTTTCTGTCCTACTTTCATAAATAGGCCGTTTTGTTCCAATTTTCTGCTCTTTTCGCTGAAGCTTCTTCTTTCCTTTTGGGAGTAAAATTCTCATCAAACGCGGCAGCTGATGGTGTTAATGCCACTCTCCCGGGGGTCCGGCTGCTCCTTACCGGGGACGAAACCTTCACGCTGCTTTCATGTCTGAGGGGCCGCGGCCTGACGTTCTGCAGCTCGTGGGGCACAGTGACATCTAAAGTCATGGACAGGTACAGCTGTCAGGACCTGGAGGCGGCAGAGTGACGGAAGACAAGGGGGAGGGCGTGCATACTAATGCAATGGGGTCTTAGCAGTGAAGGGGACCATCACTTCGGCTATTAGGTGGCAAAGCCTGGTTAAGACCCCTCTAAGACATTGGGGAATTGCTCCAAGGCTGCTGAGCAGTATACGGAGAGGGAGACAAAGCTCAGGCCCAAAATCCGAATGGGGAAGAAGTTCGGTGTCATATAAAGTTCTGCAACTTGTTTATATATTTCATGTATCAACTCTTTACCGCTGTCAGGAGCTCTGCTTGCTGTCAGTGAACAGACACATTCCTCTAGGTGATAAAATCCTACTGACACAAGTGCGCAGCTTCGTATCGAGCCTTCAAGTTGTCTCTCGTTACAATCAGGACTGA
Organism: Ranitomeya variabilis; assembly: GCF_051348905.1. NCBI lineage: Eukaryota > Metazoa > Chordata > Amphibia > Anura > Dendrobatidae > Ranitomeya > Ranitomeya variabilis. The sequence continues at coordinate 212,164,446 of NC_135239.1, read as the reverse complement.
TGACCCAATGCTCTGTGCCCGCAGCCCACTCCAGACCCCCATTCTGATGACCCAATGCTCCTTACCCGCAGCCCCTTCCAGACCCCCATTCTGGTGACCCAATGCTCCTTACCCGCAGCCCCTTCCAGACCCCCATTCTGGTGACCCAATGCTCCTTACCCGCAGCCCCTTCCAGACCCCCATTCTGGTGACCCAATGCTCCTTACCCGCAGCCCCTTCCAGACCCCCATTCTGGTGACCCAATGCTCCTTACCCGCAGCCCCTTCCAGACCCCCGTTCTAGTGGCCCAATGCGCCTTACCTGCAGCCCCCTCCAGACCCCCCATTCTGGTGACCCAATGCTCCTTACCCGCTGCCCCTTCCAGACCCCGCTCTGTTGACCCAATACTCCATTCCCTCAGCCCCTCCAGACCCCCATTCTGATGACCCAATGCTCCTTACCCGCTGCCCCTTCCAGACCCCCGTTCCAGTGACCCAATGCTCCTTACCTGCAGCCCCCTCCAGACCCCCCATTCTGGTGACCCAATGCTCCTTACCCGCTGCCCCTTCCAGACCCCGCTCTGTTGACCCAATACTCCATTCCCTCAGCCCCTCCAGACCCCCCATTCTGATGACCCAATGCTCCTTACCCGCTGCCCCTTCCAGACCCCCGTTCCAGTGACCCAATGCTCCTTACCTGCAGCCCCCTCCAGACCCCCCATTCTGGTGACCCAATGCTCCTTACCCGCTGCCCCTTCCAGACCCCGCTCTGTTGACCCAATACTCCATTCCCTCAGCCCCTCCAGACCCCCGTTCTAGTGGCCCAATGCTCCTTACCTGCAGCCCCCTCCAGACCCCCATTCTGGTGACCCATTGCTCCTTACCCGCAGCCCCCTCCAGACCCCGTTCTGCTGACCCAATGTTCCATGCCTGCAGCACCCTCCAGACCCCTGTTCTGGTGGCTCAAAGCTCCTTACCCGCAGCCCCCTCCAGACCCCCATTCTGGTGACCCAATGCTCCATTCCCTCAGCCCCTCCAGACCCCGCTCTGTTGACCCATTGCTCCTTACCCGCAGCCCCCTCCAGACCCCATTCTGCTGACCCAATGTTCCATGCCTGCAGCCCCCTCCAGACCCCTGTTCTGGTGGCTCAAAGCTCCTTACCCGCAGTCCCCTCCAGACCCCCATTCTGGTGACCCAATGCTCCATTCCCTCAGCCCCTCCAGACCCCGCTCTGTTGACCCATTGCTCCTTACCCGCAGCCCCCTCCAGACCCCATTCTGGTGACCCAATGCTCCATGCCCTCAGCCTCCTCTAGACCCCCATTCTGGTGGCCCAATGCTCCTTACCCGCAGCCCCTTCCAGACCCCGTTCTGGTGACCCTGTGTTTTTACCCGCAGCCCCCTCCGGACCCCGTTCTGGTGACCCAATGCTCCATTCCCTCAGCCCCTCCAGACCCCGCTCTGTTGACCCATTGCTCCTTACCCGCAGCCCCCTCCAGACCCCGTTCTGGTGACCCAATGCTCTTTTCCCACAGACCCCCTTCTGGAGACCCTGTGCTCCTTACCCGCAGCCCCCTCTGAATCCCTTCTGGTGACCCTGTGCTCCTTACCCTCAGCCTCCTCTAGACCCCCATTCTGGTGGCCCAATGCTCCTTACCCGCAGCGCCTTCCAGACCCCGCTCTGTTGACCCATTGCTCCTTACCCGCAGCCCCCTCTGGACCCCATTCTGGTGACCCAATGCTCCTTACCCGCAGCCCCTTTCAGACCCCGTTCTGGTGACCCTGTGCTCCTTACCCGCAGCCCCCTCCAGACCCCCTTTCTGGTGACCCAATGCTCTTTTCCCACAGCCCCCTTCCAGACCCCCATTCTGGTGGCCCAATGCTCCTTACCCGCAGCCCCTTCCAGACCCCGTTCTGGTGACCCTGTGCTCTTTACCCGCAGCCCCCTCTGGGCCCAGTCCTATGTCCGCACGTAGTCGGTTGAGGACATGTTGGATGATCCCAGCTGCAGTCACAGACTCCGCTCGTTCTTCTAATGAAGATGTGATACAAAGTGACCCGTCCGCCCGCGGGGGCCCCGGCCTTCTCTGTGAGCCTGTCACCCTCCCCAATGTCCTGTGACAGTGTGAGCGCCGTCCCCACAGGATGGCAGCGAGTGAAGCGGCATCTTGTGAGGTCAGCAGCTTCCCCCGTGGCGGGGTTGGCACGGAGGAGGCTCGTTAGAGGCGAACTGCTGATTTGGGTTTTCCGCTCTGCGTTGCTCGGGTTATGGATCAGTTAATAAAGTGCCATTTCCAGTCTGGATTGACGAGGGGGCCGACAGGATGAGACACGAGGGGGATATTCTGCCAGCGCACCATGGGCGATCTGCAACCAACGCCGCCGTTCATCTTGTGGCCTCTCATTAACAGGGTTGAAGAGGATTAGCAAAACATCTGCCTTTTGTCAAAAGAGGCGCCACCCCTGCCAGCAGGCTGAGTCTGGTATCGCAGCCCAGCTCTATAGAAGAGAACGGGGTTCAGCTGCAATACCACACACAACCTGAAGACAGGATGGCGCTATTTCTAGGAAATAGCAGCCATGTTTTACTGTTGCCTTTAATCTGCCCGTTTGTTTCCTTCTTCACTTTCTTATTAAGAGCCACCTGTAAAAGCTGTGCAGAACCCACGGGGCTCCAGACTGGGCCTCTTTCTAAAAAGGTCCCTATGTATAAAGTTCTTCAATTCTCCAGTCTCTCTGCTTCCTGTCAGTGAATTGAAACATTAATGATTACATTGGGAATTTGGCCTGTACATACAGCAGAGGCTTTGTTACAATGTATCAGTGTTGGAAACATATATAAGGAGGAGTTTTCCAAAATATTTTTATCAGTTTTTTTGCAATAAATTTTCTGCACCAAAATTGTGCAAAAAGTTATTGGTGTTACTGCGCTTGAATAAGTAGAAAAAGTAGGCACATTGGATCTGAGGGCCCCTGTTTTAGGGACCATTGGAGACCCAGCAAATGTTTATGTTCAGATGATCCAGTCCTCCAGGCCTCTAACCCCTCCAGACCCCCGTTCAGGTGGTCCAATGCTTCAGGCCCACAGCCTCCTCATACCTCCCAACTTTTGAAGATGGGAAAGAGGGACAAAGTTTGCTGGCTGCACATGATGCTCCATACTGTATAATGGCCACACATGATGCTCCATACTGTATAATGACCACACATGATGCTCCATACTGTATAATGGCCACACATGATGCTCCATACTGTATAATGACCACACATGATGCTCCATACTGTATAATGACCGCACATGATGCTCCATACTGTATAATGACCACACATGATGCTCCATACTGTATAATGACCACACATGATGCTCCATACTGTATAATGACCGCACATGATGCTCCATACTGTATAATGACCGCACATGATGCTCCATATTGTATAATGACCGCACATGATGCTCCATACTGTATAATGACCACACATGATGCTCCATACTGTATAATGACCACACATGATGCTCCATACTGTATAATGACCGCACATGATGCTCCATACTGTATAATGACCACACATGATGCTCCATACTGTATAATGACCGCACATGATGCTCCATACTGTATAATGACCACACATGATGCTCCATACTGTATAATGACCGCACATGATGCCCCATACTGTATAATGACCGCACATGATGCTCCATACTGTATAATGACCGCACATGATGCTCCATATTGTATAATGACCGCACATGATGCTCCTTACTGTATAATGACCGCACATGATGCTCCATACTGTATAATGACCGCACATGATGCTCCATACTGTATAATGACCGCACATGATGCTCCATACTGTATACTGGCTGCACATGATGCTCCATATTGTATAATGACTGCACATGATGCTCCATACTGTATACTGGCTGCACATGATGCTCCATATTGTATAATGACCGCACATGATGCTCCATACTGTATAATGACCGCACATGATGCTCCATATTGTATAATGACCGCACATGATGCTCCTTACTGTATAATGACTGCACATGATGCTCCATACTGTATAATGACCGCACATGATGCTCCATACTGTATAATGACCGCACATGATGCTCCATACTGTATACTGGCTGCACATGATGCTCCTTACTGTATAATGACTGCACATGATGCTCCATATTGTATAATGACCACACATGATGCTCCATACTGTATACTGGCTGCACATGATGCTCCATATTGTATAATGACCGCACATGATGCTCCATACTGTATAATGACTGCACATGATGCTCCATACTGTATAATGACCCCACATGATGCTCCATACTGTATTATGGCCACAGTTCTCCATACTGTATAATGACATACAGGCACGCAGCTCACACACATGCAGCATCACACACACAGTATCACACATACACACGCAGCATCACAAACGCAGCTCACAAACACATGCAGCTTTGACACAAATGCATCACACATGCAGCCATCACACACACACACAGCCATCACACACACACGTAGTCATCACACACACACGCAGCCATCACACACACACACGCAGCCATCACACACACACACAGTCATCACACACACACGCAGTCATCACACACACGCAGCCATCACACACACACACGCAGCCATCACACACACACACGCAGCCATCACACACACACGCAGCCATCACACACACACACACACGCAGCCATCACACACACACACACGCAGCCATCACACACATGCAGCCATCACACACACCCAGCCATCACACACACCCAGCCATCACACACACACCCAGCCATCACACACACACACACACCCAGCCATCACACACACACACACACCCAGCCATCACACACACACACTCAGCCATCACACACACACACCCAGCCATCACACACACACACCCAGCCATCACACACACACACCCAGCCATCACACACACCCAGCCATCACACACACCAGATACCTCATACACACATGACACACACACAAATGCAGCATCACACATCTCACACACACACACACAATCTCCTCTGTGGTGCAGGGGCGGCTGATCTGTCCATGTGCACTGCAGCTCTTCAGTTTCTCCGGCTGCTCACAGCTCTGCACTGTCCCGGCACCTCCCCCGTCTCTCCTTCTCTGCCGGGATAGCAGCTAAGAGCAGGAGACGCCAGAGCTCTGTGCACACACCTCAGGTAGTGAGTCGCTGACCTCTCATCTTGATCGCTGCTGGCTCTCTTCCTCAGCGTGGCAGCGCCGCACACACAGGGGGCGGGGGCGGGGGCGGGGGAGGGATCGGTCGGGAGGAGACCCAGCATGTATAAGAAAAAAAAAACAGCCACAAACCTAATCGGGCTCTCTCTACGTCCCGGAAGTGGGCGGGGCTTCACCGGCGGCCGCAAATTCGGGATTTTAAATGCCCGAAGCGGGACAGCGGGACCCCGGTGCCAAAGCGGGACTGTCACGCTGAAATCGGGACGGTTGGGAGGTATGGCCCTCCTCCAGACCCTTATTCAGGTGGTGCATTGTACCAAGCTTGCAGCCCCCTACAGACCCCCGTTGAGGTGGCACAATGCTCCAGACCCTTATACAGGTGGTGCACTGTACCAAGCATGCAGCCCCCTCCAGCCCCTCGTTCAGGTGGTGCTTTGACCCAGGCTCGCAGCCCCCTACAGACCCCCGTTGAGGTGGCCAAGTGCTCCAGACCCTTATTCAGGTGATGCATTATACCAAGCATGCAGCCCCCTCCAGCCCCTTGCTTGGGTGGTGCTTTGACCCAGGCTCGCAGCCTCCTCCAGACACCCTTTGAGGTGGCCCATTGCTCGCAGCCCCCTCCAGACCCTTATTCAGGTGGTGCATTGCGCCAGGCACGCAGACCCCTTCAGACCCCTGTTCAGATCGTCCTACGCTCTAGAGCCCTTATTTTAGGAACCATTTTTAAATTTGTGAGAGCCCTTTAAATTCTCAGAGAATGCACTGATACACTGTAACAAATGCTCAAAATGAAACTGAGACGTTTTCAAGCTTCCGAATGTTTCCATTTGCTGACAGCAAGCAGTGTTGAGTTCCTCCATGCTGCACCTGGGACTTTGGCCAGGCGTTGCCTCATACAGACTGATCACAGTGTGGCTCCGTCCACGGAAAGTGGCTCAAACACAAAGACGACCTAAAACTTCTGCAACTATCAATAAGTGATGTGGATTCTCTGTGGCCGTGGCCCGCACCTGAATAAGAAATGAGCCATCGCCATGAGCCATCTGGGCCCTTACAGTCCGATAGCTCCTCATAATGCACAATCCACCTGCTGAGGAGCTGGGTGTGGCCCCTTACACCTTGGGCCCCTGTGTGCCTGCAAAGGTTGTACCAATGATCTGTCCGCCCCTGCCGAAAAGGAAAAATGAAGGGACACATCTGTAACTGCGGCTGCAGCAGATCTCCTACTTAGAAGAGGCGCTGAGGTCGGCAGTAGGAGGAGGCCGGCAGGTCTGGTGGTCAGGACTAGTGCCTTCGCTCCTGGACCGGGGTCAGACGATACTTTTTGATCACCAGCAAAGTTAATGACAACCAAGTGTGTTGCAGCAGGGATGTAGCAGCACCTCTGTACGTTTGGGACTGATTTTGTGTTGTTTGTTATCTTTTACTCTATACACATCCAAAGCTGCACTAAATGTTGCTTTCCTCTTGGTGTATCTGAGGACGCAGCGCTTCCCTTGCAGCTCTTACAGCAGAGTGCAGCCTGGACACATAACAAGTGAGGTTTTGAATGCTGCTTTGGATGTGACTGGAGTACAGCACTGAGATCAGAGTAGGGGAGATAATTCATTTGCAAAGTTTATTAAAAAGTTAAAAAAGCAAATGTAACCTGTAAAAGATGTTGACAAGTGGATCGACACCACGAGGTGCGTAAAGATACGAGATCCGAAAACTGTGAACGTGTCACTTGTCACCACGCGGGGAGGAATAAATCTGCCTCGAAATTAATCAACCTCCTCTGATTCCTTTAGTTTCTAACACATTGATTTATACTTGATCCCTCACACGCTCCGATCTCTTGTCCTGATGGTTTGATACAAAGTATCTGTGCAGATGAAATGTATCAATGTAAACTGTCTATAGGAGACTGGCTACAAGTGTAACAAAGCCTCCAATGTTGGGTCTGGGCAGTCTGTGCTGGGGATTCACTGACAGCATGCAGAGGTCTTGTCAACCCAAACTTTACAGGATGGGAATATCACTTTAACTCCGGCAGATCCCGTCCTTTCTCCATAGAAATCTCCATCTCGGCTTCGTCTCCTTGTGGGAGTTTGTTACCAGCCCATCAGTATAAATCCCCGCTAATGGGCTGTAGTAATTGTCACTCGTGGCCGGGGAGTGGCCGCATTTGGCAGCACGGCGCTCCCCCAGGACGCACGGAAGCTGCCGGATTGTTATATAATGGCCCCATTAGTGTTTATATTGTTTGAGGACATTGATGTAAACCCGAGGAAAGTGACACAACAAACACCGCGCATTGCTGGCTCCGAGCTCCGCCAGCTGCATCCGCAGCGACATTTCCTACCAAACTTCCTTGTAACTGGGTTATTACAGCAGTTATGTCAATATCAATAATGGTTGAAATCCTCCTGACCACGGCTCCATAGATTATAACATGTCCTATCCGTGTTTCCAGTACGCGTGGCGGCCGTTTTCACACGCACACCCATTGTAATTTATGGGGCTGTGCATATGTACGTGTCACCCATACGTAGACATGTCTGTTTTTTCCCGACAGCGGGGATCACAATACTTCCCGCACACGTGCACGCGGATGACATAAAGTGTGCCCTCCCTCCGCCGTCCGCGTGACATGTACTGGAATAGAAATTACAGTGTAGAGAGAAATAGAGATCATGACATATATGATCAGTGCCATGTATAGTTTACTGTATATAGATTAACCAAATAAATAAATAATGTGGAGTCCCCCCTATTTTTGATAACCAGTCAAGGTAAAGCAGACAGTTGTGAGCTAATATTATAAGGCTGGGAAGGTCCCTGGTTATTGGCCCCTTCCCAGCCTAAAAATACCACCCGGCAGCCGCCCCATAAGTGGCGCCTCACATGAGATGCTCCAATTCTGGCGCTTTACCCAGCTCTTCCTAATTGCCCTGGTGTGGCGGCAATTGGGGTTGATGACAGCCGTGAATTCTCCAAAATCACAGCTGCCATCAAGCCCTGGGGTTAGTAATGGAAAGTTATCTATCAGACGTCCCCATTAATAACCTGGTAATAAAAAAATAAAAACACACACAAAAAAAAATAATTTATTTGAATGAAGACTCCCCAACACTATCCCTGATTCACCAATTTATATGAAAAAAAATCGATGCAGATCCGCCGTAGTCCACAAATTGATAACTAAAAAACAAAAAGAGAAAAATATAAAAACAAGACACTGTCCTCATTCGCCAATTTGTTTGAAAAAATATTCCCACGCAGCTCCGGTGTAGTCCAGCGCTTCCCACGATGTTCCCCAAATCCGGCGCACGCTGCGCTCCGCGAGACCCAGCGACTGTGAAGAGCAGCAACATTACTGAGATCACCGCTCTTCACAGTCGCCAGATCTCGCGGAGCGCAATGTGAGCCGGATTCAGGGAGCATCATGGGAAGCGCTAGACCACATCGGACCTGCGCGGGAACAGGTTTTTTTAAGCAGACGTGTAAATGAGTCTGTGCCCCACTATGGGCATTAAATCCAACATATTTCTGATCCTTCATAGTTGTCAGATTTCTGCTGCAGTCGGTTTGGTGTCCCCCAGGATTTAACCCTTGTTGTCACTGAATACAGACAAACCTCCACTATTCTGACCAGAGTCGCTGGGTGCGGACCTCTCAGGATGCTGGCAGCCACCCAGCTTTTCCAGGACCAGAGATAACTGAGCAGTTGTATTTTTTATAGTTTACTATGGCAGTATATACGTTTACGGTTCTTCCATCCGGTTTTTATTAGACGCCCTGCAGTGTGAAGCTTTATGGAGTTTTCTGCGAGATCATAATCAAACCTCTTGTAGAATCGATTTAAACGCCGAAATTCACGACGTGTCATTAAGAAATACCTTCCATCCTCTTAAAGTGGCGGAGCATTAATATCTTATGAATATTCGCTCTTTATATTCCACTTAACTTTACATTTCACTTCCTTACATTTTTTTTTAATGTTGCTTTAATTGCATGTAGTTTGGCTCCGATGAGAGGGAAACGTTCCAGGCGCTTCATTACCTCTTTCCTGGCATTGGGCTCCATGGCGTCATGATATCGGCCAGGAGTCGCCGTATCCTGCGCTGCTGCCATGTTACCATGACTGGCTGCTGATACAGAGGAGCCATTGCCTTTATTTCCCTAAGGGCACAGTCAGACGTGTATAACACGGATGAGGACTGCAGTGTAACGACCGTGGTGGAGAGCCCGGGCCCAGGAAATTACATATGTTTTGTTATACATGTTTATTTCCTTTGTGTATATTCGAACAACAGAAAAACCAAAGAGGAAAAAAAGCAAAATTGTCACTTTTCAAAAATTGTGGGTAAACAACTTTGTTTCCATCATGTTATGCTCGTTCAGACTTGTCTGTGGCAAGTAACAGGTGTGGGCACTATGAAAATCACACCTGAAACCAGATACAAAGGGGAGAAGTTGCCTCAATCTTTGTATTGTGTGTCTGTGTGTGTCACACTAAGCATGGAGAACAGAAAGAGGAGAAGAGAACGGTCTGAGGACCCGAGAACCAAAATTGTTGCAAAATCTCCACAATCTCAGGGTTAGAAGTCCTTCTCCAGAGATCTTGATGTTCCTTTGTCCACAGATCCTTTGTCCTATGTTCACAGCAAGGTTATTCGTAAAGATGAGGGTCAATTAGGGTACCGTCACACAGTGGCATTTTCATCGCTACGACGGCACGATTCGTGACGTTCTAGCGATATAGTTACGATCTCGCAGTGTCTGACACGCAGCAGCGATCAGGGATCCTGCTGAGAATCGTACGTCGTAGCAGATCGTTTGGAACTTTCTTTCGTCGCTTGATCACCCGCTGACATCGCTGGATCGTTGTGTGTGACAGCGTAAAAGTAAAAAAAAACAAACAGTACATACTCACCATCTGATGTCCGTCAGGTCCCTTGCCGTCTGCTTCCCGCTCTGACTGACTCCCGGCCGGAAAGTGAGAGCAGATCACAGCGGTGACGTCACCGCTGTGCTGCGCTCTCACTGTACGGCGGCACTCAGTCAGAGCAGGAAGCAGACGGCAAGGGACCTGACGGACATCAGATGGTGAGTATGTACGGTTTGGTTTTTTTTACTTTTACGCTGGTAACCACGGTAAACATCGGGTTACTAAGCGCGGCCCTGCGCTTAGTAACCCGATGTTTACCCTGGTTACCAGCGAACCTCGGCATCGTTGGTCGCTGGAGAGCGGTCTGTGTGACAGCTCCCCAGCGACCACACAACGACTTACCAACGATCACGGCCAGGTCGTATCGCAGGTCGTGATCGTTGGTAAATCGTATAGTGAGACGGTACCCTTAGTCCTCTGCCCTACAGGGGATGGGGGAAAAAACCTAAAGAAATGAAGATATCCTGCAGTAAAAAAATAATGCATGAAAATAATATAGGGTACATACAGTGCCTAAAAGTAGTATTCAACCCCCTGCAGATTTAGCAGGTTTAATAAGATGCAAATAAGTTAGAGCCTTCAAACTTCAAACAAGAGCAGGATTTATTAACAGATGCATAAATCTTACAAACCAAAAAGTTTTGTTGCTCAGTTAAATTTTTATAAATTTTAAACATAAAAGTGTGGGTCAATTATTATTCAACCCCTAGGTTTAATATTTTGTGGAATAACCTTTGTTTGCAATTACAGCTAATAATCGTCTTTTCTAAGACCTGATCAGGCCGGCACAGGTCTCTGGAGTTATCTTGGCCCACTCCTCCATGCAGATCTTCTCCAAGTTATCTAGGTTCTTTGGGAGTCTCATGTGGACTTTAATCTTGAGCTCCTTCCACAAGTTTTCAATTGGGTTAAGGTCAGGAGACTGACTAGGCCACTGCAACACCTTGATTTTTTGCCTCTTGAACCAGGCCTTGGTTTTCTTGGCTGTGTGCTTTGGGTCGTTGTCTTGTTGGAAGATGAAATGACGACCCATCTTAAGATCCTTGATGGAGGAGCGGAGGTTCTTGGCCAAAATCTCCAGGTAGGCCGTGCTATCCATCTTCCCATGGATGCGGACCAGATGGCCAGGCCCCTTGGCTGAGAAACAGCCCCACAGCATGATGCTGCCACCACCATGCTTGACTGTAGGGATGGTATTCTTGGGGTCGTATGCAGTGCCATCCAGTCTCCAAACGTCACGTGTGTGGTTGGCACCAAAGATGTCGATCTTGGTCTCATCAGACCAGAGAATCTTGAACCAGTCAGTCTCAGAGTCCTCCAAGTGATCATGAGCAAACTGTAGACGAGCCTTGACATGACGCTTTGAAAGTAAAGGTACCTTACGGGCTCGTCTGGAACGGAGACCATTGCGGTGGAGTACGTTACTTATGGTATTGACTGAAACCAATGTCCCCACTGCCATGAGATCTTCCCGGAGCTCCTTCCTTGTTGTCCTTGGGTTAGCCTTGACTCTTCGGACAAGCCTGGCCTCGGCACGGGAGGAAGCTTTCAAAGGCTGTCCAGGCTGTGGAAGGCTAACAGTAGTTCCATAAGCCTTCCACTTCCGGATGATGCTCCCAACAGTGGAGACAGGTAGGCCCAACTCCTTGGAAAGGGTTTTGTACCCCTTGCCAGCCTTGTGACCCTCCACGATCTTGTCTCTGATGGCCTTGGAATGCTCCTTTGTCTTTCCCATGTTGACCATGTATGAGTGCTGTTCACAAGTTTGGGGAGGGTCTTAAATAGTCAGAAAAGGCTGGAAAAAGAGATAATTAATCCAAACATGTGAAGCTCATTGTTCTTTGTGCCTGAACTACTTCTTAATACTTTAGGGGAACCAAACAGAATTCTGGTGGGTTGAGGGGTTGAATAATAAATGACCCTCTGAAAAGACTTTTCACAATTTAAAAAAAAAATAAACAAAGAAATAACATTCTTTTTTGCTGCAGTGCATTTCACACTTCCAGGCTGATCTACAGTCCAAATGTCACAATGCCAAGTTAATTCCAAATGTGTAAACCTGCTAAATCTGCAGGGGGTTGAATACTACTTGTAGGCACTGTAGGTAACATAATTTTGATTAAAAAAAAAAAATGCAAAAGCCGTCCCACCGCGTCACGGTGACCCTACTGGGGATGGTCCTAACCTCAAATATTAAAATTAAAAAATACAATTTGGGGGATCAAAATTATGTTACCTATACTGTACCCTGTATTATTTTCATGCATTGTTGCTTTTTATTTATTTACTTATTGCGTTGCTATCTTGGGCTTTGCATTCTGTGGACGGGAATAAGGAATTGGGGGTATGCACATGTGCCCAATTGCATGCAGCCCCTTTCCTTTATGTGCATGTTAATATGTGGTGCCCCTTTAATTAGTTTTTCCCCATTTTTTAATGCATAAAAGATTATTTAGCACTTAGACACAAAATGAGGTATGGCGCCATTTGTTAAGTGCTCGCACTCTGCACAGAAGCACTTGCTGTCCAAAGTGTCACCATCGGTGACAGTGAATATGGCAGCATTGGGGGTGTCCTGTCCCGGAGGTGACACTACATGTGATCTATTCTGTCCTGCAGACATTACAGGGCGGACGCTTCACTTAGCCGTCATCTGCGCACTTTGGATTTATCGCCCTGTTGGGGTCTTTTGTTTGGAGATGTGTGGGGTGAATATACGGGCACGGCAGGGAGTATTGATGGGGATGTATTTCATCAGGGAGGGCGAGCCTCGGTTATATCCAGCAGGGGTAGAGGGTCATATATGACAGCGATGCCCCAATACCCCCTGGGGTGACACCTGCTCCCATAGACCTGATACATGCAGACTCTGCACCAGCCGTATAACTATATAGGCCGGTGAGACCCCAGTGTCTCATGTGGACCCCCCTCCATACTCGTGGTATATGGGGGCCGGCACAGGTTTTTCCCGATTTCTGCCTCCTTTGCCTTTCAATCATTTCTCTCCTCCAAGATCTCTGCTTGCTTTCAGAGAATGGAACGATCTCGTCTATATTAAAGGACCAGAAACCCATCCAATCTTTTGAAATTGGCCGTATACGCCACTAAGGGAACATTGCGGAACATTTTCTGTAAACTATTCTTCTATGTATATAGGGCGTCTGTATCCTTACCCGCTGTGAATGGGGTTTACAGCAGCTCTGCTACATCTGCATCTCCCATGTCTGGCGTACAGCTGAAGTGCTCAGCATCAATATATCAGATAAGAATTTATGCTGATTCTTAGCAGAATTGTGATTTCAGCTCTATATAATGTATGATATAGCTGCCGACTGTGCAGTGCTCACCAATAATCCCGTGCCATAAATCAGTCCCATATGTGACGCATCCCAGGTGTTAGTCCCCCCCCCCCAAGTGTGGCTATACCCCAGACCGCCAACGTGGCCAGATCCTAAACCCGACCCCATGGGCGGACACAGCATCCAACCCGCCACTGTAGATTATCTCGTAGTTATCACCTTGAAACAAAATTGCTAAAATTAAACTGTAACAAAACAGAACTGAAATAATGGTGAGAAGAGAAAATGAAGTGCGAAGCGCTGCGGGCGTGAGAAGTGTCGGGCCAAGAATGGAAAGTTCCAGAGACAAGATGAAGCCATGCATGCCGAGCATTGCACAGACCGGGCAGCAAACCTGACCTTAAAGGGACGCTGTGCTACCATTATTAAAGGGGTTTTCTTAACACGATACTTAAAATTGCAGTGTGCAAGTAAAAACATGCAACGTTGCAATGTATCTTGTACTAAAAGCCTCTTCCTGTTAACAAAGGAGGAATTTCTAATTCTGTAGTTTATAGCTGATGGCGTAGGTTACCGACCACCTCTGCAGTCTATCAGCGGTGGCAGCAGTCCTAGGCAAGGAGGGCAGTTCATGAAAGCTGTCAGTCATCAGGAAGGGATCACCCCCGAGGAAGCAGGAGGCCCCGAGATTGGCAGCGGAGACCCCCGACGTCCTTTGGTGCCCCCCTATAACTACAGTCCAGTTAGCTCTGCTGCTCTAGTTACATCCAGAGCTGCATTCCTGCTGTAGGACGTGACTTCTTCCCGCACCCCCTACTAGTTCAGCATCTGCACAGCTGCATGGCCCCTTACAGGACACAGCTCTGCCAACATCCTGCAACTGCAACGAACCCTGCACCTGTGTCCAGCACACGACCGGTCCAGGACGGATTTTTAGGTTTTCACTGCAGGAATCAATACGGAAAGATAATTAGAATATTGTATGGTGAAATAGAAACTGAAATCAGAATATCCCTTTAATGCAATGTAGACTTCGCCTTTAAGCGTAAGTCGAGGAACAAACATTCCCGAGGTGAATAGTTAAGGCAGGGGCCTCGCAGGCCGTGACTGACATGGCGGCTCTGTCACTACTGCGTCCCCTGTTGTTTTTCGATACATTCGTCAGACAAGGTTTCTAAAGCTTAAAGTGCGAGTCGTGCCGCCGCAGCGGATCCTCAGCTCAGCGCTCCGCACCATTGTCCCATCTATTCCTGTCTCCTTCCAGCTGTTGGCCAGAATGAACGCTCCGGAGCTGCAATCTCCATGAATACACTGCAGTTCTGGCTCAATAACGCAATAAACCCATCACGTCTAGGAGGGAAACGCGCCGTGACGTCCTCCCATCTGTTCGCTCGGAGCAGGCTCTGCTCACCGGTGGGCGCCCCATCGTCAGTGACACCGCTCTGCCCATCCTTCATGTCCTGCGCCCACTAATGGGCAAATTGACTCTATAGCGCCACCTGTTGGATGTAGCGATCCTACAAGTCACAATCAACCCTTTAACGAGTCGTGCAATATGACTTAGGATAAAAGCCAAATCAGTATCTCAATTCGCAGACACGGTGTTTCGGGCTGTTGGCCCTCGTCAGTGCAAAGCATGAGAACTAATGGGCATCTCCAGACAGCGAGGCCACGCCTGCTAAACGACCCTCCGAACATCCGCCCCTTTGGGAGATGCGCCGTGGGATCCACTCCGCCGCCGGTGACTGATGCCGGGTCATTGCCACCGCTCGCCCTTTCTGCTCCGTTTTTACTTGTCGCTTTCATATTTAATTCTTCAGCGAGTGTTTTACGACTAATCGAGAGATCTGTCTGCAAATTCCTCTCTGCCTGGGAAAGTTACAGACTGGATTTATGTCCTCTGCTTATTACGGTCTGCTCCGTGCTTACTCCGCACCCCCCGCTGCCAGTCCTGTCCGCTGCTGTGCCAGGGAAGACAGGAGAAGAGAAGAATGTCGCGGTGTGCTGCAGCAAAGCAAGAACTGCCCCAGTGTAAGACAGGGCTCTGCATCTAACAGCGGCGGGGGGATCATCCTGCTTAATATTGCCCCAGACGAAAGCCGTCAGATTAGTCCATGAGCCAAGAACCAAATTTGACGATATCGGTACCAAGCGGAGTGACTAATTCTCTTTGGTATTTTTAGGTAGATGCATGTCTGTAGTTTATTTTTTGATATGATAGCCCTTACATATACGTAGCTTATTAACCCCTTCAGCCCTAGGCCTATTTGTACCCAAGTGCCTAAGCCAATCTGACCTGTGCCACTTCATGGGCTAATAACTTTGGAACGCTTTCACCTATCCAAGCCATTCTGAGATTGTTTTCTCGTGACATATTGTACTTCACGTCAGTGCTAAATGGGAGTCAATATATTTTACATTTCTATATAAAAAAATGCTAAATATTCGGAAATTTTGGAAAAATCGGCAATTTTTTAACTTTGAAATTCTCTGCTTTTTACAAAAATACTGATACCCCCCATAATAGTTATTAATTTACACTCCCCACATGTTTACTTCATATTGGCATCATTTTGAAAATGAAACCTTATTGTTTTACGACGTAATAGGGCTTATAGTTTTATGCGCAATTTTTCACATTTACAGCAAAACCCACTTTTCAAAGGACCAAGTCACTTCTGAAGTCACTTTAAGGGGCTTACATAACAGAAACCACCCATAAATTACCCCATTTTGCAAACTACACCCCTCAAGCTGTTCAAAACTCATTTTTAAAAACTGTTAACCCTTTAGGTGTTCCACAGGAATTTTAGCATGAGCCAAGAACCAAATATGACGATATCGGTACCACCCGGAGTGACTAGATGTAGTATTTGTAACAAAATTTAATCCAAGTTATGTAAATACACACTGAACATGTCATGTGCATATATATATATATATATATATATATATATATATATATATATATATATATATATATATATATATATGTTACTCCATAATATCTTCAACATCGGACTCTGAATCTGACTGTTGTTCTACTGGCTCGTCTTCAGTACCCTTGTTCTGGCATGTCTGTAATCTGCACATGTCTGTGCACTTCAGGCCATTGCTGAGGCAAGTACACTGAGGAAGTTCACATGACCGCACACACTTGCAGGACAGTAGCTGTATAATAGCTTCTGGTGCTGGTGCCCCTTGCATCCACTTGACAACAAGCTTTCCGTCGTTATCTATCATCCAACCGCAGTCTGTTGGGTTTGCAACCCATGGCTGGCTCTGCAGACTTCTCCTCCAGATCGCAGCCTGGTAGTTTGCACGCAGTGCATGCATGAAAAGGCAGTCCTGGCAAGGAGGGAGTTGACTTGACTCTACCACTCCACGTCTGGCACAGAACAGCTGATAACGGAGCCTGTTTACCTCAGTTGTTTGGGTAGTTGGCAGGTACATGTGGCAGGTGATTTCCTGTAACTTCTCAAAAAGTTCGGTAGACACTTCCCATGAACGACCAACTTCCTGAAAGGCATCCTGGTATGTCTTGTTCATCTTCAACTGCTTGAGTGTCGTCATCTTCCCACGGCCAGCGAATGCACTGACGGTGTCACAGCCTGTAAATGCATGCATACCAATCAATGAATCACATACGCTGCCTCCCAATGTTCGGCTCAGAGTGGTGATATCCAGGAATCTTGTCCGGTTCTGTGTACCGCATTTCTGGAACAGGTGGGATGGGATTTTGTGGCACATGCCCAGACACAGGACCATGACATCAGTATCCTCCGAAGTGATGATGACCGACTTGTAACCAGATTCTGCTGCATGAAGAGCATGGAGAAGGAGGCGTGTGTCTGCTTCTTCTTGATTTGACTTAAGGTCAGCAGCCTCTTCCCACTGTTCTTTGGTGATCTTAAAGCAGAGCTGCTCACATGTGACATACAGCTCCTTCTCCTCAAGCTTCTCCCTGTGGTGTTTCGCCTTCCATTCTTCTACCAGAAACTTTATGAGACTTGCCTTGTTGGAGGAACTACTTAGAAGCTTTTTCCACTGCTGGATGTTGTGCCCATGTTGAATGTTCTTGAAATGGATCCCTGTGCCTTCATATCTGTTGACTCTTTATGTATCTTTGATGGATGTCTCCTTGTAGACGTCAAAGACAATATCAATGCGCTTGCTCTTAGCACCCTCATGGATAGCGCGACTCATTGCTGTGCCTGCTAGCTGGCCAAATGTTGCATTGTTTCCCTTCAGTTTCTGAACCAGGCTCATCCCATCAATGATGGTTGCAGAGGGCTCGGGGATCACTTCTGCAGGACGAGCATTCCTCTCCAACTCCCTTGCGAGGGCAGCCTTGTTGGTCTTGCGGATAGACCCATCACCATTGGCAAGTGCCCATGGCAATGGACCCAGGGGATGAGTCAAGACATCACTCATTTGTAGCTTTCTGTTCTCAGCTACAAGTATCATCTGGCCAAATAGGTTTCTGTCAGCCTTCAAAATTACCTCCTTGCCAAGACCTTGTCTGCGTGTCTTCATTTGGATGTTAGAGAACGTTTTAAGTTTGTTCTTCGTCATCTTGTCATGAAACAATGTAGTTGGCTTATCGGTACCCAAACGCTCATCCTTGAATGTTTGATATGCATCCTCTCCTATACTGTATGCCCCTTGAAGGTCTTTGGCTACATCTGGTGGTGCTACAGTCGCTGTTGACAAACTGATAAGTTCACCATTATGCTCTTTGTTGAAGGGGTTCACCCAACCTGTCTCCAGCAGTTGAACGAAAGATTGGACATCGGCTTCATCTCTTCTAATCCTAGACACCTGTAGGTCTGAATGGCTGAAGTCAGTATATTGTTGGCCTACCAGGGCCCTCAGCTGCCTCAAGTACATACTGCGGTACTCTGATGTCAGGTAGAACCTGGAAACAGCTCCAACTTTGAGGCTGAAGCCTTTTGTGCCCCCTGGTGTCTGGGTGTCTTTGTTGATTGTCTCTTCAATGGTCTGGTCCACAGGAATTCGTCCAAAAGGATTCTTGCTACCGATCTGGACCGAAAAGCCACCTTGCATGAAGTATTCATGGACCTCTGGGTGTTCTATGGGCAGCCGAGACATTGTGGCATAGTAATAGGTTAGGTATCGGGCATAGTTGACCTTGTCATAGGCAAAACACCATGGTATCATCTGTCGGATTGCTCCTAGGTGAAGCATCCAGTTGCCTTCTCTTGAAGCTCGAACCAGGGCCAGCATGGTCTCGACCATGTCCAAGTATGACATCCAGAATGCTGAGAGTTGTTCATTTCTGAGGGTCTCAAGATAAACTTGAAAGAGCTTCAGGGTAAGTGTGCAAGATTCATTATCCAAGAGCTTTTCGAAGGATCCCTGCGACACACTGATGCGAAAGTTTGTGATGTTCTTCAGTGTTTCATCCAGATGGTGAAGGTCCCTTGCATGGTTTTCTTCTAGCCATGGAAGGAAGTTTTTCCATGCAAGCCTCATAAGTGCTTCATAGACCAGCTTGTGTAGTCTCACTGCTCTGTTGTACCTCCGGCCGTCCATCACTCCAGACACTGATCCTTCAGCGATTACACCGGATTCAACACACAGATCTCTAAGGCCTGCATCCTGAAATCTGTTCCCTATGATAGAGAGGAGATTACAGATTGTGTGGAAGACACCCATTCTAATTATAATGTTCTTGAACTTCTCCTGTTTCCAGATAACCTCGGCAGCTTTGGCATAGAGTGCTTGATCAAACACACACACAATTCTGTTAAGCTTCAGGGTCTGCATGATGGCATGTGTTTGCTCCAAGACTTCATTCACAGTGGACATGGCTGTTGCAGGAGCATTGATAGTGGGCAGGTAGCTTACAGTGTCCTGGGCCACTACAATGTCGCTGCGGATTTTTATGTTGAACCCAGTCCAACTGCTGGTGGTCTGATCCTCATGGTCTGACATTCTAGCCAGAAGCCAGATATGGTTTTTGGTTTTTGAATCCTGGACCTCCTTGGTAGTGTTAACATTCGAAGTCTCAATCCTGGGTGGCTCTCCCCGCTGCCCAACATTGTATATCGGTAGCATTAATTCTGTCAGAGTTATGCTTCTTTTCTTCGACTTGGTTACATCTGGCAGGACTTTCTTTGTCACAGAGCATGCAACATTGGACTGAACAGCAATGCCATTGACTCTATGAGATGTACCTGCTCCACTTAGTGTCTCCTCAAGTCTGTCAATGTTATCCCAGGCCAGGGTTGTGAACACACCTGGGTAGATACTTGCTGGCATTGGGATGTCATCCTTTGAACATTCCAACTTCTGGATACAAAGGGCTGTATCGATCTCCTCAGCCATTGAATATGACACACAGTGGCCAAGACGATTCAGAGTTCGAATCAGTTCTGTATTGCCGGTCAAAGACTTAACTGCAAAGGATAGCAGTACGTGCTTTGGTGGCTTTGTCTTTCCATTGGTAACAGCAAAAACCAAGTCACTGCCGAAGGATGTGGCAAGACGTTGAGCTCTTTCACAGGTAGTTTGGCACTCACAATCTCCTGTAAGCAGGGTTTGCAGGAATTGAGTGACTAATGCAGGAACGACATTCTGATCTGTATTGGGAGGCCATGGCTGACTCACATCTTGCTTCTTGATCTCATTCCTTAGCTGCATTGCTGCTTTGGTTACGATATCTCCAGAGTTAGCAGCTCTTGCTTCTTGCAGATCTTTTGTCATGCTGTGTACTTGCCGGACAAGGTCGTCCATTGATAGGCTACATGGATAGACTAGAAGCTTACCTTTCTCATCTGAGAGAAAGCGGAGTGATTCCCCAATCTCTGTTTCAAGTTTTCGTCGAACATGTTTCTTTGTCGATGGTTTCAGTTGGATGATACCACGGGATATCATTAATCTCTCAAGCCTAGATGTGAGGTTTATCATAGGCAGTACTTCTGGGTTTGGGAACAATTTAGTCCTTATATACAAGAAGAGTTCTTCAAGGGCCTCTTTCTCTGCCTCTTCGTAGCGTACTTCCTCGCTTTCGACCTGATTTTCAGCTGCACTAGACCTACAGGCCACTTGGGAATCATCTTTTGTGAATAGTTTGTAGCACGACTTGTGGTAGTGCCCCTCTGCAGCAACAAGGTCTCTGCTAAGTAAACCAAGTATTCTCTGTGTGCCTTTCCTTATCGCTGCTCTGCGGATCGTCTCATCTGCTCGTAGCTCAACACACTGGACAATTGGCTCCCTTGTTTGTTTTCCTTTTAGGTACTTGCTTGACTTCTCACAGAAGATACATACTTTGGCATACACCCTGCTATCACTGGGGGCACCCCTCGGTAGCTTCCTCATGGAGATTTTGCTTGCTGTTTCGACATTGACACCCTTGCCAAGGATAGAATCCAGTGACTTCTTCATTGTAAAGATACTACGACATTTACGGTGATATTGTATGTGTGGTATTTCTCCTTCTTCAAGGCCCTTAGCTGCTACCAGGACTGATTCATGCTGCCTGATCTCTGCAGCCCTAAGCAATGTTTTCCAGGAGTCCAAATCCTTAAGGGACGCCAGATCATCGCTGTCATCATTAGAGCAGTGTATGATACAGTCGATCCGTGATTTCTTCCTTGCTGGTACTTCCATCATGCCGTTAGATAGTCAGTAAACACCTGCAAACACAAAGAAAAACATTAAAATTTTATTTACCGTATTTCCTGGCGTATAAGACGACTTTTTAGCCATGAAAAACATGGCTCCAAGAGGGCGGTTGTCTTATACGCCGAATACAGCCGCCGGGGGGAAAGGCCGCCGCGCAGGGAAGGAGGAGGCAGGGGCCCACCTTCATGAGGCGCTCGTTCTTAGAGCTGGGAGCGCTGGTGCTAGGTGACTGTTCCCCCTCTCTCCACAAGTTCCTTACCAGCAGCAGCACACAGTACAGGACTACAGGACCTGTGGTGATGTCACGGCCATGTGATCAGTCACAAGCCTGGGAGGTGTCAGCCTCTACAGAGGGAGATAGGAGCTCTGCAGAGAAGACCGGAGAGTCCTGTTCAGCACAGAACGTGTATGTGTCAGTGTGTGTGCGTGTGTTGGGGCACCTCAGGGTGTCTTCAAATGTGACATAGCCCCCTAGATTTCTTCCAGTAAAATTTGCACTCCAAAAGTCATTTGGCGCTCCTTCCCTTCCGAGGCCTGCCGTTCCCCAATACTGCAGTGTACGACAACATATCGGGTGTTGTTGTGTTCGGGAGAGATTGGTGAACAAATAGTGGGGTGCATTTTTTGCTGGTACACCTCTTAAAAATAAAAAAATGAGCCTAAAATGACACCTTCATGTAAAAAATGCACTTTTTCCATTTTCTCAACCAAGTGTTTCCAACTACTGTGAAACACTGGTTGGGTCAAAGTGGTCACTATACCCCCTAAAAGATTCCTTGGGGGTGTAGTTTCCAAAATAGGGTCACTTTTTGGGGTTTCCACTGTGGGGGTACCTCAGGCAGCCTTCAAATGTGACATGGCCCCCTAGATTTCTTCCAGTGAATCCGCCACCCAAAAACCACATAGCGCTCCTTCCGTGTTGAGCTGTGCTGTGTGCCCATACTTTAGTTTACGAGTACATGTGGGGTGTTTCTATAAACTGCAGAATTAGGGTAACCAAGTTTGGGTTTGCCGTTAACCCTTGCTAGGTTGCAGGTAAAATTGGATTACAATGTAATATCTGGAAAAAAAATGAAATTTTGAAATTTCGCCTTCATTCTGCTAAAATTCCTGTGGAACACCTAAAGGGTTAACAGTTTTTAAAAATGAGTTTTGAACAGCTTGAGGGGTGTAGTTTGCAAAATGGGGTAATTTATGGGTGGTTTCTGTTATGTAAGCCCCTTAAAGTGACTTCAGAAGTGACTTGGTCCTTTGAAAAGTGGGTTTTGCTGTAAATGTGAAAAATTGCGCATAAAACTATAAGCCCTATTACGTCGTAAAACAATAAGGTTTCATTTTCAAAATGATGCCAATATGAAGTAAACATGTGGGGAGTGTAAATTAATAACTATTATGGGGGGTATCAGTATTTTTGTAAAAAGCAGAGAATTTCAAAGTTAAAAAATTGCCGATTTTTCCAAAATTTCCGAATATTTAGCATTTTTTTATATAGAAAGGTAAAATATATTGACTCCCATTTAGCACTGACGTGAAGTACAATATGTCACGAGAAAACAATCTCAGAATGGCTTGGATAGGTGAAAGCGTTCCAAAGTTATTAGCCCATGAAGTGGCACAGGTCAGATTGGCTTAGGCACTTGGGTACAAATAGGCCTAGGGCTGAAGGGGTTAATAAGCTACGTATATGTAAGGGCTATCATATCAAAAAATAAACTACAGACATGCATCTACCTAAAAATACCAAAGAAAATTAGTCACTCCGGGTGGTACCGATATCTGGCCCGGCTCATGGACTAGATAGGGAAAATCTGCAGCAAGGACAGTGTAAGGAAGAGGTAGAACGGGCACCCCCCCGAATTACAGCATGTGCACTATTGGGGTGGGATCAAAAAGGAATCATATACGATGACAGCTTATATGTAGCTGAGAAACTCCCTAATCATGGAGGGGGGCAGTATTATAGTAGTTATATTCTCGTACATAGGAGCAGTATTATAGTAGTTATATTCTTGTACATAGGAGCAGTATTATAGTAGTTATATTCTTGTACATAGGAGCAGTATTATAGTAGTTATATTCTTGTACATAGGAGCAGTATTATAGTAGTTATATTCTTATACATAGGAGCAGTATTATAGTAGTTATATTCTTGTACATAGGGGCAGTATTATAGTAGTTACATTCTTGTACATAGGGGCAGTATTATAGTAGTTATATTCTTGTACATAGGAGACAGTATTATAGTAGTTATATTCTTGTACATAGGAGCAGTATTATAGTAGTTATATTCTTATACATAGGAGCAGTATTATAGTAGTTATATTCTTGTACATAGGGGCAGTATTATAGTAGTTACATTCTTGTACATAGGGGCAGTATTATAGTAGTTATATTCTTGTACATAGGAGACAGTATTATATTAGTTATATTCTTGTACATAGGAGCAGTATTATAGTAGTTATATTCTTGTACATAGGAGCAGTATTATAGTAGTTATATTCTTATACATAGGAGCAGTATTATAGTAGTTATATTCTTGTACATAGGAGCAGTATTATAGTAGTTATATTCTTGTACATAGGGGCAGTATTATAGTAGTTATATTCTTGTACATAGGAGCAGAATTATAGTAGTTATATTCTTGTACATAGGAGCAGTATTATAGTAGTTATATTCTTGTACATAGGAGCAGTATTATAGTAGTTATATTCCAGTACATAGGAGCAGTATTATAGTAGTTATATTCTTGTACATAGGGGCAGTATTATAGTAGTTATATTCTTGTACATAGGAGCAGTATTATAGTAGTAATATTCTTGTACATAGGAGCAGTATTATAGTAGTTATATTCTTGTACATAGGAGCAGTATTATAGTAGTTATATTCTAGTACATAGGAGCAGTATTATAGTAGTTATATTCTTGTACATAGGGGACAGTATTATAGTAGTTATATTCCTGTACATGGGGAGCAGTATTATAGTAGTTATATTCTTCTACATAGGGGGCAGTATTATAGTAGTTATATTCTTTTACATAGGAAGCAGTATTATAGTAGTTATATTCTTGTACATAGGATCAGTATTATAGTAGTTATATTCTTGTACATAGGAGCAGTATTATAGTAGTTATATTCTTGTATATAGGAGCAGTATTATAGTAGTTATATTCTTGTACATAGGAGCAGTATTATAGTAGTTATATTCTTGTACGTAGCAGTATTATAGTAGTTATATTCTTGTACATAGGGGCAGTATTATAGTAGTTATATTCTTGTATATAGGGAGCAGTATTATAGTAGTTATATTCTTGTACATAGGGAGCAGTATTATAGTAGTTATATTCTTGTACATAGGGGCAGTATTATAATAGTTATATTCTTGTACATAGGGAGTAGTATTATAGTAGTTATATTCTTGTACATAGGGAGCAGTATTATAGTAGATATATTCTTGTACATAGGGAGCAGTATTATAGTAGTTATATTCTTGTACATAGGGGCAGTATTATAGTAGTTATATTCTTGTACATAGGGAGTAGTATTATAGTAGTTATATTCTTGTACATAGGGAGCAGTATTATAGTAGATATATTCTTGTACATAGGGAGCAGTATTATAGTAGTTATATTCTTGTACATAGGAGCAGTATTATAGTAGTTATATTCTTGTATATAGGAGCAGTATTATAGTAGTTATATTCTTGTACATAGGAGCAGTATTATAGTAGTTATATTCTTGTATATAGGGAGCAGTATTATAGTAGTTATATTCTTGTACATAGGGAGCAGTATTATAGTAGTTATATTCTTGTACATAGGGGCAGTATTATAGTAGTTATATTCTTGTACATAGTGGCAGTATTATAGTAGTTATATTCTTGTACATAGTGGCAGTATTATAGTAGTTATATTCTTGTACATAGGAGCAGTATTATATTAGTTATATTCTTGTACATAGGAGCAGTATTATATTAGTTATATTCTTGTACATAGGGAGAAGTATTATAGTAGTTATATTATTGTACATAGGAGCAGTATTATAGTAGTTATATTCTTGCACATAGGGGCAGTATTATAGTAGTTATATTCTTGTATATAGGGAGCAGTATTATAGTAGTTATATTCTTGTACATAGGGGGCAGTATTATAGTAGTTATATTCTTGTACATAGGGGGCAGTATTATAGTAGTTATATTCTTGTACATAGGGAGCAGTATTATAGTAATTATATTCTTGTTCATGGGCAGTATTATAGTAGCTATATTCTTGTGCAAAGGGGCAGTATTATAGCAGATATATTCTTGTACAAAGGGGCAGTATTATAGTAGTTATATTCTTGTATATAGGGGGCAGTATTATAGTAGTTATATTCTTGTACATAGGGGCGGTATTATAGTAGTTATATTCTTGTACAAAAGGACGGTATTATAGTAGTTCTATTCTTGTACATACAGTTAGGTCCATATATATTTGGACAGAGACAACATTTTTCTAATTTTGGTTATAGACATTACCACAATGAATTTTAAACAAAACAATTCAGATGCAGTTGAAGTTCAGACGTTCAGCTTTCATTTGAGGGTATCCACATTAAAATTGGATGAAGAGTTTAGGAGTTTCAGCTCCTTAATATGTGCCACCCTGTTTTTAAAGGGACCAAAAGTAATTGGACAGATTCAATAATTGTAAATAAAATGTTCATTTCTAGTACTTGGTTGAAAACCCTTTGTTGGCAATGACTGCCTGAAGTCTTGACCTCATGGACATCACCAGACGCTGTGTTTCCTCCTTTTTGATGCTCTCCAGGCCTTCACTGCGGTGGTTTTCAGTTGCTGTTTGTTTGTGGCCTTTCTGTCTGAAGTTTAGTCTTTAACAAGTGAAATGCTGCTCAATTGGGTTGAGATCAGGTGACTGACTTGGCCATACAAGAATATTCCACTTCTTTTCTTTAATAAACTCCTGGGTTGCTTTGGCTTTATGTTTTGGGTCATTGTCCATCTGTAGGATGAAACGACGACCAATCAGTTTGGCTGCATTTGGCTGGATCTGAGCACACAGTATGGCGGCTCTGAAGACCTCAGAATTCATTCCTGTGTCACATCATCCATAAACACTAGTGACCCAGTGCCACTGGCAGCCATGCATGCCCAAGCCATCACACTGCCTCCACCATGTTTTACAGATGATGTGGTATGCTTTGGATCATGAGCTGTACCACGCCTTCGCCATACTTTTCTCTTTCCATCATTCTGGTAGAGGTTGATCTTGGTTTCATCTGTCCAAAGAATGTTCTTCCAGAACTGTGCTGGCTTTTTTAGATGTTTTTTAGCCTTTTTATTCTTGATGCTTATGAGTGGCTTGCACCGTGCAGTGAACCCTCTGTAGTTACTTTCATGCAGTCTTCTCTCTATGGTAGATTTGGATATTGATACGCCGACCTCCGGGAGAGTGTTGGTCACTTGGTTGGCTGTTGTGAAGGGGTTTCTCTTCACCATGGAGATTATTCTGCGATCATCCACCACTGTTGTCTTCCGTGGGCGCCCAGGTCTTTTTGCATTGATGAGTTCACCAGAGCTTTCTTTCTTTCTCAGGATGTAACAAACTGTAGATTTTGCCACTCCTAATATTGTAGCAATTTCTCGGATGGGTTTTTTCTGTTTTCACAGCTTAAGGATGGCTTGTTTCATCTTCATGGAGAGCTCCTTTGACCGCATGTTTACTTCACAGCAAAACCTTCCAAATGCAAACACCACACCTCAAATCACCTCCAGACCTTTTATCTGCTTAATTGAGAATGACATAACGAAGGGACTGCCCACACCTGTCCATGAAATAGCCTTGGAGTCAATTGTCCAATTACTTTTGGTCCCTTTAAAAACAGGGTGGCACATGTTAAGGAGCTGAAACTCCTAAACCCTTCATCCAATTTGAATGTGGATACCCTCAAACGAAAGCTGAAAGTCTGAACTTCCACTGCATCTGAATGGTTTTGTTTAAAATTCATTGTGGTTATGTCTAGAAGCAAAATTAGAAAAATGTTGTCTCTGTCCAAATATATATGGACCTAACTGTAGGTGCGGTATTATAGTAGTTATATTCTTGTACATAGGAGCGGTATTATAGTAGTTCTATTTTTGTACATAGGGGGCGGTATAATAGTAGTTATATTCTTGTACATAGGGAGCGGTATTGTAGTAGTTATATTCTTGTACATAGGAGCAGTATTATAGTAGTTATATTCCTGTACGTAGGAGCAGTATTATAGTAGTTCTATTCTTGTACATAGGAGCAGTATTATAGTAGTTATATTCTTGTACATAGGGGCCGTATTATAGTAGTTATATTCCTGTACATAGGGGCCGTATTATAGTAGTTATATTCTTATACACAGGGGGCAGTATTATAGTAGTTATGATATACTCTTAGCTGTGTTACAATATTATGATAGCAGTTATGTTTACACTTGTCCTTTCCTGACTACTTTCAGTGGTGGTACATGTATAAATCACATTTATTGGATCTTTCATCTCTCAGTGAGTATTTACATTAATTTCATTGTAGTTGTCAGATGACTTGTCAGATGATGCATATCATGTATATTTATTGTGCCTGTGTTTGTCACTTAGTACATAGACCTGGGATGTTTGTCAGGATGATTAGTGGTTTCCTCCTCCTCCTCACCTCTTGCAGGCAGCCAGCAGTAAGCAGGAGTGCATTGACCTTTCTCACCATTACAGGCAATTCCAGGTTCCATTAATACTTAGCGCAGACTCGTCTCCTTTCAGCGCATTAATTCTGAGGTTCGCATTTTACTAATGTCCATGGTGATAAATATTTTATCTGGGTTTAAGGGGCGATTCAGGCCTGTTAAATTTTTAAAACGGTAACGAGCACAAATGCAGTATTCTGGCTGATATGTTGGCTCCACTGACGAAACGGCACCAATGTAAAACCCAAGTATTCTTGAAAATGATTCCGGCTGCTTTTCCTCTTGGATATGATCCCACTGAATTTCTATTTTTCATCCAATTTCTTCACCTTCTGATCGTTCTTCATGGGTAAATTTCTCCCTGTTTTTTTCAGCTAAAAGAACCTTGGCTGGGTATGTTTTGAGACTAAAAACCCATCCTCACCTAGTACTGCTGACATGGCTGCAGTTTGTCACAATGTATCATTGTAGGCAGAGCTAAACACTGCAACTGCAGGCACATCTCTCCTACTTTACTGTTTTTTACCTATATGGATACATGGTAACAAAAGCTCCAGACAGAAGAAAAAATTGTCTTCAGCACACAGAGTATTATCTGCAATGATACATTGTAACCAAAGTAGCTGTCTGAGCAGAACAAGGGCAGTAAGACAGAATGTATCCATATAAACCTGAACACTTCTCTGATTGGCTGTCAAGGTCATTGTTTTGCATTTATGGTAGAATTCCGCCTTGGATACGTTTAATTTATCGAAGTGAACACTTTCGTTTTTAAAAGTTCATTATTTCACTTAGGATCGGACGTCCTCTAATGTTTATTGATGTCTGATGTTGGTTTATCTGCTTCTTAACTGCCGCGGTTTCTATTTACTTCCTGGCACTTAGATGGCGAATCGCTGCCCCGATGCCTCTCTATAGTAATAAGCAGAGACACAATTTGTGAGGATGTAACTTGATAACAGAGCGGATAAATGACATCATCTGCTCAGCCGGAAAAAAACACTGCAATCATAAGAGGAGGCTGCACTTCTACAAATCTCATTACATCATTACATGGCTCCAATACATAGGGACTGGTGCCAGAGCGCAACTGGGTGTCAAGAAAAGAAAACCGACATCTTGTACATAGGAGCAGTATTATAGTAGTTATATTCGAGCAGTATTATAGTAGTTATATTCTGGTACATAGGGACAGTATTATAGTAGTTATATTCTTGTACATAGGAGCAGTATTATAGTAGTTATATTCTTGTACATAGGAGCAGTATTATAGTAGTTATATTCTTGTACATAGGAGCAGTATTATAGTAGTTATATTCTTGTACATAGGAGCAGTATTATAGTAGTTATATTCTTGTACATAGGAGCAGTATTATAGTAGTTATATTCTTGTACATAGGGGCAGTATTATAGTAGTTATATTCTTGTACATAGGAGCAGTATTATAGTAGTTATATTCTTGTACATAGGGGCAGTATTATAGTAGTTATATTCTTGTACATAGGGACAGTATTATAGTAGTTATATTCTTGTACATAGGGGCAGTATTATAGTAATTATATTCTTGTACATAGGAGCAATATTATAGTAGTTATATTCTTGTACATAGGGGCAGTATTATAGTAGTTATATTCTTGTACATAGGGGCAGTATTATCGTAGTTATATTCTTGTCCATAGGAGCAGTATTATAGTAGTTATATTCTTGTATATAGGAGCAGTATTATAGTAGTTATATTCTTGTACATAGGGGCAGTATTATAGTAATTATATTCTTGTACATAGGAGCAATATTATAGTAGTTATATTCTTGTACATAGGGGAAGTATTATAGTAGTTATATTCTTGTACATAGGGTCAGTATTATAGTAGTTATATTCTTGTACATAGGGTCAGTATTATAGTAGTTATATTCTTGTACATAGGGGCAGTATTATAGTAGTTATATTCTTGTACATAGGGGGCAGTATTATAGTAGTTATATTCTTGTACATAGGAGCAGTGTTATAGTAGTTATATTCTTGTACATAGTAGCAGTGTTATAGTAGTTATATTCTTGTACATAGGGGCAGTATTATAGTAGTTATATTCTTGTGCATAGGGGCAGTATTATAGTTATATTCTTGTACATAGGGGCAGTATTATAGCAGTTATATTCTTGTATATTGGAGCAGTATTATAGTAGTTATATTCTTGTGCATAAGAGCAGTATTGTAGTTATATTCTTGTACATAGGAGCAGTATTATAGTAGTTATATTCTTGTATATAGGGGCAGTATTATAGTAGTTATATTCTTGTACATAGGAGCAGTATTATAGTAGTTATATTCTTGTACATAGGGGCAGTATTATAGTAGTTATATTCTTATACATAGCGGAGCAGTATTATAGTAGTTATATTCTTATACATAGGGGAGCAGTATTAGAGTAGTTATATTCTTGTACATAGGGGGCAGTATTATAGTAGTTATATTCTTGTACATAGGGAGCAGTATTATAGTAGTTATATTATTGTACATAGGGATCAATATTATAGTAGTTATATTTTTGTACATAGG
This sequence comes from Ranitomeya variabilis, assembly GCF_051348905.1. Classification (NCBI taxonomy): domain Eukaryota; kingdom Metazoa; phylum Chordata; class Amphibia; order Anura; family Dendrobatidae; genus Ranitomeya; species Ranitomeya variabilis. The sequence goes on along the minus strand of NC_135239.1, from coordinate 212,134,099 downwards.
GGGCAGTATTATAGTAGCTATATTCCTGTACATAGGGGCAGTATTATAGCAGTTCTATTCTTGTACATAGGGGGCAGTATTATAGCAGTTATATTCCTGTATATAGGAGCAATATTATAGTAACTATATTCTTGTACATAGGGAGCAGTATTATATTAGTTATATTCTTGTACATGGGGGCAGTATTATAGTTGTTATATTCTTGTACATATGGAGCAGTATTATACTAGTTATATTCTTGTACATAGGGGCAGTATTATAGTAGTTATATTCTTGTACATAGGGGAGCAGTATTACAGTAGTTATATTCTTGTACATAGGAGCAGTATTATAGTAGTTATATTCTTGTACATAGGGGGCAGTATTATAGTAGTTATATTCTTGTACATAGAGGGCAGTATTATAGTAGTTATATTCTTGTACATAGGGGGCAGTATTATAGTAGTTATATTCTTGTACATAGGGGCAGTATTATAGCAGTTATATTCTTGTACATAGGGGGCAGTATTATAGTAGTTATATTATTGTACATAGGAGCAGTATTATAGTTATATTCTTGTACATAGGGGCAGTATTATAGTAGTTATATTCCTGTACATAGGAGCAGTATTATAGTAGTTATATTCTTGTACATAGGAGCAGTGTTATAGTAGTTATTTTCTTGTACATAGGGGCAGTATTATAGTAGTTATATTCTTGTACATAGGGGGCAGTAATATAGTAGTTATTTTGTTGTATACCACCATATTGAGGACATAAGCCATGCAAGGCACGTGTGTGAGGTTGCTCTGGCGTAGAGCCGCCACCAGGTTCGCACCGTTATCGGACACGGTATTCCCTGGATGCAGGTTCAGTGGACACAGCCATTGCCCTATCTCGGTCTGGAGAGCTGTACCCAACTCTCTGTGACTGCGATCTCCAAGGCATATCAATTTTAATACTGCCTGATTGCGGTGAGACCTGGCTGCGCAATAAGGACGTAGTGGGGGTTCACGCTGCACTGTTGGAATGCATGTCTCATTAAGGCAGAGGTTGAGGGCGCAGGTGGAGGCCCTAGAGGAGGAGGCAGAAGCAGTGGATAAAGTGTTAAATGTAGAGGTTCGTCCTGCACGCCTTGGGTGCCTGTCCCCACAGCCACCCAGTGCCCAGTCAGCGAGATGTAACTCCCTTGGCCATTCTTACTCGTCCAAGTGTGAAATGCATCCTGGCAGACAGAGATTTAGTAAAGGATCAGGTGATGATGTCTGCTACATGCTGGTGTAGCGCAGGCACAGCTTTCTTAGAGAAGTTATGGCGACAGGGCAATTGGTACTGGAGGACTGCGATGGCCTTCACCTTTCGGAAACAATCTTTATCTACCAGGCGGAAAAGCAGCATTTCCGTGGCGAACAGATTGGAGATGGTGGAATTTAACCTCTTAGCTTTGTCGTAGGAGGAAACAATCTTTTACTTGACCACAACTGTGGAACCGAGGGCTGGCTGCAGTGCTGCGAGAGGGCAGAGTACGGTGAACCGGACAAACTGCTGGACTTTGTGAGGTGCAGGCGGAAATGTTATGGTGGATTGAGAAAGATGTGTTGTGCTCGGTGACACAAAACCAGCAGGCATGTCTACTTCTGTAACAGCTGACCGGCTCTCCCTCACCCCGACTGTAGGGGGTCAAAGAGTGGAGGTTCTGCCGCTAGAGACCTGTGTGAGAACACTTGCCACAGTGACAGAGGAGGAATAAAAAGCAGTAGATGTGGTTGATGGGAAGGCCGGTGGTTGTTGAGGCCCGCTAGTCCGTATTTTAACGCATTGAGATTCCCACACTAAGGAATGGTGATCGCGCATGCGTCACTTTATGCATGTACCAGTAGTTGTCAAATTATTGCAATTTTTGCCTCTACTGAGTAATTTTTGCAAAGTTGACAGATAATGTGAGTTGGATCATCCTTTGCAGTCTCAAAAAAAAAGGCCCAGGCTGGGTAACCCTTGCCGCTGCTATGTCCACCACCGAGGAAAGGGAGAGAAGAGCAGAGAGAATGTGGTCAGAACCTGGAACCACAGCTTTGTTGGCTCTTTTACATTTTTGCAGAAGCATGCAGCTAAGTTTCGGACTTACAGACATAACTCCGCGGTCATTCGTAGAATTTTTATAATAAACACGATTATTATTATTATCACTATTTGGAAAGTTGCTTAACTTTGTAATTAGGAAGCAAATGAGCAATGTAAATAATCTGTGCGCCGCTGTATTAAGCTTTTACATTTGCTACTTTTGTATCATTTTATTGGTTTATTATATTTTCCTTTATTTTGTTTTTTTTTTCTTCTTTTCAGGCCCAGCCACAAAGAAAAAATATGTAAGTTATAACAACCTGGTGATCTAGGCGGCCTACTCATCTACGATGGAAGAGGCAGCAGCTACATTTTCATTCCTGCGTTGTGTGGTGCGGCTCGCTTCCTCTCCACCTCGTGCCTCACTCACAGCGGCCAATCATGGGAGGAGAGGAGCTGCTGGAAAATGATGGTGCACAGCCTTTGAGGACTGGGGGAGCTGCTTTATCCAAGCCATCTGGACTATTCCTGGCTTATATCTCAGGGGCCAGGACCAAGCGATGAGGGCCCAGCCCCGCGTGAAGCAAGTTTGTAAGCGGGCCTTACCAGGGCTCTTCTGCCTATATTGGGGACCATCAGACTCAGATCTTTCTGTACAGAACTTTTTGCATACAAATTCCTACCTTTTCATATCCAACTTTGCTTTCCACATTCGGGGAGTCCAATTTTCTCGGACCCCCTCCCCTCTTCTCCGCAGCAGCAAGCACTTCAGTAACCTGGCTTCCATATTGACACTCATTTATCAAAACCTCTTTTTTTTTTTTCTTTTTGGGTCTTTCACATTTTTTTTTGCTGCTTTTTTTTTACATCCGTTTTCTCTCCCATTTTTTTTTATTTCTTTACATTTTTCTTTATTTCCGAAAAACAAGGTTTTAAAGACCAAAAACTGTGTGTGATACGCAGACCGTTCCTGAGCGTGATTGGCTGGCAGGATCTGGTAATGTGATTGGCTGAAACCCGGGGGTCTTCTGTCTCCGAATGCATGTTATCTCTATCTCTCTCTGCATTTATTTTTTATTTTTTTTCTGTCGGGGAATTCTGCTGTTTGTGTTTGATTTTCTTTTTTTCATTTGCCCGCGGACAGAGGTTCCGTCGACAGGAAATGGGTTGAGACGGCCAACGTTGTAACCCGCCCCTGAGGATCTGTCCGAGCCTGATCAGTGAGGGCCACTCCCGTGGACTCAGATGTGACAAAAAGCATGTATGTTTTTTACTGTTTGTAATGAGTATTTTCTGCTTATGTGCCAACCTCGTGAGACACCCTCCCCAAATCTGCCCTGTGATATTGTCAGAGAATGTATTAAAGATTTTGATTATCTTTTTTATATTATGTTGCAAAAAGTTTTGGCTTTATTTACAAACAACAGAAACACTGTGCGGAGGGAGGAGATGAGCAAACAGCACGGCCGGGCGTATTTACCAAGTCATTGCTCGTTATCACCTCGCCCAGGAGTGAAAGTGCAGGGGGGGCTCACAATTAGGATTTAGGGGTACATACTTTTTCCTTACCTTTTTGGGATTAGGAAATGACGTGTTTCATGGTAAACTCCATTTTATAGAAGAATATAAAAGAAAGAGCCGCCATGAGGTGGAAAAGGTGCAATAATTGACCCATAAACTGGAAATGTGGAGCATGGTAATGAAATGGGCACGCCAATGGGGGAACGTATGGCCACGAACAACCCCAAAGCCTCCAGCCTGCGTCATATCTTCATCTCATTTGATTGACATTTCTTAGGTTCCGTAAGGAGATTGATGAGTAACTTAATATTTTCCTGTTGCAGTCAGCAGTTATTGATGCGAGGATTTCATTCACCTTGTAGCTTTACAGCCTCCTCTTGACCTCGTACAAGTCCCAGGTCGTCATCTTCTATGTGATGCTTTACTGGGGGCAAGAAAACAGAAAGAAATCGATAACAGAAAGGAGCAGTTTCAGTTCTCTACTTTTCAGGTTTTCTGTTGAGATTGTGGAGATTATGGAGTTTGTTGACTGAATTTTTCCAGGTGGATTTTCCAATTGGTATTTAATGTTTATGACCTCAGCTTCGTCGGGGATTGACAGATGTTTCTGTTACCAACTGTTAATTCCTGCAAAGCATCTAAAACAACTTTGTAATCCTGATCTAAATATTTCCTCCCGTTTGGTGTTGGCAGCTCCCATCCAGACCAATGTGTTTCTATGGTTACAGACTACAAACAAGCAATGTGCAGTCTGATCTGGCCCTCATGTGTTACTCTACAACCCCCATTATATCTACTTTCTGCAGGATCAGTGACTAATCTGCAACCTGGATATATATATATATATATATATATATATATATAGATGCATTGCAAAGTGTTCACACCCTTAAAAAAAAGTTTTCTGTTATAATGAAAAAACGTTAATCATTGTAAAGTGAACAATTCTGCAATGTTTTGATACTATTTTGTTTTTCGTTCCTTGCCATTTGTAGGATCACTGCTTGTTATCATCTTATGGAAACACTTTAAATTCGGAAACCCATCATGATCTGTAGTCTCCCTCTTACTCGGTTGTTGGCATTAGAAATGAGCGGATTAGGCAAAATTCGAAGTTGTCGTTTGCGTGGACTTTGCCAGCGGTCACCATATTGTTGAATCTGTGCAAATTCGAAAAATAATTTGCATTTTGACAAATGCTGATTTTTGAAAAATTCAAGGACAATTCAGTTTCACTTGTATTCATTTCCTATTTTCTAGGGGAAATGTTTTCTTGTTACAATGTATCGGTGCAGATTATGATCTATCAGCCTTGGTCCTTGACAGCAGAGAGATCTGTGCAAAACTCAGAGATGATTACTTACTCTGATACATTGTAACAAAGTGAGGAAAGATTCTCAATCTCAGAATGTAAACAAGACTGTTTCTGTTTAATGACGGGAAGCTAAGATGTTGAAAAGGGCAAGTAATTAAAAAGTTAGAAAGTTGCAGAAGGTTTCACTCTACAATGATTGGATTGTATTTTGGTGGGATCCGGCTTTTGTGTGTAGAGGCAAAGTATGAACATCAGCTCGCCCCTCTGAAGGAAGTAAAGTATCTCCCCAGTGAGGCCGTTCTCTTCTGGTCCAGAGCTAAATCACATTATCATCATCCAGATAATCAGCTCTGTGTGAATCTGCCAGAAAAGGAGCAAGTTACAACAAATATATCCAAATTGTGCACGTGGCATAACCTAACCCATTTCTTCCTCATGGCTGGAGAACATGGACACCGATAAGTGGCGCTTGCCCATACAAAATGTTGCGCAGTTTTTAGCCACTGGCGCCATTTTTTGTGTTTATTTTTCTGTGCCTGTCATCTTTGCTACTTGCTGGTTTCTGCAGAATGTGATCCAGCAGTGACTGACGCGTTATGACATTAATAGATGAGAATCTAGCCGAGTTCTTTCATTACCGGCGTGCCGCAGAACAAAGGCGACTCTGTGCAGCCTGACGACTGTTTACAGACATAAAGCGCTTTGTTCTTTGTCCTTCGCTGTACCCTACCTACCTCCACCACACTCCACCAAAGAATCACATCCAGCACTAATCAGGACGCCGCTTCCTCAGTTTGAGGATTTTACAATCTCCCGAGACTTCATTGGGAAGTTGAAATGTTTGGGATAATTCAAAGCCGTCGCTCAAAAAGGTTCACAGACATAAAAGGCGCGAAGAACATTGTGGAAAAAACCCGAGAAGTGCAGCCCATAGAAACGCACAGGATGGAAAGGGGAGAGCATGGTCCTAGGTGACACCCGGGGAGGAGGAATCGGAAACATCTCACGTCTTCAAGGTGACATCTGCAGGTCATGGAAAAACGGACGGGTTCAAGTTTGTAAAAAGATCAAATTGCAACAAATGGAACAAAACTGCTAGAAAAAAACATGCAGAGACTGAACCAGCAGGGGGCGACACTGAGACAGGGGGGTCTGCAGCCTGAGAACTAACAGGCCTCCATCAGAATAGTGGCTACAGCAAAGGATGTTACTGGAATACTAAGGCTACTTTCACACATCAGGTTTTCGCCGTCAGGCTAAATCTGGCTAATTTTCAAAAAAACGGATCAGGCGAATGTTGCTGCCGGGTCAGGTTTTTTCCCATAGGCTTGTATTAGTGCCGGATTGCACCGGATGACATTGCGTTTCGTCCGGTTTTCGCCGGATCCGGCAAATCTGCCGCTTCCGGTTTCTTGAAAAAATGTCCATTGCAACGTTTTTTGTCTCCGGCGAAAAAGTCTGAAGCGCCGCATCCGGCTGTTTGCTACAATGAAAGCCTATGGGAGACGGAAGGTGCCGGATCCGGAAAAAGGCGGATCTGGCGGCCTGATCCGGTTTTTTAAACTGAGCATGCTCCGAATTTTATTTTATCCAATAATCTAGATAGGCTAGCCGGATCCGTCAAAAAAACGGATCAGTCGCATCAGTTTTTTAAAATCTGCGCCGGATCCAGTTTTTCCAACATTCGCCGGATTTAGCCTGACACCGAAAACCTGATGTGTGAAAGTAGCCTAAGACAAGACCTAGCAGAAGAATTGCGAATGCAGCTCTGAATGTGACTGGATGATTAAAACAGAACAAATCAGAAGAATATTGAATGCAGATCTGGGTGTGACTGAAGGAATAAAGCAGTAGGAAGCAGAAGAATTGTGAATGCAGCTCTGGAAGTGACTGAAGGAAAAAGTCAAGATGTAGCGGAAGAATTATGAACGCAACCATTAATGTTACCAGAGTACTAAGACGATGTATCAGTAAAATAGTGAATGCAGCTCTGATTGATGTAACTGAAATAAAAAGGCAAGATGTAACAGAAGAATTGTGAATACAGCTCTAGATGTGACTGGAGTCAAAAGGCAAGGTTCAACACAGTATTTTAGAATACCGCTTGGTGTAAAAGCAGGCTGTAGCAGAATTGTGAATACAGCTCTGAATGTGTCTGGTGAATAAATACTCTACAGATCAGCAGAACTGTAAATGCAGCGCTGGGTCCGAGTGTTGGGAATTTACAGCATGATTATTAATGAGTGACTGAAGCAGGAAAACTTGACATAACAAGAATTGTGAATGCAGCTTTGATTGGACTGGAGACTGAACACATGACGTGACCGCAGAAGTGCGAATGAAGCTCTGGATGTGGCTCATACTAGACATAATGTAACAGTATGATTGTGAATGGAGGAGAAGATCTGGTGCAGCAGCAGAATTTTGAATGCAGCTCTGGGGTCTCAGCAGAACTGTAAGTGCAGCTCTAAATGTGATTGGAGAATAGACACAAAGGCCCCAGTTCTTCAGCAGTGAAGTGTGCGCTGCGGCGAGATGTTCGTCCTAATGGACGTGGGGCATCTTTCAGCCTCTGATGATCTCCAGTCCGGGGCTGATGTACATTGGCGGGCTGCATTTTCAAAAAGAAATCCTGTCGTCCCTCTGTTATTCTTCTGGGCAGACACAAAGTGACAGTGTTACATTGGGCAAAACTTCACTGCAGCAGGGAGCGGTCCCCGTCCTTCATGGCCGCACTCTTCGGACATCGCTGAATGCAGTCACATTGTGCTCGGAGGCCCCTGTGCACCACTAAATGGCAGCACGTAAACGCTCACATTACCGCAGTCTAATTACTGCCCGGCCAGCAGAAGACAAAGCTGCTTAATTTCACATTAGGGGGAAAAGATTCAGGAGAGGTGAGACGAGGAGAGGAGCAATAAAAGAGGAGAGGAGAGGAGATGAGGAGGGGAGAGGAGTGATAGAAGAGAAAAGAAGAGTCATAAAAGAGAACTGAGGAGAGGACACAAAAGAAGTGAGGAGAAAAGAGGAGACATAAAAGAGGAGAGGTGAGGACAGACTGAGAGGAGAAGAAAAGAGATAAAACAGGAGGTTAGGACAGAAGAGGAGAGGAAACTAGATAAAAGAGAAGTGAGGAGACAAAAGACGAGAGGTGAGGACAGAAGATGTGAGGAGAGGAGAAGAAGAGAGAAAAGAAGTGAGGGCAGAAGAGGAGATAAAACAGGAGAAGTGAGGACAGGAGAGAAGAAATGAGGAAGGGAGAGGACAGATAAAAAAGTAGAATTGAGACCAGAAGATGTGAGGAGAGATGAGGAGGAGAGAAAAGGAGAAGTGAGGACATCAGATTAGAGGAGAGAAGAGGAGAGGTGAGGAGACAAAAAGAGGGAATAGGAGAGAAGAGTGAGGACGGGAGAGAAGAGGAGTGTAGAGATAAGAAGAGGAGTGAGGAGATGACGTCCTGTATGAAATTCTAGAAGGACTGTGGCCCCTCTCGCTCCATACAGGGGGATCCTCGCTTCGTCCTCATCCCGATCAGTTAAACGTTACATTGCTCCATTCTGTATCCATTGGGGGATGCGTCCCTCGCGGCCTTCATACTGGTAGTCACTCAGCCTTTCAAGGGACCTGAGTGCTGGGCAGTCCCAGATGTGCGCTTTCACCACTCAGAATCCCCATCCAGGTCTCTGGGACACATCTGCTGGGAGTTGTAGTAGTGGCCATATTACTGGTCTCCCATCTACTCCAGAAACCTTTAAAACTACAAGCGCTTCTCACACAATTAGAATATCATCAAAAAGTTAATTTATTTCAGCTCTTCAATACAAAAAGTGAATCTCATATATTCTTTAGAGTCATTACACACAGAGTGATCTATTTCATGTGTTTATTTCTGTTAATGTTGATGATTATGGCTTACAGCCAATGAAAACCCCAAAGTCATTATCTCAGTAAATTAGAATACTTTATAACACCGGCTTGAACAATGATTTTAGAATCCGCAATGTTGTCCTCCTGAAATGTATGATCAGTAAATGCACTCAGTACTTGGTCGGGCTTTTGCATCAATTACTGCATCAATGCGGCGTGGCATGGAGGCGATCAGCCTGTGGCACTGCTGAGGGGTTATGGAAGCCCAGGTTGCTTTGATAGCAGCCTTCAGCTCGTCTGCATTGTTGGGTCTGGTGTCTCATCTTCCTCTTGACAATACTCTATAGATTCTCTATGGGGTTAAGGTCAGGCGAGTTTGCTGCCTATCAAGCCCAGTGATACTGTTGTTTTTACACCAGGTATTGGTACTTTTGGCAGTGTGGACAGGGGCCAAGTCCTGCTGGAGAATGACATTTCCATCTCCAAAAATCTTGTCAGCAGAGGGAAGCATGAAGTGCTCTAAAATCTCCTGGCAGACGGCTGCGCTGACCTTGGTCTTGATAAAACACAGTGGACCTACACCAGCAGATGACATGGCTCCCCAAACCATCGCTGACTGTGGAGACTTCACACCAGACCTCCAGCAGCTTGGATTGTGTCCTCTCCACTCTTCCTCCAGACTCTGGGACCTTGATTTCCAAATTTGGACCACTGACAACACTCCGGTTCTTCTTCTCCTTGGCCCAGGTAAGACGCTTGGGCGTTGTCTATTGGTCATGAGTGGCTGACACAAGGAATGTGACACTTGTAGTCCATGTCCTGGAGACGTCTGTGTGTGGTGAACCAATGACTCCAGCAGCAGCAGTCCGCTCCTCGTGAATCTCCCCCACATTATTGAATGGCCTTTTCTTAACAATCCTTTCCAGGCTGCGGTTATCCCGGTTGCTTGTGCACCTTTTTCTACCACACTATTTCCTTCCACTTTCCATTAATATTCTTGGATCCAGCACTGTGTGAACAGTCGGCTTCTTTAGCAATGACCTTTTGTGGCTTCCCCTCCTTGTGGAGTGTGTCAATGACACCTTGTGGACATCTGTCAGGTCAGCAGTCTTCCCCATGATTGTGGAGCTACTGAAACAGACTAAGGACCTTTATAAACACTTAGGAGTCTTTATAGGTGTTTTTGTTAATTATTCTAATCTACTGAGATAATGACTTTTGGGTTTTCATTGGCTGTAAGCCATAATTATCAGCATTAACAGAAATAAACACGTGAAATAGATCACTCTGTGTGTAATGACTCTATAGACTATACTAGTTTAATTTTTTGTACTGAAGAACTGAAATAAATTAACTTTTTTAATGATATTTTAATTTTGTGAGAAGCTCCTGTAAGGCTAGTTTCACACTAGCGTTTTGCTGAGCTGCGGACTTCCTCCTTGAAGCCCCGCCCATGGCTGCACCTCCGCCGCTCAGCTCCGCCTACGTCCACATGCGGCCAGCGTACCTATCTTTAACATTAGGTACGCAGGATGGGCGGATATATGCAGATGCCTCGTTTTGACGATGCAGAGAAAAAAATAAATTACAACCAGCTGCATCGTCAAAATGACACATGCAGAGGCATCCGCATACATCCACACGACCTGCGTACCTAATGTTAGGGTGTGGTTTCTGCGAGGTGTGGGTTGTGTGTAGGTTGCGAGGTGAGTTGTACGGGGTGTGGGCTGTGCGGGGTGTGGAGTTGGCAATGTTTTGGGTGGGTGGGGTGTGAAGGCCCTGCTAGGTATGGGCTGTATGGGTTGCAGGCTGTGCGAGCTGTGTGGGGTCTGTGGGTGCAGCTATGCGGGAAGCGGGCTGTCCACGGTGTGGGGTCTGTGGGGTGCGGGCTATGTGGGGTGTAGACTATGCGGAGTGCAGGCTATGTGGGGTGCAGACTATACGGGGTGCTGCCTATGTGGAGTGCAGGTTATTCGGGGTGCAGACTATGCGGGGTGCAGACTATGCAGGGTGCAGACTATGCGGGATGCAGTTTGCGGGGTGCAGGCTATGCGGGATGCAGACTATGCGGGGTGTGGGTTATGTGGGGTGCAGACATGTGGGGTGCGGGCTATGCGGGGTGCAGGCTATATGGGGTGCAGATTGCAGGGTGCAGACATGCGGGGTGCGGGCTATGCGGGGTGCTGACATGCGGGGTGCAGGCTACATGGTGTGCAGACTGCGGGCTATGCGGGGTGCGGGCTATGTGGTGTGCGGGCTATGTGGGGTGTGGGCTATGCAGAGTGAAGACTATGGGGTGCGGGCTATGTGGGTGCAGACTATGTGCGGTGCAGACTATGTGCGGTGCAGACGATACGGGGTGCAGACTATGTGGGGTGCGGGCTATGTGGGGTGTAGACTATGCGGAGTGCAGGCTATGTGGGGTGCAGACTATGTGGGGTGCAGACTATACAGGGTGCTGGCTGTGCGGGCTATGCGGAGTGGTTATTCGGGGTGCAGACTATGCGGGGTGCGGACTATGCAGGGTGCAGACTATGCGGGATGCAGTTTGCGGGATGCAGACTATGCAGGGTGAGGGCTATGCGGAGAGCAGGCTATGTGGGGTGCGGGCTATGTGGAGTGCGGGCTATGCAGGGTGCAGGCAGAGGGGCTGCTGTTGTGTATAATTATCACTTATTTGGGGCATTAATTGCTGAACGTGCTGCTGTGACGGAGGTTTTATCCAGACATCATCCATCCTTTATGTTGTTGTTTTCGGTTCCTTCCCACGTTTCTGTCCTTCCTGCGCTGCTGATGGCGCCCCCCCCATATTCTTTATCTTGCGCAACTCAGGAAATAAAGCCATTCACCACAAATGTTCCCCCCCAGACCCGGACCCCCTATATACAGTACACGTGGGAGGGGGCGGCGATGAACTAAGGGAGGAAAGTCCTAAAGGCTGCAGATTGTGACTATCATGGGGGGGGACGATAGCTTATGATACATGACTTAGCTGGCGATATCACACCTGATAGGCTTAGATACATCTGCTTAGAACTCGGTATCTTATAAGATAAGCTTAGATACACAGCACCTCAGATAGTATAATGTGTTAAAGACTTTGATACATCAGTTTAGCCACAGCTGCTCCCATGATAGGACTAGATGCACCAGCTTAGCTGCAGTACCATACATGTTATTCCTCGCAGTCAGTATCACACAAGGTAAGCTTAGATACACTGCTCATCAGTCAATATCATATTTGATAGGATTAGATACATTACAGATAATATCACACGTTAGGCCTAGATACAGTTGTTAAGCAGACAGTATCACATTTGGAGGCTTGGATACACGGGCACAGCTCACAGTATCACAAAGTAAAGATTTAGATACTTCAGTGTAGTCGCAGTTCAGTCGACAATTTTGCAATTAAGTTTCATCTACGTGTAAAGCGCCATGGAATAAATGGCGCTATAAAAATTAATAATAATAATTTTAAAAAATTATGTGTTATCTTGTTCTGGCTGCAGAATGAGATAACTGAGGATCCGTCAGTGAGCTGGGTGTGATGGGAGAGAGTATAACTCTTATCTTTCTTTAGGAGAGAGGGAGCAAGAATAAGGTTGGAGATTGACAGCCAAATATAACTCTTATCTTTGCTCTTCTGAGCTCCTCTCTGTTGATTTCAGTTCAGTTAATCTTTCCTGTGATCATAAATCAGCAGAAAAGAGCTCACAAGACAGAAGATACAAGTCATAAACTTCCCATCAGACCGAGCTCACTGACAGATTCTCAGTTAACTCATACTGCAGCCGGCAATAAACTGCAGAAGGCAAACTGTGTAACAACATTTTAAATAAAACCCAATTGCAAAAATTATTTTTAGCCAAAAACACATGGAATTAAGAAAAACGTCCTGTCCTCTAATGATACTGTGACAATATGTCTATGCCTTGCTCCAGGACCACAGGGGTTAAATACTACTCAACGCCATATTTTATTTTTTTTTGCCGCCCCCATAATTAAGCGATGAATGAAATGTATAGGAAGCCAACGTCGTCCGCACAAAGCAGGAGGATAAACTTCCCCGAAATCCCAAAGCTGGAAGTATTTGCTGATTTTGCTCTCATGTAAAGCCCAGAAGATTAAAGGAACGCGTGTTGTGGATTGTAAATACTTTCTTCCTCTGGCCTCGGTTTTCAGGCTGAAGACGGATTTAGGGGAGGGAACCGCTGCTTCAGATTTGTCCTAACAAGGTGATCAAAGGGAAAACGTGAAGAAGAAAAGATGCAGAGGAGAAAAGAACAGGGATTGTGAGGAAGGGACAAGGACCCCACACCTGTGCGGAGGAGGAGAGGAGCGCGCCGGCATCTGGGGAGCGCAGATAAGAGCCACCGCCACCTGGAGACTTAGCGAGCGGCTCAACTTATCTCCAACATGAAACGAGAGGCAGATAAAGCGCCAGCGGTGATGATGCCGTCAGATCAGCGCTAATCCCACCGACTCTTCTGTCTGGCAGCCGCTTATACATCACCCAACATTTCATTCCCCCGAAGACGACAACGACTTATCGGAAATGGGATCAGTCTCCAAACCAGAAGATCTGACACTTCAGATCAGGGGCCGTCTCCAGGTGGGATCGGCGAAGCGACGACGATTAGGGAGTTATCGACAGTTACTAGATGGCCACGGATAAGTCAACGGACGCAAAGTTTCTAAAGAAGATGGGCGGAAACTGGAGAGGAAACTTCACCGGGAAGATAAAACTTTTAGGAAAGTTTCAAAGTGGTAAAAAAAAAAGTGATTTACAGAGAAGCGTCCAAGTGAGAAAGTAATCGAAAAGTTTTATACTTTGTTTCCTTGTGGTTTTCCGGTACTCTGCTTACTGTCATCCTTTGGGGATTGTCCCAGGCAAGTGATGGAAACCGGTGCGGGATCCAAAATCCTCCCTTTCCACATACCCTAACCCGGGTCAGGGCCCCTTAAGTATGAAGGGCTGAAATAACTTTCTTTTTTTCTGCCGTCGTTCAGCACCTGAGAAAAATGTCAAAACTTTCCCTGAAAGACTCATTAGAAATCATTTGGTCATTCTTCTAAGTGAAAGTCATGGCGCCCTTTTTTGTGCAGCGTAATTTGCAAATCATTCCAACCACAACCGGGGAATTGTTCAAGGCAATTTCTGTAGAAACAATTTACATCCTTTTAAAGAAAGAAGAAAATGGTACATTTCCTGCGCTGCGGAGGCCGACTGCCACTTCTCGTGTAACCCTTTCTCGGCCAGCAGGCCTGACCTTCCGTCTGTAGAGGATGGAGGGTGCAGGAGACCTCCGGCTTCCCTTCTGTGTGCAAGAAGTTCCGGGCGGCTGGGATTAGCGCTGCTCCTAGTCTTTCTAGGGTACATCTCCAAAAATGTGCGTCTCCATCTATCAGCCATGATGGCGGTCACCTCAGTGGCTTCATCCTAAAATGCATTGGAAGCCAAAGGACTGGAGGTGTCAGTCTGTACTCTGAAGACGGCAGGAGACAATGGGGATACTGGCTGCCCCCGATTTCCATGGAGGTCCCCTTTAAGGTGGACAGTCATGGACCTTTTCTCCATGTCAAGGCTGTCAGCTGTGTGCAGACGTATCAGCGGTGCATCGGAAAGGGGTCCACGGGGGTTCCCTTTCCTGAGAATTATCTATGGAGTCTGATCGATTGACTGCAGAGTAATAGAAAAGAGTAAGGAACAGCAAGAGACCGTCATTGCATTTCTGCTCAGGGGTCCATCTCTTACTGAGCACGATTTATGCAGGGTGGACTTATATGGGGTTTTCCAGCAGCAGCGGTGTACATAGAAATCATGGGGCCCCATAGTGGTCTCGTGATCTGCCACCATTAGCAATACATCACTGGCCAACAGTATCCGAATACTTCCAGAATGGCCCTAAACGCAGATGTTTCCTTCCTTTTTAGGGCAAGTATCAGTTTGTGTAGGACAGAATCGGCTGCGGCTTCGCAGAATTAAGGACCCAAAGTCGCCGTCTCCAGGAGTTGTCGCTGGTTGCAGATGAAGAGGATCAGACCGAGCGTGTGACCACGCCGAGAGCTTAGCAGGTAAATACGTCGGAGACAGTTTATGAGGATGTCGATAAACATGTCGTGAGTGCAGATGAGAGCGCGGCGGCTTCTCAGGAGGCGCGCGGAGTCCGCAGCGTTACATGCACCTCCTGCTCTCTCCTCTCATTGTTCCACATTTTCTGTCCTGTCGTTCCAGTTTATTTAAGAATTGATCTAAATGTGATATGATGTTACGTCTCCAGAGGCCAAATCTGACCCAAAGAACAGTGTAACAACCAAGCGTGACATAACCAAGACCACCCGAAGCCAAATCTTCCTTCTACTGCCCAGATCTGATCGCCGGATGATGACGTCGTGTCCCCTCCTGATTTCCTGCAGTGATGTCGTGAAGAACCAGACCCTGATTTATCATTTTATCTTTGTCACTTTTTATTTTTTTTATCTTATAGAATTCACTGACTGTTTTTGTGCCAAATTCATGTGGTTCAAGAATTTTACACAAAGTCAAATGTTGTCTTTTTTTTTCTGGCTAAAATTAATTTTGCGACTTCATAGAACAAGAAGTCCTACATCTTTCAAAACTTCACAGAAATTGCTTAGAAATTTCTGGCTTATCTAAAATCACTCCAGTGGGGACTGCTGCACATCTGCAACAAATTGTGCAATGGAGAAGTAGCAAATGAGGAACACACTGGGGAACTAAAGACAAAAAGAACAGGCCTCAAAAAAAGAGGAAATGGAAAGATGAATTTGGTGCAAACTAAGAAAGGCACAAAAACACTAAAGAATTGGGCTCTTGGATCTCCGAGACAGGGAAGACCCCTAGAATGGTCTTCAAATATCCAGAGCCCCTCAGAGTCCACTTGAAATCCATTGGGTTTGTGCCCCAAAATCTCCTGGATGGAGAGTGGAAACCTGGATGGTAATGGGCATAGGGTGGGCATCTCCTCGGAAATGTTGTCTCCCAGATATTAACCTTGTCGCTTCAAATTGCCAAATGCAGTGAAATCTCTAGGATAACCACCTAAAATTTCAGTTTTTAGGGGGCTGATGTAAAGAAATATGGTACCGGTCATAAGAATCTGCTCTGGATAACGGTGGTGGTCTTGGTGGTCTCCAGGAGACCCTGCCTGATATTACTTGTGGGTACTACGGATGTTTATATAGAGATGTCAATGTACTCGGCTTGAAAATGACAAAGATTAAAGAAGGTTTCTGTAACAACTGATTTATCCTATTTATAAAATGAGATGTCCTTTAGGTCAGGGACCCCAGGAAGAAGATAGGCAAAACGCGCGTCGGTGTGGGGTGATGCAGCCTGCATCTAGTCTTGTGTGCCTTCATTTAGGTAAAGTTTTTTTTTTTACCATATATATGACTATTTAATTGGCTTGTGTGCACTTTGTCATTTATGGCTATACACACAGTTGTGGCCAAAAGTATTGACACCCCTGCAATTCTGTCAGATAATACTCAGTTTCTTCCTGAAAATGATTGCAAACACAAATTATTTGGTATTATTATCTTCATTTAATTTGTCTTAAATGAAAAAACACAAAAATAATTGTCCTAAAGCCAAATTGGATATAATTCCACACCAAACATAAAAAAGGGGGTGGACAAAAGTATTGTCACTGTTCGAAAAATCATGTGATGCTTCTCTAATTAGTGTAACTAACAGCACCTGTAACTTACCTGTGGCACCTAACAGGTGTTGGAAATAACTCAATCACACTTGCAGCCAGTTGACATGGATTAAAGTTGACTCAACCTCTGTCCTGTGTCCTTGTGTGTACCACATTGAGCATGGATAAAAGAAAGACCAAAGAACTGTCTGAGGACTTGAGAAACCAAATTGTGAGGAAGCATGAGCAATCTCAAGGCTACAAGTCCATCTCCAAAGACCTGAATGTTCCTGTGTCTACCGTGCGCAGTGTCATCAAGAAGTGTAAAGCCCATGGCACTGTGGCTAACCTCCCAAGATGTGGACGGAAAAGAAAAATTGACAAGAGGTTTCAACGCAAGATTGTGCGGATGTTGGATAAAGACCCTCGACTAACATCCAAACAAGTTCAAGCTGCCCTGCAGTCCGAGGGTACAACAGTGTCAACCCGTACTATCCGTCGGCATCTGAATGAAAAGGGACTGTATGGTAGGAGACCCAGGAAGGCCCCACTTCTTACCCCGAGACATTAAAAAGCCAGGCTGGAGTTTGCCAAAACTTACCTGAAAAAGCCTAAAACGTTTTGGAAGAATGTTCTCTGGTCAGATGAGACAAAAGTAGAGCTTTTTGGGGCAAACGCATCAACATAGAGTTTACAGGAGAAAAAAAGAGACATTCAAAGAAAAGAACACGGTCCCTACAGTCAAACATGGCGGAGGTTTCCTGATGTTTTGGGGTTGCTTTACTGCCTCTGGCACTGGACTGCTTGACTGTGTGCATGGCATTATGAAGTCTGAAGACTACCAACAAATTTTGCAGCATAATGTAGGGCCCAGTGTGAGAAAGCTGCGTCTCCCTCAGAGGTCATGGGTCTTCCAGCAGGACAATGACCCACAACTCACTTCAAAAAGCACTAGAAAATGGTTTGAGAGAAAGCACAGGAGACTTCTAAGGTGGCCAGCAATGAGTCCAGACCTGAATCCCATAGAACACCTGTGGAGAGATCTAAAAATGGCAGTTTGGAGAAGGCACCCTTCAAATATCAGGGACCTGGAGCAGTTTGCCAAAGAAGAATGGTCTAAACTTCCAGCAGAGCATTGTAAGAAACTCATCGATGGTTACCGGAAGCGGTTGGTCGCAGTTATTTTGGCTAAAGGTTGTGCAACCAAGTATTAGGCTGAGGGTGCCAATACTTTTGTCTGGCCCATTTTTGGAGTTTTGTGTGAAATGATCAATGTTTTGCTTTTTGCTTCATTCTCTTTTGTGTTTTTTCATTTAAGACAAATTAAATGAAGATAATAATACCCAAGAATTTGTGTTTGCAATCATATTCAGGAAGAAACTGAGTATTATCTGACAGAATTGCAGGGGTGTCAATACTTTTGGCCACAACTGTATATATATATATATATATATATATATATATATATATATATATCCACTGGTCACCTCTATATATAAGCCTTCATTGCATTGATTGTGTGTATGAAGACTGCGTCCTTTTATGTCTGGAGGCACCTTATTTTAATCTAATTTTACTCATTAATATCAATAAAACTGTTTTTAAGCCTTATACTCTTCACACTTCTCGACTCTGGATTTCATTCCATTGTCAATGTCTAGTTAGTTAATTAATATGTAGCTCTTTTCACTTAAAGAGATTCCGCAGCAGCTTAAAAACTTATTAAAAGGAGCAGAGGAGAGCCAGCCATTGATTGTTGGGAGGTTGCGCCTTCATAAAGTGCTTCTCTAGCACCAGGTTGTGTATTACAGAAGCTGCTGCAGAACCTCTTTGCACAGAGCGCGGCTCTTAAGCTTCTCTAGCCACACTTCCCCGCTCAGTTCCTTGCAGAATGGGCCCCATCTTGCAGATCTCGGTTCTCACTGAACGTTTGCTCCTTCGTCATTATCGTCTTTATTCTCTTGTCGTCCAGTGACTGAAAGAGCAATGAAATTCCGGAGAGTAGCGGGTCCCCATAAGTTAGCGGAGCCCCCCGGGGCGACTGACGGCAAAAGCTATTTTCATTAAGGGATTATTAGTAATAAGACTCCAGCGGCCACAGAAGAACAGTAATACCTTCCGTAAAGCCAATCTGGGAGGCGAGCGCCCGCTCCGTGCGGCTCCTTTCTTTCTGCTTATGCCATAATTTCCTTTGCTCTCCCGGCTCTAATGTTCTTTAAGAGGTTTCCTGTTGGGAGACAAATAAAGCTCCGCAGAACAGCCTAGAATAATCCAGAGGTCAGAGCTCCCCCATCTACCTGCAAAAGAACTGACTCCACCGCAGCAGTGACAGAGCATCACCCCTGCTCCTCTGCAGCAAAGTGCACTGCTGCACAGGAGACTGCCTCTCCACCCTGCACAGACTTGTTAACGGTCCAAACTACTCAGCCAAAGGGAAGCAGAAGACGTCATACAATTGCAAGGAAAAAGCAAATAAGTCAAGGAGGGATAATATGCAGCAATGTGAATGCTTGAAGGTTTAGATCTGAGCCCTGAAGTGGAAGCGTGAGATCATGCGTAGATACTCGATCTACACAGGTGGGTGCACTGACAAATAAAAAGGGTCCACAAAACTGAGGAAAAGTCAAAAAGTTCTATACCAATCTACAGACTGAGCAACTTTGTAAATGGTTGAGCTTAAATGCTCACCGTCCTTTCTACAGACTTTGCATAAATCAATAGTACAAGTGAGTTTAAGAAACTTTGTAATATATCTTATCGGATAAATCTGCCCCTCACCCACATCCATGCCTCCTGAACTTATTATTCTCTCTGCCTATTGAAGTCTATGGAGAGGTGAGGTGCAGAGATGGTGCTGCATTTTCTGATCAGTACTTTTAAAGTTCTGGGTTCCCAGCAACACTGCTTAGGACTGCTGGTTAATGTCCTCCATTCTGCTGCTTTCTAATTAGTGTTTTATTTTACTGTAGTGCTGGATTCATAGCTACACTGCTCAGTACTTATATATAATGTCCTCCATGCTGTTGCTTTCTAATTAGTGTTTTATCTGATCTGCAGTGCTGGATTCACAGTTACACTTATCAGTACTGCTTTGTAATGTTCTTCATGGTGTTGCTTTCTAATAAGTTTTATAGGTAATCCTAGTACTTTGCTCAGTACTGCTATATAATGTACTCCATGCTGTTGTTTTCTAATAAGTTTTTTATCTGACCAACAGTGCTAGATTCACACTGCTCAGTATTGATGTGTAATGTCCTAAATTGTTTTTTTTCTAATAAGTGGTTTTTCTTACCCCAGTGCCAGATTCAATTAAATTGCTCAGTATTGCTGTGTAATGTCCTCTATACTACTGCTTTCTAATAAGTGTGTTATCTCAACCAATGCTGGATTCAGTTACACTACTCAGTACTGCTATATAATTTCCTTCATGAAGTTGCTTTCTAATAAGTTTTATGTTATCTCGGTACTTTGCTCAATCCTGCTGTATACAGTAATGTCCTCTATGGTGTTGGTTTCTAATAAGTGTTTTGTCTAAACCTCAATGCAAGATTCACAGCTACACAGTTAAGTACTGCTGTATGTCTTCTGTGATGTTGCTTTCTAATAAGTTTTGTCTATCCCCCAGTGAAGGATTCACAGCTACAAAGCTCAATACTGCTGTGTAATGTCCTTCATGGTGTTACTTTCTAATTATTGTTTTATGTCATCCCAGCGTTGGATTTACAGCTATAGTGCTCATTACCCCTGTATAATGTCCTTCCTGCTGTTTTTTTAATAAATGTTTTATCTAGACCCCCATGTTGGATTCACAGTTGCACCGATTAGTTCTGTTGTAAAATGTCCTACATGCTGTTGCTTTCTAATAAATGTTTTATCTGATCTGCAGTGCTGGAGTCACAGATAATCTGTTTAGTACTGCTTCATGATATTACTTTCCAATTAGTATTTTAAGTCACCCCAGTGTTGGATTCACAGCTACTGCTCAGTGCTGCTATATAATATGCTCCATGCTGCTGCTGTGTATGAATTTGCTACATAGTCAGGAGAGCCAGAATCCCACATATGTGTATAGAGGACATTATAGCAGCTCATCTACATTCACTAACTAAATGCAGGATACAAGGCCTATAAAGGCCTCCTGCTGTCTGTCTATGAAGTGCACATAGTACATCACCCAGCTTTGCATACAGACTTTCCTCTGCTCCTAGCATTCTCATGGTATGCCTTTCAGCTAACCCCAGCTTTACCTCACCCGTGTTATTTATGACCTTGTTTACTCAATGCTTGATTGTATGTATCTGGTCCACTCTTAATTCTCTGACCAAGATGAACAGAGACCACTCCTCTCTGCTTCACACCTGAACGCACTTAGTTTTACATATATTGCATAGCAAAAGTCTGCAATGACTTTAGTCTGCAGTGTGCTTCCTAGAAGTGTGTCCTAAAAGTGTGAAGTTTACAGTAGAATTAAAACCTGAATTGAACCTGAAGGGAACTGAAGGTAACTGACCAGTAACTGTAAACAATGTTTGTTTGTTTTCACTCTCACCCCTATAATCCTTCACTTTATGCTACCTCCCCTAATCCCCACACCAAGTAAGGAACTGTCTATCTCCTCTTCAATCCTCCCCATCCATCTCACCTCCTCCTCAGAACTGTTCCTTAACCTACAATCCTCTGCCTCCAAACACAGGCAGCCCCATCATGCCCTCTCCTGCTCCCACCTGCTAACACTTTCTCTGCTCCTTCTCACTGCTGGTGATATCTCTCCAAATCCTGGTCCTCCTCACCACATTCCCACAGTCATTTCTACCTCCCATCCCCGCTCTATCACAAACTTCCGTAACCTCTCTAACCTTATACCCATTCACCCAGCCCCCACTTCCCCAGTCCCACTAACAGGAGCTCTGTGGAACGCTCGCTCTGTCTGCAACAAGCTTTCCTACTTCCATGATCTTTTTGTTACTACCAAACTTTCCTTCCTCGCCATCACCGAAACCTGGCTCACCCCTTCTGACAGCCTCCCCTGCTGCACTCTCTTACGGTGGCTTCCACCTTTCTCACACACCCCGCCCCAGCAGCAAACATGGTGGAGGAGTTGGTTTTCTCCTGTCAGATAACTGCTCCTTCACCCCAATCCCACTGCCACCCTCTGTTACCCTCCCTTCCTTTGAGGTGCACTCTATGCGCATCTACTCCCCCTCCAACCTCCAACTGGCTGTCATTTACAGCCTCCCAGGGCCAGCCACCACCTTCTTTGACCACTTCACCACCTGGCTACTTCATTTCCTTTCCGCGGACATCCCCACTATCATCATGGGCGACTTCAACATCCCCATTGACACTTCCCTCTCAGCTGCCACTAAACTTCTATCTCTCACTTCCTCCTTCGGCCTCACAATGGTCTTCTGCAGCCACTCACAAAGATGGTCACACACTGGACCTCATCTTCACCCACCTCTGCTCCCTATCTAACCTCTCTAACTCACCTCTTCCTCTATCTGACCACAACCTTCTCACATTCTCATCTCTCTCCACTCCATGTCTACAATCCCCACCCCATAAACTTTCACACCCTTGCAGAAATCTTAAACACCTTGACCTACATTCATTCTCTGAATCTCTCCTCCCTCTCACAGACATAAGTTCCTTACACAATGCGGATGACGCTGCCGCTCTATATAACACCACAATAGCTGTAGCTTTGGAATCTGCTGCCCCACTTACACATACCAAAGCTCTCAAAATCAACAGACAGCCCTGGCACACCAGACTGACCAAAGAACTGAGGCGAGCTTCCAGGGCTGCTGAGCGCAGATGGAAAAGATCCCACTCCAACGAGCACTTCATCGCATTCAACAGTCCCTCACTACTTTCAAGACCACACTCGCCACAGCTAAACAAACCTACTTCTCATCTCTCATATTCTCCCTGTCTCACAACCCTAAACAGTTATTCAACACCTTCAATTCTCTCCTCCGTCCCCCAGCACCTCCTCCCTCCCCACTTATCTCAGCTGAAGACATTGCCTCATTTTTCAAGCAGAAGATTGAGAACATCAGAGACCATTTTGGTCAACAACCCCCAGAGCCCTTCCTCCCGACTTCCCAGCCCTCCACCTCCAAAACCAACTTCTCCACCATTACAGAAGATCAACTCTCCACTCTACTCTCAAGATCGCATCTCACCACCTGTGCACTTGACCCGCTCCCATCCCACTTCATCCCAAACCTCACCACAGCCTTCATCCCAACCCCAACCCATCTCTTCAACCTATCACTATCAACTGGTGTTTTCCCCTCAAGCTTTAAACATGCCTCCATCACACCTATCCTCAAAAAGCCCTCTCTTGACCCATCCTCTGTATCTAGCTATCGCCCTATATCACTTCTCCCCTATGCCTCCAAACTACTGGAACAACACGTGTACCTTGAACTGTCCTCCCATCTCTCTTCTTGCTCCCTCTTTGACCGCTTACAATCTGGCTTCCGGTCACACCATTCCACTGAAACTGCCCTAACTAAGGTCACCAATGACCTCTTAACCGCCAAGAGCAAGCGACAATACTCTGTCCTCCTCGACCTGTCGGCTGCCTTTGACACAGTGGACCATTCCCTATTATTACAGACGCTCTCATCCCTTGGCATCACAGACTTGGCTCTATCCTGGATCTCATCATACCTAACAGACCGGACATTCAGCGTCTCCCACTCACACACCACCTCCTCACCTCGTCCCCTATCTGTCGGAGTCCCACAAGGTTCAGTCCTTGGGCCCCTGCTCTTCTCCATTTACACCTTTGGCCTGGGACAGCTCATAGAATCTCATGGCTTTCAGTATCACCTCTATGCTGACGACACACAGATCTACATCTCTGGACCAGATATCACCTCCCTACTAACCACAATCCCTCAATGTCTGTCCACTATTTCATCCTTCTCCACTAGATTTCTGAAACTTAACATAGACAAAACAGAATTCATCATCTTTCCCCCATCTCACGCGACCCCCCCAACGAACCTATCCATTACAGTACATGGCTGCCCACTCTCCCCAGTCCCACAAGCTCGCTGCCTCGGGGTAATCCTTGACGCTGATCTCTCCTTCAAACCACATATCCAAGCCCTTTCCACTTCCTGCCGACTTCAACTCAAAAATATTTCACAAATCCGTTCATTCCTCAACCAAGAATCTGCAAAAACCCTAGTCCATGCCCTCATCATCTCCCGCCTTGACTACTGCAACCTCCTGCTCTGTGGCCTCCCCTCTAACACTCTCGCACCCCTCCAATCTATTCTAAACTCTGCTGCCCGACTAATCCACCTGTCCCCCCGCTATTCCCCGGCCTCTCCCCTCTGTCAATCCCTGCACTGGCTCCCCATTACCCAGAGACTCCAGTACAAAAGCCTAACCATGACATACAAAGCCATCCACAACCTGTCTCCTCCATACATCTGTGACCTCGTCTCCCGGTACTTACCTACACGCAACCTCCGATCCTCACAAGATCTCCTTCTCTACTCCCCTCTTATCTCCTCTTTCCACAATCGTATACAAGATTTATCTCGCGTATCACCCCTACTCCGGAACCCTCTACCACAACACATCAGACTCTCGCCTACCATCGAAATCTTCAAAAAGAATCTGAAGACTCACCTCTTCCGACAAGTCTACAACCTGCAGTAACCACCGATCGACCAAACCGCTGCATGACCATCTCTATCCTCACCTACTGTATTCTCACCCATCCCTTGTAGATTGTGAGCCTTCGCGGGCAGGGTCCTCACTCCTCCTGTACCAGTTATGACTTGTATTGTTCAAGATTATTGTACTTGTTTTTATTATGTATACCCCTCCTCACATGTAAAGCGCCATGGAATAAATGGCGCTATAACAATAAATAATAATAATAAAGGCCAGAAACAGTGTTACCACCCATCTAGTACCCAGTCACCTGAACTAGCAGGTATTAATTATCACACCCTGATTTTTATCAAGTTTTCTTCTCCAGTGCAATAGATAAATGGGCCGTTGGTTGTGATGTGGAAGCCGCACATACTGCATGAAAATGTATCTTAACAATGTCATCTGGGCCAAACCTTCACAGCTGCCGCCGAATCAATGGTGGATCTATCATATGTGCAACCTGAGCAGCTGCATCAGGGGTCTGCAAATAGTGGGGGCCACTGGCCCCTGACAGCAGCTCCATGTTGTCTATTAGGTTATATGTAAAGGACAGTTTCACTGACGGGGACCCTTATGCCGCCTGTCACCCCTGATCCCACTTTGCCTCCTCCATACTTATTTCCTAGTAATAAAGCGTCACTGGTGAGGAGGGAAATGGGGGCGACCTGTGCCTCCGACTGGGCAGAAGCAGGGTCTGCAGACACAAGATCCAGCACCATGGCGGCCATGTACAGAACGTTCTGTGCCTGTGATAGAATTATCTGGACCGTGTTCTGTGTAAAGCGTCGATCCCTTTCTGTTGTGTTCCATATCTACATGTGTTCCATATCTACATGTCTCCCCTGGGCCTCGGGGACCCTCCGGGCTCGGCTCTTCCCTTCGGGCTTGGCGCTGTATCCGGAGCCCCTGTTGGATGAAGCTGTCTACAGCGCTGGAGATTGTGTGTGCATTTACATCGAGGCTTAGTGATCCTGCAGCAAGTCTTCCCATCTCCGGGTCTCAGAGGGCTTCGCTCAAAGACAAAAGACTCATCCAGAAAAGCCAGGGGAGGGATCAGCGGAGGAGGCTCCATTGTTAGCGCTGCATATTCAGACTTGGCCTTTATCTTCGCTTTGATGTGGTTTTATAAATATTCATATCCACAGAGTATATACAGCAGAAACATAATTACGGAGCGCGTATAACCCGCACTAATTTACCCTGAAGTCTGTTCTGCATGTTCTGATATCTGCTGAGTGACTGATGGGAAGGAGGTGTTCATGGCTGAATGTGGGAACCACAGGAGAGACCGGCTTCCAAGACGCCTGGGTCTGGGCTTAGTCGCTCACAAGCCTCCTCTAGGAATTCCCACCTGAAAGATGAGTGAAATGACAGACAGGAATGGAATGAATCTGCTGCAAAATGCTCGACAGCAATGACGTCCCCAGAAAGTCACGACTTTATCACAAGGTCATAATGTGAGTGTTGCAAAAAATGAAGAACCCCAAGAAGAAGGTCCATGTGGCCCATAGTGGAGGCGCCGTCACTTCTGCTCCCCATCCCAATGGAAGGGAATATTCTCCGCTCAACTCTGCCATATCCGCCATGCCTGAGAATTACGTTGTGTGCAGTGCCTGAGCATTCAGTGCCAGGCCAAACCTGAAGCAGATGCCCCATGGTGGACAGGGGTACATGAACAGTATATGGGCCAATAACTCATCATAATGCACAATACCACCTGTTACGGAGGTGTTAGTGACCCTGGGGCCATCGTGCGGTTGCACCAACGATATGTCTGCCCTCGGCTCGCTCCCTCCTGGACTGACCGGGACAGCTTCTACATTTCCATTATTGATGCTAACATTACAGTTGAGCCTCCTTGGTCTTCCATTGATCCGTTCTTCATAGTTACAGCTTATAAATGTTCTTGATTACAAGTATCGATCATATGCAAAGAAGGACAAAGGTCTCTGAGGATGCAAAAAAATAGGAAGAATGTGAAGTTCATCCATTGTTGGTGGCAGGCGCCGTCTGGGAGGGAGAACATGCAGCTTTGCCGGCGGAAAACGTGCAGCTTTGCCAGCGGAAAACGTGCAGCTTTGCAGGCGGAAAACGTGCAGCTTTACCAGACGAGAACATGGAGCTTTACCGGCGGATAACATGGAGCGGAGATTTTCTGTCTGGAGAGTCTGGGCAGTAAAACTAATCTAGAGTTGATTGTTGTGGCCCCTGTGGAGGGATGGAGGATACTCACAGATGTGGCTGGAAACACTCGGCTGCACAGGGTTTTTCTATCTCACAACCCTGAGATGCATCGTAACGGACAGGACCATATGGTCCGAGATGTGCGAACATACAAAGAGAAGAACATTCCGCAAAGAAAATCTAAATTGTGGAACAGCAGGAGGAATCCGCGCACATCTTCAGCTGTGTCCGGATAGAGGAGCAAAGAGAAATTGTGCAAAGCATTAGACTGTAAAATGACTGGCAGCTGCTTCTTTCTGTTATCAGCCACCATTTGGGTTGAAGCTGTAAGAAAGAGCAGGCTGGTGTAAGGAGGGTAAAAGGGCAGCAAGATGCACAACCCAATGTCCAGGGGGCAGAGAAGGAACAATAAGTCCTGCCCTCCGCTAAAGTCTGTGAATGAACAAAATATCCACAGTAGGGTGGAAGAGTCAGGACACCGACATTACGGATGTACCAAGATCTCTATACACTCCACATTCTGCACCATGGATGGCAGACCCCACACACTCCACATTCTGCACCGCGGACAGCAGAGTCCACATACTCCACATCCTTCACCGGGGACAGCAGACTCCACACACTCCACATCCTTCACCGGGCACAGCAGACTCCACACACTCCACATTGGGCACCGGGGATGACAGACACCACATCCTTCACCCGGGACGGCAGACACCACACTCCACATTCTTCACCAGACAGCAGACTCCACACACTCCACATTGGGCACCGGGGATGACAGACACCACACACACCACATCCTTCACCCGGGACGGCAGACACCACACACACCACATCCTTCACCGGGGACGGCAGACACCACACATTCCACATCCTTCACCGGGGATGGCAGACACCACACATTCCACATCCTTCACCGGGGATGGCAGACACCACACACTCCACATCCTTCACTGGAGACGGCAGACTCCACACTAGGCACAGCAGACTCCACACACTCCACATTGGTCACCGGGGACGGCAGACTCCACACACTCCACATTCTTCACCAGGGACAGCGGGGACAGCAGACTCCACATTCTTCACCAGGGACGGCAGACTCCACATTGGGCACCGGGGATGACAGACACCACATCCTTCACCCGGGACAGCAGACACCACACACTCCACATTCTTCACCAGGGACGGCAGACTCCACACACTCCACATTGGGCACCAGGGACGGCAGACTCCACACACTCCACATTGGGCACCGGGGACAGCAGACTCCACACACTCCACATTCTTCACCAGGGACAGCAGACTCCACATTGGGCACCGGGGATGACAGACACCACATCCTTCACCCGGGACAGCAGACACCACACACTCCACATTCTTCACCAGAGACGGCAGACTCCACACACTCCACATTGGGCACCGGGGACAGCAGACTCCACACACTCCACATTCTTCACCAGGGACGGCAGACTCCACATTGGGCACCGGGGACAGCAGACTCCACACACTCCACATTGGGCACCGGGGATGACAGACACCACACACACCACATCCTTCACCCGGGATGGCAGACACCACACACTCCACATCCTTCACCGGGGACGGCAGACTCCACATCCTTCACCAGGGACGGCAGACACCACACACACCACATCCTTCACCGGGGACGGCAGACACCACACATTCCACATCCTTCACCGGGGATGGCAGACACCACACACTCCACATCCTTCACTGGAGACGGCAGACTCCACACTGGGCACAGCAGACTCCACACACTCCACATTCTTTACCAGGGACAGCAGACTCCACACACTCCACATTGGGCACCGGGGACAGCAGACTCCACACACTCCACATTCTTCACCAGGGACGGCAGACTCCACACACTCCACATTGGGCACCGAGGATGACAGACACCACATCCTTCACTCAGGATGGCAGACACCACACACTCCACATTCTTCACCAGGGACGGCAGACTCCACACACTCCACATTGGGCACCGGGGACAGCAGACTCCACACACTCCACATTGGGCACCGGGGATGACAGACACCACACACACCACATCCTTCACCCGGGATGGCAGACACCACACACTCCACATTCTTCACCAGGGAAGGCAGACTCCACACACTCCACATTGGGCACCGGGGACAGCAGACTCCACACACTCCACATTGGGCACCGGGGATGACAGACACCACACACACCACATCCTTCACCCGGGATGGCAGACACCACACACTCCACATTCTTCACCAGGGAAGGCAGACTCCACACACTCCACATTGGGCACCGGGGACAGCAGACTCCACACACTCCACATTGGGCACCGGGGATGACAGACACCACACACACCACATCCTTCACCCGGGATGGCAGACACCACACACTCCACATTCTTCACCAGGGAAGGCAGACTCCACACACTCCACATTGGGCACCGGGGACAGCAGACTCCACACACTCCACATTGGGCACCGGAGATGACAGACACCACACACACACCACATCCTTCACCCGGGATGGCAGACACCACACACACCACATCCTTCACCCAGGATGGCAGACACCACACACTCCACATTCTTCACCAGGGATGGCAGACTCCACACACACATTGGGCACCAGGGACAGCAGACTCCACACACTCCACATTGGGCACCGGGGATGACAGACACCACACACACCACATCCTTCACCCGGGATGGCAGACACCACATACTTCACATCCTTCACTGGGGACGGCAAACTCCACATCCTTCACCGGGGACGGGAGACACCACACACTCCACATCCTTCACCAGGGACGGCAGACTCCACACACTCCACATTCTGCATTGGGAACAGCAGACTCCTCACATTCAGCACAAGGGATGGCAGACTCCCCATTCAGCACAGGGAAGGCAGACTCCACGCACTCCACATTCAGCACGGAGTATGGCAGACTCCACACACTCCACATTCTGCATCGGGGACGGCAGACTCCACATTCTAAACCTACAAGAAACAAAATGAGCGAAAACCCTTCTGTAACTTAATAAGTAAAAAGCAAAAGTGCATTCAAATAGCAGGGTTCTTAGTAATACTGTTTTTGATTAAAAATAGCATAAAATGACGAGTGTTACTTGTGGTTTCAGTGATAATGACTGGCAGGATAGGCTGATAACCAAACTTACCACATGCAAGCTGACGAAACGGCTTGTGTCAGACTACTATACATTCCTAAGATCTGAGACCGAGAGGGAAGAACATTCCACAGGAATAATGAAGTGGCAGCTCAGTGACCCGTCATTAACACCTACTCTGATTTTACAAATGTTGAGGAACACGCTTAAATTTACACCGTTTACATCTTATTGGGAAATGACGTTGAAGATTATGCATAAATCCTATATCTCGCCAAGGCGCAACTTTCTTATGGGTAATATACCGAGTCCGATCTGTTCCAGGTGTGGAGAGGTCGAGGCAGACATGTTCCACTGCTTGTGGGCTTGCCCACAAATCCAACAATTTTGGCAACGCATACTTGTATTTACTCATACGCATACACCATATAGGGTGGCTCTCACTCCAGCCTGGGCTCTTTTCGGGTACATTACTAATGAAGGGGTTGTGATCCCCACTTATGGTAGAAAATTCTTGTACATGATTTCGGCCTCGGCCCGGAAAACGATTTTACAAACCTGGCTGGCACCTAATGTGCCCACCCTGAGGATCTTCCTGGACAAACTCTCCTTCCTATTTAGGATGGATTGGGTGGAAGCATCCCTTCAGAAAGAACTAAAAACTCAAAATTTTTTTGAACTATGGCAGCCACTTATACCCATTCTTCCGACGCATATACAACAGAGGCTCAAACAATGCTTCTGTACAACTACATGGTTCCTGGAACAGACGGTAGCGGGCCGAGCACCCTTGTGAGCGGAGTGGTCTCCTAAATAACACATTGGGCGAAGTGCGGAGCCGTGTGTTCCCCCCCCTCCTCCCCTCCCTTCGACTTTCCCTAGTCTGTCTGTTGACCCCTCCCCCCTTTTTTTTTTTTTTTGTTCTTCATTTTCTCTTTGGCTATAACTTCCCCTCTTTCACCATTTGGGGTTATCTAGTTACAGAATGGTAGTCCACTCGTATTGTATTTCCATGTTGAATTCTATGCTTTATCTTGATTGAGAGGTATTTTGCCTTTAATTTGCAAACTGGAACGCTAAAATAGTTACCGTCTTTAATAATGGGCTTCTGTAATACCGGAAAGAGGGAAATAATCCCGTGTACCTATGTTTGCATATTGATATGCTAATGTTGAAAATGTTTAATTGAAAATGTTTAATAAAAACAGTTTGGAAAAAAAAAATAGCATAAAATCCATCCTCCCATCGACAAGGGGACTCTGATCGGGACAGTCCTACGCGGTCTAATATTAAAAACCGCACCATGTGTCAGAGTTGACCTCAATGTGTGAATAAGGGCAGACAGAAGGTTCGGGTACCAGCCAGTGGACACTAGGCTGGGGAAGCCTTTAAATGTAATTTACAGCTCAGGAGAGGGAGGCCACGCCGCAGCTTGCACAGAATGCAAAAATACAGAGAGAAAACAAAAACAAAAAATTGAGCTTGGTATAAGTTGGTATACATGCAGTACATAAACGCATGTTCATATTTTTCCATTCTGTGCAAGCCGAGGTGTGGCCTCCCCCTCCTGAGCTGGAAATTACATTTAAAGGCTTCCCCAGCCTGGTGTCCATAGATTGGGACCCAGTCCTTGTCTGCCCTTATTCACATATTAAGGCCAACTCTGACACATGGTAAGGTTTTTAATATTAGACAGTGTAGGATTGTCCCGATCAGGGTCACCTTGTCGACAATGGGATGGCTTTTATGCTATTTTTGATCAAAAACTGTATTAATAAGAACCCTGTGTTATTTAAATGCACTTTTGCTTTTTACTTATTTAGTTACAGCAGGGTTTTGGCTTATTTTGTTTCTTATAGGTTTTGTATGCTTTATGGCCAATGTGAACATGCGTTTATGTGCTGCATGTATGCCAACTTACACAAAGCTCAATTTTGTTTTTTTACACTCCGCATTCTGCACAGGGACGGCAGACCACACATACTCCACATTTGTCACCAGGGACAGCAAACTCCACATTCTGCACCAGGGACGGCAGACTCCACACACTCCAAATTCGTCACCGGGGTCGGCAGACTCCACATTCGGTACCGGGATCGGCAGACTCCACACACTCCACATTCGGCACCGGGGATGGCAGACTCCACATTTGACACCAGGGATGGCAGACTCCACACTCTACGTTCTGCACCAGGGACGGCACCGGGGACCGCAGAACCCACGCACTCTACGTTCTGCACTGGGGAAGGCAGACTCCACATTCCGCACCGGGGACAGGAGACTCCACACACTCCACATTCAGCACCGGGGATGGCAGACCCCACACACTCCACATTCCACACTGGGGACGGCAGACTCCACACACTCCACATTCCGCACCAGGGATGGCAGACCCCACACACTCCACATTCCGCACCAGGGATGGCAGACCCCACACACTCCACATTCTGCACCAGGGACAGCAGACTCTAGACACTCCACATTTGGCACCGGGAATGGCAGACTCCACATTTGACACCAGGGATGGCAGACACCACACACTCCACATTCGGCACCGGGGAAGGCAGACTCCATACTCGGCACCGGCAGACGCCACACACTCTATGTTCTGCACCAGGGACCGCAGAACCCATGCACTCACATTCCGCACCGGGTACGGCAGACTCCACATTCTGCACCAGGGATGGCAGACCCCTCACACTCCGCATTCAGCACCGGGGATGGCAGATCACACACATTCAGCACCGTGGACAGCAGACCCCACACACTCCACCTGCTGAATATAAAATGTACTTTGCCATTTAGTGTGTTTGCACACTGACCCCCTGCACCACCCCTTGCACCTGCTCAGTGGTGGAACTTGAAGCTCATGGGCCACAAAGGAAAAGCAGCAGCGGGGCCCCAATAACTGCACGTCTTTAATAGTGTTGGTCTTTTCATATGGGTGAAAGGGACTTTTGGGCCCCTTAGATTCCAGGGCCCGATTGCCCCTCCTGCACTTATTGTAGTTGTGCCCCTGCACCAGCTGTAACTGGAGGGTCCGCAGCGCCGAGAGGAGCGGACCAGAGACTGGTTTTGTTATCAGGGAATGGAGGCAAGAAATAAATAACTGTGGAGAGTGATGGGGGAGCCGGGATCTCCGTATTTGCACCGTGTGCCGCTGGGATGGCCGCGCTCTTGTCATCTGCTTGGCATAAATCAGATGTGTATTAATGAACCCTTCAGCCTTGTCACAGGTGTATGAAGACGCATCTCCTCCGCTCCGTGTGCAGCTGTTCCGCTATCTGACGGGGCTTCTAGTCACAGTAATACACTCGGCTCCATCATGGGCTCCAGTGGCCGCGGGCTTAGTGTTCTGGTCACATAGCTGCTCGGTGTTCGGAGAGTTTTATCTCCTGCCGTCGTGTGATTTCCAGGTCATGGCTATGTGGCGCTTTTCTAATTGATTGCACGCTTCCTTTACTCCCTTCTCACAGTCTCCATTTCACAGAGCGCTATCAGAGACGGCAAATGTTCTCCCATAGAGAGGGAGGAGGACGGGACGGACGGGTATTACGCTCCGCCAGTGGTGTGCCCTGAATAATGCAACTCCAGCGCCGCCAACAACAGACTGATCCCACTGCACTGTGCAAATGGTAAACTGCAGACTCCACACACCCCACAGTCTGCACCGGGGACGGCACCATGAATAACAGTCGTGGCCTGATTTTTGAGGAATAAGGGACAGGAGTCTGTAGAATATGGAGCAGAAGTGTGGAGAATAAGGGGCGGGAGTGTGGAGAATAAGGGGCGGGAATGGGGAGAATTAGGGGCGGGAGTGTGGAGAATAAGGGGCGGGAGCGTGGAGAATAAGGGACGGGAGCGTGGAGAATAAGGGGCGGGAGCGTGGAGAATAAGGGGCGGGAGTGTGGAGAATTAAGGGCGGGAGTCTGGAGAATTAAGGGCAGGAGTCTGGAGAATAAGGGGCTGGAGTGTGCAGAATAAGGGGCCGGAGCGTGGAGAATAAGGGGCGGGAGCGTGGAGAATAAGGGGCGGGAGCGTGGAGAATAAGGGGCGGGAGCGTGGAGAATAAGGGGCGGGAGCGTGGAGAATTAAGGGCAGGAGTCTGGAGAATAAGGGGCTGGAGTGTGCAGAATAAGGGGCCGGAGCGTGGAGAATAAGGGGCGGGAGCGTGGAGAATAAGGAGCGGGAGCGTGGAGAATAAGGGGCGGGAATGGGGAGAATAAGGGGCGGGAGCGTGGAGAATAAGGGACGGGAGCGTGGAGAATAAGGGGCGGGAGCGTGGAGAATAAGGGGCAGGAGCGTGGAGAATAAGGGGCGGGAGCGTGGAGAATAAGGGGCGGGAGCGTGGAGAATAAGGGACGGGAGCGTGGAGAGTAAGGGGCGGGAGCGTGGAGAATAAGGGGCGGGAGCGTGGAGAATAAGGGGCGGGAGCGTGGAGAATTAAGGGCAGGAGTCTGGAGAATAAGGGGCTGGAGTGTGCAGAATAAGGGGCTGGAGTGTGGAGAATAAGGGGCGGGAGCGTGGAGAATAAGGAGCGGGAGCGTGGAGAATAAGGGGCGGGAGCGTGGAGAATAAGGGGCGGGAGCGTGGAGAATAAGGGGCGGGAGCGTGGAGAATAAGGGGCGGGAGCGTGGAGAATAAGGGGCAGGAGTGTGGAGAATAAGGGGCAGAAGTGTGCAGAATAAGGGGCAGGAGTGTGGAGAATAAGGGGCAGGAGTGTGGAGAATAAGGGGCAGAAGTCTGGAGAATAAGGGGCAGGAGTCTGGAGAATAAGGGACAGGAGTGCTGGGGATATTCAGGCCTCACAGGAACTTCATGTATTTGTCAATGAAATGTAACAAGGTGTGGAATGTTTATCATTGTCCGTCAGTAACCATAGAAACAGCGACTAAAGAGTGAAAACACTAAAGAGGCAAAATGTGAAAAACAGAACTTGTGTTGGCCCCAGAACTTTTGGCCAGGGCTGTACTTTCCACACTCGGCCCCTCGGACGGCAGACGCCGCTCCACAGTCCCTATCACACACAGCAGCCCCATTCTCGCTCAGCACCAGGTTACGCAGAATATTCTTCTTTGTATTCCGCACCACGGACAGCAGGTTCCTCCACTTCACATTCAGCAGCAGACAGCGGATTCATCTAAATGCACAATCAGTAGCCAGGACAGGAGAATACTCTCACACTCCCACACTTCAGTTAAACCTAATAGTCTCACTTCATTTTTTTGTTTGACAGAAAAAGAAAGCACATTTGGCATGCATGCTGGGCAGGGAATAAGCCGCCCCTCATCCTCTGCTGCCTGTGGGCAGGAGCCTACTGTGCCTGCTGACGTAGCAGTAATGCTTGGTGACAGATTGCACGACATATCGATATAGAAGAGCTAAATGTGTCTTGTAAGCGGAGCTGCATCATTTCTGCGTCGAGTAGTCGTACAACCATTGTACCAGGGATATTGTATTTTCTTTGTCTGCGTCGGACCTTAGCATTAGGTTTTGTAGATTTTTCTGAAATGTTCCAAGGTGAATGGAGTCTAGAAATGCCCTTGACAAATATTTCCGAAAAACCTGACTGGATACAGTGACCTGTGAATGGTCTCCCCTGTCAGATGCGGCACCATGTTGGATAACTTGTTAGACTGGGATAGTGACCGGATTTGTGTAGTTTCAGTGCTGACCTGCAGGGGGCATCGCTGCCAATGAGATCACGGACCAGCATTGCCAGGAGTTGGCATTATCCACAATGATGGCACTTGTGCTCAGTGGCATAACTTGAAGCTCATGGGCCCCTATGCATAAGCTCCAACGGGGCCCCCAATTAATGCACATCAATAGCAATGGTCTTTTCATACAGGCCAGAGGGACTTTTGGGCCCTTAGGCTCCAGGGCCCGGATGCCATTCCAACCCTTGCACCCATTGTACTTACGCCCCTGCTTATATTTAATGGACTTTTCCCGCTATCCAATATTGCAACCCACATGCATAAATCTCCACATCAAATAACGTGACAGGGGCAGCCCATGAGGAAAGGAGGAGGCTCTGGGTGGTCGCATTCGTTTTGCTATTTTAGTGTCCAAAAAGGAAGAAGGGTGCAGAATTGATCCAAGAGTATGGAAAAGGAGGCAAGGGGGGGACCTGTCATCATCGGGCCCTTCTGACCACGGCGGCGCTGTAATGCGGCTCAATTTTGATCTCCTTTTCATGTTTCAACTGAAGACAAATTAATACAGTCATCCTGCCCCAACAAAGGTGAGAGCCGCAATGCAACATGCCCCCTAAATTCTAGGGTGGTCCCTAGTGCAACAGTCCCCCGGAGGCACCTAATGGTACTTGCCATATAAACCAATATACCTTGTGTTTGCAAAGTGGGTGAAAATCACCATAAAGTCACATCACACCCTGCAAATGCTGCCCAGCAGGGATTTATGTCCAGAGCCCCAGGTCTGCGTGATGGTAGTGCTAACCACTGATCCACCGTGCCAGGGCTTTAGGTTTCATTATGGCAGCGCTCAGCAGAACATGCTGGCCCTATATAAATAATGTATAGAGAATACACCCATGACAATACAGAGCCGCAGTTCCACGGCATCTGAAGGTTACAACTAGACAGAGATGAATGTGTGATGTCGTGACTCGTTACTCTTCACCGCTGCAGCCCATGTTCCACACAGCGTCGTTAGTGGATGTGACTCCATAGATTTGCAAAATGGTAAATCTACAGTGACGTGCGCCGGGCTGCCACCGGATCGTGCTGCCACATTAGTGCACACACCTATAGACGAGGCGCTACCTGTGAAATCACTCCACAATAATCCCACATGTTACGGGAGGACGGATACTTTATGATGGAAAAGATGCAGAGGAAATCTGATCCTAAGATTCACAATCTCACAAGCCCAGAGCTGAGAAAATAAGTGAGAAAACTCCTCCAATATGGGATCCAAGTTCAGCCTCATATTGAAAGTCTATAGCCTTCTCTCCGACTCTGATAATCCAGAATAATCTGTCTCCTCTCAGGTTCCAATAAATATATATTGCCAGGACTTGGCACACTGATATTTGCACAGTAGTGCACCCACGCTGCCACTGCAGAGCCACCTGAGAAGACCCCCATTTGTTTGTGCAGTGCTGGATTATCAGACTTTCTGCTCCATTCATGTATGTATGTATGTATGTATGTTGCAATAGCAAACTGTCCGGACCATCAGGTACCCGGAGAACAAAGCGCATTGTTGTAAGCCAGCACTTGCGCTTTCTTCAGGAGCGCGCCGCTCCCCGGCCTCCCAGCTTCCTGCTCCTGAGTGATTGACAGCTCAGGCCAGCGCCATTCTTGATGGTCTGAACTGCGCTCTCTCCAATGTTACAAGCAGCTTTACCTCCACAGTATCAAAGGCGCTGAAGTTGGCTGGTTCCAATGGTCTGGTTTACAAGCTCCATATCGAAGAGCTTGCGAGTGCTGCACTCCATCCCTAGGAAACCGTCCACCTCTGATAGACTGCAGCAGGGGCCGATAACCTGGGCAATGAACAGTAAACCATAAAATAAAAACTCCTTCCGTTTTTCAGGTTTTTTAATAAAAGGTAAATTGCTAAATTATATCCATGGTGTTGAGACCCCTTAGGGCAGTTTTTGGATTGGCAGACCATGATAGGTGTTGTAGTTCTTCAGCAGATAGAAGGCCACCGTTTGGAGAACACATTGTAGCGCAATGCTCATCATCCGCTCATCCGGCAGAAGGGGCCGCGCGGGAGCGTGGAAGCAGACAGTTGTGTTTGGGGCCGAGCGCAATAAATCGCAGCCCCTTATGATGATAAACACATCATCTGCCGTCAGAGCTTTGTGCTCCAAACTGTCTTTTTAACATGGCAGTCACATTACACAGACTTACACATCTCAGGGGAAGTCAGATGAATCCATAAATCCAATTGCACTTTATTGATTTTTAAATCTTATTTCTTGAGGGGATTATGTCATAAAGCAAAACAGCGGCGGCGGCTCCGGGACCGCGGCATATGCTGCACAGTAATTCCGCTCCTCACATGGAAATAGGAATTGTCTTTTTTGCCTCTTTGTAATATTTTTTTAATGCTGTAATTAGAGAGATTGCGGCGTACAGACAATAAAGAATATTATCTTTACTCGCAGGAAGAGATGGCGGCGTGCGGCCTCCGAGGACTCCGGCGCGGAGCAGGGAGCGCAGCCACTCTACAAAGGGAGGACCCGATGGCCGCTGACAATCACAGGGAGCGCAGCCACTCTACAAAGGGAGGACACGATGGCCGCTGACAATCACAGGGAGCAGGGAGCGCAGCCACTCTACAAAGGGAGGACACGATGGCCGCTGACAATCACAGGGAGCGCAGCCACTCTACAAAGGGAGGACCCGATGGCCGCTGACAATCACATGGAGCAGGGAGCGCAGCCACTCTACAAAGGGAGGACACGATGGCCGCTGACAATCACAGGGAGCAGGGAGCGCAGCCACTCTACAAAGGGAGGACACGATGGCCGCTGACAATCACAGGGAGCACAGCCATTCTACAAAGGGAGGACACGATGGCCGCTGACAATCACAGGGAGGAGCAGGGAGCGCAGCCACTCTACAAAGGGAGGACACGATGGCCGCTGACAATCACAGGGAGCGCAGCCACTCTACAAAGGGAGGACACGATGGCCGCTGACAATCACAGGGAGCAGGGAGCGCAGCCACTCTACAAAGGGAGGACACGATGGCCGCTGACAATCACAGGGAGCAGGGAGCACAGCCATTCTACAAAGGGAGGATACGATGGCCGCTGACAATCACAGGGAGGAGCAGGGAGCGCAGCCACTCTACAAAGGGAGGACACGATGGCCGCTGACAATCACAGGGAGCAGGGAGCACAG
This sequence comes from Ranitomeya variabilis, assembly GCF_051348905.1. NCBI lineage: Eukaryota > Metazoa > Chordata > Amphibia > Anura > Dendrobatidae > Ranitomeya > Ranitomeya variabilis. Next base: position 212,095,798 of record NC_135239.1, on the reverse strand, counting down.
CCATTCTACAAAGGGAGGATACGATGGCCGCTGACAATCACAGGGAGGAGCAGGGAGCGCAGCCACTCTACAAAGGGAGGACACGATGGCCGCTGACAATCACAGGGAGCGCGGCCACTGTACAAAGGGAGGACACGATGGCCACTGACAATCACAGGGAGGAGCAGGGAGCGCAGCCACTCTACAAATGGAGGACACGATGGCCGCTGACAATCACAGGGAGCACAGCCACTCTACAAAGGGAGGACACGATGGCCGCTGACAATCACAGGGAGCAGGGAGCACAGCCATTCTACAAAGGGAGGACACGATGGCCGCTGACAATCACAGGGAGGAGCAGGGAGCGCAGCCACTCTACAAAGGGAGGACATGATGGCCGCTGACAATCGCAGGGAGCGCCGCCACTCTACAAAGGGAGGACACGATGGCTGCTGACAATCACAGGGAGCAGGGAGCACAGCCATTCTACAAAGGGAGGACACGATGGCCGCTGACAATCACAGGGAGGAGCAGGGAGCGCAGCCACTCTACAAAGGGAGGACACGATGGCCGCTGACAATCACAGGGAGCAGGGAGCACAGCCATTCTACAAAGGGAGGACACGATGGCCGCTGACAATCACAGGGAGGAGCAGGGAGCGCAGCCACTCTACAAAGGGAGGACACGATGGCCGCTGACAATCACAGGGAGCGCCGCCACTCTACAAAGGGAGGACACGATGGCTGCTGACAATCACAGTGAGCAGGGAGCGCAGCCACTCTACAAAGGGAGGACACGATGGCCGCTGACAATCACAGGGAGGAGCAGGGAGCGCAGCCACTCTACAAAGGGAGGACACGATGGCCGCTGGCAATCACAGGGAGAAGGGAGCGCAGCCACTCTACAAAGGGAGGACACGATGGCCGCTGGCAATCACAGGGAGGAGCAGGGGCATTTTTATTGCAAGGAGTTTGGGGACTAGAATTACTGCATTCAGGACCATTACCGGTAGACTTAAGGTCACAGCAGCACAGAGCGTTTTAGGACATGAACCGAAAAATGTTTTGTTACAGGGTCGGACAACAGCACAGACTATTTAAGGAGAGACGTATGCTCCCCTTAAGATAGCAGGAGGGTCAGGGTCCTGCAGGAGCGCAAAATACATATGTTGGGGGTACAGACTGAGAAATATACAGTGGAAGAAGCAGAACCTCTCAGCAGCACAGAGTATTTCAGAAGAGGATTACACTGAAGTTGTGGCTGAGAATTATATAGTGGAAGGAGTAGAGGTCCCAGCAGCACAGAGTATTACAGACACGGGGCACCCAGCAGCACAGAGTATTACAGACACGGGGCACCCAGCAGCACAGAGTATTTCAGACACGGGGCACCCAGCAGCGCAGAGTATTACAGACACGTGGCACCCAGCAGCACAGAGTATTACAGACACGGGGCACCCAGCAGCACAGAGTATATCAGACACGGGGCACCCAGCAGCACAGAGTATTACAGACACGGGGCACCCAGCAGCACAGAGTATTACAGACACGGGGCACCCAGCAGCACAGAGTATTACAGACACGGGGCACCCAGCAGCACAGAGTATTACAGACACGGGGCACCTAGCAGCACAGAGTATTACAGACACGGGGCACCCAGCAGCACAGAGTATTACAGACACGGGGCACCCAGCAGCACAGAGTATTTCAGACACGGGGCACCCAGCAGCGCAGAGTATTACAGACACGTGGCACCCAGCAGCACAGAGTATTACAGACACGTGGCACCCAGCAGCACAGAGTATTACAGACACGTGGCACCCAGCAGCGCAGAGTATTACAGACACGTGGCACCCAGCAGCACAGAGTATTACAGACACGGGGCACCCAGCAGCACAGAGTATTACAGACATGGCGCACCTCGCAGCACAGAGTATTTCAGACACGGGGCACCTCGCAGCACAGAATTCCATCCTTACTGCTTGTGTACCAGAGTGTCAGTATTTTGATTTCATCAGCTATTTGTGTGTTTGCCAGATTATTAAGGAAGGGTGTTTGCTGCCAATGGTGGACACCTGCCCGCGGCGCCCTCTCCAGGAATGAGGCCATGTAAGACGCTCACAATGGCAGGTGCCCGCTGATCGTGCCACGACGCACTAATTACCAGTGCAAACTTCCAGGAGTGATTTAAGTCGGGCATCTGGGGGAACTTAATGTTACACCGAGCAATTAGTCAGCGGTGAGAAGAGAGCGCTCGCTGCATGCAAAGAGAGCGGCGCAGATCTGTGAGCGGCGGGGGCGGCAGCGCTCATCTCCACGCCACAGCCGCGCGTTAACCATTCCCAGGATGCCGCATGACAGTGATGGATATGGAGAGAGGAGGAAGAAAATGAAAATAGCATCTGCCCTGTAATAAATGATGGATGGCGGAGCCGCGCTCCCCACAACGAGCAGTGATCACCTGTCTAACGTCTCTCGCACCTCGTTTACAGACGAGGCCGGAGATTCATTGGTGTTATACATAGCTGGATGGATGAGGCCACCAGGAACCGAGACTGGAAATGGCAGGGTTAAAAAGTAACAACTAAAATATGGATGTGCAGAGGTGGAGGATAATGGACGGGACGTAGGAGAGACCCTGACGCCACAGTCACCGCAACCGAAAACTATCTGCTCCTGGCACAGCTGGTGAGCCGGGGATGGAACCTCACCGGCCCTGGGGCCTAGAAGACACCGATACTATTAAAGACTGGTGATAATTGGGGGCCCTGTTGGATCTTTTGCACTGGAGACCATGTGGTTCAAGGTACACCGCTGGTTGTGATGACGTTACTTGTATGTTGACTGTGCAACAGTGCATGGAAATAACACCCCACCTCTACAAGATGTACCCCAATCAGGATGGTCCAAACCTCTAGAATTAAAACCTAACCATGTATCAAAAATATATGTGAATAAGGGCTGAGCAGGACCAAGGCCCAACTGTACTACAGAGCTGCACTCACTATTCTGCTGGTGCAGTCACTGTGTACATACATTACATTACTGATCCTGAGTTACATCCTGTATTATACTCCAGAGCTGCACTCACTACTCTGCTGGTGCAGTCACTGTGTACATACATTACATTACTGATCCTGAGATACATCCTGTATTATACCCCAGAGCTGCACTCACTATTCTGCTGGTGCAGTCACTGTGTACATATATTACTGATCCTGAGTTACATCATGTATTATACTCCAGAGCTGCACTCACTATTCTGCTGGTGCAGTCACTGTGTACATACATTACATTACTGATCCTGAGTTACATCCTGTATTATACCCCAGAGCTGCACTCACTATTCTGCTGGTGCAGTCACTGTGTACATACATTACATTACTGATCCTGAGTTACCTCCTGTATTATACCCCAGAGCTGCACTCACTATTCTGCTGGTGCAGTCACTGTGTACATACATTACATTACTGATCCTGAGTTACATCCTGTATTATACTCCAGAGCTGCACTCACTATTCTGTTGGTGCAGTCACTGTGTACATACATTACATTACTGATCCTGAGTTACCTCCTGTATTATACCCCAGAGCTGCACTCACTATTCTGCTGGTGCAGTCACTGTGTACATACATTACATTACTGATCCTGAGTTACATCCTGTATTATACCCCAGAGCTGCACTCACTATTCTGCTGGTGCAGTCACTGTGTACATACATTACATTACCTCCTGTATTATACCCCAGAGCTGCACTCACTATTCTGCAGGTTGTGAGTCAGGAAGATACAATGTATCAGTGCAGATAACATGTATTGGGGCAGTATTTCACGTGGTGGTGTATGATGTCTGCATATAGTGAGCAGCGATGGCGGCCGTCATAGAGGAGTCTGTGTCTCTGTAGCTGTAACCTGCTCATCTTACCAGCACTTTTCCGCCATGTAACTGAATGTGCACAATTAAGGAGACGGATCTCAGCTCATATCCTAGCAACCTGCCGGTGTTCAGCGCTGGTACATGCGCCCCCTGCGTGCTGCCGTCTTTCCTGCTGATTAATGTAAATAATTCACTTTTATGCCCCCACCACGCACTATTATACTTCCTTCCACACATCCTTCACTGCGAGACTATGGATGACCCCTACACTGAGGCCGGGCCTAGATGCCCTTTAATACCCCCGGCTCCGCGCTCCCTGCAGCCCCGGTGGTGACACCCTGCGCGGTCCGGCGGCTGGGGAGGCCTCCGCTGGGAGGTCGGAGGTTGTGCAGGTCTCCCAGTATCGGCGGTGGATTTCTTTCAGGCAGCACAATGTGTTCGCAGCGCGGCTGCCGGGGATAATGCGCTAATTGGGCAGGAATTAGACTTTCATTTAACAAAGGATAAACCCTAATGAGTTCTCACCATTCATTTTAATGAGCCGCGCGCAGAAGTCCTGAATACGAGGAGCCGCCTCAGATCCGCATTGTTCCTCGTACTCGTGATCAGATTTAGGATGTGAGCGAGAACCTTCATAAATATAACGCCGCGCTGCGATTCATTAGGAGACGATCATTCATCTGAGAATCCAACGTAAAGATAAAAATCATCAAAGAAACCGGAGCCGAGAAAAAGTCACCGGAAAGAGTTACCGAAAATAACCGGAAGATGTAGAAGACGCACGACCGACGACTCTGTACGAGGGCACTGCAGACTTATGGCAGCTCCTCATCACCGCACTACACCCGTGTTCACACTTCAGAGCAGAATTCTCACCAACGACATGAGGGTGCCTCCCCTGATACTTTCTATTCTGTTGATTCCTAACGGACGGCTTCATGTTCATCCTATCGGAATCACTGTGTCTATGACGCCAGGAGGGGCTTGTAGCTTCTTGCAGGAAATTATATTATCCGTGCAATCCCCCCATTTCTAGTCTTCATGTTGGGCCTCTTTTTTTAGATTTTTAATAAAAAATCCAAATATTTGTAGTTTTATTGTGCGGATTCCAGGACTCCGTGTGTGCAAGTAATAAACAGTATCAAACTGTATACAACGAATAATGAGTATACTCCAGTGCACATGGAGCTCTTGGAGAAGGAGAGCGAGAGAGAAAGAAAGTGAGAAACAGAGAGAGCCAGAGGGAAAGATAGAAAGAGAGAGAGGAGAAAGAAAGGAGAGAGAAAGAGCAAGAGAGAGAAGGAGAGAGAAATAGAGAGCGAGAACACAGAAAGAGAGAGCGAGAGAAAGAAAGGAGAGAGAAAGAGCAAGAGAGAGAGAGCGAGAACACAGAAAGAGAGCGAGAGAAAGAAAATAAGAGAGAAATAAAGACAAAGTGAGAGTGAGAAAGAGCTAGAAAGTGAGAGCTAGAGAGAGAGAGAAAGAAAGAGTGAGAGAGATAGAAACAGAGAAAAAGAAAGAGCGAGGCCAAGCAGAAGATATGCATGGTGCACACTTGTATACACCGCAGGCACACGCCACACACCTGTATACACCGCAGGCACACGTCGCACACCTGTATACACCGCAGGCACACGTCACACACCTGTATACACCGCAGGCACACGTCACACACCTGTATACACCGCAGGCACACGTCACACACCTGTATACACCGCAGGCACACGTCACACACCTGTATACACCGCAGGCACACGTCACACACCTGTATACACCGCAGGCACACGTCACACACCTGTATACACCGCAGGCACACGTCACACACCTGTATACACCGCAGGCACACGTCACACACCTGTATACACCGCAGGCACACGTCACACACCTGTATACACCGCAGGCACACGTCACACACCTGTATACACCGCAGGCACACGTCACACACCTGTATACACCGCAGGCACACGTCACACACCTGTATACACCGCAGGCACACGTCACACACCTGTATACACCGCAGGCACACGTCACACACCTGTATACACCGCAGGCACACGTCACACACCTGTATACACCGCAGGCACACGTCACACACCTGTATACACCGCAGGCACACGTCACACACCTGTATACACCGCAGGCACACGTCACACACCTGTATACACCGCAGGCACACGTCACACACCTGTATACACCGCAGGCACACGTCACACACCTGTATACACCGCAGGCACACGTCACACACCTGTATAAACTGCAGGCACACGTCACACACCTGTATACACCGCAGGCACACGTCACACACCTGTATACACCGCAGGCACACGTCACACACCTGTATACACCGCAGGCACACGTCACACACCTGTATAAACTGCAGGCACACGTCACACACCTGTATACACCGCAGGCACACGTCACACACCTGTATACACCGCAGGCACACGTCACACACCTGTATACACCCCAGACAGAGGCTGTGAAAAACTCTTCCAAACGCTCTTGGAAAAAGTAAAAAAATCCGCAAAGGAGCGATTCCTGAACCACTATAAAACTAATTGTTTTTTACTGCATCAGAAAAACGCTGTGTGCACAAAGCCTTAGAGGCAGAAATAAGTCGGGGTGTACTTTGGCGAGGCGATGAGCTGGGGACATCTGCTGAGAGTAATTTGCAGTGTTCGGTGTCAGGGATGACAGGAGTTATGAGTCCTGACACCGGCGCAGACGCCGTCTTTAATCTTTGTCACGTATTAATTACCCAACTGTAACGTAATAAAGATGCGGCCATTATCCCGAAATTTATTATAAATGTCTTTAATTAGAGAAGTTTTTCTTCTTCTCGGAACAAATCAAAGGTTGGTGGGAAGGTGGAAGACGAGCGCAGACAGCGGCCCCCCAGCGCAGAGACCACCGAGGCCAATTAGTGAAGCTGGAAAGACAGGACGCAGGAGCGGAGGCTTCAGACACCGGCACAGACCTGAGATCTGGCTCTGCTCCTTTGTGCACTCGCTTTCATCAGCCAGAAGTTTGTCTACATTGGATACAACTGTAACAAACCCTCAGCTGTGAGACTTTTTTTTCTATGAATGTAAATTAGAATATTGTCATTCATTACAAGCAAGCAGAGATGTTGAGAATGATCAGGAATTGGTGCATCTGATGCCAGTTGATGTAAGGGGGAGATTGCTCCAAATTTACTACAAGGCGCCCACCCACTTTTGTTTTTAATTGGCAAGAAAAGTGGTAATATGGCGGCAACAGGATTTGTTACTTTATGTTGTTTTGGTTTCCATCCAGAGGCCAAAAACCTGCACAGACCTATCCAGGGGTGTAACTATAGTAAGGGCGGGGTGGAAATTGCACCCGGGCCCTGGAGCCTAGAGGGGCCCAAAAGGTCCCCTTGTCCCATATGAAAAGACTTTTATTATTAGAGGTCTCCAATAGCTGGGGGCTCTGTTTGAGTTCTTGCACAGGGGCCCACAAGCTGCATGTAGGGCCACTGGACCTATCGCTTCTCACAGCTGAGGGTTTGTTACAATTGCATCCAGACTGGACAATCCTTGTGAGCTGAACACATCGCCCTCTTGTCCACCAGATCCGACATATCAGAGCCTGCAGGTGGTTACAACGTATCAGTGCAGGAGAAATGCAGCTAATGTCTCAGGCACATGCAAGATGGATGGCAGAAAAGACCATGTGATCCATCTCGTCTGCCATAGACTGGATGCAAGTGTGACAAACCCTCAGCTGTCAGATATAGTAGGTCAAGGCTTTCAGTCTCAGGCTGCATAAATGAGTGTTACTATTCCTTGACAGCAAGCAGAGATCCTGAAAGTGATGGAAACATTAATGATATTAGAAAGTTTCAGAATTTATCGTTATATTCAATTAAGATCAATTTGCATTACAGTAAATTGGGAAACTCCTTTAGGTTCTGAGCAGACGGTGCGGCGTCAGCGTGGCGGTAAATGGCAGCACGGTTGTAAGACAAGATTGTGGCAATTCACCATTGCACTGGGTGGAGATTTATTTGCAGGCAGTCATGTACAGCACCATGGAATTAATGGTGCTATATAAATAAATAATAATAAATAATAATAATAATAATGCAGTCGCCGGCATCATTTTTCACCGGAGCCATCGGGTGCTGTTTGACAGCTGTGATTTTTCCTTTCTAGATTTTTCTATATCTGGGATCTAGAGTGGATAATTGTCCCCGTGTCCGGCCGCAGGGCATGCTGGGTAACAGCGCTGGGGAATTGATTCAGTGTCAGACAACTTTGTGCGACAAGTTAAATCTGGGATTATCCTGGCGGCAGGTGTCGGGGGATGAGGGTTTGCTAAGAAGGGAACGTCCTGTGTGTAACCTGTGGGGTTGGCACCGAGATGAGTGAATATTTCAATATTCGGTTCGGAGTACAATCGCCGTATTTGCAATATTCATCTAACATAGCTGAACGCCACTGGAGTCAATGGGAGCAGAGATGAGCGAATGTGTTCGGAAACGATCATCAAACATAAATTCAACTTGAATATGACACATTCGGATTCACCGATCATTTTCCGAACATATTGTCTCATCTCTAGAGCAGCCGCAGTCCGGGTGGGAGTCCTACCGGAATATGACGACCTGGGCTGGTAGTGATTCTAGGGATTAGGTCTTGGCAGAGGAGGGCGCTGGCCTGGGCACTGCAGCCGGTATATAGATACAAGTGCAGGCTCGGGGGGGTTACAAAGTTTCATATTAAACTTTTATAAAGAAACTGAATGTATGGAAAAGGCAGCACCGTGTATGTGGCGCACGGACTGGTGCAAGAAAGGGGCTGCAGTGCATGGTGACTGTCCACATACAGCATATAACAGGATGTATAGGTTATTAAAGGGCCACTCCAGTTTTGACAGCCCCCAGTCTATCGGAGGCGTCCCTTGGCGATCAGCTATAACCGTAATAAATCTCATTGGGCCATGTGCATTAATAAACGGGGTGAATCTGTGCCCCCAACATAATGATCACTAGCAATAACTATAAAGAGTAACTTCACTTTTATAAAATTTTTGGCAAGGCAAAAGTTACATCATAAATTTTGACCCGTTGGGGCTTAGGTGATGATAACCCCCACCAATCACAAAAAAAAGGAGGAACATGAAATCAGCCGAGCGGTGCACCCCTACATTAGCCAAGCAATCAGTGTAAGGACTTCTGTTCTAAAAGTTTTATAAAATGACGTGTGCCCTTTAAAAGTTATGTAAGTATTTGTTGCAGACATTCCTGCATCAAAAAACATGCATCTTGCCAGGAAAACCGCAGCAAAAACGTTTGCATGTGCTTTTTGTTATATATACATATTTTGCGAGTTATTAGAATGGATGAAAAGCGCTGCAAAAACACAAAGGCTATGTGCACACATTGCGGATTTGCCTGTGGAATTTTCTGTGCGGATTCTGCATCTCTTGCCAGAAACCGCAGGTCAAAATATGCACGTTTTTTTTTGCGGATTTACTGCGTATTCTGTGTGGATTTCGTATTCTGTGCGGGGTTTTTAATCCTACGATTTCTATTATGGAATGGGTGCAGAAACGCTGCAGATCCGCAAAAAGAAATGACATGCTCCTTCTTTGAATCTGCAGCGTTTTCTGTGCGGATTTTTCCATTAGCACAGCATTTTTTTTCTATTGATTTACATTGTACTGTAAATCAATTGCGGATCTGCAGCGTTTCTGCGCGGAAAAAAACACTGCGGATCCGCAGGAAATCCGCAATGTGTGCACATAGCCAAAGAACTAAGAAGAAGCAGACCGGAAACAACTAAAAATCTGCAAGAAAATAAAAGGCAAAAGTGCACAATACTTCAGGAATCTCAGTCGCATTGTTGGGACAGTAAACTGCTGCATTTTCACAGCAAAAACGCAATGTGACATGGACATATACCCTAAGATTACAGCACCTCATCCAGAGATATGCAACATACAAAATCAAATAAATAAACAATAGTCCAGAGGGCGCTGCACAAATAACTGAAACCAATTGCAGCAAATATAAGGATGAAAACCACTCAGTTCATCCATAGAATAAACAACGTAGAAATAAATATAAAAATATTTGCGCTAAAAATTCCAGTAAAATAAAATGAATAGGGACATAACACCGTATAGAACTTAAAAAAATCCTGCCATAGGTGCAGAAAAAGTATTACCTCCGTCTTTAGTGCTGTATATGGGTGATGTCTCCTGAATCCTAGAAGGTCCTCCAAAGGGCGACGGTTTGATCTCACATCACAGTTCAAATGAGTGTCCCAAGGAGGGATGAATAATAAGGTGCTGGGCAACTAGAAGAAGGAATCAGAGATTCCGAAACGCGTTGGAAAAGTGGTGTGGTGTGCTTTCCGTAGCCGGTCACGTGATCCATCACGTGTCAGTGACGTCAAGCAAGGTCCTGCAGCCAGGCTGTGCTTTGCCGGCTCTATCTGAGGACAGAGCCTGTATTGCCTGTGCACGGCAGATTTGTCTCTTTGCTGGGGAGGTACGCCTGTCACCGGCCGGGACGGCGCCCCCCACACTTTAGTTTTTCTAGTTGCCCAGCACCTTATTATTCATCCCTCCTTGGGACACTCATTTGAACTGTGACGTGAGATCAAACCGACGCCCTTTGGAGGACCTTAGCGCAAATATTTTTATATTTATAACATACAAAATCAATAAATGATGACAGGATTTACTACTTTCTAATATACTCTAATATACTTTGCTTAGAAATTTCCAATCATTTGCAAGATCTATGCTTCCTATTAATGACTGGAAACATTCTTGTTTACGCCCAAAGGATGAAAAACCCATCCTGACCTCTGACAGCTGAGAGCTTGCTACAATTGTATCCAGTCTACACAATCCTCTGTGGGATAAACACAATCCTGCCCTTTGCTACAATGTATCAATCTGGAGTCCAGAGAGGATACAAATCTAGCAATCAATTTTTAAGGATTTTCAGACAATTTGGGAGATTGTAATTTATTTTCCTTTGTATGAAAATGTTTTTATGGCTCATGTAGTGACATAACACTAAATAACCTATCACAGGGGCTCCCAGTGCAAAATCAGTACCAGGGTCCCCATCCATGTAAAATACTGGTGTCTTCTAATATGGCAGAGAGGTCTATGGTCGCCATCAGGTGCAAATGTTACCTCTGCACCCCTTAGGCTATATGCACACGTTGCCGATTTGACTGTGGAATTTTCTGTGCAGATTCTGCATTTCCTATTGCTTTACAGACCCAATCTCTCCACTCACAATCAAATTCCCAGTCACCTGGTAAAATGGTCTGTTCTACCCCAAAACAAATCCAGAAAAGTGTCTGACGTTTCTCTTGGTTACCACTTTCCTGCAGACCTATACAGGGCATTCTCCGGGCATCATTGCAGCAACGGCACAATATAAAGGAGTCTGTCTGAATGCACCTTTTGGCCTCACTTGCCACTGCCCACCCATGGGTGACCCCAACTTTACCCGCCCAATAGTTACAGTCATTACTACACACCTTGTGCGCCGTCTGAGAAGATCTGTTGTTATTTTGTGACCCTCAGATTCTCAGCAGGAGCTCCACAAACGTTTATGTGACCAGTATGGGATTCTGAATTGCTTCGCTCTATTATCAGACTGTATCGGGAAATTACTTTTTATATGACTCTGTAAAATAAAAGCGATGGTTCAGACACCCCAGGGTGAACTTTCAAGTTAACCATTTCCATGTGTAAGGAGGTTGTAGGACACCTAGTGGATGGAAGATAAAACCTGGAGTAATGGTTTTATACATACAGGGCTAGAAGGGGTTAATCGACCATGACAGGTAGTTTATGAGCAGCTGAAGAGTTGAGAGAGATGGCAGCTCACCATATCTCCACCCCTGGGTGTAGTTCACTTGGTAAAGAGAGGCCTTTTTTGTCCCACACATGTCTGTGTGTATGAAGGTGTGCAGATCTCCTGGATTGTGTGGCTTTGCTAAAGGAATTGTATGTGCTTGTTACTATGTTTCACTTTGTGTAGGACAAAAGCTGCATTCTATCTAGACAACACACAGTCCGGACTGCAGACTGATACATTATTTCAAACTTTAAGGGTATGTTTCCACGTTCAGGAAACGCTGCGTTTTTGACGCTGCGTTTTTCCGCAGCGTCAAAAACGCAGCGTCCAGATGTTACAGCATAGTGGATGGGATTTCATGAAATCCAGACTCCACTATGCGTTAAAAAACGCATGCGTTTTTGCCGCGAAAACGCATGCGTGGTGCGTTTTTTCGAAACGCAGCATGTTGCTACTATGAGCAAAACACGCAGGTACACCGCAGGTGACCTGCCAGTGACCTCAGGTGCAGTTTTGGTCAGGATTTTACCTGCATAAAATCCTGACCAAAGCCTGAAGCAAAACTGAACGAGGAAACATACCCTGAGGGTATGTTTCCACGTTCAGGAAACGCTGCTTGTTTGACACTGCACAGCGCTGCAGCGTCAAACAAGCAGCGTCCAGATGTTCCAGCATAGTGGAGGGGATTTGATGAAATCCCGTCTCCACTATGCGTGGAAACCCGCACGCGGCGGCCCTGCGACTACGGACATGCTGCGCGTCTTTTCAGATCGCAGCATGCCCGTACACCTTGCGGGGACGCAGCGTCCCTGCAAGGCATATCACAGGGCCCTATGGGACAGAGCGATCATCCCGGATGTGAAGAGTTAACACATCCGGCATGATCGCGTCCCAGAAAGGGGGCGGGGCTTAGCGCCGAGCGGCTTCGCCGCTGCGGCGTTCCCGCCGGCCATCCTGAACGTGGAGACATAGCCTTATACTTTTCCTCTAATTGTTCCACTCCTGGTTTTGGCTTACAAATACTGATGGAAAATCCTGACCAAATCCTGATGCAATCCTGAACGTGGACACATACCCTTACTCATCAGAGATTTGTGCTCCTGATGTATCTAAACAGGATCAGATTGTAACAAATCTCCAGCTGTGGGATGTGATAAGTACTATATTTGTATCTTTTGTATATAAATAAGAATGTTCTAATTCAATGACAGCAAGCAGAGAATTTGCAATTGATGAGGAATTTGCTATGAATTTGGTTTTGCCTTTAAATTCTCAAATATTTGCTGCAAAACTTAGAGACTGGGCAGCAGAACTCACTATCTATAGACGCCCGGGCTCTGCAGGGTCAACTGGCATTTGAATCTTTCTGTCTGAACAGTTTCAGCAAGATGCTTATGCCCCATGGTGGGGGGAACGCTGTGACAGCGAATTAATCACGGCTGACATTTTAAGACTCAGAATGTCAGTGGCACAAAGTAATTCTTACAGATTAACTTTTTCCCTGAATTATCCAAAGCAAAAGACGCAGAAGGAAGGATTAATGAGAGATGCATCATGTGTGAGGGAAGAGCAACACTCAGGATATGACCACCCCAGACGACACATATGTACTCGGGGATCGACAGAGCTGCGCTCACTATTCTGCTGGGGCAGTCACTGTGCACATACATTACTGATCTTGAGTTACATCCTGTATTATACCCCAGAGCTGCACTCACTATTCTGCTGGTGCAGTCACTGTGTGCATACATTACATTACTGATCCTGAGTTACCTCCTGTATTATACTCCAGAGCTGCACTCACTATTCTGTAGGTGCAGTCACTGTGTGCATACATTACATTACTGATCCTGAGTTACCTCCTGTATTATACCCCAGAGCTGCACTCACTATTCTGCTGGTGCAGTCACTGTGTACATACATTACATTACTGATCCTGAGTTACATCTTGTATTATACCCCTGAGCTGCACTCACTATTCGGCTGGTGCAGTCACTGTGTGCATACATTACATTACTGATCCTGAGTTACATCCTGTATTATACTCCAGAGCTGCACTCACTATTCTGCTGGTGCAGTCACTGTGTACACACATTACATTACTGATCCGGAGTTACATCCTGTATTATACTCCAGAGCTGCACTCTCTATTCTGCTGGTGCAGTCACCGTGTACATACATTACTGATCCTGAGTTATATCCTGTATTATGCTCCAGAGCTGCATTCACTATTCTGCTGGTGCAGTCACTGTGTACATACATTACTGATCCTGAGTTACATCCTGTATTATACCCCAGAGCTGCACTCACTATTCTGCTGGTGGAGTCACTGTGTACATACATTACATCACTGATCCTGAGTTACATCCTGTATTATATTCCAGAGCTGCACTCACTATTCTGCTGGTGGAGTCACTGTGTACATACATTATATTACTGATCCTGAGTTACCTCCTGTATTATACTCCAGAGCTGCACTCGCTATTCTGCTGGTGCAGTCACTGTGTACATACATTACATTACTGATCCTGAGTTACATCTTGTATTATACCCCTGAGCTGCACTCACTATTCGGCTGGTGCAGTCACTGTGTGCATACATTACATTACTGATCCTGAGTTACATCCTGTATTATACTCCAGAGCTGCACTCACTATTCTGCTGGTGCAGTCACTGTGTACACACATTACATTACTGATCCTGAGTTACCTCCTGTATTATACCCCAGAGCTGCACTCACTATTCTGCTGGTGCAGTCACTGTGTACATACATTACTGATCCTGAGTTATATCCTGTATTATGCTCCAGAGCTGCATTCACTATTCTGCTGGTGCAGTCACTATGTACATACATTACTGATCCTGAGTTACATCCTGTATTATACCCCAGAGCTGCACTCACTATTCTGCTGGTGGAGTCACTGTGTACATACATTACATCACTGATCCTGAGTTACATCCTGTATTATATTCCAGAGCTGCACTCACTATTCTGCTGGTGGAGTCACTGTGTACATACATTATATTACTGATCCTGAGTTACCTCCTGTATTATACTCCAGAGCTGCACTCGCTATTCTGCTGGTGCAGTCACTGTGTACATACATTACATTACTGATCCTGAGTTACATCTTGTATTATACCCCTGAGCTGCACTCACTATTCTGCTGGTGCAGTCACTGTGTACATACATTACTGATCCTGAGTTACCTCCTGTATTATCCTCCAGAGCTGCACTCACTGTTCTGATGGTGGAGTCACTGTGTACATACATTACATTACTGATCCTGAGTTACATCTTGTATTATACTCCAGAGCTGCACTCACTATTCTGCTGGTGCAGTCACTGTGTACATACATTATATTACTGATCCTGAGTTACATCCTGTATTATACTCCAGAGCTGCACTCTCTATTCTGCTGGTGCAGTCACCGTGTACATACATTACTGATCCTGAGTTATATCCTGTATTATGCTCCAGAGCTGCATTCACTATTCTGCTGGTGCAGTCACTGTGTACATACATTACTGATCCTGAGTTACATCCTGTATTATACCCCAGAGCTGCACTCACTATTCTGCTGGTGGAGTCACTGTGTACATACATTACATCACTGATCCTGAGTTACATCCTGTATTATATTCCAGAGCTGCACTCACTATTCTGCTGGTGGAGTCACTGTGTACATACATTATATTACTGATCCTGAGTTACCTCCTGTATTATACTCCAGAGCTGCACTCGCTATTCTGCTGGTGCAGTCACTGTGTACATACATTACATTACTGATCCTGAGTTACATCTTGTATTATACCCCTGAGCTGCACTCACTATTCGGCTGGTGCAGTCACTGTGTGCATACATTACATTACTGATCCTGAGTTACATCCTGTATTATACTCCAGAGCTGCACTCACTATTCTGCTGGTGCAGTCACTGTGTACACACATTACATTACTGATCCTGAGTTACTTCCTGTATTATACCCCAGAGCTGCACTCACTATTCTGCTGGTGCAGTCACTGTGTACATACATTACTGATCCTGAGTTATATCCTGTATTATGCTCCAGAGCTGCATTCACTATTCTGCTGGTGCAGTCACTGTGTACATACATTACTGATCCTGAGTTACATCCTGTATTATACCCCAGAGCTGCACTCACTATTCTGCTGGTGGAGTCACTGTGTACATACATTACATCACTGATCCTGAGTTACATCCTGTATTATATTCCAGAGCTGCACTCACTATTCTGCTGGTGGAGTCACTGTGTACATACATTATATTACTGATCCTGAGTTACCTCCTGTATTATACTCCAGAGCTGCACTCGCTATTCTGCTGGTGCAGTCACTGTGTACATACATTACATTACTGATCCTGAGTTACATCTTGTATTATACCCCTGAGCTGCACTCACTATTCTGCTGGTGCAGTCACTGTGTACATACATTACTGATCCTGAGTTATATCCTGTATTATGCTCCAGAGCTGCATTCACTATTCTGCTGGTGCAGTCACTGTGTACATACATTACTGATCCTGAGTTACATCCTGTATTATACCCCAGAGCTGCACTCACTATTCTGCTGGTGGAGTCACTGTGTACATACATTACATCACTGATCCTGAGTTACATCCTGTATTATATTCCAGAGCTGCACTCACTATTCTGCTGGTGGAGTCACTGTGTACATACATTATATTACTGATCCTGAGTTACATCTTGTATTATACCCCTGAGCTGCACTCACTATTCTGCTGGTGCAGTCACTGTGTACATACATTACTGATCCTGAGTTACCTCCTGTATTATCCTCCAGAGCTGCACTCACTGTTCTGATGGTGGAGTCACTGTGTACATACATTATATTACTGATCCTGAGTTACATCTTGTATTATACTCCAGAGCTGCACTCACTATTCAGCTGGTGCAGTCACTGTGTACATACATTACATTACATTACTGATCCTGAGTTACATCCTGTATTATACCCCAGAGCTGCACTCACTATTCTGCTGGTGCAGTCACTGTGTACATACATTACATTACTGACCCTGAGTTACATCCTGTATTATACTCCAGAGCTGCACTCACTATTCTGCTGGTGCAGTCACTGTGTACATACATTACGTTACTGATCCTGAGTTACCTCCTGTATTATACTCCAGAGCTGCACTCACTATTCTGCTGGTGCAGTCACTGTGTACATACATTACATTACTGATCCCGAGTTACCTCCTGTATTATACTCCAGAGCTGAATTACATGGTGCAGAAAACATTTTAGCTACATAATTTTGAGACATTTCTGTGTCCCCATGGACTTGTGGTTCGCTGTCGCTTGCTCAGCCAGTGGTCATCTTCTCACAATTTCTGGATGACGTCAGCATGGAGGAATATTTGGATCTGTTTGTTCTGTTCCAAGCTCATTCTATTTTCCGTCCTCTGGATCAACCAGAGAATTATGCATCAGCCTAAAGGGGACTGAACTCAATTATCCGGCTGGTATTCTGTCAGTCTCCATTTACAGAAACAGTGAGAGAAGGAAGGAAAGATTAAAGGCTGCAGATAAGAGGTGAACCCTCTGGATCCCACACCCTTTCCTGCCCGCCATAGCTGGAGGTGCAGATTAGGCCTAAAACATATGTGCACTGGTTGTTTTAATAAAGCGATGATGCGTCACCGGTACTGAAATACCAATTGCGTTTAGGAGGTAAGAGCTCAATAAGCAATGAATTGGGCAGAAGTTTGTGCCCCGGAGCAGCACATCCGCATGCGCAGTTGTGCAATGCATTCGACTGAATCCAGCCACATGTGCTGTTGATATAGTGATATAGAAAAATCAGCAATGCTACATTCAATTATTTGAATAATAAAAAAATTGCAACTTTTCAGTTTCTGCCCAAGTGTACAATGTATCAGATCTGTCTTATGTAATGAGCCATGATGTCCTTTGAGTCCTACAGATCAGAGCTGTAACTATAGTGGATGCAGGGGTTGAATCGCACCCAGGTCCTGGATCCTAGCTAGGCTTTTTGGCCTATAGGTGAAGACCAATACTGTTAAGGGCCCATGATAGAGGTGGCTGACAACCTTCAGATAAGGCCTCTTTCACACTTCCGTCTTTTTCCTCCCGTCGAATTTTGGAAAAACAGGATCCTGCAAATTTTTCTGCAGTATCCGGGTCTTTCCCATAGACTTGTATTAGCGACGGATGGCCATCCGTTTCATCCTTCGTGCACTGGATCCATCGGAAAATAGCAGTCCATTGTGCGGAGAAAACGTTCAGAGGAACGTTTTTTTCTGCACGTCAGAAAATCGCTCAGCGACGGGTCCTGCGCTGTCCGTCGTTGGCTATAATGGAAGCCTATGGATGCAGGATCCGTCGGTGACAGTCAAAACTGGAATCCAGCGACGTATACCGTTCTTTCATTCTGAGCATGCCCGGAACCATTTTCCAAGTTCAGAGACAAATTCTCTCTCGTATTTTAAACCTTAAAATTCAGGCTGAAACTCGTTCGACGCATCCGGCATAACACTGGATGTGTTACACACGATTTTCACTATTTTCACAACATCCATCGATACGTCACTGCATTAGGACGTACCCCGAACAACAGAAGTGTGAAAGAGGCCTAATACATGGCTGGACACACTCAGCTCTGCTACATGTGCATGTTCCTCATTCTCTGGCTCTGTAGTCGGCCATTCCCGCCTCTCAGGTCGATGTGCGGCAGGTCCACATTATACGTTCTGGAGACTCAGGGGGTTTCATGCTTCCTGTATTCTTGGTGAAACAGGAAGATTTGCGTGAATATTAATTAGTCAGATTAGCAGAGGGACTGTCACGCTGTGAGATCGCTACAGGAAGCCACAGGGCTCATTAGGCTCCTGCAGACTCCGGAGCGTCCGTGGCCTTTTCTGCTTTTAGTTTTAATTAAGTTTTAGTGAGGGAGACACAGGTGAATGAAGAGGAGCCGCCATTCATCATCTGCCGTCCACATCAGCGAGTATCACCGCACCGATCTGAATAATTCATCCTTGTTAAGATTCCATTGTGTAGACGCTGCGTGGGGGATCAGTGAAGAAATGGCGACCAGCTAAGTGCAAAGTGCGCCATATCCCGACTGCTCCTCTCAGAAGTAGTGGTGAACTGAGAAGCTCGTGGTCCTAATGCAAAATCTCCAACATGACCCCCAACTGTAGCAGGTCATTATCAGCATTGGTCTTCGCATATGGGTCAAAAAGACCCTTTGGGGCCCACCTATGCCCCTGAACCCAAGTGCCACTGTAACCACTGCACCTACTATAGTCCTACCCCTACTTAAAATGTGGTTCAAGTAACAGCAACTGGAGATTGGAAACTTTCAGAAGTTAGCAGCTGAACAAAAAGCTGCACAAATACATGCACCATCATATATGGCCATAAACTGGCATCTTCTGTGTCTTCTGGAGCCTGGCATCTTCTGGAGCCTGGCATCTTGTGTCTTCTGGAGCCCAGCTATCAGTCTGAACCCTGGCATCTTTTGTGTCTTCTAGAGCCTGGCATCATCTGCGTCTTCTGGAGCCCGGCTATCATAATCTGGAGCCTGGCATCTTCGGTGCCTTCTGCAGCCTGGTTATCACAGTCTCAAGCCTGGCATCTTCTGTGTCTTCTAGAGCCTGGTGTCTTCTGGAGCCCGGCTATCATAGTCTGAAGCCTGGCATCTTGTGTCTTCTAGAGCCTGGCATCTTCTGTGTCTTCTGGAGCCCGGCTATCAGTCTGGAGCCTGGCATCTTCTGTGTCTACTGGAGCCTGGCATCTTTTGTGTCTTCTAGAGTCTGGCATCTTCTGTCTTCTGGAGCCAGGCATCTTCTGGAGCCTAGCTATCATAGTCTGAAGCCTGGCATCTTCTGTGTCTTCTGGAGCCTGGCATCTTTTGTGTCTTCTGGAGTCCAGCATCTTTTGGGTCTCCTATAGACCAGAATCTTCAGTGTTCGGCAATCATAATCTCCTAGAGCCTGGCATCTTCGGTGATTTCTGGAACCCGGCATCTTTGGTGTCTCCTGCACTTACTCTGCTGTGAAGTTATGATGTCACGCGTAACACATTATGACATTGCACATCATAACATGGTCACGGTCTAGTCAACACATGAGACGCCAAAGATGTAGGGCATCAGAAAACCCCGAAACTGGCCCAGTGAAGATCGCACCAGTGATCAGACTGAAGAAGTCAGGAGAATAGTAATTTTAATTTTTTTAATCTTTTTTTTTTTTTTTTTTTTTAAATCCAGCCAGACAAAAATTTTCAAGGTTCATGCAAAGAAAGTCACTAAACATTCTATGCAAATTCGATTTGCCGCAAAAGCAATTTGCTAATCTGAAGTGCAGATCAGTCAATAATGGGGGTCTCAGCCATTTCCCACTCTAGTCTGCTAAGGATGGAACTGCAGGAAAAGTAACGAATCATTAATTACTCATTGTAACCAATCGGTTCCTTGTCGCAGCTCATACATAGAGGGTCCGCAGAGGCAGAACATGGAGCCTGTAGGGCCCATAGTAAGGGGCTGCAGTACATTGGGACTCACTTTGAAGTTTGCTATGGGCCCCCTCTCTTATAACGCTCATAGGGGTGTAGGGAGTTTGCACAGCTGCCAGTGTTACATTGTGTCGCTGCACAGACCTCACAAGCCCAAATAATAATCAAATGTAACAATGTTTCTTGGCGATAATCCCCCCACAGCTCTAATATCTCTTATCCAAAACCTGTCACATAATCACGCATCTCCAGCCTGTCCATCTGTAGTGGGGGCACGAGAGCACAGTCCTGGGGAGGGGGACAGGAAATCCGACTGCAGACCATTCAGGGGTCTATGACCCCTCCAAAAATAAGTCCATGGCTTGGTGTAAGCCACCTGCAACTCTGATCTAGAAGCCAATGCACCACTGCAAACACAACCTGAGAGAGGTTGTAGAGCCCCCCGGCCCACGCAGCCAAGGGCAGCACATCTGGAATCTGGGCCTGGGGCAAGGTCCAGTGTTGTGCATGCTCCTACCCAGCCCTACAGTCTCAGACTTTTGTAAGGTGTCACTTACATAACAGCGGAGACCATCATCCTGTAAGTAACATGCAGGAAAGAAGCTGCAGCTTCGCCACCATGCTTTACACTGCAGCTTTCCTTGTTCAAATTAGCTGCTATGTCTATGCATGCATCAGTCTCAATTACAGGGAATCATGTTCACCCAGAGCATACGGCACATAGAAAGTAGCCTACAGTCAGTATATGTCACGGCATGCTGGGAGTTGTAGTCTCACACCAGCCGCAGTGCCTGCTGTATACAATGAGGAGAGTGAAGATACAAGGCACATCATGTACACACAGGAGATCTGGGACTTGTACATTATTTAGGTCGTGTAAACTGTCAGCATTTTTGTTGCATTCATCACATCAGGCTGTTCAGTCTCAGAACCAGGACAATGGCAGCAATGTGACAGTGTTATGTAATTTACTAGGTGCACAGCGCCCCCTGCTGGACACAGACGACTGGCTGCTAATGAACAGCTGTATGCAGCTGGTTAGTGCAGGTACTCCTCAATTAATTCTGCTACTTTTTAACAAGGAGACAAACCAAGAAACCTCAGTCAGTTCTCTGGAGACAGAAACAACCTCACTGACTTCTCAGGAGCTGACAACCTTAACCTCTATACGGTAGATATACTAAAGTCAAAGTCATAAACCTGCAGGGTTCATATGTGGATGTACAATCCCCAACAATGTGATTACTTCATCTGTATTAGTGAAGTGCACAATAATAACGGTAGAATAGTGAGTGCAGCTCTGAAGTATGATGAAGCATGTATCTTAGGATCAGTACAGGATCAGTAACGTAATGTATGTACACAGTGACTGCACCAGCAGAATAGTGAGTGCAGCTCTGGGGTATAATACAGGATGTAACTCAGGATCAGTAATATATGTACAGTGACTGCACCAGCAGAATAGTGAGTGCAGCTCTGGGGTATAATACAGGAGGTAACTCAGGATCAGTAATGTAATGTATGTACACAGTGACTGCACCAGCAGAATAGTGAGTGCAGCTCTGGAGTATAATACAGGATGTAACTCAGGATCGGTAATGTATGTACAGTGACTGCACCAGCAGAATAGTGAGTGCAGCTCTGGGGTATAATACAGGATGCAACTCAGGATCAGTAATGTAATGTATGTACACAGTGACTGCACCAGCAGAATAGTGAGTGCAGCTCTGGGGTATAATACAGGATGTAACTCAGGATCAGTAATATATGTACAGTGACTGCACCAGCAGAATAGTGAGTGCAGCTCTGGGGTATAATACAGGATGTAACTCAGGATCAGTAATGTAATGTATGTACACAGTGACTGCACCAGCAGAATAGTGAGTGCAGCTCTGGAGTATAATACAGGATGTAACTCAGGATCGGTAATGTATGTACAGTGACTGCACCAGCAGAATAGTGAGTGCAGCTCTGGGGTATAATACAGGATGTAACTCAGGATCAGTAATGTATGTACAGTGACTGCACCAGCAGAATAGTGAGTGCAGCTCTGGGGTATAATACAGGATGTAACTCAGGATCAGTAATGTAATGTATGTACACAGTGACTGCACCAGCAGAATAGTGAGTGCAGCTCTGGGGTATAATACAGGAGGTAACTCAGGATCAGTAATGTATGTACACAGTGACTGCACCAGCAGAATAGTGAGTGCAGCTCTAGAGTATAATACAGGATGTAACTCAGGATCAGTAATGTATGTACACAGTGACAGGCTTCAGAAGAATAGTGAGTGCAGCTCTGGGGTATAATATAGGAGGTAACTCAGGATCAGTAATGTAATGCATGTACACAGTGACTGCACCAGCAGAATAGTGAGTGCAGCTCTAGAGTATAATACAGGATGTAACTCAGGATCAGTAATGTATGTACACAGTGACTGCACCAGCAGAATAGTGAGTGCAGCTCTGGAGTATAATACAGGATGTAACTCAGGATCAGTAATGTAATGTATGTACACAGTGACTGCACCAGCAGAATAGTGAGCTCAGCTCTGGAGTATAATACAGGATATAACTCAGTATGAGTAATGTATGTATACAGTGACTACACCAGCAGAATAGTGAGTGCAGCTCTGGGGTATAATACAGGATGTAACTCAGGATCAGTAATGTAATGTATGTACACAGTGACTGCACCAGCAGAATAGTGAGTGCAGCTCTGGGGTATAATACAGGATGTAACTCAGGATCAGTATTGTAATGTATGTACACAGTGACTGCACCAGCAGAATAGTCAGTGCAGCTCTGGAGTATAATACAGGATGTAGCTCAGGATCGGTAATATAATGTATGTACACAGTGACTGCACCAGCAGAATAGTGAGTGCAGCTCTGGAGTATGATGCAGGATGTAACTCAGGATCAGTAATGTAATGTATGTACACAGTGACTGCATCAGCAGAATAGTGAGTGCAGCTCTGGAGTAAAAAGGTACCTTCACATTAAGCGACGCTGCAGCGATAGCGACAACGATGCCGATCGCTGCAGCGTCGCTGTTTGATCGCTGGAGAGCTGTCACACAGACCGCTCTCCAGCGACCAACGATGCCGAGGTCCCTGGGTAACCAGGGTAAACATCGGGTTGCTAAGCGCAGGGCCGCGCTTAGTAACCCGATGTTTACCCTGGTTACCAGCGTAAAATGTAAAAAAACCAAACAGTACATACTTACATTCGCGTCCCCCGGCGTCCGCTTCCTGCACTGACCGAGCGCCGGCCCTAACAGCAGAGCGGTGACGTCACCGCTGTGCTGTACTTTCACTTTACGGCGCTCAGTCAGTGCAGGAAGCGGACGCCGGGGGACGCGAAGGTGAGTATGTACTGTTTGTTTTTTTTACATTTTACACTGGTAACCAGGGTAAACATCGGGTTACTAAGCGCGGCCCTACGCTTAGTAACCCAATGTTTACCCTGGTTACCAGTGTAAAACATCGCTGGTATCGTTGCTTTTGGTGTCAAACACGACGATACACGCCGGTCTGACTACCAAATAAAGTTCTGAACTTTGTTCAACGACCAGCGATATCACAGCAGGATCCTGATCGCTGCTGCGTGTCAAACACAACGATATCGCTATCCAGGACGCTGCAACGTCACGGATCGCTAGTGATATCGTTTAGTGTGAAGGTACCTTAATACAGGATGTAACTAATCCAGTTTATTTCTATATGTAAGCAATATGATTGTGATAAGGTAATCAGATGATCCAACTGCTTGTAATGAAGTGAAGATAACGGACCCCCATCTGTTGATTTATTGGCTGGGCTGACTGACAGGACAGGATTATGCTAACGATGAGTATTAGGTAAAGCTGAAATGTCACTTTGGTGCTGAAGAAGCTGAAGGGAAGACACTCAATCAGCTCATCAGTCTGACAGTGATCTCATATTAGGAGCTGTCATTTCCCCTCATCACCAGCGGCTCATGGTTATTTACCAAGTGTGGCTGATGTGTACACTGCTATTAGGCTCTCTGTGCACTGCGCTGCTGTGAGGTCACAATGCATTTACCCAGGTCTGCAGGACATGGCCATTGCGGATGTGACCGAGCCGCCATTGAGATGGACCTTCACAATGAAATTGAGCTCCAGCCTCAGCAAATACTTTGTGTTTAGTAAAAAGTTAAACAATATTCTAAATAACCTCTTTATGATGTGACAATTTCTAAAATGGGTGTTAAAGGGTTACAACGTTTTAGAGAATGTAGAATGTTACATTATTTCAAATGATAAAAACTGCCCAGTGTCCAGTTTTATGAGGATCACTATGGTAACAATGTATCATTGAACTTCAGGACAGTAAATTGCTTGAGGATTCTTTAAGGGAGAAACATTTTTAGTTCTTCAGGCATCTTGTGTCTCATTACTGGTGGTGCAGATTTTCGGGTGTCCTCTCGCAGTCTTTATAAATGTGTTTTTTTGCCTTTCTCCCTCTGGATTTTGTGTGCAGGTGTTTTTCAGGGTTGGGTTCGTGATTCATGGTCAGATATTAGAGCCCTGGCATATTTAATCAGGGATTCTCTGAAGGCCTGATGAGTTTTATGCGGCCGTCACGTCTTATCTTTGCAATCATTCTTCTATTTAGCGCACTTTAAATGAAGTATAATAATCGCCATTTATATAAAATCTATCTTCAGGGAGTCAGCAAACTCCCCGCACCCCCGGGACAGTCACTGACACATCCTGAGCCTTGGTGTCTACATAAATAACTCCATCGTAAAACTGGGGGACTCCAGTGTAGCAGACATGGCAGTTTCTTTGGGGTCGTACAACTAAGGAGGCGCAAGTAGTGATACCGACTTATGATGGAAGGAGGCAAGAAGACGTCAACGGAATCCCATTCCACAGTGTCCTACAGTAGCTTATGTCCTTACTGTTGTCATTGGGACATTAGTATTTGATTTTCCTTTTGCTACAATGTGCATTATTCCTGTACAGTGACATCACTGTGTGCATTAATCCTGTACAGTGACATCACTGTGTGCATTATTCCTGTACTGTGACATTGCTGCGTGCATTATCCCTGTACAGTGATATCAATGTGTATTATCCCTATACAGTGACATCACTATGTGCATTATACCTGAACTGTGACATTACTGTGTGCATTATTCCTGTACTGATATCACTATGTGCATTATCCCTGTACAGTGACATCAATGTGTATTATCCCTGTACTGTGACATCACTATGTGCATTATACCTGAACTGTGACATTACTGTGTGCATTATCCCTGTAGTGACATCACTGTGCATTATCCCTGTCCTGTGACATTGCTGCGTGCATTATCCCTGTACAGTGACATCAATGTGTATTATCCCTATACAGGGACATCACTATGGGCATTATACCTGAACTGACATCACTGTGTGCATTATCCCTGTACTGACATCGCTATGTGCATTATACCTGAACTGTGATGTGACATCACTGTGTGCATTATCCCTGTACTGTGACATCATTAGGTGCTTTATCCCTGTACTGTGACATAACTATTGGCATTCTGCCAGTACTGTCACATCACTGTGTACATTATTTTATTAAGCATTTCTTATATAGCGCCATCATATTCTGCAGCGCTTAACATACATTATCATCTCTGAATCCTGATTGGACAAAACCCACAAAAACTGCTTGCAGATGTTGTCTTTGGTAGGATTTGACCCCAGCGTTGCAAGGCTGCAGTGCTAACCAGTGAGCCACCGTGCTGCCCACATTATCCTTCTGTGACATTACTGTGTGCATTATCCCTATACTGATATCACTGTGCATTATCCCGTAGCGCGACACCACTGTGTGCGTTATCCCCGTAGTGTGACATCACTATGTGCATTATCCCAGTACTGAGACATTACTGCGTGCATTATCTCTTTACTGTGACATCAAGGCTTGATTTTCCTCATGCTGTGATGTCACAATCATACTAAATGACAAATTATGGACTATTCAAATCCATTTATTTTTAAAGGGGAAATGCTCTTGAAGCATCCTGTTGATATGGCACCACTTGCTATGGCTGGAATACCCCTTTAAGTGTTGTATAGTTATTAGTAAGGCATTTTCCATGGTAACGAGGAGCGGCAGGGAGTGGGTGGTAGGATATGAAATAAGACCTGGAGGATTGTAGGACACAGATGGTTTGCTGACAAGTACAACATGTGAGAGTTGTGTCAAAATATGTTGTGCTGAACTGTGCCGATTCCACGCACCGTGTTGCTGACACATTGTAACGCTAGCATATTGCTCTTTTTCTCTGAGCCGGGGCTCAACATTCTGCAGGATGAAACAACTCCGAGGCTTAATGACATTTCAGAACTTTTCAAGTTGAGTTTTTCCACTGTGTAAAGAAAGTGCTCCTTTCATTGGCAAGTGAAACGTATGTATTATCACTTCACCACTGCATAATCCGTTACCATGGATACGGAAAATTAGCAAGAGTTAACTGGTTCTATGCCGACCTGCAGGATAGTAAGACAAAAGAAGCATCAGCTCCTCATCCTCCAGGAATACAATTCAAACGTATCTCTCTCTATGATAGTTTGCTACAATGTATCGGTCAGGGTCGGCGTCAGCACCCGGGCAAATGCCGGGGCCCTGAGCAGGCAGGGGCTCACTCTCCGTCGGGGACACTTGCGCGCTATAGTGCCGTCCCCCGCGAGTGGACCCCCTGCCTGCTTCGGGCCCCGACACTTGCGATACTTACCTCTCCCGGTTCCAGCGCTGCAGCGTCTTCCATCCTCTGACTGCGACGTTCAGATCAGAGGACGCGATGACGTCACCAGTGCGCACCCTCTGCCTGAGCAGTCACAGCACAGAGAGCAGGAAGACGCTGAGGAGTCCAGAGCAGCGACACGCAACGAGGGGTGAGTATTTCATGTTTTTTTTTTTAATATTTGGAGCAATATATGGGGCCCATCAGAAGGGGCCCATATATGGAGCATTATATGGGGCTAATTCTATATGGAGCATCTTATGGGGCCAATAATATAGGGAGCATCTTATGAAGCCAATTCTATAGGGAGCATTATATGGGGCCAATTACATATGGAGCAGTATATGGGGCCAATTACATATGGAGCTGTATATGGGGCCAATTACATATGGAGCAGTATATAGGGCCAATAATATATGAAGCATCTCATGGGACTAATTATATATGGAGCATTTTCTATGGCCAATTATATATGGAGCATTATATGGGGCCCATTATACATGGAGCATCTTATGGGGCCAATTATTTTTGGAGCATTATATGGGGCCCATTCTGTATGGAGCATCATATGGGGCCCATTCTGTATGGAGCAATATATGGGACTCAGTATACTGTATGGGGCCGATCATATACTGTATGGAGCATTATATGAGGCCCATTATATATCGAGCAATAGATGGGGCCCATCATATACTATATGGAGAATTATATGTGGCTCGCTATACTGTATGGAGCATTATATGGGGTCAATTCCGTATGGAGCAATATATGCGGCTCATTCTGTATGGAACACTCTGTGGTGCCCATTATACTGTATGGAGCATTATATGAGGCTCATTATTCTGTATGGAGCATAATATTGGGCTCATTCTGTTTGGAGCAATATATGGGGCTCATTATTCTGTATAGAGGACTATGTGGTGCCAATTATACTGTATGGAGCACTATATGGGGCCATTATACTGTATGGAGCACTATATGGGGCCATGATACTGTATGGGGCAATATATGGGGCTCATTATTCTGTATAGAGGACTACACTGTCCAGTTTCTGAGCTAATGCTAATGCATGAAGATGGAAACTCCCTTGACTTGGTCTTCTCCCGACTTTGCTCAGTGGATGATTTCACAAACACCCCTCTCCCGCTCTCTGACCACAACCTTCTTTCATTCTCTATCAAGAACTGCCATCCCGCTCAGGTCACCCCCACTTTGCACACTTATAGAAACATACAGGCCATTAACACCCAGAAACTTATGAAGAACTTGCAGTCCTCATTGGCCCCAATCTTCTCCATCTCATGTCCTGATTCTGCTCTGAACCATTACAATGAAACCCTGCAAAGTGCCCTGGATGAAGCTGCTCCTCCTATACATAGAGCAACTCGACACAGACGGCGACAACCGTGGCACACGCTGCAAACACGCTTCCTGCAGCGATGCTCCAGGTGCGCCGAACGTCTGTGGAGAAAATCTAATCTACCCGAAGATTTCATCCATTATAAGTTCATGCTAAAAACATACAACTCTGCCCTTCACCTCTCCAAACAAACCTATTTCAACACCCTCATCACCTCACTGTCCAATAACCCTAAACGTCTCTTCGACACTTTCCAGTCCCTACTCAACCCAAGAGAGCAGGCCCCAACCACAGATCTCCGCGCTGACGATCTAGCCAATTACTTCAAAGAAAAAATTGACCACATTCGACAGGAAATCATCTCCCAATCTCTTCATACCAGGCACTGTCCTCCCTCCCCCACTGCATCTAGTTCATTCTCTGACTTTGAACCAGTTACTGAAGAAATAAGCAGGCTCCTTGCATCTTCTCGCCCGACCACTTGCACCAGTGACCCCATTCCGTCACATCTCCTCCAGTCCCTTTCCCCGGCTGTCACCTCTCACATAACAAAAATATTCAACCTTTCCCTCACTTCCGGTATTTTTCCCTCCTCATTTAAGCATGCCATCATACATCCATTACTTAAAAAACCCTCCCTCGACCAAAACTGTGCCGCTAATTATAGACCTGTCTCTAATCTTCCCTTCATCTCTAAACTCCTGGAACGCCTGGTCCACTCCCGTCTTACCCGCTATCTCTCAGATAATTCTCTTCTCGACCCTCTTCAATCTGGCTTCCGCTCTTTACACTCTACTGAAACTGCCCTCACTAAAGTCTCTAATGACCTACTAACAGCTAAATCTAATGGTCACTACTCCATTCTAATTCTATTGGATCTTTCCGCAGCATTCGACACTGTGGATCATCAGCTCCTCCTCACTATGCTCCGCTCCATCGGCATCAAGGACACCGTTCTCTCCAGGTTCTCCTCCTATCTCTCTGACCGATCCTTCACTGTATGTTTTGCTGGTTCCTCCTCCTCTCACCTTCCCCTTACTGTTGGGGTTCCTCAAGGATCAGTCCTAGGCCCCCTCCTCTTCTCTTTGTATACTGCCCCTATTGGACAAACAATCAGTAGATTTGGGTTCCAGTACCATCTCTATGCTGACGACACCCAATTATACACCTCTTCTCCTGCTTTCACTCCGACCTTCTTAGAAAACACCAGTGATTGTCTTACCGCTGTCTCTAACATCATGTCCTCCCTCTATCTGAAACTGAACCTGTCAAAAACTGAACTCCTCGTGTTCTCTCCCTCTACTAACCTACCTTTGCCTGACATTGCCATCTCCGTGTGCGGTTCCACCATTACTCCAAAGCAACATGCCCGCTGCCTTGGGGTCATCCTTGATTCCGAGCTTTCATTCACCCCCCACATCCGATCACTGGCTCGCTCTTCTTATCTGCATCTCA
This sequence comes from Ranitomeya variabilis, assembly GCF_051348905.1. Classification (NCBI taxonomy): domain Eukaryota; kingdom Metazoa; phylum Chordata; class Amphibia; order Anura; family Dendrobatidae; genus Ranitomeya; species Ranitomeya variabilis. The sequence goes on along the minus strand of NC_135239.1, from coordinate 212,065,978 downwards.
AAAACATTTCTAGAATTCGCCCTTTTCTTACTTTCGACTCTGCAAAAACTCTTACTGTTTCTCTTATTTATTCCCGTCTGGACTATTGTAACTCTCTACTAATCGGCCTCCCTCTTACCAAACTCTCCCCGCTCCAATCTGTCCTGAATGCTGCTGCCAGGATCATATTCCTCACCAACCGTTACACCGATGCCTCTACCTTGTGCCAGTCATTACACTGGCTACCCATCCACTCCAGAATCCAGTACAAAACTACTACCCTCATTGTTGTGAAATTGGATTTTGGGCTCCCCCGGTGGCCACTGGTGGAATTGAACTTGTGTGCATCATCCCCTCTGTTCACCTGTTCCCATCAGGATGTGGGAGTCGCTATTTAACCTTGCTCCTCTGTCACTTAACTGAAAAAAAGCAAAATTCTATGTGTCGACTGTATGTCGCATAGAAGAAACCACTATATAAATATGTAACAAAGCAAAAAAAGTGGAAATATAAAACGTAACTTTTATTGTAATTAAAGCCACTAAAACAATACACCCAAGTGAATAATAAAAAAGGGGAAAGGTTTCAAGCTAATGGTATGATGACCATAGAACCCAATTAACCCCTAACAGGATCATATGATTCCACCTAGTTGTAGGTGAAATCAAAAAGACTAGGTTATAACCAATATAAGAGCTGAAATGAAAACACATACAGCAAAGTATACCTAGTTACATGTAGGAACAACAATTAACCAGCAGTGGAAGCATATATTGTAGTCAATACCACTGGTGGCTATATATATATAAAAAAAGGAACAGTCTCACCAGTTCCAATGTATGGGCACAAGGAGCATCGGATGTCCACTGGTCAGGGGATGATCCGGAAAGGAGGGACGACAGACCCTATGTCAGTCCCTATGGGGCTATCAGTCAGCTATACCCCAAAGCTCCTGCCCTTACAAGGGCAGTCCACAGCTACCCCTGTATACACATGCCCTGCACTCTCCCTATATTGTTCGTCCCAACGAACAATATAGGGAGAGTGCAGGGCATGTGTATACAGGGGTAGCTGTGGACTGCCCTTGTAAGGGCAGGAGCTTTGGGGTATAGCTGACTGATAGCCCCATAGGGACTGACATAGGGTCTGTCGTCCCTCCTTTCCGGATCATCCCCTGACCAGTGGACATCCGATGCTCCTTGTGCCCATACATTGGAACTGGTGAGACTGTTCCTTTTTTTATATATATATAGCCACCAGTGGTATTGACTACAATATATGCTTCCACTGCTGGTTAATTGTTGTTCCTACATGTAACTAGGTATACTTTGCTGTATGTGTTTTCATTTCAGCTCTTATATTGGTTATAACCTAGTCTTTTTGATTTCACCTACAACTAGGTGGAATCATATGATCCTCTGTCACTTCCATGCCGGTCAACATTGTAATCAGAAGCCTTTCTGTGCATGTTCCTGCTACCAGACAACTTCCAGCTAAGTCGGACTTTTGTCCTTGTTTGTTTTTTGCATTTTGTTCCAGTTCACAGCTGCAGTTTCGTTTCTGTGTCTGGAAAGCTCTTGTGATCTGAAATTGCCACTCTGATGTTATGAGTTAATACTAGAGTCTTAAAGTAATTTCAGGATGGTGTATTGATAGGGTTTTCAGCTGACCATGAAAGTACCCTTTCTGTCTTCCTGCTATCTAGTAAGCGGACCTCGATTTTGCTAAACCTATTTTCATACTACGTTTGTCATTTTCATCTTAAATCACCGCCAATATTTGTGGGGGCCTCTGTCTGCCTTTCGGGGAAATTTCTCTAGAGGTGAGCCAGGACTATATTTTCCTCTGCCAGGATTAGTTAGTCCTCCGGCCGGCGCTGGGCGTCTAGGGATAAAACGCAGGCTACGCTACCCGGCTACTGTTAGTTGTGCGGCAGGTTTAGTTCATGGTCAGTTTAAGTTTCCATCCTTCCAAGAGCTAGTTCCTATGTATGCTGGGCTATGTTCTCTTGCCATTGAGAACCATAACAGTTTGACCGGCCCACAAAGGGTTAAATTAATTGGCAGAGAAAGGAGAGAAAAAAGAAGTCTGCTTTTTTTTTTTTTTTCCTTCAGTTCTGAGTGTGCTTTCAATTGAATCACTTGCAAGTCTGCCTATATTGCAGCCTTCCTCTCTCTCTCTCCTTCTAATCCTGGAATGGCTCTGTGTTCACCTGTTTAAAATGGATATTCAGAGTTTAGCTGCAGGTTTGAATAATCTCACCACGAAAGTTCAAAATTTACAAGATTTTGTTGTTCATGTTCCTATATCTGAACCTAGAATTCCTTTGCCTGAATTTTTCTCGGGGAATAGATCTTGCTTTCAAAATTTCAAAAATAATTGCAAGTTGTTTTTGTCCCTGAAATCTCGCTCTGCTGGAGATCCTGCTCAGCAGGTCAGGATCGTGATTTCCTTGCTCCGGGGCGACCCTCAAGATTGGGCTTTTGCATTGGCTCCAGGGGATCCTGCGTTGCTCAATGTGGATGCGTTTTTTCTGGCCTTGGGGTTGCTTTATGAGGAACCTCATTTAGAGCTTCAGGCGGAAAAAGCCTTGATGTCCCTATCTCAGGGGCAAGATGAAGTTGAAATATACTGCCAAAAATTCCGTAAATGGTCTGTGCTTACTCAGTGGAATGAGTGCGCCCTGGCGGCGAATTTCAGAGAGGGTCTCTCTGATGCCGTTAAGGATGTTATGGTGGGGTTCCCTGTGCCTGCGGGTCTGAATGAGTCCATGACAATGGCTATCCAGATCGATAGACGTCTGCGGGAGCGCAAACCTGTGCACCATTTGGCGGTGTCTACTGAGAAGACGCCAGAGAATATGCAATGTGATAGAATTCTGTCCAGAAGCGAACGGCAGAATTTTAGACGAAAAAATGGGTTGTGCTTTTATTGTGGTGATTCAACTCATGTTATATCAGCATGCTCTAAGCGTACTAAGAAGCTTGATAAGTCAGTTTCAATTGGCACTTTTCAGTCTAAGTTTATTCTATCTGTGACCCTGATTTGTTCTTTATCATCTATTACCGCGGATGCCTATGTCGACTCTGGCGCCGCTTTGAGTCTTATGGATTGGTCCTTTGCCAAACGCTGTGGGTATGATTTAGAGCCTCTTGAAACTCCTATACCTCTGAAGGGGATTGACTCCACCCCATTGGCTAGTAATAAACCACAATACTGGACACAAGTAACTATGCGAATTAATCCGGATCATCAGGAGATTATTCGCTTTCTTGTGCTGTATAATCTACATGATGTGTTGGTGCTTGGATTGCCATGGCTGCAATCTCATAACCCAGTCCTCGACTGGAACGCTATGTCTGTGTTAAGCTGGGGATGTAAGGGGATGCATGGGGACGTACCTTTGGTTTCCATTTCGTCATCTATTCCCTCTGAGATTCCTGAATTCTTGTCTGACTATCGTGACGTTTTTGAATTCTTGTCTGACTATCGTGACGTTTTTGAAGAACCTAAGCTTGGTTCATTACCTCCGCACCGGGAGTGCGATTGTGCCATAGATTTGATTCCGGGTAGTAAATACCCTAAGGGTCGTTTATTTAATCTGTCTGTGCCTGAACATGCTGCTATGCGAGAATATATAAAGGAGTCCTTGGAAAAGGGACACATTCGTCCTTCGTCATCTCCCTTAGGAGCCGGTTTTTTCTTTGTGTCTAAGAAAGATGGCTCTTTGAGGCCGTGTATTGATTATCGGCTTTTGAATAAAATCACGGTTAAATATCAATATCCGTTGCCACTGCTGACTGATTTGTTTGCTCGCATAAAGGGGGCCAAGTGGTTCTCTAAGATAGATCTCCGTGGGGCGTATAATTTGGTGCGAATTAAGCAGGGGGATGAGTGGAAAACCGCATTTAATACGCCCGAGGGCCACTTTGAGTATTTGGTGATGCCTTTTGGCCTTTCAAATGCCCCTTCAGTCTTTCAGTCCTTTATGCATGACATTTTCCGTGATTATTTGGATAAATTTATGATCGTGTATCTGGATGATATTCTGATTTTTTCGGATGACTGGGACTCTCATGTCCAGCAGGTCAGGAGGGTTTTTCAGGTTTTGCGGTCTAATTCCTTGTGTGTGAAGGGTTCTAAGTGCGTTTTTGGGGTTCAAAAGATTTCCTTCTTGGGATACATTTTTTCCCCCTCTTCCATCGAGATGGATCCTGTCAAGGTTCGGGCTATTTGTGATTGGACGCAACCCTCTTCTCTTAAGAGTCTTCAGAAATTTTTGGGCTTTGCTAACTTTTATCGTCGATTTATTGCTGGTTTTTCTGATGTTGTTAAACCATTGACTGATTTGACTAAGAAGGGTGCTGATGTTGCTGATTGGTCCCCTGCTGCTGTGGAGGCCTTTCGGGAGCTTAAGCGCCGCTTTTCTTCCGCCCCTGTGTTGCGTCAGCCTGATGTTGCTCTTCCTTTTCAGGTTGAGGTCGACGCTTCTGAAATCGGAGCTGGGGCGGTTTTGTCGCAAAGAAGTTCCGACTGCTCCGTGATGAAACCTTGTGCTTTTTTTTCTCGTAAATTTTCGCCCGCCGAGCGGAATTATGATATTGGGAATCGGGAGCTTTTGGCCATGAAGTGGGCTTTTGAGGAGTGGCGTCATTGGCTTGAGGGGGCTAGACATCAGGTGGTGGTATTGACCGACCACAAAAATTTAATTTATCTTGAGTCCGCCAGACGCCTGAATCCTAGACAGGCGCGCTGGTCGTTGTTTTTCTCTCGGTTTAATTTTGTGGTGTCATACCTACCGGGTTCTAAGAATGTTAAGGCGGATGCCCTTTCTAGGAGTTTTGAGCCTGACTCCCCTGGTAATTCTGAACCTACAGGTATCCTTAAGGATGGAGTGATATTGTCTGCCGTTTCTCCAGACCTGCGGCGGGCCTTGCAGGATTTTCAGGCGAATAGACCTGATCGTTGCCCACCTGGTAGACTGTTTGTTCCTGATGATTGGACCAGTAAAGTCATTTCTGAGGTTCATTCTTCTGCGTTGGCAGGTCATCCTGGAATCTTTGGTACCAGGGATTTGGTGGCAAGGTCCTTCTGGTGGCCTTCCCTGTCACGAGATGTACGAGGCTTTGTGCAGTCTTGTGACGTTTGTGCTCGGGCCAAGCCTTGTTGTTCTCGGGCTAGTGGATTGTTGTTGCCCTTGCCTATCCCGAAGAGGCCTTGGACGCACATCTCGATGGATTTTATTTCGGATCTTCCTGTTTCTCAGAAGATGTCTGTCATCTGGGTGGTGTGTGACCGTTTCTCTAAGATGGTCCATTTGGTTCCCCTGCCTAAGTTGCCTTCTTCTTCCGAGTTGGTTCCTCTGTTTTTTCAAAATGTGGTTCGTTTGCATGGTATTCCGGAGAATATCGTTTCTGACAGAGGAACCCAATTCGTGTCTAGATTTTGGCGGGCATTCTGTGCTAGGATGGGCATAGATTTGTCTTTCTCGTCTGCTTTCCATCCTCAGACTAATGGCCAGACCGAGCGGACGAATCAGACTTTGGAGACATATTTGAGGTGTTTTGTGTCTGCAGATCAGGATGATTGGGTTGCTTTTTTGCCTTTAGCGGAGTTTGCCCTCAATAATCGGGCCAGCTCTGCCACCTTGGTGTCTCCTTTTTTCTGTAATTCGGGGTTTCATCCTCGATTTTCCTCCGGTCAGGTGGAATCTTCGGATTGTCCTGGAGTGGATGCTGTGGTGGAGAGGTTGCATCAGATTTGGGGGCAGGTGGTGGACAATTTGAAGTTGTCCCAGGAGAAGACTCAGCTTTTTGCCAACCGCCGGCGTCGGGTTGGTCCTCGGCTTTGTGTCGGGGACTTGGTGTGGTTGTCTTCTCGTTTTGTCCCTATGAGGGTTTCTTCTCCTAAGTTTAAGCCTCGGTTCATCGGCCCGTACAAGATATTGGAGATTCTTAACCCTGTGTCCTTCCGTTTGGACCTCCCTGCATCTTTTTCTATTCATAATGTTTTTCATCGGTCATTGTTGCGCAGGTATGAGGTACCGGTTGTGCCTTCCGTTGAGCCTCCTGCTCCGGTGTTGGTTGAGGGCGAGTTGGAGTACGTTGTGGAAAAAATCTTGGACTCCCGTGTTTCCAGACGGAAACTCCAGTATCTGGTCAAATGGAAGGGATACGGTCAGGAGGATAATTCTTGGGTGACTGCCTCTGATGTTCATGCCTCCGATCTGGTCCGTGCCTTTCATAGGGCTCATCCTGATCGCCCTGGTGGTTCTGGTGAGGGTTCGGTGCCCCCTCCTTGAGGGGGGGGTACTGTTGTGAAATTGGATTTTGGGCTCCCCCGGTGGCCACTGGTGGAATTGAACTTGTGTGCATCATCCCCTCTGTTCACCTGTTCCCATCAGGATGTGGGAGTCGCTATTTAACCTTGCTCCTCTGTCACTTCCATGCCGGTCAACATTGTAATCAGAAGCCTTTCTGTGCATGTTCCTGCTACCAGACAACTTCCAGCTAAGTCGGACTTTTGTCCTTGTTTGTTTTTTGCATTTTGTTCCAGTTCACAGCTGCAGTTTCGTTTCTGTGTCTGGAAAGCTCTTGTGATCTGAAATTGCCACTCTGATGTTATGAGTTAATACTAGAGTCTTAAAGTAATTTCAGGATGGTGTATTGATAGGGTTTTCAGCTGACCATGAAAGTACCCTTTCTGTCTTCCTGCTATCTAGTAAGCGGACCTCGATTTTGCTAAACCTATTTTCATACTACGTTTGTCATTTTCATCTTAAATCACCGCCAATATATGTGGGGGCCTCTGTCTGCCTTTCGGGGAAATTTCTCTAGAGGTGAGCCAGGACTATATTTTCCTCTGCCAGGATTAGTTAGTCCTCTGGCCGGCGCTGGGCGTCTAGGGATAAAACGCAGGCTACGCTACCCGGCTACTGTTAGTTGTGCGGCAGGTTTAGTTCATGGTCAGTTTAAGTTTCCATCCTTCCAAGAGCTAGTTCCTATGTATGCTGGGCTATGTTCTCTTGCCATTGAGAACCATAACACCTCATCCACAAAGCACTTGTGGCTCAGCACCACCCTACATCTCCTCTCTGGTCTCAGTCTACCACCCTACCCGTGCCCTCCGCTCCGCTAATGACCTCAGGTTAGCATCCTCAATAATCAGAACCTCCCACTCCCGTCTCCAAGACTTTACACGTGCTGCGCCGATTCTTTGGAATGCACTACCTAGGTTAATACGATTAATCCCCAATCCCCCCAGTTTTAAGCGTGCCCTAAAAACGCATTTGTTCAGACTGGCCTACCGCCTCAACGCATTAACCTAACTATCCCTGTGTGGCCTTTTAAAAATAGAAAACAAAAAAAAAAAAAAAAAAAAACACAATCAGGTTCCTCGCATCATGTTCTCATACACTTTATGCAGTTAATAGCACTCTGTGTCTGTACTGCTACATACTTAGGCTGATAACTGGTTCATGCAGCTTTATATGAACACCCGAGCCCTACACTATGGCTGGTCCAAATAACTAAAGCAATTGTTACCATCCACCTCTCGTGTCTCCCCTTTTCCTCATAGTTTGTAGCTTGCGAGCAGCAGGGCCCTCATTCCTCCTGGTATCTGTTTTGAACTGTGATTTCTGTTATGCTGTAATGTCTATTGTCTGTACAAGTCCCCTCTATAAGTTGTAAAGCGCTGCGGAATATGTTGGCGCTATATAAATAAAAATTATTATTATTATAATGTAGAATGTACAATAGATATCACTCATGTAATGTAAGAAGTAAGTGAAATCTTTGGCATTGTACTATACCTACATTTCTCTGCCGTATCGGTGCATTATGAATTGTGGTATGTGTTATAGGGGCCCACCGGGACTCTCACCCAGGGCCCATGAAAACCTGGAGCCGGCCCTGGTGTCAGTGATAGTAGGTTTCAGCTTGCAATGCAGGTTGTTTAGCTCATAGATCTGGACAGGTTTTCAGCCTCTCGGTACAAACATGACTATTCCTAATCACTAACAGCAAGTAGAGATTTTGAAAATGGAGGGAAACTTTAAAAAAAAGCAAGGGCCCAATGTATTTGTGAGGGTTTTAAGTCTTTTTTTTCCCTTTTGTCTTGTGGTATGCGTGGACATCTTTCTGCATCAAATTTTTCAAAACGGCACACGTAATTCATACATTTTGTAAAAACAAAAAATAATAAAAATGCTTTTAAATTTTCTGCTTTTATCTTGTTAGTGCTAAAAATGTGTGCTAAAATGTCAAAATTTGTACATTTATTAAGTGTAAATAAAAATCAATCCAGGGGAGATCTACAGGACGTTTGCAAAAAAAAAAAAAGTGAATTTTTAATAAGTCAAAATTGATAAATCAGCTAAAAACATGTGGAAACCTGAAAAGCTGACAATGGGGACTACTAAAACAATAAAACAGGCAACAAACACATACAACAAGTATTGAACACGTCACTAATTTTCTAAGCAAATCTATATCTAAAGGTGCGATTGACATGAAATTCTCACCAGATATCGGTAACAACCCATTCAATCTACACAGGGAAAAATAGCACCATAGAACTGCAAAACATTATGAGAAATAATGAGAAATGACACAAGGAAAAGTATGAACACATGATGAAAGAGAGGTGCGAAAAGCACTGGAAAGTCCTCACACCGGCTAAGATATCAGTAATCGGAAAACAAGCCTGCCACTTAATGACAAATATCACCGGGTTCAACTAATGGCAGATAAAAAGGCATCTCATTACCAAGGGGCCACACAAAAAACATCTCATGATGGAGAAAACCAGCGAGCTGTTTCAAGACAATAACAACCTTATTGTTGCAAAACATACTGATGGCATTGGTTAGAGAAGAATTTCTAAACTACTGAAGGTTCCAGTGAGTGCTGCTGGGGCCATAATCCAGAAGTGGATAAAACATTTCACCATAAACCGGCCACCATCGGGTACTCCCTGCAAGATTTCACCATAAAGCGGCCACGACCTGGTGCTCCCTGCAAGATTTCAGGCAGAGGAGTGAAAAGAAATATTAGAACAGTTGTCCAGGAAAGAGCCAAAGACCACCTGTGAAGAGCTACCTGGAATCGGCAGGTGAAATTGTTTCACATAAAACTATAAGTAATGCACTCACCCTCCATGGCCTGTATGACCCTCCATGGCCTGTATGCATGCTTAACGCAAAAGACTATTGCTGAATAAAAAGCATGTTCAAGAGTGTTTACAGTTTGTTCAACATTTAGTCAAGTCTGCAAAATACTGGGAGAATATATTCTGGTCAGATGAGACCAAAATAATTGAACTATTTGGATGCCAGAATACACACCATATTAAGAGGCCAAAAGGCACTGTATATCATCCCAAGAACACCATACAACAGTGAAGTTTGGAAGTGGGAACATCATGGTGTGGGGCAGTTTTTCTGGCAAACTTCATATATTTGAAGTAATGATGAATGGACAAAAGTACTGAAATCTGCTAGAATGGTCTGCTAGATCACCGGACCTGAATCTAATAGAACATGTATGGAAGGTAGTAAAGCTCAGAGTCTATAGCGGGAGCCACAGAAGCTACAGGGTGTGTTTGTGTGAAAGACTGGGCCAAAAAAAAAAAAAAAAAATCACACCTGAGCAATGTCTGTGACTAGTTTCTCATTACAGGCGGCGTCTTGAAACTTTATCACGAACAAAGGCTTTTGTACAAAGTATTGATTCAATTTCACTAAGCGTGTTCAATACTTTTTCCCTGTGACATTTCTCACTATTACACAATTATGAACATCTATGGTGATTTGTTTGCCTGTGTGGATTGGATGGGTGGTTACCGACATCTGGTGAGAATTTCATGTCAATAGCAGCTTTAGAAATAGATTTACTTAGAAAATTGGCAACGTCTTCAATACGTAGGTCACTCGCTGTATAAAATAATCATTAAAAAGTGCGACTCCTGGAAAACTAGAAGAAGAATATGGTGTAATTTAAAGGTTGGAAAAAAAAATAAAAAATAAACAAAACAAAAAGGTGTAAATGGTGTAATGAATTGTGTATAAAATATTGCAAATATTTTCACTATACAAAGAAATATTCAAGAGCCCAGAAAATCAGGTTGGGGAGAGGTGACTGTGGGACAGGAAACTACAATCTATTAGGCTGGTTTCGCATTTGCGTTTAAAAACGCAGCGTTTTTAACGCAAACGCATTTGGTGCAAAAACGCATGTAAACGCGTTTAAACGCTGCGTTTTTTAGACGCATGCGTTTTTGCATGTGGTAAAAAAAACGCGGCGTTTTGACACGTTTACAAGCGTTTTTTCCTGCATTTGCGTTTTTGAAACGCATGATGAGAAGTGTGTGACAGCTGCCAATCATCAAAATCAACTAGAAAACCCACTATAAACAGAAATAGCTAGGGTAAGGGTTAGGGTCCCTAGTAACCCTAGGGATCCTAACCCTAACCCTAGGGATCCTAACCCCAACGCTAGGGATCCTAACGCTAGGGATCCTAACCCTAACCCTAAGGGTTAGGATCCTAACCCTAAGGGTTAGGATCCCTAGGGTTAGGGTTAGGATCCCTAGGGTTACTAGTAAGTAGGGTTTTCTTGTGTTTTTCTATAGAAACGCATGTGTTTAAAAACGCATGTGCTTAAAAACGCATGCGTTTACATAGACAGCAATACATTTTTTGTCGCGAAAAAACGCATGCGTTTTTTTTGCGGCAAAAAAACGCCGCTAGAAATTACTACAGGTTGCATTTCTGCAACAAAACGCAAGCATAAAAAAACGCATACGTTGCCAAAAACGCAACAAAACGCATGCAAAAAAACGCATGCGTTTTTAATGTTAAGTATAGAAAAAAAACGCATGCGTTTTTTAGCGCTAAAACGCAGCGGCAAAAAACGCAAGTGTGAAACCAGCCTTACTCCCTGTTATCAGCCATTACGGGGGGGGGGGGGGGGGGGGGGGTTGGTGACTGTAGAGTCTATTACTCCCTGTTATCAGCCATTACTGGGGGAGGAGACTGTAGAATCTATTACTCCCTGTTATCAGCCATTACTGGGGGAGGAGACTGTAGAATGTATTACTCCCTGTTATCAGCCATTACTGGGGGAGGAGACTGTAGAATCTATTACTCCCTGTTATCCGCCATTACCGGGGGAGATGACTGTAGGACAGGAAAATACAATTACTCTCTGTTATAAGCCATTAATGGGGAAGGCGACTGTAGGACAGGAGACTATGATCTATTACTCTCCGTTATCAGCCATTACTGGAGGTGACTGTAGTGTACCTTAACAGGATAAGCAACATGAGGTGCAGAAATCTCTCTGCCCCCCATGATCACCCGTTTATGACCCTCCCCAGAGACATCATGTGACTGATATCAGCGGCTGCTCTTGGGATATATCACTTTGTGACATAAGTGTCCCATTTAACTGAATGGTCCTGCTTTTGCAGGTGAACATACTTCTGCAAATTCTAATATGATAAATAGGACAATGTTTAATTAAAAAAAAAAAAATCTGCTGTATATGAATGTGTTCTTACAAGGTTAAAGCATTTTTGTAAGCTGAAGACTTTAGGGTGTACGGCCCTTTAAAAGCTGGTTTCTTCTACATTTTGTATCAATATTTTTTTCCTATTTTTGGTTTTCCTTTAGTGAGTCCATTAGAAAACTCTGTGTGAAAACACCAGAATAAGGTAAATTTCACTTTGAAGCTCCGTCTTTGCACTGAACCTCCTGAAGTGAAGTGAACCTCCGCATGATCCGCGAGGCCACAAGTGGTTACATTTCCTTATTGTGTCCAAATAAATTCAGCCATCGCCAGTAACAGGAAAAGCCTCCTTTACCCAAAAAGTAATCAGAGTGCAGATTGTTCCTTCCGAGGCGGCAGTGACAGCACATTCATCAAGGGAATTAGAGATGAAATTGGAAGGTTCTGAAGGGGCCGGATCGCGCCCGCTCCAGGGATCTTTACGTTTAATTTTTAGGATGTGTTGGAACACAAATATTCTCCTTAATTAGAGCTACAGAATGAGCCGAGCTGAATGGTGGGCATCCAGTTCACCAATCTTATCGATCAGTTCTCCATGATTTCAAACCCAGCATGAGCTCGCGCTGAGGAACCAAAGATGTTCATATCAGAGAGTTGTTAAAGGGAAAGTCCATTCTTCCATAAAGTGGAGTCATTGTATCAGAAATTCTGAAACTTTCAAAAACTTTTTAAAATTCCACTTCCCCCCCTAAGATCCCTACGTGCAGTCAGTGAATAGAAACCTTGTTGTTAACCTCCAGAACCCGCTTATAAACTGCTGATGGACCTGATACAAGAAGTTTCTCTGATACACTGGAACGAATACTTCTGCTGTAATGTAAATGACGACAGAGACATTTAAGGAACAGTTAATAAAAATACCAATTGGGCCTTCACTGTAGCCTGTCCGCCATTCTCCTTACAAAGTGGCCTCCAGGTTCATGAACCTTCACTGGAAAATTTTTCTTAAGTGATTTTTATTTTTTATTTTGCGTTATTCGTTGCCTTTTTCGTTTAAGCCAAATTTTTAAAAATAAAAAGGTGTTAACAAATTTTGTGCAATGTCAAAGATGCTTTTTTCCCCTCCTTTACACCTTTTTAGCGCAAAATGTTGCATTATCTTTTATAAAGTCGAACGATGGTCTTCAACACTGCAAAAATAACAATTAGACAGATTTTTTTACTCCCATTGGATACTAAGGCATAATGGTGTCAAAGAAAGAGCAGAAAAAAAGAAAAATTCCAAATGATGAATTAGGATAAAACATTGGGATAGGGAAGACAAAGACCATAATGACGAGCAAAAAGGAAAAAAAAAAAAAGACAAAACCAAGTAAAGTTAACTTAAAAAAGGCAAAACATAAAAGTCACTAATAGGGCTTGTTCACACGATCCTTTTTTTGCTGCGGTTTTTTTCAGGTCCTGATTTGGAAAACCCGCAGTGCAAAACTGCACTGCTGATTTTCCTGCTTTTTCTTCTGCGGATTCCTCTGCGGGTTTTCAACAGCACTTTCCTATTGGTGCATGTTGAAAACAGGAGCGGAATCCGCAGAAAGAATAGACATGGTACTTCTTTTTTTCTGCAGGCAAATCCGCGCGGATTTGCCTGCGAAAAAAAGGATAGTGGGCACAGCGGATTTTGTTTTCCATAGGGTAACATTGTACTGTACCCTGCATGGAAAACGGCTGCGGATCCGCAGCCTCAAAACCGCTGCGGATCTGCAGCAAAAAAAGGATCGTGTGAACATAGCCATAGAACTATTTCTACTCCAGAAAAAAAAAAGCGTAAAGACAACGAAGAATCAGGTCCAATGTCTGTATGCGGTGTCTGGACCAGTTCTTCCCATTCTCCAGACGCGCTTGCAGCCTCCATAGTTCCACCTCAGATGATGCATCATTAAACGCTCCGCCAGCCGAGCTCAGCAACACAAACATCAAAAAGATGAAGAAGCCCAAGAGAGGAGTTATCCGAAAAAAGCCGCTCGCAATCCTGCATGTGAATAAGTTTATAATAAATAGATTTTAACTCGTCTCCTGCACCGAGGATCATTCTGCTCACGTCCATGGAAGTTCAAACACAGCGTTTTCTGTTAGTTTGGTTCACAGCTTCTCTTACTCTTTGTGCAAGACGGACTCCAGAGTCATCTCTGAATCCATGACTGGAAAACACACATACACATTACCGATGAAAAGCTGCAGCAGGCGCCAGGAACAGGATGTGCGGGAGTGTGGATGGGAACCGAAAAGGGGCCGGGGAGGACACAGCTAAAATTAGTATTATAGTTATATTATTGTACATAGGGGACAGTATTATAGTAGTTATATTCTTGTACATAAGAGCAGTATTATAGTAGTTATATTCTTGTACATAGGGGCAGTATTATAGTAGTTATATTCTTGTACATAGGGGCAGTATTATAGTAGTTATATTCTTGTACATAGGGGGCAGTATTATAGTAGTTATATTCTTGTACATAGGGGCAGTATTATAGTAGTTATATTCTTATATATAGGAGCAGTATTATAGTAGTTATATTCTTGTACATAGGGGGCAGTATTATAGTAGTTATATTCTTGTACATAGGGGCAGTATTATAGTAGTTATATTCTTGTACATAAGAGCAGTATTATAGTAGTTATATTCTTGTACATAGGGGGCAGTATTATAGTAGTTATATTCTTGTACATAGGGGCAGTATTATAGTAGTTATATTCTTGTACATAGGGGGGCAGTATTATAGTAGTTATATTCTTATATATAGGAGCAGTATTATAGTAGTTATATTCTTGTACATAGGGGGCAGTATTATAGTAGTTATATTCTTGTACATAGGGGCAGTATTATAGTAGTTATATTCTTGTACATAAGAGCAGTATTATAGTAGTTATATTCTTGTACATAGGGGGCAGTATTATAGTAGTTATATTCTTGTACATAGGGGCAGTATTATAGTAGTTATATTCTTGTACATAGGGGGCAGTATTATAGTAGTTATATTCTTGTACATAGGGGCAGTATTATAGTAGTTATATTCTTGTACATAGGGGGCAGTATTATAGTAGTTATATTCTTGTACATAGGGAGCAGTATTATAGTAGTTATATTCTTATATATAGGAGCAGTATTATAGTAGTTATATTCTTGTACATAGGGGGCAGTATTATAGTAGTTATATTCTTGTACATAGGGGGCAGTATTATAGTAGTTATATTCTTGTACATAGGGGGCAGTATTATAATATAGTCTTGTACATAGGGGGCAGTATTATAGTAGTTATATTCTTGTACATAGGAGCAGTATTATAGTAGTTATATTCTTGTACATAGGAGCAGTATTATAGTAGTTATATTCTTGTACATAGGAGCAGTATTATAGTAGTGATATTCTTGTACATAGGAGCAGTATTATAGTAGTTATATTCTTGTACATAGGAGCAGTATTATAGTAGTTATATTCTTGTACATAGGGAGCAGTATTATAGTAGTTATATTCTTGTACATAGGAGCAGTATTATAGTAGTTATATTCTTGTACATAGGGGACAGTATTATAGTAGTTATATTCTTGTACATAGGGGGCAGTATTATAATAGTTATATTCTTGTACATAGGGGGCAGTATTATAGTAGTTATATTCTCATACATAGGGGGCAGTATTATAGTAGTTATATTCTCGTACATAGGAGCAGTATTATAGTAGTTATATTCTTGTACATAGGAGCAGTATTATAGTAGTTATAGTCTTGTACATAGGAGCAGTATTATAGTAGTTATATTCTTGTACATAGGAGCAGTATTATAGTAGTGATATTCTTGTACATAGGAGCAGTATTATAGTAGTTATATTCTTGTACATAGGGGGCAGTATTATAGTAGTTATATTCTTGTACATAGGAGCAGTATTATAGTAGTTATATTCTTGTACATAGGGGCAGTATTATAGTAGTTATATTCCTGTACATAGGAGCAGTACTATAGTAGCAAAAAGAGGGGAGAAGCCGGCACTGCTGAAGGTCAAAACGCAATATCTAAAGTGCACATGCACATAATAAATTCTGACTGTATTTCAAAATATGAGATATTTAGCAAATAATTGATCAATTAGAAAAAAAAAAAAAAAAAGGACAGACCACATTAAATAACATTACATGACAAACTGTACCTGGAGCATTGACTCAGCCAGTTTCATCCTTTAACTTTGGTGTTGGTTTGGCAGTGTGGAGGCCGGATCTGATATGTCCGCACAGGACCTGATCGGCCTCTATCCGCGCTCGCCTTCCTGGCACTAAGGGAGTGATTCTGTCAATGCTCCAGGTACAGTTTGTCATGTAATGTTATTTAATGTGGTCTGTCCTTTTTTTTTTTTTTTCTCACTCTCTATACATTTAGGAGGCCGTAATGGCACAATGTAAATAAAAAACGTAGAGTTAGGACTGCCCCATTATGAGATTGCCGTGAAGTGGCGGGGTAGCTCAAAGAATTGATCAATTATTTGCTAAATATCTCATTTTGAAATACAGTCAGAATTTATTATGTGCATGTGCACTTTAGATATTGCGTTTTGACCTTCAGCAGTGCTGGCTTCTCCCCTCTTTTTGCTTCAGTACTATAGTAGTTATATTCTTGTACATAGGGACAGTATTATAGTAGTTATATTCTTGTACATAGGGACAGTATTATAGTAGTTATATTCTTGTATATAGGGAGCATTATTATAGTAGTTATATTCTTGTACATAGGAGCAGTATTATAGTAGTTATATTCTTGTACATAGGGGACAGTATTATAGTAGTTATATTCTGGTACATAGGAGCAGTATTATAGTAGTTATATTCTCGTACATAGGAGCAGTATTATAGTAGTTATATTCTTGTACATAGGGGACAGTATTATAGTAGTTATATTCTTGTACATAGGAGCAGTATTATAGTAGTTATATTCTTGTACATAGGGGCAGTATTATAGTAGTTATATTCTTGTACATAGGAGCAGTATTATAGTAGTTATATTCTTGTACATAGGGGCAGTATTATAGTAGTTATATTCTCGTATATAGGAGTATTATAGTAGTTATATTCTTGTACATAGGGGACAGTATTATAGTAGTTATATTCTTCTACATAGGAGCAGTATTATAGTAGTTATATTCTTGTACATAGGGGCAGTATTATAGTAGTTATATTCTTGTACATAGGAGCAGTATTATAGTAGTTATATTCTTGTACATAGGGGCAGTATTATAGTAGTTATATTCTCGTATATAGGAGTATTATAGTAGTTATATTCTTGTACATAGGGTGCAGTATTATAGTAGTTAAAAGTGATGATAATATGTGCAACCTGTAAAGCGATGCGGAATATAAAAATAAAGATTATTATTAATATTCACAGATACTTATAGTATTACGGATTTTATTGTTTTTTAATGCTTTTCTCATTTTAATGCATTTTCTGGATACAGGGGCTGGGAGTAGTAGGTCTCATACAGACATTTCAAGATCATTCTTTGCATTTCCCTTAATGCTGGATCGTGCTCTCTCTGATGTTCATGTTATATATACACGCCTGATGTCTCCCTGGATGCGGTGGGGGAGGGGCAGGTAACATTTGCTTCCCATATATCTGGTATTAAGCAGTTTCTTTCCTCCGGTTTCCAGCACTGTGTGTACATCTGCCTCTTCATTTACTGATCCTCTGAAGAATAAACGCTCTTATTACTTCTGAGATCGTTAAACAAATGAAACGAGTTAACCGCATTCGCCCAAGAGTTTATCAAAGCGGAATCAGTAAGTGCGCGGCGCAGAAAGATAATGTCCATTTTATATACAAGCTGAAGATTAACCTCTTCCTGTGTTTAGGATTTGTACACTGTTTATTTTTTGAATTATAGGTTTTGTTACATTTTCTTATCTTTAATCATTTCCTTTTATCAATTAAATGTGGAAAAACGGAAACAAGAGGAAGCGCCACTGATGACTTTCTACCACTTTCCTAATAATTGTATGGCAGTATTATTTGGACATGTCTTTACAACCCTACACCTTCTCCATCCAATGCAAGCGGAGAAGCCAACACCAGAACGCCAATGGACTGTCTCGACAAGAAGAACCATAGGCTCCCCAGGCCAACCTACCCCTGTACAAGGAACTATATAAGATTGAGCAATGTGGACTAAAGTGAGCAGGCCAGAGGTCTGTGTAGACCTCATGGCGTGCTCACTTATTATGAGGGGGGAGAGGTTGTGATGGTGTGATATGTTATGTGGGTATCATTTTGTGTATATTTATATTTTACTGATTTTCATAGTGTTCTCTTGTTGCCCTGTATTATTCCATGTATTCCCCATATTGTGTAGAGTCTCAATTACCTTCCAAAAGGCTGATAATTAGCTCACTTAGGGTACCGTCTCACAGTGGCACTTTTGTCGCTACGACGGTACGATCCGTGACGTTCCAGCGATATCCATAAGATATCGCTGTGTCTGACACGCAGCAGCGATCAGGGACCCTGCTGGGAATCGTACGTCGTAGCAGATCGTTTGGAACTTTATTTCGTCGCTGCATCTCCCGCTGTCATCACTGGATCGGTGTGTGTGACACCGATCCAGCGATGCGTTCTCTTGTAACCAGGGTAAACATCGGGTTACTAAGCGCAGGGCCGTGCTTAGTAACCCGATGTTTACCCTGGTTACCATCGTAAATGTAAAAAAAAAAAAACCGTACATACTCACATTCCGGTGTCCGTCAGGTCCCTAGCCGTCTGCTTCCCTGCACTGACTGACTGCCGGCCGTAAAGTAAAAGCACAGCACAGCGGTGACGTCACCGCTGTGCTCTGCTTTCACTTTACGGCCGGCACTCAGTCAGTGCGGGAAGCAGACGGCGAGGGACCTGACGGACATCGGAATGTGAGTATGTACGGTTTGTTTTTTTTTACATTTACGATGGTAACCAGGGTAAACATCGGGTTACTAAGCGCGGCCCTGCGCTTAGTAACCCGATGGTTACCCGGGGACTTCAGCATCGTTGGTCGCTGGAGAGCTGTCTGTGTGACAGCTCCCCAGCGACCACACAACGACTTACCAACGATCACGGCCAGGTCGTATCGCTGGTCGTGATCGTTGGTAAATCGTTTTGTGTAACGGTACCTGTCTGCAGCCTAACTGTATCTATAGTCCAACCAAAGAAATAAGAAAAAAGTGAAGTGGCACCACTCTTGAACTAGAGGACAAATCGGACATATGCACTGCATCCAGCGTGCTTACCAACGGAGGTGCTAGCGTATGAAAGCAAGTAATTAAGCTGACGGTAATTCAAAAGAAAAAAGGAACGCAGCACTCACCGGAGTTGGAGAGGATAAATCTTCTTTATTTAGAACTTGTAGCAATACATGTTCACGGCACGGGGGAGTAGGAGGTGAGGAGCGTGTGAGGCAAGACGGACAACGGCCGTTTCGCGCTGAACGGTAGCGCTTCTACGGGTCCATGATCGAGAGGAAGTTCCGCCAGGGGAAATAAGGTAAAAACCCCTCCCCTCTGGCGTCACTACCCTCCGGATGAACAAGGTGCAAAATATCAAGGTGCAGATTAAAACCATAATAGCGTGGATAAAATGCAGATTGAAACAGGTTATAAGTTATCTCAGTACAAAAAAGATCTCATGCCGACATTAATGATCTAATTTATCATTTATAAACTCACAAGTCCACTTATGTGAGGAATACAAGGTTTAAAGACGGGAAATCCGCCTATTAATTGTACAAGAATCTAACTATACAAGGGGGATTCAAATCCTAAATGTGAAAAAGACAAGCCAAATAAAAAGTAAATGACAGAATAAGAACGAGAGCATGAATCCGATTCTTAATCTAATTACCTTTTTTGTCGAAGCCCATTATTTAGATAAATAAAGCCACCAAGAATTTACCAAGGAAAAATGACAATTTCATCACAGCACGAAAAGGCACAGATTAAACAGGGGATTAGTGTCAAACCATTGGGGAACTATTATAAAAAGATGGACATGTCTGTCCTATCATTAAAGCCAGTAGGGCCCGTAGCGCGTGTCCTCATGATCCATTTTGCTTCCTGTTGCAAAAGGATTTTCCCCAAATCTCCTCCCCTAGGGGTAGGAGTTACTTTCTCTAGTCCCACAAAGGTGAGAACTGTCGGATCACTCTGATGACATTCTCTGATATGGTTTATGAGTCTGGGTACTCCTTTGCCCGTAGACACGGATTTAAAATGTTCTCTGAATCAAACATATAGTTTGCGTATAGTTTTGCCTACGTAAAATCGTTTACAAGGGCAAAATAACGCATAAACGACGAATTCCGTTTTGCAAGAAATGAAGTGACATACCTTATGTAAGATGGAACCAATTTCTACCATTTGCCCTGTCATATGGTATTGACAGAACGGACAATGGCCACAACGGAAATTTCCTTGTGGAATAGTTTGGTTTAGCCAGGTGATTTTTTTATCCTTTGTCACTCTATTACGAACCAAAATGTCCCTAACTCTGGTGCTTCGCCTATTAGAGATAAGCGGACCTGCTGCGGTTTTAGCAGAGAGGTCGCCATCCCTCTCCAAAACGTGCCAATGTCTGCGAATGGTGGATCGTATCGCGTCATCCATCGGGCCGTATTGGAAACAGAAGGCGAACCTCTGTTGGGAATTATTAGTAGAAGTTACATTCTGGTGAATTATAGAATCCACACGTTGAATGGTAGATTTTAATAAATTTTCAGGGTAACCCCTTTCCCGGAACCTGTGAAAAAGTTCTCTAGATTGTGCTTGAAAGCCACTTGATGTATTATTTAATCGTTGTACTCTAAGAAATTGTCCGTAAGGTAAAGAATTTTTTACGTGATTTGGATGATAGCTATTATAGTGTAACAAAGAGTTACTTGCAGTGGATTTACGGAAGACAGAAGTATGTCTGCTTCTCTCCACTGTGTAAGCGCCATAGCCGGAAAGCAGAGCGGTGACGTCAGACGTCACCACTGTGCTCGCTTTCCGGCCGGCAGGCGCTCACACAGTGCAGAGAAGCTGAGACGCCGGAGGACAGACACCGGAATGTAAGTATGTACTGTTTGTTTTTGTTACGTTTACGCTGGTAACCACGGTAAACATCGGGTTACTAAGCGCGGCCCTGCGCTTAGTTACCCGATGTTTACCCTGGTTACAAGCGAACACATCGCTGGATCGCTGTCACACACAACGATCCAGCGATGTCAGCGGGTGATCAAGCGACGAAAGAAAGTTCCATACGATCTGCTACGACGTACGATTCTCAGCAGGACCCCTGATCGCTGCTGCGTGTCAGACACTGCGATATCGTAACGATATCGCTAGAACGTCACGAATCGTACCGTCGTAGCGATCAAAATGGTACTGTGTGACAGTACCCTGAGGCCTGAAAACCGCCCCAACCTGTCTGACTACCCCTGGACATAAGGAGGGGGCTGGAGAGGACAGGAGCTGGGAAGTCAGTTCCTGTGTGGGGAGGATGGTGTGAACACAGCACTTCAGAGAGAAAGGGAAGCGTATGGATTTTTTTCTTCTGTCTGCTGGATTACTGGACTCATCTCCTTGGACATTTTATCCTGTTACTGAACTGCATTCGTGTTCTGGACTATTGTATCCTCAGTGCGGTGGATTGTTTATGGACCTTTTAGTTTTGCCTATAATAAAGGTCTTGCGATTGTTCACACTTCCCTCGCTCTGTTGATTGTGTGGTATCGGAGAAGGACCCCGTGACACTTGCATTGACAGCCTTGCGCCAGCTAAAGAGCCAAGGGTTAGAGATTGCTGCCCAGGATTTATTCATGGGACAGTGGGGTATTGTCCCCAATTCAGGACTGTCCCTCTGGATCCGGGATGATTGGGAAGAGATGGATAAACCACAGTAAACTGTACTAACTAGCTGAAAGATATACATGATTTGTCCAAGCCGGAGACCCCTTTAACTTATTTATTTGGTCTTCTGATGGCTATCAGACATACGCACAGGATATAGAAGTGTACCTCGGAGGTCTCCGGAGCCCCTCTTATATGTACAATAAATCTATATATTATGTTCTTGTAGGATGGAACCATTGAGCGAGTTACCCAGGAGATGTGTCCATGCATGCGATACATTGTAACACTTCGTTGTACATGATCCTGCCTTATTACAGACACTGCAGAGCTAATCTATTATATGAGTGCAGCCCCCAGAGATGTATCCGGAAGCTTCCCTGTATTTAATACACGGTATATGAGCAATAAGTAGCAGCCACATTACAGCTACATGTCAGATGCACCAATATGCAGCAAGAGATAGGCAGGAATAATGGCTTTATACCACAGGGAGCTGCAGAACATCGCATACTTATAACAACACGCACAAAGTATGTAAATAAATAAATCTAATGAATGACAGCAAGCAGAGATCTTAGAATCTTTCAGGAAATAATAAAGTATGTTGGAAAATTGAACAACGCTCATTATTCCTTTGTGACCAGAATATCCTTTTGTTTTTTTGCCAAGTCCTCCAGATTCCCCTCCATAAAATAGGTAAAGCTCTTTGTATGAAGCATTGCACTCAGAGAACATAAGGGGGAGACTTAGTAAGATTAGCATGCCAATCAATTTGGCCCATTTTTGTCCTTGCATCATAAGATAAAATATCGATTTCAGCTCCGGAGTCCCCCACTTTTTCGGCATACATTGTAGTAGATTTTTGTGTTGTAGTAGACACTAAACAAAACCAACTTTTCAGAAAAGTCACGATGATGGTGCCTAACCCCCCCCCCCCTAAAAAAAAACTAAGTATTTTGAGCAATACTCGTAACACATTTTGTGCCTTCTTGATGCCAGAAGACATCTCCACCCCTCCCCCCATGGAGCCTATAGGCCACAAGTGATATGGATGAATATACCAACAAGTCTGAAGGGGGCACACATTAGACTCAGACTTGGATTAGACCAGACAACCATTTACTGTGTATGTGATGTTGGAATATGTCCTAATGCATTAGGGTAAAAAAAAAAGATTTGGTATTCTAGCCAAGCCAGGTAGGACAAGGGTAAACCCCAGCTCTGCAGGTTTTGATTAAATACAGCCGCCTAGCTTTTCTACAAGTACCAGGATATGGATTCACCTTGTCAGCCTGCTGGATGTTGAGCAGAATTGTGTGTGCTGCTGGTGAGTGACCAGCCAAAATGCAAGCTGGAGCTGAGACAGACACGGAGGCATCTGTCTCTTCTGACTGGAGACTGCATGGGTCAGCTAGGAGAGCTGAGCAGTCTGTGTGTTGGAGCTGTCGAGTAACAAGTGGAAGCTGCAACTTATTCAGTGTGAACTGTGCCCGGACTTGAACTGTTTAGATCTGGAAGCTGCTGCATGCTGTGGTAGGTATGACATGGTAGGACCATACCTCTTATTTGAGTAAAGTTTGCTCTGGGAGAACAGACTGTAGATATCAGTTGATTGTGTCTGGGATGAAGAAAAGACCTCCAGTGTGGTCAGCATCAAGTCAGGAGTGCAGAGGGCGAGGACTGCGCTGTTGGGGTGAGCCCGCACTGACATAAGTGAATGATGAATTAACGGTTTATTTGCTGTGATACCTTTGTACCCAGAAGAAGCAGTTTTCTGTTTTTTAATCACTTATAGTTGCTGTATTTTTTTTTCCAAGTGAGAATATGGCCCCAAGGATGCAGCCAGAACTAGTCTGGAGCAGAAGGACAAGTCCCAAGTAGAGAGCAAAGGTAATGAGACCAGATACAAAGAGACAACTGCAGGATCAGGCTACAGAGTTCTAACCAGAGAGACGCATAGGTCTGCATAGGAGCTGTATACACAAAACGGGAGATTTTTCATGAGGATGCTTATCTAGTTCCCCACTTAAAAGTCTTTTTAACCTCATTTCAACATACTAAAACAGGCACATCCTTTTCCCTCGCTCCCTGGCCTCATTCGCCTGACTAACGCTGCCGCACTTTACTCTCCGAGGCAGGCTAGATCTGTAATATTAATCAATAGATTGAAAGAAATTACATGTATATCAAGTTGATGACTATTTCTGAGAAACTCCGTGATCACAATAATTACGGCACTTTCGTGGCAGATGCTGAAAAGAAGATTCTTGTTTAAGAAGACACTTGCATAGAATTAGCACAATTATGCAAATGCAGGAGCTGCCGGATATACAGCTGTATCTTTAATAGGCCATCAATAATTAATCATGCTGCAGGAGGCTGGCAGCGCGGGCTGGTGTGTGACGGCGTGGAGCCGGCCATGAGAGGAAGGACCAGGAATAATCAGAAATACAAAGTGTTAGGCTACGTTCACATTTGCGGTCAGCGCCGCAGCGTCGGGCGCCGCAGCGTCGCCGCATGCGTCATGCGCCCCTATATTTAGCATGGGGGCGCATGGACATGCGTTGTGCTGCGTTTTGCGCCGCATGGCCGCAAGCGTTGGACGCAAGAAACGCTTCATGTTGCATTTTTTTTGCGTCCAACTTTCGGCCAAAAAGGACGCATGCGGCGCAAAACGCAGCGTTTTAGCGTGCGTTTTGCCGCGTTTTTGTTTGCGTTGTGCGCTGCGGTGCCGACGCTGCGGCGCACAACGCAAATGTGAACGTAGCCTTACATACAATCTCAGGAAATGTAGATTAAAAACTCAGATCATGCAGGATTTTTTTTTTTTTTTAAGATAAGAACTTTTTCAACACCAAACCCTCCTCCCTCCCATGTCTGTATGGAGCTTGTGCACTGGGGCACAGTCATGGGGGGTAGATAAGGGTCTTCCCCAAACTGTTTACACAAAGTTGAAGTTACAATCCACAATGTCTTGTGCTGAAGATGAAGATTTCCGATCAGTGGAGCTGAGGGTCCGAGGTCGCCCCCTGATAACAGCCCATAGCATTATCCCCCTCCATCTGTACAGGGGGCACAATGCAGTCAGGGGGTAACGTCCTCCTAGAATCACCAAACCCAGACTCCTCCATGAGACACAGATAGAGAAGTGCGGTCCGTCACTGCACAGAGCACGTCTCCTCCTCCTCCACTCCATCTGACACTCGGCATTGTGCTTGGTGATGTACAGCTGCATGCAGATGCTCGGCCATGAAGCTCCAGGTGGGGGCGCAGTGTTTGCGCTGAGGAGGTCTGGACTCTGCAGTTATGGGGTCAGAAGAGCAGTGGTGACTGCCCTCTGCTCCTCAGCACTCGGCCAACTCAGTAACGCACCGGGGTCTCCATTTCGTGGCGGAGTGGCTCTGGTTCCTTTCACATCTCAATAATATCATTCACAGGTGATGGGGGGAAGAAATATCATTGACAGACTTGTTACCCCGGTGGCTCCTATTACAGGACCACGCTGTTATCAGCCATTCTGTTAGTAAAGACAGATATCATGGCGGGGGGCCGGAGGTAATACTGAAAGAGAAATCTGAACGCCATAATTAAAGTGTGTGGCCCATTACTCCTATCTGTAACATTAACAAACAAAATGACACTTATAGTATTAGTTTCCCAGAGTTATGGACCACAAGCTCTGCTGGATGGATGACTATGGCTACATAGATTACCAGTGCCATCTTCTCATCCAGGCCCAGCGTCACCACCCGAAGACAACGGCACGCCATGGGGCCGAAAAGCATTGGCACCTGTCCCCCCCTCAAATACTCACCTCTACCCATTTCACGCTGCTCCAGTCCAGCGTCTTCTGAATCTGTGACGTCTCAGGGCAGAAGGCCCAATGACATTACTACAGCACGTCCTCTGCCAAGCAGAGTCAGAAAACGCTGAGGAGACTGGAGCCGTGGGGGACAGGAGAGGTGAACATTTGATTTTTTTTTTAATGCAAGTAGCATTATATGGGGCCATTACATTGTATGGAGCATTATATGGGGCCCCTTATACTGTGTGGGGCCAATATACTGTATGGAGCAATATATAGGGCAGATAATAGTGTATTGAGGACTATGTGGTGCCCATAATGTTGTATGGAGCATTAGATGAGGCTCATACAGTATGGAGCATTATATGAGGCTCATTATACAGTATGGAGCATTACATGAAGCAACTATACTGAATGGAGCATTATATGAGACCATTATACTGTATGGAGCATTATACTGTATGAAGCATTATATGGGGTAATTACGGTATACTGAATGGAGTATTATATGAGACCATTATACTGTATGAAGCATTATATGGGGTCATTATACCATATGAAGCATTATATGGGGGTCATTATACTGTATGGAGCATTATACATGACCATTATACTGTATGGAGCATTATGAGGCCCATTATACTGTATGAAGCAATATATGGGGGTCATTATACTGTATGGAGCATTATATGAGACCATTATACTGTATGAAGCATTATATGAGACCATTATACTGTATGGAGCATTATATGAGGCTCTACTCCCCTCTCATCTCTTCTTCCCACAACCGCATCCAAGACTTCTCCCGTGCTTCCCCCATACTCTGGAACTCTCTACCCCAACACATCAGCCTACCATAGAAACCTTCAAAAAGAACCTGAAGACTCACCTCTTCCAACAAGCCTACAGTGATCCTCAACGTACTGACTTGCCGCACAACCAGCTCTACCCTCTCCTATTGTATCCTCACCCATCCCCTGCAGACTGTGAGCCCTCGCGGCAGGGTCCTCCCTCCTTCTGTACCTGTAAGTGCCTTGTTATTTGCTCATGTTTATTGTATTTGTCTATATTTGCCCCCTTTTCACATGTAAAGCGCCATGGAATAAATGGCGCTATAAAAATGTATAATTATACAGTATGGAGCATTATATGAAGCCATTATACTGAATGGAGCATTATACTGTATGGAGCATTATATGGGGCCATTATACTGTATGAAACATTATATGGGACAATTATACAGTATGGTGCATTTTATGGGGCCCATTCTGTATGGAGCATTATATGGGGCCCATTATACAGTATGGAGCATTATATGGGGCTATTATACTGTATGGAACAATTATTCAGTATGGTGCATTACATGGGGCCAATTCTGTATAGAGCACTATATGGAGCCCATTATTCTGTATGGAGGACAATGCTGTCCAGTCCATATTGATAAGTCTGCAGTCACTGTTTGCAGTGAGGATATGCCGGTTTCTGAGCTATTGTATAATTTACAAGAGATCACTCATGTAATGTAAGAAGTGAAATCTTTGCATTGTACTATACCTAGATTACTTATCTTAGCATCAGGAATCGTGATATGTGTTAAAGGGGCCCACTAAAGGTACCTTCGCACTGAACGATATCGCTAGCGATCCGTGACGTTCACCGTCCTGGATTGCGATATCGTTGAGTTTGACAGGCAGCAGCGATCAGGATCCTGCTGTGACATCGTTGGTCGGAGCAGAAAGGCCAGAACTTTATTTCGTCGCTGGATCTCCCGTAGACATTGCTGAATCGGCGTGTGTGACGCCGATTCAGCGATGTCTTCACTGGTAACCAGGGTAAACATCGGGTTACTAAGCGCAGGGCCGCGCTTAGTAACCCGATGTTTACCCTGGTTACCAGCGTAAACGTAAAAAAAAACTAACACTACATACTTACATTCCGGTGTCTGTCCCCCGGCGCTGTGCTTCTCTGCACTGTGTAAGCGCCAGCCGGCCGGAAAGCAGAGCACAGCGGTGACGTCACCGCTGTGCTTTGCGGCTGGCGCTTACAGTGCAGAGAAGCACAGCGCCGGGGGACAGACACCGGAATGTAAGTATGTAGTGTTTGGTTTTTTTTACGTTTACGCTGGTAACCAGGGTAAACATCGGGTTACTAAGCGCGGCCCTGCGCTTAATAACCCGATGTTTACCCTGGTTACCAGGGGACTTCGCATAGTTGGTCGCTGGAGAGCCGTCTGTGTGACAGCTCTCCAGCGACCACACAGCGACGCTGCAGCGATCGGGATCGTTGTCTAGATCGCTGCAGCGTCGCTAAATGTGACGGTACCTTAAGACTTTCACCCGCACCCACGAACACCTGGAGCCGGCCCTGCGCTCATCATCCCTTTGCAGGTTTATTTGCTCATGCCGCTCCTGATGTTCTTTGGAGAATGTTTGTTTGTGTTGAGCTGTTTATCTTCTATGGTAAACTACCAATTAACCAGCAAACCAGCAATCTGCAATTATAGCTGTGCTCGTCTCGCTGAGCTCCGGCTCTCTGGCATCATCCCAGAACCAGTGTCTGTAGGAGCCGGCTCCTGCCATGTCCCTTCCCTCCTCTCACACACAGCGCTGACATCTGCTCATATCCTCCTGTTTGCTCCACTCAGGACCAGCTCCCGAAATTCCTGAAAAGACCCGGAGCACTCTAAGAACCACACATCCCACCCTCAGTGCAGGAACAAGCACGATAGCAGACAATTATACACTGCTAAGTAATTTCCTGCTTAAATTGTCACAGACAGAAAAATTACAAAAGAAACAAATATGAAACATTACGGAAAATTACAATTCACAGACAAAAGAGATCAGAGACAGATCAAAAAGAGAGAATGCCGACTTACCAAAACACTGCAATGCTGTGTATATAGGGCAGTATTATGGCAGTTATATTATTGTACATAGCAGTATTATAGTAGTTATATTCTTGTACATAGGGGCAGTATTATAGTAGTTATATTCTTGTACATAGGGGGCAGTATTATAGTAGTTATATTCTTGTACATAGGGGCAGTATTATAGTAGTTATATTCTTGTACATAGCAGTATTATAGTAGTTATATTCTTGTACATAGGAGTAGTATTATAGTAATTATATTCTTGTACATAGGGGGCAGTATTATAGTAGTTATATTCTTGTACATAGGAGCAGTATTATAGTAGTTATATTCTTGTACATAGGGGCAGTATTATAGTAGTTATATTCTTGTACATAGCAGTATTATAGTAGTTATATTCTTGTACATAGGAGGAGTATTATAGTAATTATATTCTTGTACATAGGGGGCAGTATTATAGTAGTTATATTCTTGTACATAGGGGCAGTATTATAGTAGTTATATTCTTGTACATAGGAGCAGTATTATAGTAGTTATATTCTTGTACATAGGAGCAGTATTATAGTAGTTATATTCTTGTACATGGGGCAGTATTATAGTAGTTATATTCTTGTATATAGGAGCAGTCTTATAGTAGTTATATACGTGTACATAGGGGGCAGTATATAAGGTGCAGTATTATTTTATGTTGTAATTTGATGCCTAACTTCTTAATTTTTCTTTGACTATCATTTGTACATCTGACCTAAGCGGACACTTGATAATCCTGGTATATTTGCACTGAATAGGTCTGGGTCAGAATTATCCACTTGTCACCGTTTTACCGCCTGATTGCAGCACCTCATTCTTTCCCATGGAAGGTGCGCTACAGGGAACATACAATAAGAACCCATGGCACGTCAGCTATTACCTTAATCCGAAGATTAGAGAGTATAATGGAGGCAGCAAAGTTTGAATGGCTTCTTAATCGACTCATGGGGATACAGAAATGATTTGATTCATTTATAATTCATAGGGAATACTAAAGAATCCTAATAGCATTTGCTAAGGATCCATTAATTCATAATTACAGAAAGCCTCTGCTAGCTGTCAGCACCAATCCCCCATCTTGTCGATGTGTTTCTTCAGGTTGTCGTCTAGAAGATGTCAATGTGTTCCAAGTCCACTAGTGACGCGGAGAGGAGAGTTATGGGAAATGCCAGTAACCACCCTGCTGGGACGATACAATAGTGTTTTGCTCTACAGATGGGGCACACGTGAAAGCTGGAACTCTGCACCAAATCTGAGATACAATTAGAAAGGTCAATTTTTCTTCAAAGAGAAAAGAAGTGTTTGGTGGATATCTACATCTTTACTTGCTTAGGGTGAAAGCTCGTGACAGAGAGCCGTTCGCCTTCTTGCTTCGGGTGGACGACGTGTCCTACATCATCCATTGTCTCCGGAATCGCGCTCCTGCGCAGGAGTACTGCACTGCAATGGGAAAGGTCAAAGAGCCCCGGCGCATGCACACTGCAGAGAGATACGCCTGCGCAGGAGCGTGACGCCAGGGACACTGTGCGGATGACGTAGGAGACGTCATCCACCCGAAGCAAGAAGGGAGAAAGACCGCATTGCAAGAATAAGGGAGGAACCAGGCCGGATTGGGAGTAAATATACAGCATTATAGAAGGCTTTATCTCAGGGTTGAAAGGTGGTGGTCTTATCTCACATGGGACAAACCTGGTGACAGGTTCCCTTTAACCCCCACAAACTTACACTTATCTACTACCTAATATATTTCTATGTCCATACACGAAATGGAGGAAAACATTGGTCTCCAAATTTTCCAAATAATTCTTACTTTCTCTTCAGTCCCATTGCTCAATTGTATATAAAATGCAGCCCGAGTGCCCCCGGTGTATAATAACCAACCTTATAGTCACGGAAAGTACAACATCAGGACCCAGTGTAAGATACCATTGCTCCCAGTATATAACATCCGGCACCATAATCACTACATTGACTGACAGTTATTTCTCCCGACCTCCACACACACGCTCAGCCTAATGCAGGGGTCCCAAAACAGCAAAGAAAACAGTAAACTGGCAGATCCTCCATCCTGAAAACCTCTGTCCTTTTTCTGCAGACCCCACTGTCCACCTCCAGACCTCTCTTCCTAATCCTCTTCCAGACCCCCTCTGGTATCAGCACAAACACTGCGCCCCCGACAGGAGCTTCGTAGTCGAGCAGCTACATGCAGCCGTACATCACCAAGCACAATGCCGAGTGTCGGATGGAGTGGTGTAAAGCCGCCACCACTGGACTCTGGAGGAGACGTGTTCTGTGCAGTGATGGATCACACTTCACTATCTGTGTCTGATGGAGGAGTCTGGGTTTGGTGATTCCAGGAGGACGTTCCCCTCTGACTGCATTGTGCCCCCTGTACAGATGGTGGACGGGGATAAAACTATGGGCTGTTATTAGGGGGCGGCCTTGGACCAGTGATGGGAAATCATCTTCAGGACAAGATATTGTGGACAATTCTATCTTCAGCTTTGTGGGAAAAGTTTGGTGAAAGACCCTTATCTGCCCCCCATGACTGCACCCAGTGCACAAGCTCCATACAGACATGAAGGGAAAATGAGGGGCCGCACAGAGCCCGGACCCCAGCCCCATCCTATAATGGAGATTGTGAACCCGGACCCCCAACATCAGGGTCTGACCCCACAAATGCTCTAGAAGAAAACCTTCCCTGATGACCAGGAGCTGTTGTATCTGGAGGTGGACGTGGAGGGGCACACACTTTTCTCCACAATAAGATGTGCATTTAGATCTACGGTACATATACACACACGTTAGTCATTTTTTGAGCAGTACAGGAGGCGGCGCAGTGGACTGGTGCGAAGTGTTATGGGCTACAGAAGGATGTGGCGATCACTCACATTGTAGTCCGTAGCTCAGCTCTAAATGACTTCCTACAACTTTTATAGAGATTTTGCAAACATCGCAGCGGCCAAAATGGAGCTCTACCTGATTCCCTGCTCCCCGGGGGAAGAGAGATTTAATTGTCCAAGCTCCGTCATCCTTTGTTTTCTCATAGAAACCTATTGATTTCTGCCTTGAGAGAAACACGTTCTAAACACCTTTAATTCAGTGCCCCCCCCCCCCACACTCCCGCCCCAGAACAGGGTCATTGATTTTACCTTTAGGAAAGAATAGGTATCTAAATCGGTTCCAATATTGTAGGACAAGGAGATGACTCTGCAGTGTTAGATGCAGCAGCTCACAAATAATATCACACAAGATGGGATTAGATACACAAGTTCAGCTGAGAGTATCACACATGGTAGGATTAGATACAGAAGTTCAGCAGGCCTTATCACACAAGATAGGCGGGTGAATCTGATGAACTTCCCGATGACCCAACCCTATGACGATCCTCTTCTTCATGTTCCTGTTGGTAAGGCCTCTTTCACACTTCAGTCTTTTGGCATCAGTCTGAAACCGCCATTTTCCTCAAATAGTGGATCCGCCTTTTTTTGGGGGGCGGATCCGCTATTTTCCCATAGACATACATTAGCGACGGACTGTGGCGGATGGTCGTCCGTTCCATCTGCCATGCGACAAATCCGTCGAGATTTGGCGGACGTCATCTAGACATTGACGGACATTGTAAAGTTTTTTTGTCTGCACCGAAATGGTGGTTCGCGACGGATCCGTCACGTCCGCCATTCCATAGAATGTCCGCCTATGGGCGACGGATCCGTCGCGACCGTCAATTCGGCGGATCCGTCGCCCCAATCCGCTTTTTCAATTGCGCATGCTCCAAAAAGTAGATACTTTTCCCAGACAACCCCCAAGTAACGGATCCGTCAAAAAACCGGATCCGTTAGAACAGTTTTCTCAACAATTGTGACGGATCCGTCACTATGTCGGAGCTGACTGACGCCAAACAACTGAAGTGTGAAAGAAGCCTTATGACTATGATTGAGTCTGCACCGTCGCTTCCTCTTTATTAAGTATTGGCGCCCTTCATGCAGATCTGCAAACAAAATGCTCCGTTTCCTCAAAGCCAAGTGATGAATGTGCTCATAACACGCACACTGTAGGAAGAAGACACTTTGTAGCTGCTCACAACTTCATTCTTTAACAGCATCTAATTGTATATTAACCCTTTTCTGACCTCGGACGTACTATCCCGTCCGAGGTCAGAAGCCCCTCTTTGATGCGGGCTCCGGCGGTGAGCCCGCATCAAAGCCGGGACATGTCAGCTGTTTTGAACAGCTGACATGTGCCCGTAATAGGCGCGGGCAGAATCGCGATCTGCCCGCGCCTATTAACTAGTTAAATGCCGCTGTCAAACGCAGACAGCGGCATTTAACTACCGCTTCCGGCCGGGCGGCCGGAAAATGAGCGCATCGCCGACCCCCGTCACATGATCGGAGGTCGGCGATGCTTCTCCATTGTAACCATAGAGGTCCTTGAGACCTCTATGGTTACTGATGCACGGTAGCTGTGAGCGCCACCCTGTGGTCGGCGCTCACAGCACACCTGATTTTCTGCTACATAGCAGCGAACATAAGATCGCTGCTATGTAGCAGAGCCGATCGCGTTGTGCCAGCTTCTAGCCTCCTATGGAGGCTATTGAAGCATGGCAACAGTTAAAAAAAGTAAAAAAAAAATGTGAAAAAAATAAAAAAAAATATAAAAGTTTAAATCACCCCCCTTTCGCCCCATTCAAAATAAATTAAAAAAAAAAAAAAAAAAAAAAAAAAATCAAATCACACATATTTGGTATCGCTGCATTCAGAATCGCACGATCTATCAATAAAAAAAAAGCATTAACCTGATCGCTAAACGGCGTAGCGAGAAAAAAATTCGAAATGCCAGAATTACGTTTTTTTGGTCGCCGCGACATTGCATTAAAATGCAATAACGGGCGATCAAAAGAACATATCTGCACCGAAATGGTATAATTAAAAACGCCAGCTCGGCACGCAAAAAATAAGCCCTCAACCGACCCCAGATCATGAAAAATGGAAACGCTACGGATATCGGAAAATGGCGCAATTTTTTTTTTTTTTTAAGCAAAGTTTGGAATTTTGTTTCACCACTTCGATAAAATAGAACCTAGTCATGTTAGGTGTCTATGAACTCGTAATGACCTGGAGAATCATAATGGCAGCTCAGTTTTAGCATTTAGTGAACCTAGCAAAAAAAACAAACAAAAAACAAGTGTGGGATTGCACTTTTTTTGCAATTTCACCGCACTTGGAATTTTTTTCCCGTTTTCTAGTACACGACATGGTAAAATCAATCATGTAGTTCAAAAGTACAACTTGTCCCGCAAAAAATAAGCCCTCACATGGCCATATGGACAGAGAAATAACAAAGTTATGGCTCTGGGAAGGAGGGGAGTGAAAAACGAACACGGAAAAACGGAAAATCCCAAGGTCATAAAGGGGTTAATGTTACACCGCAAAGTCTTATCTACAATAGTAACGAGACAGACACAAGTGTTTAGGGGAAAGGACACGTGTAGCAGGTGCAGCACAGCCAAAAAAAGGCCTGGACATAACCAGCACCGTGCCTGAACGTTATTCTCCCGACAGTCAATTATCCCGACCTTCACATACATGGAAAACAGGAAGGAAAACAGAAAACTGGTAGACCCTCTGTCCTCCTCCTCCTTCTACGGACCCCTCGGTCCTCCTCTGGACCCCTCGGGCATCCTCCTCAGCAATCTTAAGCAAAACAAACAGAAGGGGCTTCATTCCCGCATTTCATATACTGCCACGTTGTGTACAAATACAGAGAAATATAGCCTCAGCTCAGTGCCCACATAATACTGCCATACTGTCTCTATCAGTACCATATTATGTCCGTATAACATTGCCACATAGTAATGTCACAGCTTATACCAAGAATGGTTCATGCGTGGTGGTAAAATAATGGACACGGAGGACAAAAACCTTTGTTTTCTCATGCAACAATCTACCAAGTTGCTTTGCCATAGTCCCGAACCAGGAAGACACATAGGTCCGCCTAGGGGCTGCATACACAAAACTGGAGATTATATTTTACATTTCTTATTTTAGATACATTGTAGCAAAAAAACAATTGGTTGCAAAGGCCTATGTATCCTTTCATGGCAGCATAATGATATTAGGGTCCTCAGAAGAGAGGGACAATAAGGAGCCTCATTCCGACTGTGGACAATTAATAGTGCCGGGACCAGAATGCGTTTCGCATAGATTGTAATTATCGTCAGCTCGGCCAATATCTTGTCCGTCATGATGATTAATATGATTATAAAGCTGTTCAGAAGCCACAATGAGCTGCGTCGCTGTCACCTCACCTGAAGTGACAGCTGGATAAAGGCTTCCTGCCAGCTCCGGCTCAGGTGGGGCTCCTGCCTGATTAATGGCGGTGGACGCTCGGCCTTCATCTGGACGCCATGCCTGGCAATCATTACTTATCTCCTGGTAATGGGAAAACTGCAAGTTTAAAAAACAAACAAACCTCTGGACATGGGAGAAAAATGAAGTCTTTTATATTAGGATGTCAATTGTGCACCGTCTGGGAGATTCACAGCGGTTACTTAACGTAATGAGCTGCCGAGCATCTGATAACATTGGTGAGGATGATCTAGTGGAGCCCAAATCCTTATAAGTCTGTCAATACGTTCCCTCTGCTGGCCAGCTGCATGCACCGGGCACCCCCTCCGAAGACGACGCACCGGGCACCCCCTCCCAAGATGACGCACACCGGGGACCCCCTCCCAAGATGACGCACACCGGGGACCCCCTCCCAAGACGGCACACCGGGGACCCCCTCCCAAGACGACGCACCGGGCACCCCCTCCCAAGACGATGCACCGGGCACCCCCTCCCAAGACGACGCACACCGGGCACCCCCTCCCAAGACGGCACACCGGGCACCCCCTCCCAAGATGACGCACCGGGCACCCCCTCCCAAGAAGTGGCATCAGGCACCCCCTCCAAAGACGACGCACCAGGCACTATATAACAATACAGAGAATCGATTATGATTATTCACAACGAAACAGGAACAAAAAAAGAGAAAAAAAAAGATGAACCCGATATAATTCCGTCATATAATGCCCAATAAAATCAATATGTGCCCCAGTGGGTGTCACACAAATAATACCGTCATACATGAAACAATAACATTGATCGTCCAAAGTGCCAGTTTGTGCCCAATAACTGTCATACTGCACAAACTTAATACCAGCAAACACTGCCCAAATAACAGTGCCTATAGTGCCATACAGTGCACATGATACAACCACACACTGCCAAAAGACAGTGCCCTGTAACACAAGTATCATATATGGAACATATAATACAACCATCCACTACCTTAAAGGGAACCTGTCACCCCGTTTTTTCCCTATGAGATAAAAATACTGTTAAATAGGGCCTGAGCTGTGCATTACAATAGTGTATTTTGTGGACCCCGATTCCCCACCTATGCTGCGGTGGGGGCGGCCATCTCTGCGAACTCTGCTTCAGGAAAATGGCCGCCGCGATCTCCATCTGCGCACGCGCGGCGTCCCGCGGCCATTTTCCTGAAGCCCCGGGCAGCAGAGCGCTCCATCTGCGCACGCGCGGCCACAGGAAGATGGCCGCCCCCACCGATCACCAGGGGAATAGTGCAGATCGCGCTCTTTTCCCTCCCCTGTGCAGTGGATTCTGGACTTGGTGGCGTAGTGGTTTGCGCATGCCCAACGGAAAACTAAGCAAGATCTGGGGGAAGACACCGCGCCCATCTGACCAGACCAGCCTGATTGACAGGCGAAAACGGCTACTTTGGTAACGTATTTCGGCAGCATAGGTGGGGAATCGGGGTCCACAAAATACACTATTGTAATGCACAGCTCAGGCCCTATTTAACAGTATTTTTATCTCATACGGAAAAAACGGGGTGACAGGTTCCCTTTAATCATGGTGCCGTATTATAAAGTGTCACAGTGCACAAATGTTTCCAAATAATACTGCACTAGTGTCCAATAATACTGTCATATAGTGCACATATAATACCACTATACACTGCCCAAATAGAAGTGCCTTAAAGTATCCAAAAATAATACCAGCATCATTTAAAGAAGATCTGTTACCAACTAAAACAAATGGAGTTATTATATACCGTATATACTCAAGTATAAGCCGACCCCCCTAATTTTGCCACAAAAAACTGGGAAAACTTATTGACTCGAGTATAAGCCTAGGGTGGAAAATGCAGCAGCTACCGGTGAATTTCAAAAATAAAAATAGATGCTCCATACCGTTCATTATGGCCCCATAGCTGTGCCATATAGTGCTCTGCACCGTTCATTATTGCCCCATAGCTGTACCATAGAAAGCTGTGCCATATAGTGCTCTGCACCGTTCATTATTGCCCCATAGCTGTGCCATATAGTGCTCTGCACCGTTCATTATTGCCCCATAGCTGTGCCATATAGTGCTCTGTGTTATGGACTGGTGATTTAGGAGCGACATGCGACTAGCTCTGGGCAGGTGGTAACTATACAGACCGCAGTTCCTGATCTTAACACAACACTAGCAGTAGCCGTGGGATGTTCCAGTCACTCCCTGGACACCTCGTCACAGCCGGAGAACTAGCCACCCCTAAAGGTAGAAATAGGAAAGCTATCTTGCCTCAGAGAAAATCCCCAAAGGATAGGACAGCCCCCCACAAATAATGACTGTGAGAGGAGAAGGAAATGGCATACATAGTATGAAACAAGATTTAGCAAAGGAGGCCACTTCTAGCTAGATAGATAGTACAGGAAAGAACACTGTGCGGTCAGTAATAAAAACTAGAAAAAGTCCACCGCAGAGATATGCAAAAATCTCTACACCTGACTAAAGGTGTGGAGGGCAAAATCTGCAGCCCAGAGCTTCCAGCTTAGCTGAATAGATCCATACTGATAAGCTGGACAAATGAGCAAAACATAGAATGTGCTGAACAATAAAGTCCACAACAAGTGGACTGCAAAAGGACAAGCAAGGACTCATCTTTGCTGAACTGGACAAAGTGTCAGGGAAATCCAAAAGAGCAGTGACTCCAAGCAGGAACAATTGGCAACTGGCATTGATTGAGGGATAAGGCCAGACTAAAATAGCCGAGCCAGAAAGACGATCAGTGGAAGCAGCTGCTGATGCTAAATCCAAGAAGCAGCTATACCACTCAAAACCACAGGAGGGAGCCCAAGAGCAGAATTCACAAAAGTGCTACTTACAACCACCGGAGGGAGCCCAAGAGCGGAATTCACAACAGCTCTGCACCGTTCATTATTGCCCCATAGCTGTGCCATATAGTGCTCTGCACCGTTCATTATTGCCCCATAGCTGTGCCATATAGTGCTCTGCACCGTTCATTATTGCCCCATAGCTGTGCCATAGAAAGCTGTGCCATTGCTGCTGCTGCTGCTGCAGCAATAAAAAAAAAAAATGACATACTCACCTCTCTTGCTTGCAGCTCCTCAGCGTCCCGTCCCGGCGTCTCTCTGCACTGACTGTTCAGGCCGGGAAGATGGAGCGGCACCCGGCATGTGGAACGCGGACAGGTGAATATGTAATACTTACCTGCTCCCGGCGTCCCGCTCCTTCCCCCGGACAGCTGGTCTTCGGTGCCGCAGCCTCTTCCTCTATCAGCGGTCACCGTTACCGCTCATTAGAGAAATGAATATGCGGCTCCGCCCCTATGGGAGTGGAGTCCATATTCATTTCTCTAATGAGCGGTCCCACGTGACCGCTGAACAGGGGAAGAGCTGCGGCACCCGGAGACCGTGGGACTGCAGGGACAGCGCCAGGAGCCCCGGAAGCAGGTAAGTATGCCTCAGCGCCCTCTCCCCCTCACCCGCCGACCGTGACTCGAGTATAAGCCGAGAGGGGCACTTTCAGCCCAAAAATTTGGGCTGAAAATCTCGGCTTATACTCGAGTATATACGGTATCTTGTAAAAAATCCCGAGCTCTCCCTAGTCGGCAGCTCTTTTCCATTTTGAGCTGCGTTGCTCCATTAGGGATTTTTTACAAGGTGTTTAACCTTGACAGGTCGTCTTTAATGCCCATTTAATACACCCATCCACTATCCAAATAACAGTGCACTACAGTGCCCAATACACTGCTCAAATAGCAGTGCCATATAGTGCACATAACTGTCCAGATTACATGCCTTATAGGAGTCAATAATACAGTGTGAGACTACACATATATAACCTACAAAGCTTATAACATACCACACCACTATGTAACTACAGCATAGCACGAAATAACCATACAGCACCGCTATATAACCATACCACCATGTAACCACAGCATAGCACTAAATAACCACACCTCAACACCATACAATCGTACCACCATGTAAGGACAGCATAGCACCATAGCCATACAGCACCGCCATATATCTACCGCAAAACCATGTAACCACAGCATAGCACCAAACCAATACAGCACCGCCATATAACCGTACCACAACACCATGTAACCACAGCATAGCACCAAATAACCATACTGAACCACCATATAAATGTACCATGATGTAACCACAGCATAGCACCAAATAACCATACCAAACCACCATATAACTGTACCACCATGTAACCACAGCATAGCACCAAATAACCGTACTGCAACAACATATAACCGTACTGAAACCACAGTATAACTGTACCACCTGTCAGGAAATAGGAAAGTTCTGATTCCTTCAATTACAAATACAGAGCTCCCAGCTGCAGTATCCTGTGCCTGCGTGTGTAATCCTAAACCCCTCATTTCCCCCTCCTTCAGGAATGTTTATGGCTTGGTGCTGCGAAAGCCAGACTGTGTAAAACCCCTCATCCCCGCTCCCACCGGATACTGGCTAAAACTGATACAGCAAGCTTGGGATTCTTTGTTCTTGCAAAGCTAGGTATACTGGCACAGATCAGGGCTAGAGATATAAGGATTATATATTCCGGAGGTCCATCGAGAGATCTATAGCTCACGGACATCGCTAGGAGCTAAACGCAACGAGTGCAAGGAGCGGGTTTCTCCATTTTCTCCATAAGAGAGTCATATAACTACGCCGTGTTTACACTTAAAAGAATCCCCCCGATGTGGTGCACATCCTGATCATTGTGCTGATTGTATACGAGGATCATACAGAGAGCTATGTATAAAAATGGTTTTGTCATAACTCTGAGAAAGGGAAGGATTCAACCTCTGAGAGAGGTCACCACAGGAGGAGTGCCTTGGTTTTAGGCTGGGAAATAAGTGAAGCAGCAGTCTTCAGTGTCTTTTGTCCGGTGTCTAGCTGCTTTACAGATGTGTGATGCAACTTGATGTGTCTCCTGAGCACATGGTCAGCCAAGAGACAAAATGATCTGAATGAAATGTAAGTGTTTTTCAACTTTAAACCCATTGTATTTGTAATTGAACTGTACATACGATACTTGTCTTCTTTATAATATCTTTTTATACTTCTGTAAACACTGCCTACCTTTTTTTGGAGTAAAATATAAAAATTACTAGCTTTGTCTCTCCTTGCTCTATAACGAACTGCCATGTCCTCTGAAGTGAAGTACACTAGTAATCTGGGTTGGCTCTAGACCCGTTACTAGGTAAGAAATTGGAGCTGGTGGCAGCGGGATTTGTTCTGTGCATTTGGGAGGCTTTGTAGCGACTGGCGGAGTTGATAATTATTGTTCCCACCTGAGCGGGAGTAGTTATATCGCCCTCGCTGCAGT
Source organism: Ranitomeya variabilis (assembly GCF_051348905.1). Lineage (NCBI taxonomy): Eukaryota > Metazoa > Chordata > Amphibia > Anura > Dendrobatidae > Ranitomeya > Ranitomeya variabilis. The sequence continues at coordinate 212,026,179 of NC_135239.1, read as the reverse complement.
GTGCCCATAGCCAGTACAAAGTAAGGCAGACTTTCTGGCGACTAATTATCCTATGTGCAGTACCCTGACTGACCTGACGGTAAGGGGGGCCGCCAGAAACCTGCACGTTCCAAACCGGAACTGGGAAGTGGGATAAAGATAAATCCTCTTCAGAAAGAACCAAGCGCAACCAAACAACCCCGGTTCATGACAAACTGGTGTGAGTGGTGGGGATGATAAAAGGTATCCTCCCGGTGAACCATGACACCACCATGTAACCACAGTATAGTACCAAACAACCATAAAGCACCGCCAAATAACTGTACCACACCTCCATGCAACCACAGCATAGTGCCAAATAACCATACCGAACCACAATATAAATGTACCACACCACGATATAACCGTACAACACCGCCATATAATGTACCACACCAATATATAACAGAACTGCACCACCAGATAGCTGTACAGCAACACCATATAACGACAGCATAGCACAAATAACCGTACACCGCCATAACAGTACCGCCCCAACATATAACAATACCGCAAAACCATATAATGTACCACACACAACCATACCAGCATATCACTGTACCACACCACCATAAAACCATTAGATCAACACAGTGAATAACATCTTTCTTATAGCCCAATAATAAGTGTGAAATGGTGACCACATTAGATGCCACCTTACCCTCAGCACCAGCTACACTAAACATCATTAGTCTGACACTAATACGATATACAATCATTTCCATGTTTCAGGATGTGAATTCAGCACTTTACATTAATAATGGATTATTTGCAAAATATTTACACTGGCAGCTACAATATGTCACATTACACAACACAAAGTTATGAGATTACTTATATCAAAGCTGTGGAAGCCGAAGGCCACAGTCACAGGAAGACTCGTTTCAGATCAACACCAAATAGCAAAAGCTTCATGTAACCGCACGAGCAATGACTCCAAACCAAGTGTAACACCCCAAAGGGGGAGAAGACCGAGCGTAACACCCCAAAGGGGGACAAAACAAAATAATACCAACATGAATAAATACGAGAATGTTAATACTGCAAATATGTACAAGACAGTGAGACTGAACACTTATTATATTCCAAACACCACTCCCATCACGTTGCAGGATAAAGTACAGAAGTCACGTTCTCTGTGTCCTGAGAGTTGTCTGAAGCGTCTATCAGCCAGGACATTATATGTCTGATATGTCACAACATGACAGATTAATGTGCACCCAAGGACAAGAATATAACTACTATAACACTGCTCCTATGTACAAGAATATAACTACTATAATACTGCTCCCTATGTACAAGAACATAACTACTATAATACTGCCCCCTATGTACAAGAATATAACTACTATAATACTGCTCCTATGTACAAGAATATAACTACTATAATACTGCCCCTATGTACAAGAATATAACTACTATAATACTGCTCCTATGTACAAGAATATAACTACTATAATACTGCCCCTATGTACAAGAATATAACTACTATAATACTGCTCCTATGTACAAGAATATAACTACTATAATACTGCCCCTATGTACAAGAATATAACTACTATAATACTGCTCCTATGTACAAGAATATAACTACTATAATACTGCCCCTATGTACAAGAATATAACTACTATAATACTGCTCCTATGTACAAGAATATAACTACTATAATACTGCCCCTATGTACAAGAATATAACTACTATAATACTGCTCCCTATGTACAAGAATATAACTACTATAATACTGCCCCCTATGTACAAGAATATAACTACTATAATACTGCTCCTATGTACAAGAATATAACTACTATAATACTGCCCCTATGTACAAGAATATAACTACTATAATACTGCTCCTATGCACAAGAATATAACCACTATAATACTGCCCCTATGTACAAGAATATAACTACTATAATACTGCTCCTATGTACAAGAATAACACTACTATAATACTGCTCTTATATACAAGACTATAACTTGTTTGTCTGGTCTGATGTTATAATCCACCAGTTTTCTGGTTTAAGAGCAGAAACCACAATAATGACAGAATGTCACTGGTTACAACGATCTCTCCTTCACCTCGTCACACGCTCGGCTCTGCCCTTTTGATGTGATTTCTGGTACGATATTGTTTGCGTTTCCACTTAATGAAGTAAATGACACATAATTGCATGAATTGAATGTGATCAATGAGGGATAACAAGGACAAGAAGAAATAATGAAGCAACACGTGCAGAACAGAACACAAGGTGTGCGGGCATTTCTGGCTGCAGAACATTTTGCACTCTGCTGTACCAAGATGGGATTATCATCTTCACAACTTTAGTAAATAAAAATCTATTACTGAGGACTGGGATTCATTGGAAGCGGAGACCGATTACATTTGTTTACACTGAAAGAAAACGTTCCCAGGAGGCAACACGATTACTTTATTCAAATCTATCAAGGTCAGTGCTCGGCTCTGACGTCGAATCTTGATTATTTATATTCTCAAAAGAACAAAAGGGGAAATTACAGAAATGAAATGATGACCAGCTTTACACGGAAGAGACAGCCATGAAAGACTTATTAAAGGGCCAGTACAGTCTCATGGAAATACAGCTTTTAGGGAATTTCTCATCTTCCCTCTTCAGCAATCCTCTGTGAGACAAGTATCAGCAGCACACCCTGCTCCTGTTCTGGACTCCAGACTGTAACATTGTAGCTGCGTGGATACAATGTATCATTCTGCCACCTGGTTAGCTCACAGAGGATTTTACAGACTGGACACAAGTATCAAATCTTCAGCCTTTGAGTAATCAAGTTTCCAGTTTTAGAAACCACTTCCAATCTGTTGTGGGACATAATTATTACCAGCCTGGATCAGCCCTGATGGGTTGGTGACAACCAGGTCATTACTGGTGATTTATCCTCCTACTCAGGATTGCTGCAGAATTGTTGTTTTATTTCTCAATCGTCAGTCCTGTGCAGTGTCATTTAGAGGCAAATAGTCTCGGAAATCGCAACCCAGCCCCATGTTCCTACAGCAGTAAGAGAAGGCGCTGATCGGGGAAGCAATGAAGCCATCAATGTGACAGTGAACGCTCACAGGTCGCTTCCATCTAGAGAACGGATTCATTCACTCATGAAATCGCCCTCCATTTTTTATAGTCGGAGTAACTGTGGGCACAAATGTTGGGCGACAACCCCAAATGGCTGCCATTACACTGATCACAGAGGTTGTCACTCACCTTATATTCCTCCCGTGTCAGTTTACACAGGTTCATAGGGATTGTCAGCAGGCCCCGGACCTAACAGTCATTCTGCACCTGGATGTGTAAGCGACAAGAAGAGCGGATACCTGGTGGCCGGACTGAAGGAACAGCAGGGGGCGACACTTATACCGGGGAATCAGTGAGGGTCTAAGCTTAAAATTAGCTATAGCAGGAGGGCGTCACATCACAGTATCACCATGTGTTACACTATCTGCTAAACCGCTGTATCCAATCCTGACGTGTGCGATACTGCCTGCTAAACCGCTGTATCCAATCCTGACATGTGCGATACTGCCTGCTAAACCGCTGTATCCAATCCTGACATGTGCGATACTGCCTGCTAAACCGCTGTATCTAATACTCACGCGTGCGATACTGCCTGCTCTTTCTATTCCTGACCTGTGTGGAATTGTCTGCCAAGCTTCTGTATCTAACCCTGACATGTGTGATACTGTATATTGAGCCACTGTATCTAACCCCGATGTGTGTGATACCATCTGTTTAAGCTATTCTTCACCTGTGTGGTACTGTCTGCTGAGCCGCTGTATCTAATGGTGACGTGTGAGACAGTCATATTTATCTATTCCTGATGTGTGAGATACCGTGTCTCAGACAGTTGTCAGAATTTGATACGGTAATAGTCTGCTGAGCCATGTATCTAATCCTCTCCTGTGTGAAACGATCTGCTGAGCAATGTATCTAATCCTATCCTTTGTGATACTCTGCTGAATCTAAGGGTACTGTCACACAGTACCATTTTGATCGCTACGACGGCACGATCCGTGACGTCGCAGCGATCGTATGAGTATCGCTCCAGCGTCGTAGACTGCGGTCACACGTTGCAATCACGGCGCTGGAGCGATGCCGAAGTCCCCGGGTAACCAGGGTAAACATCGGGTAACTAAGCGCAGGGCCGCGCTTAGTAACCCGATGTTTACCCTAGTTACCAGCGTACAAGTAAAAAAAAACAACCGTACATACTCACCATCTGCTGCCCGTCAGGTCTCTTGCCGTCCGCTTCCTGCTCTGACTGAGATCCGGCCGTACAGTGAGAGCAGAGCGCAGCGGCGACGTCACCGCTGTGATCTGCTCTCACTTTCCGGCCGGCAGACAGTCAGAGTGGAAAGCAGACGGCAAGGGACCTGACGGGCAGCAGATGGTGAGTATGTACGGTTTGTTTTTTTTTACTTTTACGCTGGTAACCACGGTAAACATCGGGTTACTAAGCGCGGCCCTGCGCTTAGTTACCCGATGTTTACCGTGGTTACCAGCGAACACATCGCTGGATCGCTGTCACACACAACGATCCAGCGATGTCAGCGGGTGATCAAGCGACGAAAGAAAGTTCCAAACGATGTGCTACGACGTACGATTCTCAGCAGGATCCCTGATCGCTGCTGCGTGTCAGACACTGCGATATCGTAACGATATCGCTAGAACGTCACGAATCGTACCGTCGTAGCGATGGAAATGGTACTGTGTGACAGTACCCTAAGCCTATCGTGTGTGCGATACGGCCTAGTGAGCTTTTGTAGACACTACACAATGGAATTAGATACAGTTCAGTACAGTATCATACAATCAGCTTAGCTACATAGGCTCTGTGTATGGGATACAAAAGCATCCGCTTCGCTGTGTGTATACAATACTACCGCGTGTGAAACGCTCACAGGAGCTACACAACTCTACGTCCCACTATATGCGGTTTTACAAATCACTTTTACATCCCCTTAAAATCCGGTGGTGGCGCCCCCGCTGCGCTCTCCCCGGGTCTGTACTGAATGTATATTCTGGCTGACAACCGCGCTGCAGTCGTCTCCTCTCATGTAGGTTTACATTACAGCAGATCGCTGGATTTACAACGCGCAGAAACAGTAGAACGGCGAGAATTCAGCGGCATCGATTATTTATAGTTCACCGCGGATGCACGCGGCTTCTGCCCTATATAACTGCCTAGAGCTGTGCAGCCGTCAATATAGAGGAGGAAAAGGAGGGCCGCGTGCGCTGCAGAGACCACCTGATGAGTGCACCCATCCAGACTGGTGCAAACTGCGCCGCCCCGGTGATGACCTGTTCAATATCCTAACAGACACTTTATTAAGAAATCGTCCCTTTATTATTCTGACAAATTGTAAAATAGAATAACCAGAAAGTAACAACTCCAGGTCTAAGAATGAAAAAAAAAACACGTCATCCCATAATTACTGTACAAAACGAGAAAGAATACAAAAAATAAGAAAGAAAAAAGCTCTAATTAAGTAGGGCCGAGGGTTAAGACCTTGCAGACAGATGTGAAAGTTTGGTTACTGAACAAGAGTGGTAGTATTATACTACAGAGCTGCGCTCACTATTCTGCTGGTGCAGTCACTGTGTACATACATTACATTACTGATCCTGAGTTACAGCCTGTATTATACTCCAGAGCTGCACTCACTATTCTGCTGGTGCAGTCACTGTGTACATACATTACATTACTGATCCTGAGTTACATCCTGTATTATACCCCAGAGCTGCACTCACTATTCTGCTGGTGCAGTCACTGTGTACATACATTACATTACTGATCCTGAGTTACATCCTGTATTATACCCCAGAGCTGCACTCACTATTCTGCTGGTGCAGTCACTGTGTACATACATTACTGATCCTGAGATACATCCTGTATTATACTCCAGAGCTGCACTCACTATTCTGCTGGTGCAGTCACTGTGTACATACATTACTGATCCTGAGTTACTTCCTGTATTATACCCCAGAGCTGCACTCACTATTCTGTTGGTGCAGTCACTATGTACATACATTACATTACTGATCCTGAGTTACATCCTCTATTATACCCCAGAGCTGCACTCACTATTCTGTTGGTGCAGTCACTGTGTACATACATTACATTACTGATCCTGAGTTACATCCTGTATTATACTCCAGAGCTGCACTCACTATTCTGCTGGTGCAGTCACTGTGTACATACATTACATTACTGATCCTGAGTTACATCCGGTATTATACTACAGAGCTACACTCACTATTCTGCTGGTGCAGTCACTGTGTACATACATTACATTACAGACCCTGAGTTACATCCTGTATTATACCCCAGAGCTGCACTCACTATTCTGCTGGTGCAGTCACTGTGTACATACATTACATTACTGATCCTGAGTTACATCCTGTATTATACTCCAGAGCTGCACTCGCTATTCTGCTGGTGCAGTCACTGTGTACATACATTACATTACTGATCCTGAGTTACATCCTGTATTATACCCCAGAGCTGCACTCCCTATTCTGCTGGTGCAGTCACTGTGTACATACATTACTGATCCTGAGTTACATCCTGTATTATACCCCAGAGCTACACTCACTATTCTGCTGGTGCAGTCACTGTGTACATCTGCTGGTGCAGTCACTGTGTACATACATTACATTACAGACCCTGAGTTACATCCTGTATTATACCCCAGAGCTGCACTCACTATTCTGCTGGTGCAGTCACTGTGTACATACATTACATTACTGATCCTGAGTTACATCCTGTATTATACTCCAGAGCTGCACTCGCTATTCTGCTGGTGCAGTCACTGTGTACATACATTACATTACTGATCCTGAGTTACATCCTGTATTATACCCCAGAGCTGCACTCACTATTCTGCTGGTGCAGTCACTGTGTACATGGAATACGTCTGATTGTCTGCGGCAAGGATTTTATGCACACAATGATCTTAAAGAGGACATGCCAGTCTTGAGGAAAAAAAAGAAAAAATTACAGATCAAATAACACTTTTCTCCAATGCCATTATCAAATGTGTGGATTTCCTTTGATATTACCGGGTTGCAGGTTTTAGTTTCACTTTTCCAGTCAGCTCAGAATCTGCCGAAGTTGAGATGTACAAACTCTAGGGGGGGGGGGGGAACCCATGACTATCCAGCATTTAAATGGTATATGTGCAGGATTTAGAGGGGCTCATCACTAAACTCACATTGAAGTCACTTCTCCATATTAAAAAAAAAAAAACAAAAACAGAAGGATCAATTAAACTTCCTTTTCTTGAATCCGGGGAATGTTTAAGATGTCACACATTGGATGCGGACCTTATACGTATGGTCTTGGAACGAGGTAACCTCGTTATTGACCTCCCTTATATGTACTCCTGTTCCCCTTACTCCATTAGTTTGTTTGGAGTGCTGGAAGAGGAGGTATGGGGACACCATGTTAAAATTCTCCTACGGGAGACACTTTTCTTAGCCAGGAAAACATTGGCCCTACGCTGGATGGGTAATGTACATCCATCTCTCAGAGCTTGGTTGGGCTGGTAAATTCAATGATACCTTACGAGCGGACAATGTATCAGAATAGGGGCTGCTTGGGGAAATTTATTAAAATCTGGGATGTGTGGAATTTATCTCACCTTATCATATCAACGCGTAGATAATGGTTTGATGCCATCATAAAGCTGTAGTTGAAAATACGTTGACTCACTTTACTTTATAGTTTCATAAGGTCATTATTGCTGTGGAAGTTGTTCTTGGTAGCAAAGTAGCAGTAGTTTTAGTTATTTTCCTTTAAGACTATGATAGAAACGTTGGTTGTAATGCATCATCCTGAGTTATGCCTAACCAAACATTTATACAATTGAATAAAGGGCTATTTTAATTACTCCTAATTGTCCACAGGCCTCGCAAAAGAATGAGGACCTGTGAACTTGAAATCTATACAAATAGCTCATTGTGCAAGCTTGTTGTTTTCTCAGTTACCATGATGAATGTGTATACATTATATTGGTTGTATACAAAATGTGTATGTTTCTTGCTGTTCAATAAACGAATTTAAAACTTCCTTTTCTTGTAAATTCTCCTAAACAGATTCAGAAATGCATCAGAGAGTGCAGTGATCAGAGATGTAAATCAGGCAACAGTTTTCCTCTCTTCATCCAGCAGTCTAAACTTTACTTGAAACTGAATATTGTTACTTATCATATATGTAATAAGATGTCCTGTGTATACTGTAGAAGAGGACAAAGCAGGTTGTAAAGGGTTATTTTTCTAATAGTAGAATACTGCACATGGATAACCCCTTAGTGACTGTGACAAATTTGTAAAATCTGACCAGTGTCACTTTATGTGGTAATAACTCTGGAACGCTTCAACAGATCCCAGCGATTCTGGTTTTTTAGTGACACATACTTTATGATGAAAGTAAATTTAGGTCGATATGTTTTATGTTTATTTATTTAAAATATCAGAAATTTGACAAAAATGTAAAAAAAAATAAGAAAAAAAAATAGCAATTTTCAAACTTTGAATGATTATCCCTTTAATCCAGATCATACCATAGTAAAACATTAACATTTCCCTCATTTCTGCTTTACATCGGTACCATTTGTAAACTGTTATTATGTGTTTTAAAAGGTTTAAAATGTAGCAGCAATTTTTCATTTTTTCAAGGAAATATACAAATTTATTTTTTTTAGGGACCTATTCAGGTTTGAAGTGACTTTGGGAGTCCTAGATATTGGTAAGCTCCCAAAAAATGATACCATTTTAAAAACCGCACCCGACATACTGAAAACTGCTATCAGGTAGTTTATTAACCCTTCAGGTTATTTTCAGGAATGAATGCACAGTGACATGATAGGAATGAAAAAGTGTTTTTACCAACTAAATGTCGCTGAATTCTTGAACAGGCCACTGAAGCCGGCAGACTCTAAGGGTATGTGCACACGTTGCAGATTCCCTGCAGATCTGCAGCTTTTTTTTTTTCCCGTGCAGAAACGCTGCAGTTCCGCAAGTGATTTACAGTACAATATAAATCAATGGCAAAAGAGAAATGCTGTGCTAATGGTGCAGAAAAATCTGCACAGAAAATGCAGCAGATTCAAAAAAAAGGACCATGTCACCTCTTTTGTGCAGATCTACTGCGTTTCTGCACCCTTAAGGTACCTTCACACGAAACGACTTTGTAACGATATCACTAGCGATCCGTGACGTTGCAGCGTCCTCGCTAGCGATATCGTTTCGTTTGACACGCAGCAGCGATCAGGATCCTGCTGTGATGTCGCTGGTCGCTGAATAAAGTCCAGAACTTTATTTGGTCGTCCGATCGCCGTGTATCGTTGTGTTTGAAAGCAAAAGCAACGATACCAGCGATATTTTACACTGGTAACCAGGGTAAACATCGGGTTACCAAGCGCAGGGCCGCGCTTAGTAACCCGATGTTTACCCTGGTTACCAGCGTAAAAGTAAAAAAAACAAACAGTACATACTCACCTGCGCGTCCCCCAGCGTCTGCTTCCTGCAGTGACTGAGCCCGGCCCTAAAGTGAAAGCACAGCGGTGACGTCACCGCTGTGCTGTTAGGGCCGGAGCTCAGTCAGTGTCAGGAAGCAGACGCTGGGGGACGCGCAGGTGAGCATGTACTGTTTGTTTTTTTTACTTTTACGCTGGTAACCAGGGTAAACATCGGGTTACTAAGCACGGCCCTGCGCTTAGCAACCCGATGTTTACCCTGGTTACCCGGGGACCTCGGCATCGTTGGTCGCTGGAGAGCGGTCTGTGTGACAGCTCCCCAGCGATCAAACAGCGACGCTGCAGCGATCGGCATCGTTGTCGCTATCGCTGCAGCGTCGCTTCGTGTGAAGGTACCTTTAGGCTGCCGTCACACTAGCAGTATTTGGTCAGTATTTTACATCAGTATTTGTAGGCAAAACCAGGAGTGGAACAATTAGAGGAAAAGTATAAGGGCTTGTTTCCACATGCGAGAAACACGTCCGTGTCTCGCATGTGGGAACCAAGTTCTGGCGTCGGCACTCCAGAGCGGAGCGTGCGGCCGCATAGGAACACATGGAGCTGCACAGCTCCGCTCCAATGTGCCGACGCCAGAACTTGGTTCCCACATGCGAGACACGGACGTGTTTCTCGCATGTGGAAACAAGCCCTAATAGAAACATATGCACCACTTCTGCATTTATCACCCACTCCTGGTTTTGGCTTCCAAATACTGATGTAAAATACTGACCACATACTGCTAGTGTGACGGCAGCCTAAGGCCGCTATTTGGTCTTGAATTGTCATGGCAAACACCAGGACCACACAGTCATGATCTCAGGGTGCCGATGGGGATAAAGAGGGAGAAGCCACACTATAAACCATTTATAATGATTAGTCACTATTGACAGCAGCATCTAAGGGGTTAAACAGATATGGACGGTGACAACACTGATCGTGGCTGATGCAGCAAGTTGTCACCTATAGTGTCCAGCTAACAGCTGCTGGATTGTCACCTGATTGGGGATGCTAGTCTCTTATATCTCAAGATCAGTAAAAGAGTATCGGCGGTCATTAAGGGGTTAATCTGCAAAGAGGACACCGCAGCTTGTAAAGGGTTAATCAGAGAATCTTACTAAAGCAGCCCAACTGCCCATGGAAAGACTGTGGGATTTACCTGTACTACTGCTCCCATCCTTCTCCATAACATACAAGACTCAGTCTAATTATGCCACATATGTACCATAACTACATTCAGAGACGCACCTGTGTAGTTTACATGCTGCACTCTTCCAGGCTCACCCCACACAATGTAACAGCGTGGAAACAGGACCCCTCATAAAGCTTCCTAATAGGGGGACCTTCCAACTTCAGTCTCCTCCTCTTATGGTTCCTCTCTATTTTGGCTTTAATGTGGCATGATTTTGTCTTGCACTTTTTGGGTTGATTTCGGATGATGAAGGAGAACATTCTTGTTGATGAGCTGCTTCTTTCGCCCTCTGGATTGAGCTGGACATTCCCAGGAGCCAAGGCACCCAGAAAATTGCCCCTGAATAATGTCTAGGTGACTCCTGAAGGCCACAATATTTTTTGCATACAACTGTACGGACATCTTGAGTATTTGGACCATCCTTTTTCTAAATAATTAAGACAGTTTTTTCCACGTGCATAGATTTTTTCAATTTTTGTTTTTGGGCCGAACCTTCGAGTTGCTTTCTCTTCTGCAGGTGGCTGAGGCACTTCAGCCTTATCGCGCTGATGCCTTGGGTTTTGCTTCATATTGGCGCATATTCGCTCGAGGCAGAAACGTTGGTTCGTTCAGGAGACTGTTTTTCACTTGATGGAACGCCTTCTCCAACTCCGTGGTCCATCGCTCCTCTATTGACTCTTTCGTCCACCACGGACCTTGTGGATTCCTGGCTTTGTGCGTGACCGCCTCCCAGAGTAGCTGGTATAATGGCGCCGCAAGATCCTGGAAGCCGCTGACAAACTGTCGATAATAACTACAGAAATTGACGAAGCACTGAAGCTCCGATATGGTTCTTGGCTTGGGCCATTTGGATAACACCTCTCTCTTACTGGCTTCGATGGTGATTCCGCCCTCGTACACGACGTGTCCTGCATACTCCACGGTACTATCGTTAAAAAAGCTCTTCTCACGCAAGATGGTAATACCCTTGGTCTCTAGGCGTAACATAACTTTATACAGCCGTTTTGAGTGTTGCGCGTATGTTTTACCGAAGACGATGATGTAGTCCATGTGAACCAATAGCTTCACCCGGTTCATGTCCCACAGCACGGTCTCCATCATCGCCTGGTAGTCTGCCAGGGATTGACAGTATCCCGGGTGCATCCTTTCACACTCATAGAAGCCGAGCGGGCGCACAGAATAAGGTTTCTCTCGCTCCCCTGGGAACGTTGGTATTTGGGAGATCCGACTATCCACCGCCAACAATGAGTAGTACTCATAACCAATCAGGCAGTTGAGACCAGCTTGAATGTTGAGGTCGCTGTACTGATCCGGTAGTCTCCGCTGCTTGAAGTGCTGGTAGTCTAGACAGAAACGAAACTCCTTATTAATCGGCGGTTTTGCCGCCAGAGGCGAGGGCCTCAGCTCCTCGTAGTCCTTGATGACGTCGATCGCCTGGAGCGCCTCTAGATGCTTCTTCAGTGCCGCCTGGTCTTCAGACGAGACGTTCTTCTTCAGGCCTTGGATCGGCTGCGGGTCCCAGAGGTTCATTCGTTTGGTAAGGAGTGTAAACAATTCCATCTTCTAGAAGCTTCTGGAATAATAAGAATTGAATTAAACGGCAAGAAACGTAGAGGGTCAGAATAGAAGGGGCTGAAACAAGAGTCACAGGGAAACCAGAGAGTTCCCGAAGACACAGGGGCGTCCATGTGACCGTCAAGGCCTTCAAGGCCGCAGCAATTGTGGAAGAAATAAATGCCAAAAAATAAAGTCCTGGTGCAGGGGACGCACCGCACCGTTTAATGTCCCCATTTCACATGTAAAGCACCATGGAATAAATGGCGCTATAATAATAAATAATAATTTTGGGCAACAGTCTCTGTATGGAATTATTTCTTCAGGGTATGAAGAAAACGGCCGTTTGACAAGTTTGGAGTTTCTCTTTTTGAGTTGTCAACATCCGATTTTTTTTTTACTTTTTTTTTTTTTAAACAAACTCTAGGATTGTTTTTAAGAGATTTTTTTCCCGCCCCCCTCTGACAAATTTTGCATCAAAATGTTTAACGAATCTCCGGCATTTCCAAGGCGATAAAGCGACGGAAGATTTACGCCTTTGCAGAAGGAAAAGTCGCCCGATCCTTTTATTAAGTTGGAAAATGGCGCACAAGAAAAAAAAAAAAAAAAAAAAGGACGGAGGGAGGAAAACTGCGCAAAAAAAACAAAAAAAAACCGCAACATTCAGAAAAGTCACAAATTATGAATTTGACAAAAACATCTGAATAATGAAACCTGAAAAGGAGGAAAACATAAAGAAGGCACAAAACAAATAATGAACAAAGTCACTGCAAGGACCAGGCGTCCAATGTAAGATCAGGTGCTAACGCCCTACTGCTAGGGGACTCCGCAACACCTGGCCATGCTGGGAGTTGTAGTACTGCACCAGTGTGACTATAGAGCAGGAGACTGACGAGAGATATATGACGAGTACTCACACTGCGGACCCGGGACGTCTCCTCTCACTTCGGCCGCTCAAACCCTCCACAACTTCAGCCTTTACCTTCACTTCCGCCCTTCTCCAATATGGCCGCTTCCCACTCACTACTTCTCGGCGAGCCATTGTCTTCCCGCGCTTTTCCTCAGTCCCGCTCTAAAACGCAAAGTCTGCTGGGAGATGTAGTTTTCACATGGCCGGAAGTGATTCCTTCTAAGCGAAAAAAAACAGCGTTGTTGTATGAGCGGGAGATTTCTTATTCTCCCACAGAGGTAAAGTGACGGGGTGTAATGGAAATTGGAGGAGAAGAGCAAGCGAAAGCCACCAACCAATCAGGTAACTGCGTTTCATGTAACCTTTAACCTGCAGTGGGAAAATGAAAGCTACGGTCTGATTGGTTGCTAGGGAGGGCCTACCTTTTGGTTGCTAGGGACTGTTGGATTGCTGCATGATTTATAAATATATATAAATATATATATATATATATATATATATATATATATATATATATATACACGTTTTTATAGCTCTGTCCATACATATATGTCTGCCTCATACACACATATATATATATATATATATATATATATATATATAATGATTATTTTTTCACATCGTTGCCTTGGTATCTGTTCGGTCCACCGTGCGTTAGCGTTTATGGGAAATCTCCGCTAGCGTTAAATTTAACAAGCGTTTCCCGATGGTCCTGATTTTGTAACCAGAGCTAAATGATTGGCGCGCGTTTACACCATGTGGCTTGTTGGGGTGTCACGGGGCAGCTCGTGGTACAAGGCTGAAATGTCCCACACATAAATTCAGAGGTCGGCGCGCTCGGAATGCACTCAGTCGGCGCTCTCGGACTGCACTCACTGCTCACCTGATTAGGAGAGACCTAATAATGGGCCCCGTGATCAGGTCAGACCTCTTGGATGGACCCCTCGGACCTAGCATCTTATGCTATCTCCCATCTTTTTTTCACCTTCTTCATCGTCCTACTGAGGTTGGATTTGCGCACTTGAATCTACCACCAGTACCGGCGCCATTCCTCTAGTCGCCTCCGCGGGTGATTTCTGACGTTGGAGGAGGCCGTGCTCAGCTCTTTCCGCCACATTTGCTGACAGATAATTCTATAAGATGCTGTTTGGAAGGTGCTGATCCCCCGGGGCCCTGAACGCACACCCACTGTAATGGAAACCATTGATCTGTGCCGCCGGCTGAGCTGTAACGCGGGAGCAGAGAAGTGACCGTTCCCCCTCCTACCTCGCTCCATCGTGCCCCCGGCATCCACGAGATGGACAGAAAATAAAATCCGATGTGATGAAGAGGAATGAGCGGGGGAAGGCAGCGGCATGGAGTCAGGTGTCGCCAGGTCTAAAAGGAACATCGCAAGGAGAGAGTATGAAGCAGTGCTGAGATTATTGAAGGTAGGCAACTGAAGGACCAAGATACATGGGCGGCTGTACTGACACAATGGGGGCTTTACTGATGTGGGAGGAAAGCAAATTTATTGCTTCTGTCCCCTCCGGACTCCTCTGTCCCCTCCGGACTCTTCTGTCCCTTCCGGACTCTTCTGTCCCTTCCGGACTCTTCTGTCCCTTCCGGACTCTTCTGTCCCTTCCGGACTCTTCTGTCCCTTCCGGACTCCTCTGTCCCTTCCGGACTCCTCTGTCCCTTCCGGACTCCTCTGTCCCCTCCGGACTCCTCAGTCCCATCCGGACTCTTCTGTTCCCTCCGAACTCTTCTGTCCCCTCCGGACTCCTCTGGCAATTGCTGAATTCCAGACAGATCAAATAAATTAAACTGCCGAATCCTTGAATCGGGTATACAAGAGGTGTATGGCTGACCTCACAGACGTTGTCGGGTTCAGCTCCCGTTAGTATAATGGGGTACGGCTTTGTTTTTCACTGTGTTTCCAAATTATTCTACAAATTGGATTTAAAGGTCATAAAAATGTATTTTTTTCACGTAAACTTATGGACGGTTTGTTTACCAGGATCTTTTGATCACTGAAATCAATCTCAGACCCCTGTGATAATTATTTTCCAGGTGCCCAATTACAGGAAAACTTCTTAAGAAGGACGTTCCATATTGTTAAGCAGTCACAGGTTCCAAGCAATATGGGAATTAAAACTACCTCTGCTGTCGAAAATACGGCAATGCCTCAGACAAGGTATGAAAACATTAGATATTTAATGGAAACGTAAGTGTGAACATCGTACTGTGAAGAGATTTGTGACTGACACAGAGCACAGACGGGTTGGTGCAGATAAAGGCATAATGAGGAAGGTTTCTGCCAGACTAATTCATTGGTTTAAGAGAGCAGCTGCTAAATTACCATTACAATGCAGCAGACAGGTATGTGAAGCTCCAGAGGCTGCAAAACCCTACTATTTGGCCAACTCTAAACCGTGCCCACAATCAGAAACTCTTGCAGTCTTTTTTATTGATGTCGTGCAACCCTGGATGGTCCAGATGGACGGAGTAGTGGATGTTTGTGGACGACCACCGGGTCCCAACAAGGCTGCGACATCAGGAAGGAGGTGGTGAAGTCATGTTTTGGGCTGAAATCATGGAGAGAGCTGGTAGCTCCTTTAGGGTGTCTGAAGGTGTGAAAATGACCTTTGAAAAGTTTTTAGTTTCTGACTGACCGCTTTCTAACATGATATAAAAATAAGAACCGTGTCGTCCATAGCAAAATCATCTCATGCTGCAAAGAAACCTCCGAGTCATTGGCCTCTATGGGCAGAGAAGTAGGAAACTCCTGGCGCGGCCACCACCCTCCCCTGACCTCAGCGCTATGGAGAACCTTTGGAGGATCCTCCATCAGAAGATCTATGAGGGTCAGGGGGCCCGATCACATCAGAACAACAGCTCTGGGGGCGATTCTGACATCCTGCAAAGAAATCCAAGCAGAAACTCTCCAGAAACTCTCAAGATCAATGGAGAAGGAATTGTGGAGGAGAAATCCCAGAAGCTCCGATGTGACGTGGACTCGGCCTTAGGAGGCTTCTGATGTCAGTAATGTGACGTCTGCAGATCCCACAGGTCACCGATCTCAGATCTTCACAACCCAGAAGATCTCCGGACTCTCGTTCTGCAGGAGAATTTGCTGCATTTTGAGTTCTTTTAGTTTTGGAAAAATAAATGTGATTTCTCCTCTAACGGTTGATGACATTACACGACTCATCTGCATCCAGGAAAATCCGAGGATTTGTGGAATAATGTGGAGCGCAGTACGACGCGGCGGCCGATTTGCCTGACCATGGACACCAGCGACGTCTGACAAGCCGCGGTTATGCAAAACATCTGACACGTCGAGTGCCCCGGACACACCGGAATTACACCGCCAGGTACGGGCATAATCCGGGCCGATGGGTTCAGACGCTGCTCCTGTTGTGGGTTTTTTTTTTTGCCTCTGATGTGAACAGAGCCGAAAAGACTCAGTCCAAAAAGCGTCATTATCCAGCATGGCTGCCATCGACCTGTCAGGGGGGGCAGCTGTCAGTGAGCGGCGGTTACCGGACACTTCCTTTTCGGTGATTGTCAGGAGCCAAACGGCAGCTGTCAGTCACACCGGATAGGACCCCAATCCCTCTGTTAGGCAGCAGAGACGGCTGTGCCCCCGGTTGAGGCCTTTCCAATGTGCCCGCCGCTCCTCCTCCTCGTCTTACAGGCTGTTGGCTGCTATTTTTGACATTCGTCTGCAATCACATCTCAAAATAATTTTTGCAATTGTCTTCCCAGCAGGGACGGGGTTAATTAGCCCCCGATCACTTCCTGCTCTCATAGCACAGATTAGCGCCCGCTCCCCTCGGAGGAGTCACATAAATATCCCGTGTGTTGCCGTGTTCGGATCCCACGCACGGCGCTCACTTCTCACTTTGTAGCATTATGGTGGGTGTATTGTTCAGGTTGGAAGCGAGAGTGGTACCCAGAAGCCGGCGCCGGAGACAGTCGCCATGGCAACTGCAAAAGAGAGGCGCGTGCTATGGAAAGAACAGTTGTGCAATGCCCCGGAGGCCAGGAGACGGTCCGCAGCGGGCGCTACCCCGGACCGGCCAGGTCTGCACCGGCAAATGAGTCCACGAATCTCCCGGGACGTCTCTGCCGACCGACCGCAGCTCGGAGATCGCCATTAACCCTTAATTGACAGAGAAGAGGAATGACTTGTGTTAGACCGTCCCATTATTCTGTCTCGGCCATCGGCAGATAGCGCTTCCTCCTGCGCGGAGTCATCGCGAAAAGACAAAGACGAAATAAATGGGAAGAAGAAGATTAGACGAGCCGGTCATCTGCGGAGGAAGAACCCAGGAGATGTGCATTGTATCCCAGCTACTCGGCTTAGATACACAGCTCAGCAGACAGTATCACACAGGATAGGATTCGATACACGGCTCAGCAGACAGTATCACACAGGATAGGATTAGATACACGGCTCAGCAGACAGTATCACACAGGAGAGGATTAGATACACAGCTCAGCAGACAGTATCACACAGGATAGGATTAGATACACGGCTCAGCAGACAATATCACACATGATAGGATTAGATACACGGCTCAGCAGTCAGTATCACACAGGAGAGGATTAGATACACGGCTCAGCAGACAGTATCACACAGGAGAGGATTAGATACACGGCTCAGCAGTCAGTATCACACAGGATAGGATTAGATACACGGCTCAGCAGACAGTATCACACAGGATAGGATTAGATACACGGCTCAGCAGACAGTATCACACAGGAGAGGATTAGATACACAGCTCAGCAGACAGTATCACACAGGATAGGATTAGATACACGGCTCAGCAGACAATATCACACATGATAGGATTAGATACACGGCTCAGCAGACAGTATCACACAGGATAGGATTAGATACACAGCTCAGCAGACAGTATCACACATGATAGGATTAGATACACGACTCAGCAGACAGTATCACACAGGATAGGATTAGATACACAGCTCAGCAGACAGTATCACACAGGATAGGATTAGATACACGGCTCAGCAGACAGTATCACACATGATAGGATTAGATACACGGCTCAGCAGACAGTATCACACAGGATAGGATTAGATACACAGCTCAGCAGCAAGTATCACACAGGATAGGATTAGATACACAGCTCAGCAGACAGTATCACACAGGATAGGATTAGATACACGGCTCAGCAGACAGTATCACACAGGATAGGATTAGATACACGGCTCAGCAGACAGTATCACACAGGATAGGATTAGATACACGGCTCAGCAGACAGTATCACACATGATAGGATTAGATACACGGCTCAGCAGACAGTATCACACAGGATAGGATTAGATACACGGCTCAGCAGACAGTATCACACAGGATAGGATTAGATACACGGCTCAGCAGACAGTATCACACAGGATAGGATTAGATACACGGCTCAGCAGACAGTATCACACATGATAGGATTAGATACACGGCTCAGCAGACAGTATCACACAGGATAGGATTAGATACACGGCTCAGCAGCAAGTATCACACAGGATAGGATTAGATACACAGCTCAGCAGACAGTATCACACAGGATAGGATTAGATACACGGCTCAGCAGACAGTATCACACAGGATAGGATTAGATACACGGCTCAGCAGACAGTATCACACAGGATAGGATTAGATACACGGCTCAGCAGACAGTATCACACATGATAGGATTAGATACACGGCTCAGCAGACAGTATCACACAGGATAGGATTAGATACACAGCTCAGCAGCAAGTATCACACAGGATAGGATTAGATGCATGGCTCAGCAGACAGTATCACACAGGATAAGATTAGATACACGGCTCAGCAGACAGTATCACACAGGATAGGATTAGATACACAGATCAGTAGACAGTATCACACAGGATAGGATTAGATACACGGCTCAGCAGACAGTATCACACAATAGGATTAGATACACGGCTCAGCAGACATCACACAGGATAGGATTAGATACACAGCTCAGTAGACAGTATCACACAGGATAGGATTAGATGCATGGCTCAGCAGACAGTATCACACAATAGGATTAGATACACGGCTCAGCAGTCAGTATCACACAGGATAGGATTAGATACACAGCTCAGCAGTCAGTATCACACAGGGTAGGGTTAGATACACAGCTTAGACAGTATCACACAGGATAAGATTAGATACACGGCTCAGCAGTCAGTATCACACGGGATAGGATTAGATACACAGCTCAGTAGACAGTATCACACAGGATAGGATTAGATACACGGCTCAGCAGACAGTATCACACAGGACAGGATTAGATACACGGCTCAGCAGACATCACACAGGATAGGATTAGATACACAGCTCAGCAGACTGTATCACACAGGATAGGATTAGATACACGGCTCAGCAGACAGTATCACACGGGATAGGATTAGATACACGGCTCAGCAGACAGTATCACACAGGATAGGATTAGATACACAGCTCAGTAGACAGTATCACACAGGATAGGATTAGATATACAGCTCAGCAGTCAGTATCACACAGGGTAGGATTAGATACACAGCTCAGCAGACAGTATCACTCTGGCTTAGATACAGTGGCTCAGTGCATCAATCTATATTCGTGATAGAACTGTTTCCAGTGGTTGTTGTAGTCCTCCTGATTAGCGTAGTAGTACAGGACGCGGCGGCAGAACTTCCCTCCGATCTCCGTGTTCCCAACGCTGCGAATTTCCTCCAAATAGACAGAAGCCAATTAGAAGAGTAAATTGTCTGGGAAAGTTTGCAATTATCATAAAAAGCCGCGTGTATCCGCCGCTTCATCGGGAAGCACGACGCTTAGTGCCGCAATAACACCGGATAATCGCCCTTTCCCTGGGCTCCAGCAGGGGGCGCTCGGTGTCACTGGGGCTATTATAACATTTGCGCCTTAAACCTTTAGATCCTAAATGCCAGAATTGTGTAATCAGTATCAGTCACATTCAGTGGCCTCTAAAGGGAACATCACCATGTCTGTCAGTGACCCTCACCCTGATAACACAAAAAACAAAGCACCCAAAAATCCTCATGTCCATCATCTCAGTGCTTCCACCATGCTTTACCCTGCAGCTCTGCTCCATCAGTGAACAGCTATGACTTGGCTGCATTGTATATCGGAGTCTGAAGGAGTTAGAAATCGAATGCTCCTCTTTCTTTCCCCCATGCTTTACAGTGCTGCACTTCTTACTCTGAGTATTGCCCGGATCTCTGTGTGACTTTTTTCTCTCCTCCATGTTTTACACTGCAGTTCTGCTTCTTCGGATTACTGGTCCTCGGTCCCATTCCTGACAATAACCTGATCATAGAGCGATCGATCAATGTGATCAGCTGTAATCTCAATGGGGAACCTGCCTTGATTAGTTTGATTTCTCTGCAGCGCCGCCACTGGGAGAATGGCGTATAACCTTCCCATTAACATCACTGGGATTTCCATATAATGCACCGTTGGGCCGGGACCTTCAGAGTGACAGGTGCTATAACCTATGGGGGTCCTCACTGCAGACCCCGCTCTACTGGGGTATGTAGAAATGTGCTTCGAACTCTGGAGGGAGCGACGAGCGCAGAAGTTAATGGCGGCATTTATACCGCGATGTGCTGAGACAACATTTATGAAGCCTGATTAAATATTATATCCCCACTTGTGCCTGTTCTCCGCAGCCTGTAGCACCAGCGGGGGAGGCACATAAAGTGTCAGTAGACTGCCGACACTTAACGAGGGATCTATAAAACGAAATGTCCCATCCGTATCCTGGCAGAAAGCCTCCGGTCACAGAGCCCATGCCTGCGCAGATGCAGGTGCCAAACCGCTGCTGCCTGCCCGGGATCTGAAGCTCCGTTCATCCTGAGCCCCCTGCTTCATGAATACAATATTAGATGTGCAGTAATGACTGACGCAGAGACAAGAACACTTACAGTGCAGATATATGTCTAAGCACTCCAGGTGCTGTGGAACTACAACTCCCACAATGCTCATATAGCCTGTGGCTCTGATAGGAGTTTATACTAGCGCAAAGGCCAGTGACCTGCAGCACTCCAACTCCCATGGAACTACTATTCCCAGCATAACCTGACAGGCTGTGACCTTGACAGCAGATCAGATCTATATACCCTTCAGGCTCTCTGGAAAGCTGAGTGACAGCCACTAAAGCAAGGGACAACGTCCTGCATCACTCCAGCGGTAGTGGAACTACTTCTCCCAGCATACCTTGACAACCTTTACCTGTACAGCAGATCAGGGTCTGTGAAAAGCTAAGTGACAAACCCAAGGGCAGAGGTCAGCAGTGCGTAGCACCAAAATGTAGGGGAACTACAACTCCCAGGATTTCCTGGCAGCCTTAAAGCAGTTTTCTGAGCCAATTATCTCCAAACAACCTGTCTGACAGACAATCGGTCACCTGTACCACTCGAGCTGCTGTGGGACTATAACTCCCAGCATGCCACTGCACCCTTCACATAGTATAGCAGAGCAGCTTTATATGGTGATTAGGGTCTGTAGACAGAGGAGTGACAACCATTAGGGCTGGAGTAAGCAACCTGTGGCACTCACTGCTGTGAGACTCCTGTGCATCCTGGGAGTTGTAGTCCCACAGCAGCTGGAGTGCTGCAGGTTGCTGAGCACTCGCTGCCTTAGGAGCTCTGTAATAGTGGTGCCACCATGGACCGTCCTGCACCATTATGCCCAGCCGCACGGACAGACTGCACACACGCCTGGTATTGACTTATGAGGATTGATCTCGGCTCCCGATGCTTTTAATTTGGGCCGAGCAGAGATGATATTGTGATGTTGCTCAATTCCTTGCAGGCTCTTGGGACAGGAGATTAATGGAAGATTCTCCAGAAGATGCAACGACAATTAATCTGCCGCAGGTATGGGCCTTCACCGCCCAACGTCTCCAGAGACCCCACAGAAAACCAGGAAAGATGGGGGGAGTCTACGGATGAGAATGAGACCAGTGACACGGAGAGCGAGTTATCAGAAGGAGTCAATTACATGACGTTCATCTAAGGCATCACCAGCAGTAAAGGTCAGGAAGACAGTTCATTATTGGGACTGCTTCCTCCACGCTGTGCCGGGGGTGGTGAGAGTGGGACCCTGCTGCAGACGATGGTGGTGCTGGTGGTGAGGTCAGGACTGTGCTGCAGACGATGGTGGTGAGGTCCGGACCGTGCTCCAGACGATGGTGGTGGTGAGGTCAGGACTGTGCTGCAGACAATGGTGGTGGTGATGGTCAGGACCGTGCTTCAGACGAAGGTGTTGGTGGTGAGGTTGGTACCGTTCTGCAGACGATGGTGGTGGTGAGGTCGAGACAGTGCTGCAGGCAGTGGTGGTGAGGTCAGCACCGTGCTGCAGACTGTGGTGGTGATGAGGTCGGGACCGTGCTACAGACGATGGTGGTAGTGAGGTCGAGACTGTGCTGCAGATGGTGGTGGTGAGGTCGGGACCGTGCTGCAGACGGTGGTGGTGATGAGGTCGGGAACGTGCTGCAGACGGTGGTGGTGGTGAGGTCGGGACCATGCTGCAGACGGTGGTGATGGTGAGGTCGGGACCGTGCTGCAGATGATGGTGGTGAGGTCGGGACCATGCTGCAGGCAGTGGTGGTGGTGGTGAGATCGGGACCGTGCTGCAGGTGGTGGTGAGGTCGGGACCGTGCTGCAGGTGGTGGTGAGGTCGGGACCGTGCTGCAGACAATGGTGGTGAGGTCGGGACCGTGCTGCAGACGATGGTATTGAGGTCGGGACCGTGCTGCAGACGATGGTATTGAGGTCGGGACCGTGCTGCAGGTGGTGGTGGTGAGGTCGGGACCGTGCTGCAGGTGGTGGTGGTGAGGTCGGGACCGTGCTGCAGGCGGTGGTGGTGGTGAGATCAGGACCGTGCTGCAGGTGGTGGTGAGGTCGGGACCGTGCTGCAGACGATAGTGGTGAGGTTGGGACCGTGCTGCAGGCGGTGGTGGTGGTGAGGTTGGGACCGTGCTGCAGGCTATAGTGGGTGAGGTTGGGACCATGCTGCAAGCGGTGGTGGTGAGGTCCGGACCATGCTGCAGGTGGGGTGGTGAGGTCAGGACCATGCTATAGGCGGTGGTGGTAGTTATGAGGTTGGGACCGTGCTGCAGGCGGTGGTAGTCGTGTTGAGGTCGGGACCGTGCTGCAGGAGGTGGTGGTGGTGAGGTCGAGACCATGCTGCAGACGATGGTGGTGAGGTCGGGACCATGCAGCATTAAGTGGTAGTGGCGAGGTCGGGACCGTGCTGCAGACGATGGTGGTGAGGTCGGGATCCCGCTGCAGGCGGTGGTGGTGGTGTGGTCGGGATCCTACTGCAGGCAGTGGTGGTGGTGAGGTCGGGACCCTGCTGCAGGCAGTGGTGGTGGTAAGGTCGGGACCGTGCTACAGGAGGTGGTGGTGGCGAGATCAGGACCTGGCTGCCAATAATAAGACCTGCTGCTACAACAAATAGGCTAAAAACCACGTCCAGTGCACCGTGCCACCTGTAAGCCACAGGTGGTGCCACGTCTCTTGTGCCATCTTTCATAATGGTCCATTTCGTAGAGGTTTTTATGACCATATAGTAAATCTCCACTGAGTACACCCTTCAAGTTCCCCGGTAACTGCCGCAGCTCCGGTTATATCTGGTGGTAAGCAGCCTGACTCCTCTCCCCAGCCCTAGCGTGCCATTACGGCTACAACTTTCTGCCATTAATGACATCAAGCGTTGCCTGGCATGGACGTGTCACCTGCCGATTAGATACAACCTCTGAGGCTCTGGTTCCTGGTTCTTATTCCTGACTTTGCTCTTGGCTTTTATGCTGGTCCCACGTCTGTCTGTCTCCATGGATTTGTCCCCCATTCCTGTGGCTCCAGTCGTTCGTTGGTCCCCAGTCCCATTCTCTGGCTTCTTGTAGCCTTTTGCTTTGCTGTTGATGACTTTCTGCTCTATTCCTGAATACGTTGGGCTACGTTCACACGATGAGCTTTTGCACTGTTTTTGATGCTGCGTATTTTTGGAAAAAATGCAAGTAATAGGTGGAGAAATGGTGCAGAAAATCTGCAACATCAAAAACTCACCAAAAGCTTCCTAGCGATTTCTTAAGACTCCACATCCCAGTGTAGCCAGTATCCAACCATTTGCAGGGGTTATTGAGTGTCTATAAATAATGAACATAGCATCTCATGTGTTATGACCCCAATGGCGAGGGTCTCAGAGGAACGTGGAAGTCTGCAGAATACAAAAAACCAGCTCATAGGGCAGTGGTAACTGGGTTGACCATATATCTACTCCTAACGCCAACACTAGAAGTAGCCGGGGATCATTCCTACGATGATTCTAGATGACACGCTCCAGCCGGAGAATCTAACTACCCCTAGTAGAGGAAAAACAAAGACCTTTCTTGCCTCCAGAGAAGGGGACCCCAAAGCTGGATAGAAGCCCCCCACAAATAATGACGGTGAGGTAAGAGGAAATGACAAACACAGAAATGAACCAGGTTTAGCACAGAGAGGCCCGCTTACTGATAGCAGAATAAAGAAAGGTAACTTATATGGTCAACAAAAACCCTATCAAAATCCACACTGGAAATTCAAGAACCCCCGAACCGTCTAACGGTCCGGGGGGAGAACACCAGCCCCCTAGAGCTTCCAGCAAAGATCAGGATATAGATTTGGAACAAGCTGGACAAAAATACAAAACCAAAACAAATAGCAAAAAGCAAAAAAGGCAGACTTAGCTGATATAACTGGAACCAGGATCAGTAGACAAGAGCACAGCAGACTAGCTCTGATAACTACGTTGCCAGGCATTGAACTGAAGGTCCAGGGAGCTTATATAGCAACACCCCTAACTAACGACCCAGGTGCGGATAAAAGGAATGACAGAAAAACCAGAGTCAAAAAACTAGTAACCACTAGAGGGAGCAAAAAGCGAATTCACAACAGTACCCCCCCCTTAGTGAGGGGTCACCGAACCCTCACCACGACCACCAGGGCGATCAGGATGAGCGGCATGAAAGGCACGAACTAAATCGGCCGCATGAACATCAGAGGCGACCACCCAGGAATTATCCTCCTGACCATAGCCCTTCCACTTGACCAGGTACTGAAGCCTCCGCCTGGAGAGGCGAGAATCCAAGATCTTCTCCACCACGTACTCCAACTCGCCCTCAACCAACACCGGAGCAGGAGGCTCAGCAGAAGGAACTACAGGCACAATGTACCGCCGCAACAAGGACCTATGAAATACATTGTGAATAGCAAACGACACAGGAAGATCCAGACGAAAAGATACAGGATTAAGGATCTCCAATATCTTGTAAGGCCCAATAAAACGAGGTTTAAATTTGGGAGAGGAGACCTTCATAGGAACAAAGCGGGAAGAAAGCCATACCAAATCCCCAACGCGTAGTCGGGGACCCACACCGCGGCGGCGGTTGGCAAAGCGCTGAGCCCTCTCCTGTGACAACTTCAAGTTGTCCACCACATGATTCCAAATCCGCTGCAACCTATCCACCACAGAATCCACCCCAGGACAGTCAGAAGGCTCCACATGACCTGAAGAAAAGCGAGGATGGAAACCAGAGTTGCAGAAAAAAGGCGAAACCAAGGTGGCGGAACTAGCCCGATTATTAAGGGCAAACTCAGCCAACGGCAAGAATGTCACCCAATCGTCCTGATCAGCAGAGACAAAACACCTCAAATAAGCCTCCAAAGTCTGATTGGTTCGCTCCGTCTGTCCATTAGTCTGAGGATGGAAAGCAGACGAAAACGACAAATCAATGCCCATCCTACTACAAAAGGATCGCCAGAACCTGGAAACGAACTGGGATCCTCTGTCTGACACAATATTCTCAGGGATACCGTGCAAACGAACCACGTTCTGGAAAAACACAGGAACCAGATCGGAAGAGGAAGGCAGCTTAGACAAAGGAACCAAATGGACCATCTTGGAGAAGCGATCACATATCACCCAGATAACGGACATGCCCCGAGATAGCGGAAGATCAGAAATGAAATCCATGGAGATATGTGTCCAAGGTCTCTTCGGGACAGGCAAGGGCAAGAGCAAACCGCTGGCACGAGAACAGCAAGGCTTAGCTCGAGCACAAGTCCCACAGGACTGCACAAATGACCGCACATCCCTTGACAAAGAAGGCCACCAAAAGGACCTGGCCACCAGATCTCTGGTGCCAAAAATTCCCGGGTGACCTGCCAACACCGAGGAATGAACCTCGGAAATGACTCTGCTGGTCCACTTATCCGGGACAAACAGTCTGTCAGGTGGACAAGACTCAGGCCTATCCGCCTGAAATCTCTGCAACACACGTCGCAGATCCGGAGAAATAGCTGACAAGATAACTCCATCTTTAAGAATACCAACAGGATCAGCGACTTCAGGAGCATCAGGCACAAAGCTCCTAGAAAGAGCATCGGCCTTCACATTCTTTGAACCTGGTAAATACGAGACAACAAAATCAAAGCGGGAGAAAAACAATGACCAGCGGGCCTGTCTCGGATTAAGGCGTTTAGCAGACTCGAGATACATCAGATTTTTGTGATCAGTCAAGACCACCACACGATGCTTAGCACCCTCGAGCCAATGACGCCACTCCTCAAATGCCCATTTCATGGCCAACAACTCCCGATTGCCCACATCATAATTTCGCTCGGCAGGCGAAAACTTCCTAGAGAAAAAGGCACAAGGTTTCATAACAGAGCAACCAGGGCCTCTCTGCGACAAAACGGCCCCCGCTCCAATCTCTGAAGCATCCA
Organism: Ranitomeya variabilis; assembly: GCF_051348905.1. Classification (NCBI taxonomy): domain Eukaryota; kingdom Metazoa; phylum Chordata; class Amphibia; order Anura; family Dendrobatidae; genus Ranitomeya; species Ranitomeya variabilis. The sequence continues at coordinate 211,999,175 of NC_135239.1, read as the reverse complement.
CCTCAACCTGAAAGGGAAGTGAGACATCGGGCTGGCACAAAACAGGCGCCGAAGTAAACCGGCGTTTCAACTCCTGGAAAGCCTCCACGGCAGCAGGAGCCCAGTTGGCTACATCGGAGCCCTTCTTGGTCATATCCGTCAAAGGTTTCACAATGCTAGAAAAATTAGCGATAAAACGACGGTAGAAGTTAGCGAAACCCAAGAATTTCTGAAGACTCTTAACTGACGAGGGCTGAGTCCAATCAAGAATAGCTCGGACCTTGACTGGGTCCATCTCCACAGCAGAAGGGGAAAAAATGAACCCCAAAAAGGGAACCTTCTGTACACCAAAGAGACACTTTGAGCCCTTGACAAACAAAGAATTTTCACGCAAAATTTTAAAGACCAACCTGACCTGCTCCACATGTGAATCCCAATTATCAGAAAAAACCAAAATATCATCCAGATAAACAATCAAAAATTTATCCAGATACTTCCGGAAGATGTCATGCATAAAGGACTGAAAAACTGAAGGCGCATTGGAGAGCCCAAAAGGCATCACCAAGTACTCAAAATGACCTTCGGGCGTATTGAATGCGGTTTTCCATTCATCCCCTTGCTTAATGCGCACAAGGTTGTACGCACCACGAAGGTCTATCTTGGTGAACCACTTGGCACCCTTAATCCGGGCAAACAAGTCTGACAACAGCGGCAAAGGATACTGAAATTTGACAGTGATCTTATTTAAAAGCCGATAATCAATACAAGGCCTCAAAGATCCGTCCTTTTTAGCCACAAAAAAGAATCCCGCACCAAGAGGGGAAGAAGACGGACGAATATGTCCTTTCTCCAGAGACTCCTTGATATATGAACGCATAGCGGTATGTTCAGGTACCGACAGATTAAACAGTCTTCCCTTAGGAAATTTACTGCCAGGGATCAAATCTATAGCACAGTCACAGTCCCTATGAGGAGGCAGTGCACTGGACTCAGACTCACTGAAGACATCCTGATAATCAGACAAATACTCAGGAACTTCCGAAGGCGTAGAAGAAGCAATAGACACAGGCAGGGAATCCCCATGAATACCACGACAGCCCCAACTTGAGACTGACATAGCCTTCCAGTCAAGGACTGGATTATGGGTCTGTAACCATGGCAGCCCTAAAACGACCAAATCATGCATTTTATGTAAAACCAGGAAACGTATCACCTCGCGGTGTTCAGGAGTCATGCACATGGTAACCTGAGTCCAATACTGCGGTTTATTTGCTGCCAATGGTGTAGCATCAATACCCCTAAGAGGAATAGGATTTTCCAATGGTTCAAGAGTAAAACCACAGCGCTTAGCAAATGACAGATCCATAAGACTCAGGGCAGCACCTGAATCTACAAACGCCATGACAGGATAAGACGACAGTGAGCAAATCAAAGTTACAGACAGAATAAATTTAGGTTGCAAATTACCAACGGTGACAGGACTAACAACCTTAGCTATACGTTTAGAGCATGCTGAGATAACATGTGTAGAATCACCACAGTAGTAGCACAAGCCATTCTGGCGTCTATGAATTTTCCGCTCATTTCTAGTCAGGATTCTATCACATTGCATTAAATCAGGTGTCTGTTCAGACAACACCATGAGGGAATTTGCGGTTTTGCGCTCCCGCAACCGCCGGTCAATTTGAATAGCCAGTGCCATAGTATCATTCAGACCTGTGGGAATGGGAAAACCCACCATAACATTCTTAATGGCTTCAGAAAGGCCATTTCTAAAATTAGCGGCCAGAGCACACTCGTTCCAATGTGTCAGCACGGACCATTTCCGAAATTTTTGGCAATACACTTCAGCCTCGTCCTGTCCCTGAGACATAGCCAGCAAGGCCTTTTCTGCCTGAATCTCAAGATTGGGTTCCTCATAAAGCAAACCGAGCGCCAGAAAAAACGCATCAATATCAGCCAATGCCGGATCTCCTGGCGCCAGCGAAAAAGCCCAATCCTGAGGGTCGCCCCGTAAGAACGAAATAACAATTTTTACTTGCTGAGCAGAGTCTCCAGATGAACAGGGTCTCAGGGACAAAAACAATTTACAATTATTCACGAAATTCCTAAACTTAAACCTGTCTCCGGAAAACAGTTCAGGAATCGGTATTTTAGGTTCTGACCTAGGATTTCTGATAACATAGTCTTGTATGCCCTGCACACGAGTAGCCAGCTGGTCCACACTTGTAATCAAGGTCTGGACATTCATGTCTGCAGCAAGCATAGCCACTCTGAGGTAAAGGGGAAGAAGAAAAAAAAAAAAAAAAAACTCAGAATCTTCTTTCTTATAATCCCTCTTCTGCAATGCATTAAACATTTAATACTGGCCTGGCAAACTGTTATGACCCCAATGGCGAGGGTCTCAGAGGAACGTGGAAGTCTGCAGAGTACAAAAATCCAGCTCATAGGGCAGTGGTAACTGGGTTGACCATATATCTACTCCTAACGCCAACACTAGAAGTAGCCGGGGATCATTCCTACGTTGATTCTAGATGACACGCTCCAGCCGGAGAATCTAACTACCCCTAGTAGAGGAAAAACAAAGACCTTTCTTGCCTCCAGAGAAGGGGACCCCAAAGCTGGATAGAAGCCCCCCACAAATAATAACGGTGAGGTAAGAGGAAATGACAAACACAGAAATGAACCAGGTTTAGCACAGAGAGGCCCGCTTACTGATAGCAGAATAAAGAAAGGTAACTTATATGGTCAACAAAAACCCTATCAAAATCCACACTGGAAATTCAAGAACCCCCGAACCGTCTAACGGTCCGGGGGGAGAACACCAGCCCCCTAGAGCTTCCAGCAAAGATCAGGATATAGATTTGGAACAAGCTGGACAAAAATACAAAACCAAAACAAAGCAAAAAGCAAAAAAGGCAGACTTAGCTGATATAACTGGAACCAGGATCAGTAGACAAGAGCACAGCAGACTAGCTCTGATAACTACGTTGCCAGGCATTGAACTGAAGGTCCAGGGAGCTTATATAGCAACACCCCTAACTAACGACCCAGGTGCGGATAAAAGGAATGACAGAAAAACCAGAGTCAAAAAACTAGTAACCACTAGAGGGAGCAAAAAGCGAATTCACAACACTCATGCTGCAAAACCCCACCGGCATCAGATCCAGATGCTGTGCCACTTATACCAGTCTTTTATTACAAGCTCCAGTGCATGATAAATCCCCTGCCATCCTGCCAGCACGCTGGTTGTGGGTACTGTCAAGTCACTTCTGTTACGTTTGTATTGTTGTATTTGTAACATTTCCATTAGTTTTAGTCAGTAGTCTACAAATTCCTTTGTGTCAGAGTCCATGAATTTCCCACCATTAGCTTTGATGCAGTTTGATTTTTGGCCTGAAACGGTGTCCATTCATATTGGGGGATGAACGCGTAAAGATCGAAAAGTAGGAAAAATACTCAGACTTCTACTATTCACCGATGGAACAATGATTGATCAAACTGTATGGCGGTAATCGCCTTCTGATTTCCATGCTGCCATCATTATATGCTGGAGAGTCAATATGAACATGTCTGAAAATCTCCCAAATATATCTCTTTTATCAAAGGACTGAGAATGGAAGCAGTTTTGTTTAAAGGGGAGATTCCAGGAATTTTTTTTGGGGGGGGAACTCATGGGAGGAACAAGCAGTGGGGCATAAATATTCCAGAATTTGGCATTCATGGTGTGTGGGGTATCATCCTGTCTATATTCATATTTTGCTGATTTTTTGAGTGTTGTCTTGTTCATCTGTATCATTCTATGTATTCCCTCTAATGGGACGACACTGCATTTAATCTTAATTATCCAGACATCTATTTTCAGTAGGTCAAGAAGCACAGACTATTGTTTGTATGAGCCTTCAACGTTGACTCTTGAGTTGACGTTTGATGCAGCATATTGTGTTGTTATCTTGCAAGGCAGGAATATAGGGTAATTAAACAATAGATGTTTGTTAATATGTTGATTACACATTGTACTTGTCAGCTAGTTGGTGACCTGCAAAACAGAGGAGGAACAATTAGGCTGATTGATTAAATACTCAAAAAATGAGTGTTAAACTCATCCCACCTCGTCCTTGACCTGTGGATGATGACCTGAAACACAAATGTGGGTATAAAGCGGGACTTTCTGTCCTGAGAGAGAGAGACCAGTAAGATAGACCCCTTTGTGGGAGGCTGATGCTAAGGCCAGCACCCCAGAGAGACTTGGAGAAGCTCTGATTATCCTGTAAGATACTGCTGGAGGAGCCGATCCAGAGAAGTGTCTGGAGCCACACTGCCATATCGATCTCTAAGCAGAGGATTGTGACCCATCTCCCTGGTTATTGTCCCGTTACTGGACTGCATCCGTGTTCCTGGACTCTTTTATCCTCTGTGTGGTGGATTGTTTCATGGACCTTTCGGTTTGCATGTTATAAAGGTTCTTGGGACGGTTCACTTACCTCTCGCTCTGCTGATTTGTGTGGTACCGGAGTAGGACCCCGTGACACATGTGTTGCAACATGTAACCTTATTTGTCCATTTTGAGAAAATTAAAATTCAAAGAGAGACTGGAAAACATTCAGCATTTCGCCCCCATGTGAACACACAAGGATCGGTGGTTTTTATTTTCTGTATCATCAGTCGTGGCGTCAGTTTGGGGCTGATACCAGATTGTTCATGGACAAGCAGAGCAGCATCCGGGGAAGCAGAGTGTGCCGGTCCGGCAGCCGTCAGATGTCTCCCACTTGTGAGATTTGCAGTAAATAATTCACTGAAGCTTCATAAATATAAATTAAGACTAAATTCTGGGGTCATTTTTATTTCCTCTGAATGTCACAGCTTGAGATTGTCTGTGACCACGGCCGGCAGCGGCAGCCGAGGAACCAGCTCCTGATTTCTGATAGGATTTTTTTTAGCCGTCATGTAATAACATTCTCAGCCGGCGCTCACGTTCTGCCTGTTTATCCTTTTACTTTAATCTACTCGCTCCCGACTCTGACAATTTTTTTTTTCTTTCCACTTGTCACTTCTATATTTGAGTGTCATAAGAGGAGAATTACTGTGTGCTAACCGTGTAATTACCTCCAGTTAGAACACAGCCATTATACTCCTCGGGAAACTGCACGTTCCTGCTCCTCGCACAGAGACACAGCACATCGGGGACAGAGACAGCAACAGAGATGTCAGGAGCAGTCAGAGATACAGGGTTCAGGAGGCAGAGAGGTGTGGAGGGGGCGACAGCACACGATAAGTAATGGATGTACACCAGCAGAATAGTGAGTGCAGCTCTGGGGTATAATACAGGATGTAACTGAGGATCAGTAATGTAATGTATGTACACAGTGACTGCACCAGCAGAATAGTGAGTGCAGCTCTGGAGTATAATACAGGATGTAACTCAGGATCAGTAATGTAATGTACAGTGGGGCAAAAAAGTATTTAGTCAGTCAGCAATAGTGCAAGTTCCACCACTTAAAAAGATGAGAGGCGTCTGTAATTTACATCATAGGTAGACCTCAACTATGGGAGACAAACTGAGAAATAAAAATCCAGAAAATCACATTGTCTGTTTTTTTTTCATTTTATTTGCATATTATGGTGGAAAATAAGTATTTGTTCAGAAACAAACAATCAAGATTTCTGGCTCTCACAGACCTGTAACTTCTTCTTTAAGAGTCTCCTCTTTCCTCCACTCATTACCTGTAGTAATGGCGCCTGTTTAAACTTGTTATCAGTATAAAAGACACCTGTGCACACCCTCAAACAGTCTGACTCCAAACTCCACTATGGTGAAGACCAAAGAGCTGTCAAAGGACACCAGAAACAAAATTGTAGCCCTGCACCAGGCTGGGAAGACTGAATCTGCAATAGCCAACCAGCTTGGAGTGAAGAAATCAACAGTGGGAGCAATAATTAGAAAATGGAAGACATTCAAGACCACTGATAATCTCCCTCGATCTGGGGCTCCACGCAAAATCCCACCCCGTGGGGTCAGAATGATCACAAGAACGGTGAGCAAAAATCCCAGAACCACACGGGGGGACCTAGTGAATGAACTGCAGAGAGCTGGGACCAATGTAACAAGGCCTACCATAAGTAACACACTACGCCACCATGGACTCAGATCCTGCAGTGCCAGACGTGTCCCACTGCTTAAGCCAGTACATGTCCGGGCCCGTCTGAAGTTTGCTAGAGAGCATTTGGATGATCCAGAGGAGTTTTTGGAGAATGTCCTATGGTCTGATGAAACCAAACTGGAACTGTTTGGTAGAAACACAACTTGTCGTGTTTGGAGGAAAAAGAATACTGAGTTGCATCCATCAAACACTATACCTACTGTAAAGCATGGTGGTGGAAACATCATGCTTTGGGGCTGTTTCTCTGCAAAGGGGCCAGGACGACTGATCCGGGTACATGAAAGAATGAATGGGGCCATGTATCGTGAGATTTTGAGTGCAAACCTCCTTCCATCAGCAAGGGCATTGAAGATGAAACGTTGCTGGGTCTTTCAACATGACAATGATCCAAAGCACACCGCGAGGGCAACGAAGGAGTGGCTTCGCAAGAAGCATTTCAAGGTCCTGGAGTGGCCTAGCCAGTCTCCAGATCTCAACCCTATAGAAAACCTTTGGAGGGAGTTGAAAGTCCGTGTTGCCAAGCGAAAAGCCAAAAACATCACTGCTCTAGAGGAGATCTGCATGGAGGAATGGGCCAACATACCAACAACAGTGTGTGGCAACCTTGTGAAGACTTACAGAAAACGTTTGACCTCTGTCATTGCCAACAAAGGATATATTACAAAGTATTGAGATGAAATTTTGTTTCTGACCAAATACTTATTTTCCACCATAATATGCAAATAAAATGCTAAAAAAACAGACAATGTGATTTTCTGGATTTTTTTTTTTCTCAGTTTGTCTCCCATAGTTGAGGTCTACCTATGATGTAAATTACAGACGCCTCTCATCTTTTTAAGTGGTGGAACTTGCACTATTGCTGACTGACTAAATACTTTTTTGCCCCACTGTATGTACACAGTGACTGCACCAGCAGAATAGTGAGTGCAGCTCTGGAGTATAATACAGGATGTAACTCAGGATCAGTAATGTAATGTATGTACACAGTGACTGCACCAGCAGAATAGTGAGTGCAGCTCTGGAGTATAATACAGGATGTAACTCAGGATCAGTAATGTAATGTAATGTATGTACACAGTGGCTACACCAGCAGAATAGTGAGTGCAGCTCTGGGGTATAATACAGGATGTAACTCAGGATCAGTAATGTAATGTATGTACACAGTGACTGCACCAGCAGAATAGTGAGTGCAGCTCTGGAGTATAATACAGGATGTAACTCAGGATCAGTACGGAATCAGAGATTATAGGTCTGTGATATTAATATTACAACTCCGTGTCATTCACTTTCAGTGGGACAAATCTGCAATGTGTTTTAACTCCATGAACAATCTGTGAAAAATACAGATCTTTGCCTCATAAGCAGATTGATGGGTGCAGAGATTCAGAGCCCGCACCAATATTAAATGCCTACCATATGAATGTGCCATCATTTGTAAAGCCCTAGATCGCCCTTTTTGGCAGTAGTGAAAGGAATCCTCTGTATTTTTTCTTGTACCGATTGCCCTTGTCCTGTACATCTGTGATCGCACATTGATGGCCTCCGTGTTGTCTTCTTATTGACCACTGTTGTAAAGTCAGAACAAGATACTGAGTGCTGAGCACAGAAGAACATTGTCAGAAGTTCATGTCCTGATTCTCCGGCTGCTACAAGGAACTTCTGCCCGTTAAATATTAATGGCAATGAGTCACCCAGTGACACCGATGCCACATGAAAAGCAGAAAATCTGAGAAGAGCGACAGACACGAGAAGAAGAGAACAGAGAAGAAGCATAAAAACCGCAATGTAACCAGTGATGAGAGGGGGACGTGTCCTGGACCCCTGTATACAGTGTAATCACAGTGCTGTCCTAATGGAAATGAGCTATCAAGATCCTGCACCCCGAGTGTCAGCGTCATTATCCTGTACCCCGAGTGTCAGTGTCATCATCCTGTACCCCGAGTGTCAGTGTCATTATCCTGTACCCCGAGTGTCAGTGTCATCATCCTGTACCCCGAGTGTCAGTGTCATTATCCTGTACCCCGAGTGTCAGTGTCATTATCCTGTACCCCGAGTGTCAGCGTCATTTTCCTGTACCCCGAGTGTCAGTGTCATCATCCTGTACCCCGAGTGTCAGTGTCATTATCCTGTACCCCCAGTGTCAGTATCCTGTACCCCCAGTGTCAGTGTCATTATCCTGTACCCCGAGTGTCAGCGTCATTATCCTGTACCCCCAGTGTCAGTGTCATTATCCTGTACCCCGAGTGTCAGCGTCATTATCCTGCACCCCCAGTGTCAGTGTCATTTTCCTGCACCCCAAGTGTCAGTGTCATTATCCTGCACCCCGAGTGTCATTGTCATTATCCTGTACCCCGAGTGTCAGGGTCATTATCCTGTACCCCGAGTGTCAGTGTCATTATCCTGTACCCCGAGTGTGAGTCATTATCCTGTACCCCGAGTACCAGTGTCATTATCCTGTACCCCGAGTGTCAGTGTCAGTATCCTGTACCCCCAGTGTCAGTGTCATTATCCTGTACCCCCAGTGTCAGTGTCATTATCCTGTACCCCGAGTGTCAGTGTCATTATCCTGTACCCCGAGTGTGAGTCATTATCCTGTACCCCGAGTGTCAGTGTCATTATCCTGTACCCCGAGTGTCAGTGTCATTATCCTGCACCCCGAGTGTCAGTGTCATTATCCTGCACCCCGAGTGTCAGTGTCATTATCCTGTACCCCGAGTGTCAGTGTCAGTATCCTGTACCCCGAGTGTCAGTGTCATTATCCTGTACCCCGAGTATCAGCGTCATTATCCTGTACCCCGAGTGTCAGTGTCATTGTCCTGTACCCCGAGTGTCAGTGTCATTATCCTGTACCCTGTTGTGAATTCCGTTCTCGGACTCCCTCCTGTGGTCATGAATGGTACTTTGGTTAGTTCTGCTCTTGGACTCCCTCTGGTGGCTTCGAGTGGAACTGCTGGTCACTGAGGTTGGCTTTATCAGCTGCTCTCGTTTATTGCTATGCTGGCTTCCCTATTTAACTCCACTCAGATCGTTACTTCATGCCAGCTGTCAATGTTTCAGTATTGGTTCAGATCTCTCTTGGACTTCTCTGAGGACCTGTCTACTCCAGCAGAAGCTAAGTCTTTGCTAGTTCATTTGTTGTTACTGCTTCCTGAATATATTTCTTAGTACTGCTAATTTCTAATCCAGCTTGCTATCTGATATTCCCTTGCTAGCTGGAAGCTCTGGGGGTGCAGAGTGGCACCTCCACACCGTGAGTCGGTGTGGAGAGTCTTTTTGCTTACTCTGCGTGGTTTTTTGTAGTCTTTTGTGCTGACCGCATAGTTCCCTTTTCTATCCTCTGACTATTTAGTGAAATCTGGCCTCCTTTGCTAAAACCTATTTCATTCCTGTGTTTGTGACTTTCCTCTTAACTCACAGTCAATATATGTGGGGGTCTGCCTTTACCTTTGGGGAATTTCTCTGAGGCAAGGTAAGGCTTCTATTTCTATCTTTAGATGTAGTTAGCTCTTAGGCTGTGAAGAGGTGTCTAGGGAGAGTTAGGTACGCTCCACGGCTATTTCTAGTGTGTGTGATAGGAGTAGGGTTTGCGGTCAGCAGAGTTCCCACTTCCCCAGAGCTAGTCCCGATTTTGAGTTTACTCATCAGGTCATTCTGGGTGCTCCTAACCACCAGGTCCATAACAGTACAGCTGGCCCTAAAGTGTTAATGCATCTCAAAAGAGGGATAAGAGAAGTTCTGAACCCATTTTTTTTCTTTGCAGTGTGTTTTGTCTCTCTTTTCCCCTTAACCTCTGGGTGGTTCAGGACTCAGGTGTAGATATGGATATTCAAGGTCTGTCCTCTTGTGTGGATCATCTCACTGCTAGGGTACAAAGTATTCAAGATTATGTAGTTCAGAATCCGATGTTAGAGCCTAGAATTCCAATTCCTGATTTGTTTTCTGGGGATAGATCTAAGTTTCTGAATTTCAAAAATAATTGTAAACTGTTTCTTGCTTTGAAACCCCGCTCCTCTGGTGACCCCATTCAGCATGTAAAAATTATTATTTCTTTGTTGCGTGGCGACCCTCAAGACTGGGCATTCTCCCTTGCGCCAGGAGATCCTGCATTGCTTAATGTAGATGCGTTTTTTCTGGCGCTTGGATTGCTTTATGACGAACCGAATTCAGTGGATCAGGCAGAGAAAATCTTGCTGGCTTTGTGTCAGGGTCAGAATGAAGCGGAGATATATTGTAAGAAGTTTAGAAAATGGTCGCTGTTTTTCTCCCGTTTCGATTTTGTGGTCTCATACCTTCCAGGTTCTAAGAATGTGAAGGCGGACGCCCTTTCTAGGAGTTTTGTGCCTGATTCTCCTGGGGTTCCTGAGCCGGCTGGTATTCTGAAAGAGGGGATAATTCTGTCTGCCATCTCCCCTGATTTGCGGCGGGTGCTGCAGGAGTTTCAGGCTGATAGACCTGACCGTTGTCCAGCGGAGAAACTGTTTGTCCCTGATAGATGGACTAGCAGAGTTATTTCTGAGGTTCATTGCTCGGTGTTGGCTGGTCATCCTGGGATTTTTGGTACCAGAGATTTGGTGGCTAGGTCCTTTTGGTGGCCTTCCTTGTCACGGGATGTGCGTTCTTTTGTGCAGTCCTGTGGGACTTGTGCTCGGGCTAAGCCCTGCTGTTCTCGTGCCAGTGGGTTGCTTTTGCCCTTGCCAGTCCCGAAAAGGCCTTGGACGCATGTTTCCATGGATTTTATTTCAGATCTTCCTGTCTCTCAAAGGATGTCTGTCATCTGGGTGGTTTGTGATCGCTTTTCTAAGATGGTCCATTTGGTACCCTTGCCTAAATTACCTTCCTCCTCTGATTTGGTGCCATTATTTTTTCAACATGTGGTTCGTTTGCATGGCATTCCGGAGAACATTGTGTCGGACAGAGGTTCCCAGTTTGTCTCTAGGTTTTGGCGGTCCTTTTGTGCTAAGATGGGCATTGATTTGTCTTTTTCTTCGGCTTTCCATCCTCAAACAAATGGCCAAACCGAACCAACCAACCAGACTTTGGAAACCTATCTGAGATGCTTTGTTTCTGCTGATCAGGATGATTGGGTGACCTTCTTGCCATTGGCTGAGTTCGCCCTTAATAATCGGGCTAGTTCGGCTACTTTGGTTTCGCCTTTTTTTTGCAATTCTGGTTTTCATCCTCGTTTTTCTTCGGGGCAGGTTGAGCCTTCTGACTGTCCTGGTGTGGATTCTGTGGTGGACAGGTTGCAGCAAATTTGGACTCACGTAGTGGACAATCTGACGTTGTCCCAGGAGAAGGCTCAACGTTTCGCTAACCGCCGTCGTTGTGTTGGTCCCCGACTTCGTGTTGGGGATTTGGTTTGGTTGTCTTCTCGTTATGTTCCTATGAAGGTTTCTTCTCCTAAGTTTAAGCCTCGTTTCATTGGTCCTTATAAGATTTCTGAAATTCTTAACCCTGTGTCATTTCGTTTGGTCCTTCCAGCTTCTTTTGCCATCCATAATGTGTTCCATAGGTCGTTGTTGCGGAGGTACGTGGCGCCTATGGTTCCCTCCGTTGATCCTCCTGCTCCGGTGTTGGTTGAGGGGGAGTTGGAGTATGTGGTGGAAAAAAAAATTTTGGATTCTCGTATTTCGAGACGGAAGCTTCAGTACCTGGTTAAGTGGAAGGGCTATGGTCAGGAGGATAATTCCTGGGTTGTTGCCTCCGATGTCCATGCTGCCGATTTAGTTCGTGCCTTTCATTTGGCTCGTCCTGATCGGCCTGGGGGCCCTGGTGAGGGTTCGGTGACCCCTCCTCAAGGGGGGGGTACTTTTGTGAATTCCGTTCTCGGACTCCCTCCTGTGGTCATGAATGGTACTTTGGTTAGTTCTCTTGGACTCCCTCTGGTGGCTTCGAGTGGAACTGCTGGTCACTGAGGTTGGCTTTATCAGCTGCTCTCGTTTATTGTTATGCTGGCTTCCCTATTTAACTCCACTCAGATCGTTACTTCATGCCAGCTGTCAATGTTTCAGTATTGGTTCAGATCTCTCTTGGACTTCTCTGAGGACCTGTCTACTCCAGCAGAATCTAAGTCTTTGCTAGTTCATTTGTTGTTACTGCTTCCTGAATATATTTCTTAGTACTGCTAATTTCTAATCCAGCTTGCTATCTGATATTCCCTTGCTAGCTGGAAGCTCTGGGGGTGCAGAGTGGCACCTCCACACCGTGAGTCGGTGTGGGGAGTCTTTTTGCTTTCTCTGCGTGTTTTTTTGTAGTCTTTTGTGCTGACCGCATAGTTCCCTTTTCTATCCTCTGACTATTTAGTGAAATCTGGCCTCCTTTGCTAAAACCTGTTTCATTCCTGTGTTTGTGACTTTCCTCTTAACTCACAGTCAATATATGTGGGGGTCTGCCTTTACCTTTGGGGAATTTCTCTGAGGCAAGGTACGGCTTCTATTTCTATCTTTAGGTGTAGTTAGCTCTTAGGCTGTGAAGAGGCGTCTAGGGAGAGTTAGGTACGCTCCACGGCTATTTCTAGTGTGTGTGATAGGAGTAGGGTTTGCGGTCAGCAGAGTTCCCACTTCCCCAGAGCTAGTCCCGATTTTGAGTTTACTCATCAGGTCATTCCGGGTGCTCCTAACCACCAGGTTCATAACAGTACCCCGAGTGTCAGTGTCATTATCCTGTACCCCCAGTGTCAGTGTCATTATCCTGTACCCCGAGTATCAGCGTCATTATCCTGTACCCCGAGTGTGTGTCATTATCCTGTACCCCGAGTGTCAGTGTCATTATCCTGTACCCCGAGTATCAGCGTCATTATCCTGTACCCCCAGTGTCAGCGTCATTATCCTGCACCCCGAGTGTCAGCGTCATTATCCTGCACCCCGAGTGTCAGTGTCATTATCCTGCACCCCGAGTGTCAGTGTCATTATCCTGCACCCCGAGTGTCAGTGTCATTATCCTGTACCACCAGTGTCATTATTTTGTACCCCGAGTGTCATTATCCTGTACCCCGAGTGTCATTATCCTGTACCCCGAGTGTCAGTGTCATTATCCTGTACCCCGAGTGTCAGTGTCATTATCCTGTACCCCCAGTGTCAGTGTCATTATCCTGTACCCCGAGTGCCAGTGTCATTATCCTGTACCCCCAGTGTCAGTGTCATTATCCTGTACCGCGAGTGTCCGTGTCATTATCCTGTACCCCGAGTGTCAGTGTCATTATCCTGTACCCCGAGTGTCAGTGTCATTATCCTGTACCCCGAGTGTCAGTGTCATTATCCTGTACCCCCAGTGTCAGTGTCATTATCCTGTACCCCCAGTGTCAGTGTCATTATCCTGTACCCCCAGTGTCAGTGTCATTATCCTGTACCCCCAGTGTCAGTGTCATTATCCTGTACCCCGAGTGTCAGTGTCATTATCGTGTACCCCGAGTGTCAGTGTCATTATCCTGCACCCCGAGTGTCAGTGTCATTATCCTGTACCCCGATTGTCAGTGTCATTATCCTATACCCCAGTGTCAGTGTCATTATTCTGTACCCTGAGTGTCAGTGTCATTATCCTGTACCCCCAGTGTCAGTGTCATTATCGTGTACCCCGAGTGTCAGTGTCATTATCCTGCACCCCGAGTGTCAGCGTCATTATCCTGTACCCCCAGTGTCAGTGTCATTATCCTGTACCCCGATTGTCAGTGTCATTACCCTATACCCCCAGTGTCAGTGTCATTATCCTGTACCCCGAGTGTCAGCGTCATTATCCTGTACCCCGAGTGTCAGTGTCATTATCCTGTACCCCGAGTGTCAGCGTCATTATCCTGTACCCCGAGTGTCAGTGTCATTATCCTGTACCCCCAGTGTCAGTGTCATTATCCTGTACCCCCAGTGTCAGTGTCATTATCCTGTACCCCGAGTGTCAGTGTCATTATCGTGTACCCCGAGTGTCAGTGTCATTATCCTGTACCCCGAGTGTCAGTGTCATTATCCTGCACCCCGAGTGTCAGTGTCATTATCCTGCACCCCGAGTGTCAGTGTCATTATCCTGTACCCCGAGTGTCAGTGTCATTATCCTGTACCCCCAGTGTCAGTGTCATTATCCTGTACCCCCAGTGTCAGTGTCATTATCCTGTACCCCCAGTGTCAGTGTCATTATCCTGTACCCCCAGTGTCAGTGTCATTATCCTGTACCCCCAGTGTCAGCGTCATTATCCTGTACCCCGATCGCTACGTCATCATCTCGCGAGACCGTAATGCACTCTTGGGACCTGAGCGTCGCAAGGAGCATCGTTAAACGCCTGGGCTGGATCCGGGGCCGACGGAGGGTGAGTATATAACTATTTTTTATTTTAATTCTTTTTTTTTAACAGGGATATGGTGCTCACATTGCTATATACTACGTCGGCTGTGCAACAAACTATGTGGCTGTGCAACAAACTACGTGGCTGTGCAATATACTACGTGGGCTGTGTTATATACTGCGTGGGCTGTGTTACATACTACATCTCTGTGCCATATACTATATGAGCTGGGCTATATACTACGTGGCTGTGGTATATATTACGTGGCTGGGCAATATACTACATCGCTGTGCTCTATACTAAGTGGCCTGTGTTTATATACTGCATGGGCTGTGTTATACTACGTCTCTGTGCTATATACTACGTGGCTGTGCTATATACTACATGGCTGTGCTATATACTACGTGGCTGGGCAATATACTACGTGGCTGTGCTATATACTACGTGGCTGTGCTATATACGTGGCTGGGCAATATACTACGTGTCTGTGCTATATACTACGTGGCTGGGCAATATACTACGTGTCTGTGCTATATACTTTGTGGCTGTGCTATATACTACGTGGCTGGGCAATATACTACGTGGCTGTAAACTACATACATATTCTAGAATACCCAATGCGTTAGAATCGGGCCACCATCTAGTAATAATAATAATATTCTCTACAGAATAAGCTTTCTCACTTGATATTTTTCTGCTTCTCCTGAATATTTTAGTACTTTTTACTCCAGAATATTTCCACTTTTGCTGGGATTCCTGATAGATTCACTTGACAGGAGCTCGGAGTGTATTTTTTGTTACCTTGGTGGGAATTATGGCTTCTAATCTGCTGTTTTATGTTCACTGTATGATGCTGGTGGAGTGCAAATAGCGGCTCAGCCGGGGGTCAGCGCTTTATTCTCAAATTATCATTATATGGCACAAGGTATCATTATCTGATATGAGCGGAGCGCTGTGCCACCGGGAGCTCGCTCTCTGCTGTGTACTTTACTAGACGACAATGGGGACGGGGCGTGGGGAACATTACACCAAATAGCAATGTGTAGCGAGCACATGCACTCCATCTGCTCAGACAACCACTCGTTCCTTCATGCCGTTTACCAAGATGCCGCATAATAGAAGCAGCGCAGAGCATTTAAGTGTCGCAGTGTAACATTGTGGCAATCAGTTATTGACATCTGCTCCTTTCCTAATTCTCAGACCTGGAAGCTTGTGGCTATGTTGCTAGAGACTTTTATGACGGACCTCTGTATTTGCTCCTGGGGGCAGTCATTGATAAGTGGAAGACAATGGTGAGACACTGTGACCTCCTTAGATCCTTTTACTTTTGAGATGAGGAATCTTTTTTTCAATTAAAATTTGCCAGTTTGGTCAAATTTTTCTAAAAAAAAAATGTATTTGATTTGCTGCAAATCATAATTACTGCGAAACCTCCAAATGCATGGAAAAGACATGTGTGCTACTCTGGGGTCTCCTGGGCTGTACCCAACTCTTTTTAAGCTCTTTAATGCAAACACAGCCTTAATTTACCCTAAAAATGTCTGCTGCATTCCTGCCTCGGCTTTTATACAGGCTATGATAGTCCTGACTGGCTGCGCTGTACCAAGTGATGTGATCGCCGTGAGAACGCCCGAGCTCATGTGCTCTTTCTATGTCTCCTGCAATCTTCTGCTTTGTGTAAAATGACAACGGGCTTTTTTTTTTTGCCCTAAATCGAATTTCACATTGTTCCAATTCAACACAAATTTGATTCACATCGAATCGTTCATCTCTACTATACACGTGTGGCAACATCTGGTAAGATGTAAACCTATATTCCTGCAGAATGGAGACAATCACAACCAGAGGCCCCTCGCTGACTCCTTCATCAGACTCCTGTTCTTAAAGGCCATGAATGTCTTAGAAATATGTGAAGTCTCTCCCAGGCAGACGGCTCAAGGTAACGTCAGACAGAAGTGGCACGAGCTTTGTTTCATCTCCCAATAGGAATCGTATAGTTCTGTGTCTACACTACTGATTCTGGGCTTATCCCTTTTATTTAGCAGCCTATCGTTTGATGTGTTAGTTGTGAATATCAGTCAGATAGAAGCATTGCATGAGACACAATGTTTCTTTTCAGTTGTTCAATATTTAGACAAGTAAACATCAAAGATACAAAGTTTCAAAGCAGTTTTAATAAAGTCCATTAACAGATGATGGTCGTCTCTGTCTCTCATATAGGATGACAGTTTTGCAATAACCCATTCCCAAAGCAGCAGGAAATCCTATGAAGAGGCCACGGGAGGAAAGCCAATGTGTGGTCACTCTGGGAAAGTTTTTGGGGAGACTTGTAACTTTTTAGAGCTTGCATTTTTCTTTTGAGAAACTTCCTCTTCCTTACATTGACTAAAGCTTCTCGACATGCTCAGTTTCATCTCTACATAATGTCCAGCTGCTCGGAAGATAAGGGTGAATATCCACTCGTGTGTATTGTTGAACTCTATCTATTTACTTACATAAATATTGAACAATTGAAAGTAAACTTTTTTTAAACATTTGTTAATCATTTTACGACAGTTTTTAGCATAATAAAGTTGCAATTTGCCTTTTGTGTTTGCGCAGTGCTCGATGAAAAGTTTAAAAAAAAGTCAATGGACACGAGCGTTGAGTTAAAAGATTGTCAGGACCTGGTCCGGTAGCCGTGGCACTAGGCTGTGGACACCGGACCAGAACCCTGCAAACCCCCTCCAACCTACCAGCATCCCTGGCGCCTTTTCTTATTCATAGGTCCGGAGTGAAGTCGTCGCCATATCCTGATGTATGCAAGACACCGGGCCCAATAATCCTAGGGATGCAGGCAGGTAGGAGGGGATTTTCAGTGCTGTGGCACGGATTATCAATGTGGTCACTGGACCAGGTTCCCGTTAATCTTTTTGCTTGACTCTGTCGGGCACAGCCACTATGTTACAGACAAGATTTTTTTTCCAGCCCTTGATGCATATCTATGAGAAGCCCATTCTGTATTGTCTCTAGGAAGAAATGCGTTATCAGACTGGGACTAATAAATGTGACCAAGAAAGCGATGGCGCCAATTATTGCATCTGATTTATTGTTCTTCATTGTCACCAATAATCCGTGAGCAGCCACTTTTATGACCCCATTTGAGCTCTATGTCCTTCTTTACATTTCAGACGAGCGCCGCTCCACAAGGATACACACATACCAGCTCCATCTTTGTTTATCCGCTTACTCAACTTTAAAACAACTTTGTTACAAAATGTTCCAGACATTCAATCCAATAAACAACTTTCGTATAAAAGGGGGAGACACCAAAATTGCTCAGTGACTGAGCCCCCAACACGATCTCCATCAAGACCTCGCTTTCTCCTTCCAGTCCTGAGAAATGTCGCCTGCCTCGGGGATACCCTGAACGTCAAGACACTCGACCACGATCACTTGCAGTCACGCATCAGACGGCAAATGCAATATGTCACCCCGACCACAAGACAATTGGCATGAAAGCTGGGATCACTCCGAGGTCTTATTACTGCATCACCCCATTATATCCGGGCCGCCCTCACCGCAGTGACATGGAGTCTGGGGATTTCTTTGTTTCAATATTACATCTTGTGGCTGACAACAATGAATGAATGGTGGCCGTGCTTTTCCCTGTCTCTCCTGACATGTCCCCATCTATCATTTTGCCAATGGATTGTGAACATTAAATGTTTAATGATTCTGCGTTTGCTGTTTTAACTGGTTCCATTTCAGGCTGACAGCAATCTGCCATCTCCCCAGAGAGGAAGGTGCACGATTTGCCTTCATAATTTTCAAACGACTTAAGTAATGGATTAAGCAGGAAGATTTCCATCAGACGCTTAATTGACATGAGAACGGACAGAGGAGAAGGAGATAAATGCTGCGTTAAGAGACAACTTGGCTGCAGAGCTGCAGATCATGAGCCCTTACTGTCCGGTCTGTACAGGTGTCACATGTCCATAACCTGGGGGTCAGAGGAGGCTGATAGGAATAGAGCATTGCCTGAACAACTGAGAACTGATAGCGCCACTTTCCCCTGTACCGGAAGTCCAGAGCCTCAGAGTTACCCCCCACTCTGCCCTGTCCTTCACACCGCACATCCAAGCTCTCGCCACCTCTATTTCCAGAATCCATCCTTTCCTCAACCCTGAATCTACTAAAATGTTAGTACATGCCCTCATCATCTCCCTCCTCAACTACTGCAACATCCTTCTCTGTGGCCTCCCTGCTGACACTCTCGCACCTCTCCAGTCCATACTTAACTCTGCTGTCCGACTAATTCATCTCTCTCCTCCTTACTCCTCTGCTTCCCCCCTCTGCAAATCCCTTCATTGGCTCCCAATGAGCCAATTGCATCTCGTGTATATAAGTATATATGTACAGCCGGTATAACCTGGGCATCTCCTGTATATAATTATATATGTACAGCCGGTATAACCTGGGCATCTCCTGTATATAATTATATATGTACAGCCGGTATAACCTGGGCATCTCCTGTATATAATTATATATGTACAGCCGGTATAACCTGGGCATCTCACTCATCACTCACAGGCCTCACTCAATGGTCCTCTGAGGCCACTCACAAAGATGGCCACACGCTGGACCTCGTCTTCACCCGCCTCTGCTCCCTTACTAATCTCACTAACTCACCCCTCCCCCTGTCTGACCACAACCTACTGACATTCTCTTCCCTCTCCTCTCCTAGTGTGCAACCCCCACTCCACGAACTCCCTCGCAGAAATCTCAAACATCTCAACTTACAATCACTCTCTGAGTCCCTTCTCCCTCTTACCGACATAGCCTCCCTTCATGACACAAATGCTGCTGCTGCTTTTTATAACGCCACAATAACAGCAACACTCAATTCGGCCACCCCGCTCATGCATAGCAAAACTCGTACAGTCAACAGGCAGCCCTGGCTGACCAGCCTGACTAAAGAACTGAGACGGGCTTCCAGGATCGCTGAGCGAAGATGGAAGCGATCCCGCTCTGCTGACCACTTCACCGCATACAAGCAGTCCCTCGCCAGCTTCAAGTCCGCGCTCACTGCCGCAAAACAAACTTACTTCTCATCTCTCATATCCTCCCTGTCTCACAACCCTAAACAGCTTTTCAACACTTTCAATTCTCTACTCTGTCCCCCTGCACCCCCTCCCTCCCCTCTCATTTCTGCTGAAGACTTTGCCTCTTTCTTTAAACAGAAGATCGATACGATCAGAGAAAGCTTTGGCCCACAGCGCCCACTGCCCCTCTTAGCTGCTCACCCCTGCTCCTCCAAAACCAGCTTCTCCACCATGACAGAAGATCAGCTCTCCACCCTCCTGTCGAGATCACACCTCACCACCTGCACGCTCGACCCGCTCCCATCTCACCTCATCCCTAACCTTTCCACGGTCTTCATCCCAACCCTAACGCACCTCTTCAACCTCTCACTCACAACAGGTGTCTTCCCCTCATCCTTCAAACATGCCAAGATCACACCCATCCTCAAAAAGCCCTCCCTCGACCCATCCTCTGTGTCTAGCTATCGCCCGATATCTCTTCTTCCTTATGCCTCCAAATTGCTGGAGCAACACATCCATCTTGAACTGTCCTCTCACCTCTCCTCCTGCTCCCTCTTTGATCGATTACAATCTGGCTTCCGTTCCCATCACTCAACTGAAACTGCCCTAACTAAAGTCACCAATGACCTACTAACTGCCAGGAACAAGCGACACTACTCTGTCCTCCTTCTCCTGGACCTGTCTTCTGCCTTTGACACTGTGGACCACTCCCTTCTGCTACAAATCCTCTCATCTCTTGGCATCACAGACTTGGCCCTTTCCTGGATCTCATCATATCTGACAGATCGGACATTCAGTGTCTCCCTCCGCCACACCACCTCCTCACCTCGCCCCTTGTCAGTCGGTGTTCCTCAAGGCTCTGTTCTAGGACCCCTACTCTTCTCCATCTACACCTTCGGTCTGGGACAGCTCATAGAATCCCACGGTATGCAGTACCATCTCTGTGCTGATGACACGCAGATCTACCTATCCGGACCTGACCTCACCTCCTTACTTACCAAAATCCCGCACTGTCTGTCTGCTATTTCAGCCTTCTTTTCTGCTCGCTTTCTACAACTGAACATGGACAAAACAGAATTCATCATCTTTCCCCCATCTCACTCTACCCCTCCACCAGACCTATCCATCAATGTCAATGGCTGCTCACTTTCCCCAGTCCCACACGCCCGGTGCCTCGGGGTGATCCTCGACTCTGCCCTCTCTTTCAAGCCACATATCCAAGCCCTTGCCTCCTCCTGCCGCCTCAAACTCAAAAACATTTCCCGGATCCGCGCATTCCTTGACCGTGACACCACAAAAACACTAGTGCATGCCCTTATCATCTCCCGCCTCGACTACTGCAACCTCCTACTCTCTGGACTCCCCTCTAGCACTCTGGCACCACTCCAATCCATCCTACACTCTGCTGCTCGACTAATCTACCTGTCTCCCCGCTATTCCCCAGCCTCTCCCCTATGCCAAGCCCTTCACTGGCTTCCTATTGCCCAGAGACTCCAGTTCAAAACCCTCACAACGACCTACAAAGCCATCCACAACCTATCTGCTCCATACATCTGTGACATGATCAACCGGTACCTACCAACACGCAACCTCCGATCCTCTCAAGACCTCCTTCTCTACTCCCCTCTCATCTCTTCTTCCCACAACCGCATCCAAGACTTCTCCCGTGCTTCCCCCATACTCTGGAACTCTCTACCCCAGCACATCAGACTCTCGCCTACCATAGAAACTTTCAAAAAGAACCTGAAGACTCACCTCTTCCGACAAGCCTGCAGCCTGCAGTGATCCTGAACCTACTGAACCGCCGCACAACCAGCTCTGCCCTCTCCTAGTGTATCATCACCCATCCCCTGCAGATTGTGAGCCCTCGCGGGCAGGGTCCTCCCTCCTTATGTACCCGTGTGCCTTGTTTTTTGCTCATGTTTAATGTATTTGTCTATATTTCCCCCGTATTTCACATGTAAAGCGCCATGGAATAAATGGCGCTATAAAAATGAATAATAATAAAAATAATAATCTCCTATATATAATTATAAATCTACAGCTGGTATAACCTGGGCATTTCCTATATATAATTATATATGTACAGCTGGTATAACCTGGACATCTGTATATAATTATATACGTATAGCTGCTATAACCTGGGCATCTGTATATAATTATATATGTACAGCTGCTATAACCTGGGCATCTCCTGTATATAATTATATATGTACAGCTGGTATAACCTGGGCATCTCCTGGATATAATTATATATGTACAGCCGGTATAACCTGGGTATCTCCTGTATATAATTATATATGTACAGCCGGTATAACCTGGGCATCTCCTGTATATCATTATATATGTACAGCTGCTATAGCCTGGGCATCTCCTGTATATAATTATATATGTACAGCTGCTATAACCTGGGCATCTCCTGTATATAATTATATACGTACAGCTGCTATAACCTGGACATCTCCTGTATATAATTATATGCGTACAGCTGGTATAACCTGGACATCTCCTGTATATAATTATATGCGTACAGCTGGTATAACCTGGGTATCTCCTGTATATAATTATATACGTACAGCCGGTATAACCTGGGCATCTCCTGTATATAATTATATATGTACAGCTGGTATAACCTGGGTATCTCCTGTATATAATTATATATGTACAGCTGGTATAACCTGGGGTATCTCCTGTATATAATTATACATGTACAGCCGGTATAACCTGGGCATCTCCTGTATATAATTATATACGTACAGCCGGTATAACCTGGGCATCTCCTGTATATAATTATATATGTACAGCTGCTATAACCTGGGCATCTCCTGTATATAATTATATATGTACAGCTGGTATAACCTGGGCATCTCCTGTATATAATTATATACAGTATGTACAGCTGGCATAACCCGGGCATGTCATGGACTGTGTACAGCATTTTTGTTATTTGTTCTTTTCCTGTTTTTGCCTGAAGGGCTGTGTTTTACTTTCCCCTTCTTGTTGGTTTATGCCACCATATAATAAACCAACCGATGATTTAAAGAGACAGTGTTCCTGGTTTCTACCTCCATGTACTGCTGCGTGAGTTGAACTACCACAAGTGGTGTTTCGGATGCGGGCAACGTTCTAGGAGCACGGGTAGCAGCTGTAGACTTATAATATGTTCTCGGTGAAAGCGGCTACAGAGATGGAGCAACGGTCAGACAAAATGGAGGAGCTGACCAAGCACCTGATCCTGAGTCAATAGCAGCAACACCAGCTTCGCTGAGAGCAGCAGCAGCGGCACCAAGAGCATCAGTACCGAGAGCAGCAGCAGATACAGCAGGAGACAAATAAACTCCTGAAGCAGCAGATTCAACAGCAGCAAAAACAGATGGAACTCCTGGTTTGAGATGTCCGCAGCACAGAGATCGCCCCTTCCTCATATCAAGGTGGCGACTTGTATGTCCAGAAAGTGGAAGACGAGCCATGCAAAAGATGACCCCAGGGGATGATATAGAGGCGTTTTTTACTATGTTTGACCGGGTTGCAGAGCAGGAGAGGCTGCTCCCGGAGCAGTGGGCAGAGGTGCTGTCCCCCTATATGACGGGTAAAACCTAGAAAGCTTATTTTGATTTGGCCTCACAAAATGCCTGGGAATATGCCAATTTAAAAACGGAGATATTGGTGCGCTCAGGGGTCACTATGTCTGTGAGCCCAAAGGGTTCATCACTGGGCATACTATGGTGACAGACCTCCCCGCTCTCAGATGTTTGACTTCTTGCATTTGGTCCAGAAATGGTTGCAGCCAGAGCCCTCCACTCCAACCCAGATGGTCGAGCGAGTGGTCATGGACAGATTTATTCACTCTGTCCCCAGGCCAGTGCAGACCTGGGTTGCCCAGGGAGACCCCCAGAATGCCGACGACCTGGTGGACCTTGTAAAAAAGTACCAGGTGGTTGAGAGGTCCCTAAGGAAGCCGGGGGGTACAGCTCCATACTGGGGTGCTCACTGCAACCCCGAATCCCAAAAGTGGAGTAATAGAGTCACCACTGGGGGGGGTCCGAGATCCCAAGGAGTTGTTGAGGGGTTGCCAAAGGCTGCTAGTAAAGACCTGATCTGCTGGAGATGCCACTCGCCTGGACACATAGCTGCCCGTTGTCCTATGTCCTCTGAGCAGATGGACGGCAGCCTAGGGAGGCGCTCTTTGTGCTATGCCTATTCCACCTGTAGTGTGGACTATCAGCCCGGAGAGGGGCCGCAGTCATGTCCTGTGACCATAAATGGAGTACTTGTGTCAGGACTCTTGGAATCGGGGAGGTTGATGACCCTGATAAGGGCCACACTTCCCCACCAGTTGATCCCAGGGAAACATGGGCGTCCCCTGTTTCCATGGGGATGCCAAGAGCTACCCTATTGCCAGAGTGTTGATAAAAACAAACCGGGGTATGGAGTCCAATGAGGTCGGGGTAGTCAGAGACTTTCTACAATCCTATGATAAACGGGCGGAACTTCAGCCTGTTCTGGGACTTGTGGGGAAAGACGGGGGGGGGGGGGGGGGTGCCAAGTGACTCGGGCAGGAGCCAGCTCAGCCCTTATGAATTCCCGTCACAGTCGGAGGTGGAATAGTCCCCTTGTGTGTCCTGTCTGGTGATGAGTATGAAACAGTGACCAGTGAGGCCAAGGTTCCTGAACTGGGGGTTTCTGGGGAAAAATTTTTGGGACTGATCAAATGTGGGATCTTACCGTATAGGGGTTCTTTGAAAATGTGTCTGTGATAGATGGGTTGCTCGAGCCGGGGGGCTGACTCCAGGTTCCCATACTTTGCAGTTATTGGCGAGTTACTGACTGCCAGAGAATCTGTGACAAGATGTGAAAATTACTGATCACAGACATGTCCATCCATTTTCACTGTGCGAGAGCGAGTGTGCAAAGAAGAAGGGGCAAAATGTGCAAAGCTGGATAGACAGACCCCAAAAGCCTGCAGAGAAAGCTGGAGAGATAGACCCCAGAAGATTGCAGAGAAAGCAGGAGAGACAGACCCCAAAAGACAGCAGAGAAAGCTGGAGAGACAGACCCCAGAAGATTGCAGAGAAAGCTGGAGAGACAGACCCCAGAAGATTGCAGAGAAAGCTGGAGAGACAGACCCCAAAAGATTGCAGAGAAAGCATGAGAGACAGACCCCAAAAGAATACAGCGGAAGCTGGAGAGACTGACCCCAAAAGCCTGCAGAGAAAGCTGGAGAGACAGACCCCAGAAGATTGCAGAGAAAGCTGGAGAGACTGACCCCAAAAGCCTGCAGAGAAAGCTGGAGAGACAGACCCCAGAAGATTGCAGAGAAAGCTGGAGAGACAGACCCCAAAAGAATACAGAGGAAGCTGGAGAGACAGACCCCAAAAGAATGCAGAGGAAGCTGGAGAGAGACCCCAAAAGAATGCAGAGAAAGCTGGAGAGACAGACCCCAAAAGAATGCAGAGAAAGGTGGAGAAACAGACCCCAAAGACTGCAGAGAAAGGTGGAGAGACAGACCCCAAAAGACTGCAGAGAAAGGGGGAGAGACAGACCCCAAAAGACAGCAGAGAAATCTGGAGAGACAGACCCCAAAAGCATACAGAGAAAGCTGGAGAGACAGACCTCAAAAGACTGCAGAGAAATCTGGAGAGACTGAACCCAAAAGACAGCAGAGAAAGCTGGAGAGACAGACCCCAAAAGACTGCAGAGAAAGGGGAGAGACAGACCCCAAAAGACTGCAGAGAAAGAGGAGAGACAGACCCCAAAAGACTGCAGAGAAAGGGGAGAGACAGACCCCAAAAGACTGCAGAGAAAGGGGAGAGACAGACCCCAAAAGACTGCAGAGAAAGGGGAGAGACAGACCCCAAAAGACTGCAGAGAAAGGGGAGAGACAGACCCCAAAAGACTGCAGAGAAAGCTGGAGAAAGACCCCAAAATACTGCAGAGAAAGGTGGAGAGACAGACCCCAAAAGACTGCAGCAGGAATTGCAGAGAAAGTTGGTCCTACAGTCAGGATTGTGGCGTCGGTAAGCCAAACCTCCGACTCCTGATCCCCAGTCACTACTGAGCATGTGCATAAAGTGCAGCACAGATTCATCTCCACTAACAGCCGAAATCTTAGATCAGGAACAGAACAGACATTTATAGAACATTTCATAACTTTCCCAAATTTTCATAAAAATATTTACAGCTCATCCTGCATTGTGCTGCTGCACCCAATGTATTTTATATGATAGGAGTCGGAGTCAGCCCATTTTATATCGACTATGACTCTTGACTACACAGCACTGCCTACAAAGTATTGACTGAGGGGGCTGAATACAAATGCACATCCTAATTTTCAGATTGATATTTTTAAAATAACTACAAAACCTCATATAATTTCTTTTACACGTCATAAATACTTGCTACTTTTTGTTGATATCACGTAAAATACATTTACATTTGTGGGTGGAATGTGGAAACGTTCGCATGGTATGAAGACTTTTTTCAAGGCACTGTATACCGTATATATGTACGGCTGGTATAACATGGGCGTCTTCTGTATTTCTTCATGTTGCTCTGCTGTAAGCTAAGAACCCTGCGGCACATGGTGACGTCGGTCACTTTGTATCCAGTTGTCTGGGATCTTCTAGAGATGGAGTAATGCTATTTTCTCTCCATTATCACCCCGGCAGCCTCCTTTCTCCACTGCCACTTTTTAGGCAGCTCCCATTTCTTTCCCTGATGGGGGAGAGGCGATGGCCGATCATTCCTCTCTTATATCTCCGGCTCTCACTGTTGTCATATATATAAAGATCAGAGCTGCAGACGGCGCAGGAACATTCATTTGATCAGAGGCAGCCGGGGCTCCAGCCGTCCTAATATGAGATGGATTGTAAGGGAGACCCCAGAATGTCGCTATTGTGACCCCCGTACTCTGCGCTGTCAGCTCAGGATGAAACAGCTGTGGGATATAGGAGAAGCATCTCTCTGCACCACCGTACGCCGGAGGGCACAGGAGTACACAGACATGGCAGCTTTCTTACAAAACCAGCACCACACATCTACAGGACGTGTGTGGCATTACAGGTAATAGAGCTAAGCTGCAATACATCTTCCACAATCTTTTTAAGCTAAAGAAAATTAAACACCAATGTTCACAATTCATTTTAAAGTGTGTACTGTGTCCTAACTCTGTCTGTGAACCCATAACCATGAACAAGGCCATTAAATGCCTCTTCTGAAATACTTTGTGCTGCCTTCTATGTTACTCTTTAAGATGTAGGTAAGATATATATCTTGGTACCGTGTTAGCCAGTAGATAGAAAAATATTTAGAATTGAGAGTCCTCAGTGGTTGATACCTTTTAATGGCTAACTGAAAAGATGGTGACAAATTGCAGCTTTTGAGACTACTCAGGTCTCTTCATCAGGGTCATCATTCGCCTGCTGAGGTCATGATCCTGCCACATGCCGCTGGCATGATCAGGAGCGTGCGTTCACTGCCCCTATAACATATACATTGCATAAGCCTCTTGTTACCATCTAGTTGGCATTTGATTCAATCTTTCACCGGAGTCGTGATACAACGCAGCCCCGGAGTTGTGATAGATTGTTGGGCCAGCATTGTGATACAATATTACGGTGGAGTTGTGATACAGTGTTGCCCCGGATTCGTGACACAATGTTGTCCCGGATTCATCATATAATGTTGGCTCAGATTCGTGATGCAATATTGGCCCTGATTCGTGATACGATGTTGACAGATTCGTCATACAATGTTGGCCCAGATACGTCATACAATGTTGCCTCGGATTTGTGATACAATGTTGACCCAGATTCATCATACATTGTTGCCCCGGATTCGTCATACAGTGTTGCCCCAGATTCATCATACATTGTTGCCCCAGATTCATCATACATTGTTGCCCCGGATTCGTCATACAATGTTGCCCCAGATTCATCATACAATTTTGCCCCGGATTCGTCATACATTGTTGCCCCGGATTCGTCATACAATATTGGCCTGGATTCGTCATACAATGTTGCCCCGGATTCGTCATACAATATTGCCCCGGATTCGTCATATAATGTTGTCCCGGAGTCGTGGTACAATGTTGCCCCGGATTCGTCATACAATGTTGCCCTGGATTCGTCATACAATGTTGCCCCGGATTCGTCATACAATGTTGCCCCGGATTCATCATATAATGTTGTCTCGGAGTCGTGGTACAATGTTGCCCCGGATTTGTCATACAATGTTGCCCCGGATTCGTCATACAATGTTGCCCCGGATTCGTCATATAATGTTGTCCCAGAGTCGTGGTACAATGTTGCCCCGGATTCGTCATACAATGTTGCCCTGGATTCGTCATAAAATATTGCCCCGGATTCGTCATACAATGTTGTCCCGGAGTCGTGGTACAGTGTTGCCCCGAATTCGTCATACAATGTTGCCCCGGATTCGTCATACAATGTTGGCCCAGGTTTGTCATACAATGTTGGCCCGGATTCGTCATACAATGTTGGCCCAGGTTTGTCATACAATGTTGCCCCGGATTCGTCATACAATGTTGGCCCAGGTTCGTCATACAATGTTGGCCCAGGTTCGTTATACAATGTTGCCCCGGATTCGTCATACAATGTTGGCCGGGGTTCGTCATACAATGTTGCCCCGGATTCGTCATACAATGTTGGCCCAGATTCGTCATACAATGTTGGCCCAGGTTCGTCATACAATGTTGCCCCGGATTCGTCATACAATATTGGCCCAGGTTCGTCATACAATGTTGGCCCAGATTCGTCATACAATGTTGGCCCAGGTTTGTCATACAATGTTGCCCCGGATTCGTCATACAATGTTGGCCCAGGTTCGTCATACAATGTTGGCCCAGGTTTGTCATACAATGTTGCCCCGGATTCGTCATACAATGTTGGCCCAGGTTCGTCATACAATGTTGGCCCAGGTTCGTCATACAATATTGGCCCAGGTTCGTCATACAATGTTGGCCCAGGTTCGTCATACAATGTTGCCCCGGATTCGTCATATAATGTTGGCCCGGATTCGTCATGCAATGTTGGCCCAGGTTCGTCATACAATGTCCCGGATTCGTCATATAATGTTGTCCCGGAGTCGTGGTACAATGTTGCCCCGGATTCGACATATAATGTTGGCTCAGATTCGTGATGCAATATTGGCCCTGATTCGTGATACGATGTTGACAGATTCGTCATACAATGTTGGCCCAGATACGTCATACAATGTTGCCTCGGATTTGTGATACAATGTTGACCCAGATTCATCATACATTGTTGCCCCGGATTCGTCATACAGTGTTGCCCCAGATTCATCATACATTGTTGCCCCAGATTCATCATACATTGTTGCCCCGGATTCGTCATACAATGTTGCCCCAGATTCATCATACAATTTTGCCCCGGATTCGTCATACATTGTTGCCCCGGATTCGTCATACAATATTGGCCTGGATTCGTCATACAATGTTGCCCCGGATTCGTCATACAATATTGCCCCGGATTCGTCATATAATGTTGTCCCGGAGTCGTGGTACAATGTTGCCCCGGATTCGTCATACAATGTTGCCCTGGATTCGTCATACAATGTTGCCCCGGATTCGTCATACAATGTTGCCCCGGATTCATCATATAATGTTGTCTCGGAGTCGTGGTACAATGTTGCCCCGGATTTGTCATACAATGTTGCCCCGGATTCGTCATACAATGTTGCCCCGGATTCGTCATATAATGTTGTCCCAGAGTCGTGGTACAATGTTGCCCCGGATTCGTCATACAATGTTGCCCCGGATTCGTCATACAATGTTGCCCTGGATTCGTCATAAAATATTGCCCCGGATTCGTCATACAATGTTGTCCCGGAGTCGTGGTACAGTGTTGCCCCGAATTCGTCATACAATGTTGCCCCGGATTCGTCATACAATGTTGGCCCAGGTTTGTCATACAATGTTGGCCCGGATTCGTCATACAATGTTGGCCCAGGTTTGTCATACAATGTTGCCCCGGATTCGTCATACAATGTTGGCCCAGGTTCGTCATACAATGTTGGCCCAGGTTCGTTATACAATGTTGCCCCGGATTCGTCATACAATGTTGGCCCGGGTTCGTCATACAATGTTGCCCCGGATTCGTCATACAATGTTGGCCCAGATTCGTCATACAATGTTGGCCCAGGTTCGTCATACAATGTTGCCCCGGATTCGTCATACAATATTGGCCCAGGTTCGTCATACAATGTTGGCCCAGATTCGTCATACAATGTTGGCCCAGGTTTGTCATACAATGTTGCCCCGGATTCGTCATACAATGTTGGCCCAGGTTCGTCATACAATGTTGGCCCAGGTTTGTCATACAATGTTGCCCCGGATTCGTCATACAATGTTGGCCCAGGTTCGTCATACAATGTTGGCCCAGGTTCGTCATACAATATTGGCCCAGGTTCGTCATACAATGTTGGCCCAGGTTCGTCATACAATGTTGCCCCGGATTCGTCATATAATGTTGGCCCGGATTCGTCATGCAATGTTGGCCCAGGTTCGTCATACAATGTCCCGGATTCGTCATATAATGTTGTCCCGGAGTCGTGGTACAATGTTGCCCCGGATTCGACATATAATGTTGCCCCGGATTCGTCATACAATGTTGTCCAGAGTCGTTTTCAGTCGTTTTGAAATTTCTCAGTCATATAAAAGACTGGAATAAAAAAAAAAAAGAAAACCACTTTCCCTTTGTGATTTCTCACATCTCCAAATCCACGCAAATGTGAGAACGTGAAGTCTTCTGGAAGGTCTGCAGTGCGTGAAGACGCAGGCGCCATTTGAGACCGTCGCTGTCTGCCAGGCGAAATCAATGATTTCATTATTTTCCAAATTAACGTCAATTAAACCCTAAGCAGAGGAGCTGGCGGAGATGGTGGCTGCGTGGTGCTGCGGCGCGGGGAAATCTTATTTCTGCTCTGCATGGGTTCATAATGAATAATTTATCTGCAAGTGGCCTGTAAAGAATCTGATAAAAAGCACTGAGTCATGCGCATGTGGCCGAGACTGCTCTGGGGTCTGTTACCTGCCCGTGTCCTCGCAGTCCAGGCCCTGGCTCAGCTATGACCAGTGACTCCAGCTCACATGCATCGTCTGTTGGAGTCTGTGGTAGTCTGAAATCCACAATCTCTCGCTATAGGCTCAGACTGCTGCAGTGCGCCTCTTCTTTGCTTTACACTGCAGCTTTTCTCATTTATAATGACTACAGATTAATGTGTCTACAGTTTTTGAAATGTTTATTAGTGCAAGCACTCACGTTTTCTGGATCTTATTGCTTAAAGTTTAAGTGAAGAATGGAAATTGTGCAAAACTATGGTGCAGAGGAATGTCTGATACATGAAGGCATAACATTTTTTTTTTTACATGCCAGGATTCGGCATAAATCTCGTCAAATACTCTTTGCTCTTTGAACGGCTTACAACACAATCATGTCCACCTAAAGTGGATGTGACGTCATGAAAACCCACCCTGCATTATAAAGATGCTGTTGAATCGTGTTATCCCCTATAGATGTCGATGTGGAGCTTCAAAAACTGGACTTAAAAATGGAGTTGTGTTCTTAAATGCAGCATCGAAGCTTTTCCTCACCAATAAAAATGCAGTAAAAATCCTTCAAATCTGCACCAAAAGTGCATTAAAAACAACACAATACAGTTGCATGTAAATGTGTCAAAATGACTGTTATTGTGAACAATTAAGAGTGTATACGGTTAGAGCGGTGGTCCCCTTTAAGACAAGGTGATTGCACTCATTAGTCCCTATTGCTGTCAGTCGATGATTACTGCCACGTTCACTTACAAAAAAGACTGAGATTCCTCTTTCTTTTTTTTTTTTGTTACCCCGGGAGATTTTATCGGGTGCGGAGCTGTTCCCTATGATTTGTACTGACTTTTTTCATCTCTTTGATCTGTTTTTCTTCAGCTGGATGTGCTGACATTTTCTTTCCTCTTCCCAAGGTTTTGCTTATGTGTCAGAATGCAGATTTCACTCCCTTGTGCCAAAAAAAAAAAAAGTTTAGAAGTCGTCTGGTGCTCTGCGGGCGCGCTCGCTCTTGGTTTAGTTGATGGATTTTGTAGTGACAATGACCGGAGCTGACTGAATCTATAAAACCTACAAGTTTCTTATCTACGAGGCATCATCATCATCATCATCACGCCTCCTCGGAACATTGGATATTCTATAAAAATCAGATTTGTGTGCAGAAAAATCAGCGAAGAGTCTGAAGAAATTACAAGAAGTGATAATAAAGTTACAATATTTAAAGGGGAACTTCCGACTAAATTAGAATTTGAAATAAACTTTTGATACAATAATTTGAAGATCATCTAATTTTCTATTTTGCTATAAACTTAGTAAGAAAACTAAATATGGAAATAAATCACAGAATATTCACACCCTGGCAGGCAGCCAAGACTGGATAGTTATTGTTGCAACATTGTATCTTCTTTTTGCTGTTGTTTGTTTTCTGAAAACAAATTGCTACTAAAACACAACCTGATAAGGTGAGCTGTGGTTGTCAAAAATCCTGCGGTGTGTGATCATTACAGTTACAATCAAAACTAGTCATCCCCCCACATTGTAAATTATGTTTATTAGCAAAATGTACAAACTTTCTGCTGTTGGAAATAAGCAAAGGAAACAAAAACAATGTAAATATCAGAATACGACAAGTGTAACAAGTAAATTCAGCACAAAAACCAACCTTGGAAGCTTCTACTTCCTGACACCTTAATACTAACCTATAACCAGGATACAGAGCTAATAACAGGTCTGGGGACACCGAACCGACCACTGCCGCCGTGTCCCGCGCCACCCGCAGAGCCGTCATCCCTGGTGACAGCCGGTCCTGGCCTTCAGCACTAATGATGCTCCCCACAATCCAATCTTGTCACCAGTAATGTGTATGGTGGATCAGTCACAGCGCTGACGAGGAGAAGATTAGAAGGTTCCTGAGAGGTGGAGAGGGATAATAGGACTAATGATGGGGCAGCGACAGGGAGCAGCACCTGCTTATGGCAATATGGGGTCAATATATTCTTGTTTTATAACCAAGTCTCAAGAGACAAAGGGCATGACTGATAATAAGCGGCTGAGGGAAGACCAACTTATTAAAGTCAAAATAAAATAAGCAAAACAGCTACAATATTCTAGATATATGAGTGTTACAATTCTCTTGTTGTTTATGGTCCTTGATGTTGCTCCTCATCATCACCCCACCCCTCCAGCAGATGCACATTTCATGCTCTTTTCCAATCTGCTTCTAGGAGGAGAGGGATTTTATTTTCTTAGATTTTTGGGCAGTATATTTATTTATATTTGTTTTTTATTGTGCAGTTCCTGGAGCATGTATGCGGGCGCTCAATGGGCTTTGGGTACAGTTTCTAAAGGGCAACCACTAGTTGGGGAAAAAAGGAGGCATCGTTTATTTTATTCTAGACATTAAAATTGAATTTGCACAGAACAACGTATCTAAAAAATGGCAAAAACGCACCTTTAGTCCGGCCGCAGGGATAGAATATAAAATGTTCTTTATTGAATAAAAACATATTGTAACTTCATAAAGATGGGGTACAGCGCCGACGCGTTTCCAGTGTCTTTTCCGCTCTCAATCATTACATACAATGCCAACCTGCTCTCTCGGCAGTAAGAAACTTACGTCAAAAAAGCAGTTTTTGGTGCGTTTTTGTCAGGGCACATTAGTCTTTAGTGCATACTGATAAAGTTTAGTGCATAAAAAAAAATATGATTCTACGTCACCAGATTTTGGCACCAAAAAGCAGCACAAATCGATACCTGCGTTTTTGCAACGTTTTCTTTCACCGCCCATTGCTTTCAATGGGAGAAAAACGCTGGAAAAATACTGAAAGAAGTGACATTCTCTATTCTACAAAAAACAAGGTATTGCACAAAATACTGAGGACAAAAACCCCAAGGTGTGTGCATGAGATTTCTGAAATTTCATAGACTGTGCCAGTACTGGAAAATGCAGCTGAAAATTTGCATTAAAAAAACGCAATGTGTGAACATACTGTAGCCTAAAGGTGCTATTTTGGATTCTCATTGGAATGCTGTACAGGAGCTTGGTCCGCACCCTGTAATGTCTACACCCGGGGAGCTGGGTTTTTTTTGTTTTAGTTTTCTGGACTATCTAAAAAAAGGGACTGAAAGGAGCAATAGTGGATAAAGTATAGAAGCTAAATATAAAGGCAGTGCTAAATAAGATGCAGCTGAAAAGGAAGACCTTTAGTTAAAGGGGTAAAATAGTGCATCCCAAACTGTAATAATCACAAAGGGTATTTAAAGGGATTGTCCACGAAATCATTACCATTTAGACCATGTAAAAAAAACAGCCTGTACTCAACTCCGGTGCTGGCGCGGTTCTCTAGTGATTTTGGTGCCGTAGCTTGCGTGACATTTTATGTCACGTGAGCCCTGCAGACAAACTAAACTGACATTTGGGGAAAAAGAAGCGCAGGAGCAGCTGCTCTCACTTCCTCTGATGTTCTGACTTACTGCAGATGTCAGTTTAGTCTGAAGGACATGAGTATAGCGGCCCCTTAGTGGTCATTGATGATCGTGATTCTCCTTTTTAGCTTCATCTTAGGCCTATTTCAAACGTCCTGATATTTCCGGCACTGGAAAAGCCAATACCAGTGCAAACCGTGTCCATGTTTCACATCCGTGTGCCATGTACCGGCACCTGGGAATAGCAGCAGAGTTAGTGTTTTTCCCCAGCACCTTAGAATAGCAGCACAGTTAGTGTTTTTCCCCGGTGCCTTAGAATAGCAGCACAGTTAGTGTTTTTCCCCAGCGCCTTAGAATAGCAGCACAGTTAGGGCCCCTTTCCACTTGCGAGAGAAAAAATGGTCCGATTAACGGACCGAAAAAACGGAGGAAAATCGTGCGAGTGTCATGCGATTTTTTTATCGCAAGATCCTTATGACATTCGTATGACATCCGTATTGCTGTCCGATTTTTACACACCGGTGTCCTTTGAAAAGCCGGCAAATCAGTGCTGTGTACAGTAAAATCACACTGACAGGTTAGAATAGAGTAGATATATACACATAGAATGTGTATATATACATATATATATGTGTCAGTGAGACATCTATATATGTATATTTATATTTAATGCAGCGCAAGATAGCATTAAAGCCGCTAATTCAATTGCCGGCTTTTCATTTCTCCTTCACAAACCCTACAGGATATGAGACATGATTACATACAGTAAACCATCTCATATCCCCTTTTTTTTGCATATTCCCCACTACTAATGTTAGTAGTGTGTATGTGCAAAATTTGGCCGCTGTAGCTGCTGAAATAAAGGGTTAAATGGCGGAAAAAATTGGCGTGGGCTCCCGCGCAATTTTCTCCGCCAGAGTGGTAAAGCCAGTGACTGAGGGCAGATATTAATAGCCAGGAGAGGGTCCATGGTTATTGTTCCCCCCCTGGCTACAAACATCTGCCCCCAGCCACCCCAGAAAAGGCACATCTGGAAGATGCGCCTATTCTGGCACTTGGCCACTCTCTTCCCACTCCCGTGTAGCGGTGGGATATGGGGTAATGAAGGGTTAATGTCACCTTGCTATTGTAAGGTGACATTAAGCCAGATTAATAATGGAGAGGCGTCAATTATGTCACCTATCCATTATTAATCCAATTGTATGAAAGGGTTAAAAAAACACACACATTAAAAAGTATTTTAATGAAATAAACACACAGGTTGTTGTAATATTTTATTGCTCTCTCATTCCACCTGAAGACCCTCGCTTGGAAAAATAATAAACCAACAATATACATACCTTCCGTAGATCTGTGACGTCCCACGATGTAAATCCATCTAAAGGGGTTAAAATATTTTACAGGCAGGAGCTCTGCTATAATGCAGCTGTGCTCGTGCCTGTAAACCCCGGGGAATGAAGGTAATGTAGGTCATTGACCTACATTTCCTTCAGTTGCGGTGATGCGCCCTCTGCTGGATGTCCTTATGAACTGCAGCCTGGGAACTTTTTCCCACGCTCGACGTCATATGAGGACATCCAGCAGGGGGCGCCTCACCGCGACTGAAGGAAATGTAGGTCAATGACCTACATTACCTTCATTCCCCGGGGTTTACAGGCACGAGCACAGCTGCATTATAGCAGAGCTCCTGCCTGTAAAATATTTTAACCCCTTCAGATGGATTTACATCGTGGGACGTCACAGATCATCAGAAGGTATGTATATTGTTGGTTTATTATTTTTCCAAGCGAGGGTCTTCAGGTGGATTGAGAGAGCAATAAAATATTACAACATCCTGTGTGTTTATTTCATTAAAATACTTTTTAATAATGTGTGTGTGTTTTTTTAACCCTTTCATACAATTGGATTAATAATGGATAGGTGTCATAATTGACGCCTCTCCATTATTAATCTGGCTTAATGTCACCTTACAATAGCAAGGTGGCATTAACCCTTCATTACCCCATATCCCACTGCTACACGGGAGTGGGAAGAGAGTGGCCAAGTGCCAGAATAGGCGCATCTTCCAGATGTGTCTTTTCTGGGGTGGCTGGGGGCACATGTTTGTAGCCAGGGGGGGCCAATAACCATGGACCCTCTCCTGGCTATTAATATCTGCCCTCAGTCACTGGCTTTACCACTCTGGCGGAGAAAATTGCGCGGGAGCCCACGCCATTTTTTTCCGCCATTTAACCCTTTATTTTAGCAGCTACAGTGGCCAAATTTTGCACATACACACTACTAACATTAGAAGTGTGGAATATGCAAAAAAGAGGGGGATATGAGATGGTTTACTGTATGTAATCATGTCTCATATCATGTCGGGTTTGGGAAGGAGAAGGAAAAAGCCGGCAATTGAATTAGAGGCTTTTATGCTATCTAGCGCTGCATTAAATATAAATATACATATATAGGTGTCTCACTGACATATATATATATGTATATATACCTATTCTATGTGTATATATCTACTCTATTCTAACCTGTCAGTGTGATTTTACTGTACACCGCGCTGAATTGCTGGCTTTTCAAAGGACACCGGTGCGTAAAAATCGGACAGAACTCGCATGGTGCGAGTGCTGTGCGATTTTTTTCTCGCACCCATTGACTTGCATTGGCGAGTCTCGTCCGAGAATCGCAGCAATACGCAGCATGCTGCGATTTTTTTCTCAGCCGATCCAGATTTTTCTCAGTCCGATTTCGGCTGAGAAAAAAATCGCAAATGAAAAGACACCTATTGAATAACATTGTTCCGAGTGCAATCCGATTTTTTATCGGATTGCACTCGTCTGTTTTCCTCGCAAGTGGAAAGGGGCCCTTAGTGTTTTTCCCCTGTGCCTTAGAATAGCAGCACAGTTAGTGTTTTTCCCCGGCACCTGGGAATAGCAGCACAGTTAGTGTTTTTCCCCCGGTGCCTTAGAATAGCAGCACAGTTAGTATTTTTCCCCGACGCCTTAGAATAACAGCCCAGTTAGTGTTTTTCCCCCGCACCTGGGAATAGCAGCACAGTTAGTATTTTTCCCCGGTGCCTTAGAATAGCAGCACAGTTAGTATTTTTCCCCGGCGCCTTAGAATAGCAGCACAGTTAGTATTTTTCCCCGGCGCCTTAGAATAGCAGCACAGTTAGTGTTTTTCCCCCACACCTGGGAATAGCAGCACAGTTAGTATTTTTCCCCGGCGCCTTAGAATAGCAGCACAGTTAGTATTTTTCCCCGGCGCCTTAGAATAGCAGCACAGTTAGTATTTTTCCCCGGCGCCTTAGAATAGCAGCACAGTTAGTGTTTTTCCCCGGCGCCTTAGAATAGCAGCACAGTTCGTATTTTTCCCCGGCGCCTTAGAATAGCAGCACAGTTAGTGTTTTTCCCCCACACCTGGGAATAGCAGCACAGTTAGTATTTTTCCCCGGCGCCTTAGAATAGCAGCACAGTTAGTATTTTTCCCCGGCGCCTTAGAATAGCAGCACAGTTAGTATTTTTCCCCGGCGCCTTAGAATAGCAGCACAGTTAGTATTTTTCCCCGGCACCTGGGAATAGCAGCACAGTTAGTGTTTTTCCCCCGGTGCCTTAGAATAGCAGCACAGTTAGTATTTTTCCCCGACGCCTTGGAATAACAGCCCAGTTAGTGTTTTTCCCCCGCACCTGGGAATAGCAGCACAGTTAGTATTTTTCCCCGGTGCCTTAGAATAGCAGCACAGTTAGTATTTTTCCCCGGCGCCTTAGAATAGCAGCACAGTTAGTATTTTTCCCCGGCGCCTTAGAATAGCAGCACAGTTAGTATTTTTCCCCGGCGCCTTAGAATAGCAGCACAGTTAGTATTTTTCCCCGGCGCCTTAGAATAGCAGCACAGTTAGTATTTTTCCCCGGCGCCTTAGAATAGCAGCACAGTTAGTATTTTTCCCCGGCGCCTTAGAATAGCAGCACAGTTAGTATTTTTCCCCGGCGCCTTAGAATAGCAGCACAGTTAGTGTTTTTCCCCGGCGCCTTAGAATAGCAGCACAGTTCGTATTTTTCCCCGGCGCCTTAGAATAGCAGCACAGTTAGTGTTTTTCCCCCACACCTGGGAATAGCAGCACAGTTAGTATTTTTCCCCGGCGCCTTAGAATAGCAGCACAGTTAGTATTTTTCCCCGGCGCCTTAGAATAGCAGCACAGTTAGTATTTTTCCCCGGCGCCTTAGAATAGCAGCACAGTTAGTATTTTTCCCCGGCGCCTTAGAATAGCAGCACAGTTAGTATTTTTCCCCGGCGCCTTAGAATAGCAGCACAGTTAGTATTTTTCCCCGGCGCCTTAGAATAGCAGCACAGTTAGTATTTTTCCCCGGCGCCTTAGAATAGCAGCACAGTTAGTGTTTTTCCCCGGCGCCTTAGAATAGCAGCACAGTTTGTATTTTTCCCCGGCGCCTTAGAATAGCAGCACAGTTAGTATTTTTCCCCGGCGCCTTAGAATAGCAGCACAGTTAGTGTTTTTCCCCGGCGCCTTAGAATAGCAGCACAGTTTGTATTTTTCCCCGGCGCCTTAGAATAGCAGCACAGTTAGTGTTTTTCCCCCACACCTGGGAATAGCAGCACAGTTAGTATTTTTCCCCGGCGCCTTAGAATAGCAGCACAGTTAGTATTTTTCCCCGGCGCCTTAGAATAGCAGCACAGTTAGTATTTTTCCTCGGCGCCTTAGAATAGCAGCACAGTTAGTATTTTTCCCCGGCGCCTTAGAATAGCAGCACAGTTAGTGTTTTTCCCCTGGTGCTGAATGCAGCTCTCATCTTCTGTAATATAGTAAATATACTTTTGGGGAGACATTCCGCGCTGCTGCCTCCTTTTTTTCATCCTCTGTCAGTTACGTTTGAGGCAGATCTCCAGTGACATCGATTTTCTTAGTGACCGCCTGTGACATAGTAGATGCCATGTATTGGTATCGGTATGTGACTATTGCCGGGCCTAGTGCCTCCGAGCCACTGTAATTTGGGCAGCACGTGACCCTGTAGCATTGTGTGTACGATGTGACGGTATGTAGCACTCCTCTAGAGCGCAGGATATACCATGCTCATATATGTACGGTATTGTGCGGGACACTGTCAGGCCATATTTCTGCACAATCTGCCACTATTGCACAAGTCTTATATTGGATCAGTATTAGTTACACAGATTGAAAGAAGACACCAAATATCAAGTTCATCCTCCCTCCACCAATTATACAATATGTCACTACATTATCTACATCCACAATGTTCTGTACTGAGGAAATCATCCTGCCCTTGTGTAAAAGGTGTTAAGGTACCGTCACATTAAGCGACGCTGCAGCGATAGCGACAACGATGCCGATCGCTGCAGCGTCGCTGTTTGATCGCTGGAGAGCTGTCACACAGACCGCTCTCCAGCGACCAACGATGCCGAGGTCCCCGGGTAACCAGGGTAAACATCGGGTTGCTAAGCGCAGGGCCGCGCTTAGTAACCCGATGTTTACCCTGGTTACCAGCGTAAAAGTAAAAAAAACAAACAGTACATGCTCACCTGCGGGTCCCCCGGTGTCTGCTTCCTGACACTGACTGAGCTCCGGCCCTAACAGCACAGCGGTGACGTCACCGCTGTGCTTTCACTTTCACTTTAGGGCCGGATCTCAGTCAGAGCAGGAAGCAGACGCTGGGGGACGCGCAGGTGAGTATGTACTGTTTGTTTTTTTTACTTTTACGCTGGTAACCAGGGTAAACATCGGGTTACTAAGCGCGGCCCTGCGCTTAGTAACCCGATGTTTACCCTGGTTACCAGTGTAAAACATCGCTGGTATCGTTGCTTTTGGTGTCAAACACAACGATACACGGCGATCGGACGACCAAATAAAGTTCTGGACTTTATTCAGCGACCAGCGACATCACAGCAGGATCCTGATCGCTGCTGCCTGTCACACTAAACGATATCGCTAGCCAGGACGCTGCAACGTCACGGATCGCTAGCGATATCGTTTAGTGTGACGGTACCTTTAGTGTCGGCCATCTTTAGTACTGTATGGGATATCACATGGGGGCTGTATGCGGTTAGTATTTTGGTGCTGTATGGGATATCACATGGGGGCTATATGGGGCTAGTTTTTTGATACTGTACAATACAATTGCTTGAGTACTTTATGGAACTTTTGGGGTATTACATACAAATAATTGTGATGTGGGTGCAGTATGAGATATTACATGGGTGCTATATGACATTGGTATCTTGGGCCTTTATGAGGCTATTGCAGGACTAATATATAGAGCTGTGTGGAGAAACGGGGTCAGTGGGTGCTCTCGTCCGCTGGCCCGGCTGTCTTTAGCAAGACTGCATGGACCACGGCTCATACCACTGAACGGCCGCTCTATCTCCCGGTGGGCAATACTTTATTGAACCACAACACACAATAGCAAACAGAACAATCCCAGCAATTACCCCAACATAGTGCACATGACAGGGTCTCACTCTTCTGTTGTCAAGATACAATCTGGTTTCTTCACAAGCTGGTATTTGGCCATTGGGGGGGGATTGATTGGGCTGGATTTGGAGTATTTCCTGCAGGATCTCCTGGGTGCTGTGTGAACCTGTTATTCGGGATCTGTCTGGCATTATTTAAGTTGGTTGGACACTATCGAACTGGATTTTGGGCATTGTATGGAGCTTCGCATGGGTCTACGTTTATTTTACAGTGTATGCGGCTAGTGTTTGGGGACTCTATGGGACTGGCATGATGTGGGGGATTGCCTGGGTATTATTGGGGGCTAGTATATGTGACTATTGCTTGAGTATTTTATGTTCTGGTGTTTGGCCTCGGGGAGATTGGTTGCACTGGATTTGGGGTATTGCCGGCAGGATCTCCTGGGTGCTGTGTGAACCTGTTATTCAGGATCTATGTTGCGTTATTTAGCACAATGTGGCGATATTAATAGTCTAATTTTCTCAGCTGCTGCTTTTCTCCATGCAGTGTTTTGCCAGCAGCCCCTACAGATCTATAAGCGGCCTCTCGTTATCTCCGCCATTTTCATCGCCTTCGCCCTAAGGCCAACGCTGGTCATCCATCCACTGCACGGAGCGTGTGAGACCCCCTACGTCCCCCTCCTGCTCAGTGCATCATCTCCCCGGATTGTTAGCAGCCAGTAAGTGATCCAGCGGGCGCGCGCAGCCACGGCTTTCATTAGTGCCGCCATCTTCTCCCTAATTATGTCGTCCCAGTGCCAATCGCTCACAAGCCTTAATATTGGGCTGCAAAGTCAATATTATTACAAGCCGTAACCAAATCACTCCCCTGATAAACCAGCCGCGTATTAACGAACACTTCTGGAAAAAAAAACTCTTCTCCGACCCCGAGGTTCTGCGGCGGTTTCCATGGCAACGCTCCCAGAACAAACTTCGTATGGAAAATGCTCCAGTTTTATTAATTCATTTTCTGTTTTAGGCTCATTTTGAGCATTTTTGCTCCCAATAAACACTTTGACATCCAGCAGATTTTTTACGCCTGCGTCGAGAAGTTATTTTTTTTTTGGAGTGTTCCCCCCCCCCCAATAAATAATTTATGAATGGCTCAGAATAGAGGAGTTGATGGCGAGAGGCCGGACATTTCATCTCGCTGCAAAGACATAATAATAATATGCTTAGAACAAACAGCAAAAAAGCCCGAAGTGAACGCGGAGACGCTACCAGGTGAAGGAAGAAAGACGGCATCCCTTGTAAACAAGATTTATTAATGTTTGGTCGCCCGTGGTTCCAGCTCTTTTAAGGAAAAACCTTAAAAAAAGGAAGAGCATGAACAGAATAAAGAAAACACAAATATGAAACAGCGTCCGTAACTCTATTATAAAACTGCAGGGCGATACTGTGCGAGGGGGGAGAAAACAAGGACAACAGAAAGCGACACATTTTTGGTTCCTTTTTTTGTAACAAATGCATTTTTTTTTATTTTTGCTTATTAAAGTTTATACACTTTTGCAAGAAATACATCAACTTTGCAAATAATCTTGATGCAAAATCTTGTTCCGTTTTGTGTACGCAGCCCCTATGCAAACCTATATGCCTGCATGGTAAAGTGTAGCTGATGCAACAGTCAGGGGTCTCACTGCATCCTCTGCTCCTTCTACTTTAGACTAGTGGGCAGAACTTTCCCATTTGTAGCTAAAATGCTTCTAAAATAAGAATTGGTGCCAATTGGCAAATATTTTAAAGCATCACTCTGTCAGGTCTTTTAATTGCAATGCTGGAGTGGTGTCTAATCTAATGTCCCCGGCCCCCATCTTGCACTTACCTGCTGCTGTCTTCAGCTCATCCGGCTGCTGCTCCGGTCCGTCTCCAGCAGTTTGTGGCCTGTCTGACCTCTGCAGGGTTTGCTGGAACGAGCCGCAGGTCACTTTACGATGTAAGTGTATGAAACCCTCATTCTCTTTGAGAGTCAGTCAGAAGTTGCGATCACAACATGGTGGCGCAGGACCAGAGCTGAAGACGACAGCTGGTCCGGAGGGGCGCTGGGAAGAGCTGAAGACGGCAGCTGGTCCAGAGGGGCACTGAGAAAAGTTGAAGATGGCAGCTGGTCCGGAGGGGCGCTGGGAAGAGCTGAAGACGACAGCTGGTCCGGAGGGGTGCTGGGAAGAGCTGAAGAAGGCAGCTGGTCCGGAGGGGCGCTGGGAAGAGTTGAAGATGGCAGCTGGTCCGGAGGGGCGCTGGGAAGAGCTGAAGAAGGCAGCTGGCGCGGAGGGGCGCTGGGAAGAGCTGAAGACGGCAGCTGGTCCAGAGGGGCGCTGGGAAGAGCTGAAGATGGCAGCTGGTCCAGAGGGGTGCTGGGAAAAGCTGAAGATGGCAGCTGGTCCGGAGGGGTGCTGGGAAAAGCTGAAGATGGCAGCTGGTCCGGAGGGGCGCTGGGAAGAGTTGAAGATGGCAGCTGGTCCGGAGGGGCGCTGGGAAGAGCTGAAGAAGGCAGCTGGCGCGGAGGGGCACTGGGAAGAGCTGAAGACGGCAGCTGGTCCAGAGGGGCGCTGGGAAAAGCTGAAGATGGCAGCTGGTTCGGAGGGGCGCTGGGAAGAGTTGAAGACGGCAGCTGGTAAGTATGAGTCTAAATGCAGAGACCTTGGATTAGAAGCACCACTCCAATAACCCTGAACGGATGCTTTAAATCTTGTACCGTTATGTGTTTGCAGCTGTTATACAGACTTTTGTGTCTCCATGGTCACACGTGTAGCTGATGCCTCTCTGGTTCTTCTAGTATCGATAGCTTAGCAGATAAAATGAAGTGGAATGACATATACGGTAAGTAAATCACGTCCCACGCAAAGAAAATTACAAATTGTCTTGATTTAAAATGTTATACCGTTTTGTGTATGCAGCTCCATTGCAAATCTATTTGTTTCCATGACCACAGATTACACACCCTGGAAAGGAGCTGGCCTAAGGACTAGATGATCATCTTGGACTTATGTGAAATCCTTGTATCACCAGACATTGTTAGTGCCCGCCACCAACCCCCACTCAGACCCCATTTGGTCTTTTTGAGACAACCCCTTTAATGCTCCCATAGAAGCGATGCTATCAATTGTAAGATCTCCTATAATTCACAATATGTGGGATCCATAGGGTGCAGTCTATATCACATAAATGCTCTTAAAGGGACAATT
Organism: Ranitomeya variabilis; assembly: GCF_051348905.1. NCBI lineage: Eukaryota > Metazoa > Chordata > Amphibia > Anura > Dendrobatidae > Ranitomeya > Ranitomeya variabilis. The sequence goes on along the minus strand of NC_135239.1, from coordinate 211,955,520 downwards.
GGAGGGGCCTGACCGTAATATTTGGCAATTACTCATGTTTTAGATAAAAATATTTAGTTTTTTGAGAGAAGAAGCATAAAGTAACGCCGCGCACAGACCGCTCGCCATCAGCTCGCTCATTACCTGGAAATGCTATTTTGGAGCCACAGTAAAATGTATCATATTAGTGCAAAACATAAAATTGTAACGGTGTAAAAAGCACAAGAGAGAGACGACACCCACCGTCCTGTAACCCTCTGAGTTATTCCTACCGCGTCCAGGCGTTATGTGATCATTGTGGTGATTATGGGGCCTGCAATACACGTAGGGACAGTAGCAATAAATGGAGTGTGATAACGGCGCCCGCTCTCGCCTGCCAGTGAATAATGATCTCATAAATGCTTCTAATAAAAGCTCTTTGCATCACACGTTCAGTCTTGTGGCCACAGGAATCCACCGGAGGAGCCGCCATGGATTCATCTTTATTCATTACATTACTGTGCACCATGGCGAGATGTAGCAGAGCCCAACGTGCTCCTATCCGGAGTCCCTGACATAGATGCAGGGGCCGCCGCCAATGACCCTTTATCTCCGGAGATGCCCTCACATTGCTTCATATAGTGAGTCTGACCAAATGGAGCCTGCTTAAAGGGGTAGTGGCGTATCCAATGTACATAAATTCAATTTTAAAGGGTGGGAACAGCGCCACCCTTGTCTAATGGTTGCATCTAGTATTGCAGCAGTGATAGAGCTTAGCTCCTATTGACAGATATTGCAGTTTTGGTAGAAAGCTGCCATGTTTTTTAGTTCAGAATCATCCCTTTAATCAATAAATTATTGTAGATTGTGAGCCCTCGCGGGCAGGGTCCTCTCTCCTCATGTACCAGTCGTGACTTGTATTGATTAAGATTATTGTACTTGTTTATATTATGTATACCCCTCCTCACATGGAATAAATGGCGCTATAATGATAAATAATGATAAGTGTTACAACTTTCTGTTATGTTTTATGTTTCAGTTAATCATTTCAAGACCTCTGCTTGCTGTCAGTGAGCCGTGACATTTTGGTAGGCGGACAGATCTTGTCCTGCTGATACAGGAGCGCTGGGATACAATGTAACAGAATCCTAGTTACTGTATGTAACACACCTGGTTACTTCCCCTTTAAGGAATGATGATGTTTCTGGCAGATTCCAGGAGAGAGCGTATCTTACCCAATGTCTGCACTGAAGTGGAACCCGGCATTTAACGGCAGCGAGCGATACAGTGCAGAAATGACACCGCCATATCACGGCATCATTAATAAGCCGCTCTGTAATCCAGCCCAATCTGTGCCACAAGGCGATAATGGGAAGAGCGGGTCTATAATCACTAATCGCAGAAATTAGAGTCTTTATTGAGAGATCGCGCTCAATCAGAGGGAAGCCGGCAGGGAACAGGTTAACGAGCCTGGAGGGTGATTACATGGAGGGTTCAGTATCTCCGGTGTGACCGTCCTGCACTGATACTCTGCCCCCGGATCATAGTAAAGTCCCAGAAATCGACTAATCACTATTGTAAATGACGTTACACCGGTTCCATCCAGCATTTATTCCCTGTTTTCCCTTCTTGGTTCCGATTGCCCTTTATATATCTAAGGGGTAACATGGATGAGAGGTCGGAAAGGTCGGGCTTGTTCAGCTTAGAACAGAGGAGATCTCATTATTTATACAGATAAATATATGTGCGGTCAGTACAAAACACCGGCCCACGACTTATTCCTTCCAAAGAGCGAACTAAGGACCAGGGGGCACTTATTACGGGGTAAGAAAGGCGATTCTGGCGGCTAAATAGGAAAGGATTCTTTACAGTTAGAGCAGTCAGGCCGAGGCATGCCGACCACAGGAGGTAGTAATGGCCGGAGGGATCACCGATGTATGGATTAATAACATTTATTAGGCAGGTTTCAAGGTCACGCAGGACTTCTTCATCAGAAACCTGGTGTGACTGTTAAGAATAACGGACTTATGATCTATTTAAAAAAAAAGAACAATAAACCGGGCACATGACATGTCAAAGTTTAACTGTGTAAAAAATATAAACATTATAAAAAAAACATGACATTCTAAAATTATTGATAAAAATGAGATCTGAAATGCCAAATTTTTTTAATTTTTTTTAATTATATTTTTAGAATTTTTACGTTTTATATATTTTTTTTCATTGAATCTTGTATTTCTGAATGAAATTGACATGGAAACCTGTTTTTATAAATTGAAATGTTTATACTGGACCCACAACCGTGTTTATCCTCGTGTTGACCTTTGACATGCGATGTGCCCATTAATAAATGTTATTAATCCATACATCGGTGATCCTTCTGAGCAGCAGTGTGATACCTCCGGCCTTTCTCCCGTATCCTTCCTGACCGGTATCTGTGCAGCACCACGTATTGGTTTCCCGGGAGCGTCCGTGTCCGCCAGTGGACCCCAGAACAAGGTCACGATCTGCGCCTCCTCTGTAAACGCTCACTGACGGGATCCTTTAATCTGGGAAGGACGAGTTCTGACAACTTTGTGACCGCCTGACTATGGATTTTACAACCTCAGTAAAACCGTCTGCACGAAGATTTTCTCGTTATGCAAATTTTATGGAATAATATTAATGGTTAATGTCTGCAGACGCCCCGGCGCGGTGCGCTGTGCATAGCCAGAATCATAAGAAAGTACTGAAGGGAGCTGGGCACCAGAAGGGGCGAGGGAGCGGGGAGATCTAAAAACAGCGGCCATATTTACACCCATTAAGATGGATACAAAATCCCATGGATGGTGTATCAATTGGATACATGTAGCGACTGTACGGGGGTCTTCTGGAGAGACGCCGGGGGAAGGTGCCCAGTAATAGGGGCCGGCTTTGATTTTGCTTCTGGCCATTTTCTCCAGTCTAGAGATGGAAAGAGGAAAAAAGATCAATCCTGACTACTTGGGCCATTTTGGGGCCAATCTACTTGTCTCCCTCATTGCAAAAAATCCTGCTAGCTGTCCCTTTATTGAAGTGCTATCACTTTAATGTAACATTCCACACAAATATGATACATGCAGATTCCGAAGGGTTGAATCTTGGCACCCCAGAATGGTAATTCCTGTGCCATGTTCTCCCCCTTGAGCGGTGCCCTAGGCGTAACATAACAGGTAAACTTTGCCTATACATAGAAAAGGAAAAAGAGGGGTGCAGAAGACCCCACATAAACACCCTGCCTGAGTATTCACATGGTTTGCATGCTAACCACTGGCTTGTACCATTCCTCCACTCTACTACCTCCCTACAGTTTGCCTCCTGACATCTTGAGCTCTGCTACATTGCTTGGCTCTGCTATTTTGCTACAGCATACCCCCTGACATGCTCAGCTCTGCTATACTGCCAGGCTCTGATACAGGATTATTGTGGACCATCGGCCACACCAAACACGGCTGAACTTCCAGGCTTTACTAAGTCATTACTGTGACTCCAATTACCTATTCATCTGCTTCATTGCTGGGCTCTGCTACATCATTACTGTGAGTCTTCTGATCTACTCAAATCTGCTACATCTCTACGGTAAATCCCACCTCGCTACAGAACCGTCATCTGTGCTGCTCGGCAGCCGCTCATCCAGGCCGAGGCGACACATAACCTGGGCTTTGTAATTTACTGTTAGGACCTGTGCACACGTTGCAGATTTCTTGCGTTTTTTTTCTGTGCAGAATTATCACAAAACCAGAAAGGTTTCCTGATACAGCAAAGTGAATGCGAATCCTGAAGTTTCGTGTACACAGCGCTTATTTTTTATTTGCAGATTTATATCTGTAGTGTCCATTCTTTCATCGTTTTTGCTACAGATTTCACTCATACTATTGAGTCAGGAAAAATCCGCACCAAAAACGCATTAAAAAATGCAAAAAAAATGCAGGGTGCACTGTTTAGTTGTTTGAGTATTGTATCAATAACACAGGAGGAAGCAAGCAAGAGGGTAGGCTACTTTCACACATCAGTTTTTTGCCATCAGGCAGGATCCGTTGAATTTTCAAAAAACTGGATCCGGCGCAAAATGTGAAAAACTGATGCAACGGATCCGTTTTTTTGCTGGATCTATTTTTATTTATTTTATTTTTTTTATTATACCAGGGATAGAGTTTGGATTTCCTGTTGTGGGGAGAGAGAGGGAGAGACTCCAGAATAGAAAATGCAGCTACGGGGCATGCTCAGTGTGAAAAAAACGGAATCGGTTGCCGGATTCACCGATTTCACCTCCTGTTTCATCCGTTTATCGCCAGAACAGTCGCTGGGCGTTTGTTCCTCGGACATAAAAAATGTTCCTCTGTACATTTTCTCCAGCCACTGGAAAACTAATTTTTGATGGATCCGGCAAAGAACGGATGAAACTCGAGGCCATCAGGCGCAATCCAGCGCTAATACAACTCTATGAGAAAAAAACAGATCCGGCGGAAAAAAAATCGGATCCGTTTTTTTCAAAATTTGCCGGATTATGCCTGACGGCAAAAACCTGATGTGTGAAAGTAGCCTTAATGATACATGATATTTCGCTTACAACCTGCAGGTCTAGAGGACAGACCCCTGTATGAGTCACACGTCTCCTTCACACCCAGTGGGTCCCAGTAGAGATGAGATCACATTGATCTACCCTGCACGTTGCTCCATTATACTTTTTCATGTTTGAATCTTACTCTGCGCAGATGGTCAAGTGTTGTGAACTCTATTTTTGGGCTCCCTCTAGTGATCACAAGCGGTACTGTGTAGTGTTGTCTTTCTGCAGGTTGGCTTCATCACCTGGTTCGTTATCCTTGGTTGGTTTCCTATTTAGCTCACCTGGATACTCAGTTCCTTGCCTGCTACCAATGTATTCAGTGCTCTTCAGATTCCTGGTGACTACCTTGCTCCCAGTCTCTCCAAGACAAGCTAAGTTTTTGTTTGTTCAGTTTCTGATTATCAGCGTTCATCATGTTTTTTGTCCAGCTTGTTAAAATGTGATTTCTCACTTGCTGGTTGCTCTAGGGGACTGAGTTTCTCCCCTCACACCGTTAGTTGGTGTGGGGGTTCTTGAAATCTGTGTGGATATTTTGTAAGGGTTTTTTACTGACCGCATAGATCCCTTTTCTATTTTCTGCTATCTAGAATTAGTGGGCCTCTTTTGCTGAATCTGCTTTCACCCCTGTGTATGTGCCTTCCTCTTACCTCACCGTTATTATCTGTTGGGGGCTTCTATATCTTTTGGGGATTATTTCTCTGGAGGCAAGAGAGGTCTTTCTTTCTCTCTAGGGGTAGTTAGTTCCTCAGGCTGGCTCGAGACGTCTAGGATTTTAGACACGTTCACCGGCTGCCTCTAGTGTAGTTGGATAGGTTCAGTTTTGCGGTCAGTCCAGTTTTCCACCTCCCTAGAGCTTGTCCTATGTTTAGTCACCTTGCTGGAGTAATTTGTCATCCTCAACCACTAAGGATCATAACAGTCAAGACAATAACTCAACATATTTGTAAGCAAAAGTCACGATCTGCATTAGATGACATGTAACTCGGGGGCACAGGAGCCCCTCACAGCACCAGCAGAAGTCCCAGGATCTCTCTCGGGTTTGGTTTATTAGAATTTCCTGATATGTTCTGCCACAGCTCAGCATTTATCATAGCGAGGCGCCGCACACACAGAAGGATCCATCACTGTCCTGCTTCTTGTTTTGCTCCAAGCTAAAGAAACTGTCAAATGTTTCCATAGAAATATCTGTGATTTAGGGGTTTGTCGCCCTTCAAATAAAAGCTTGGCTTTCAGAGACTCCAGGAATGTGGAGAACTCAATCTGAGCACAAACAGAGCGCACTGTCAATTACATCATAAGAACCCATAAGGCTCCGACACATAATTCAATCAGTCATGTAATGAGTAAACAAGAATGCAACTACGGTAATATATTACTGCCCCTATGTGAAAGAATATTATAATACTGCCCCTATGTACAGGAATATAACTTCTATAATACTGCCCCTATGTACAAGAATATAACTACTATAATACTGCTCCTATGTACAGGAATATAAGTACTATAATACTGCCCCTATGTACAAGAATATAACTACTATAATACTGCCCCTATGTACAAGAATATAACTACTATAATACTGCTCCAATGTATAAGAATATAACTACTATAATACTGCCCCTATGTACAAGAATATAACTACTATAATACTGCTCCTATGTATAAGAATATAACTACTATAATACTGCCCCTATGTACAAGAATATAACTGCTATAATACTGCCCCTATGTACAAGAATATAACTACTATAATACTGCTCCTATGTACAAGAATATAACTACTATAATAGTGCCCCTATGTACAAGAATATAACTACTATAATACTGCCCCTATGTACAAGAATATAACTACTATAATACTGCTCCTATGTACAAGAATATAACTACTATAATACTGCCCCTATGTACAAGAATATAACTACTATAATACTGCCCCTATGTACAAGAATATAACTACTATAATAGTGCCCCTATGTACAAGAATATAACTACTATAATACTGCCCCTATGTACAAGAATATAACTACTATAATACTGCCCCTATGTACAAGAATATAACTACTATAATACTGCTCCTATGTACAAGAATATAACTACTATAATACTGCCCCTATGTACAAGAATATAACTACTATAATACTGCTCCTATGTACAAGAATATAACTACTATAATACTGCTCCTATGTACAAGAATATAACTACTATAATACTGCTCCTATGTACAAGAATATAACTACTATAATACTGCCCCTATGTACAAGAATATAACTACTATAATACTGCTCCTATGTGCAAGAATATAACTGCTATAATACTGCCCCTATGTACAGCAATATAGCTGCTGTACGGGGATAATTTTTGCTGGGTTTCTATAAGGTCTGGACATTGCCGTATTTGCTGATGAGCGTCGCTCTCCTTTCTGGTGACAGTGGCGGTTTTCTTCCAGGCGTTCGGCCTGCGGTGTGCCTCGCTGAGTGATGGTGATGGAGCGGAGCAGTCGTTCAGGATGGATGTGATGTTTTGCTTTCACAGGATCAGGACACGTTTTCTGTGTGCAGTTGGGGGGGGCACATAATTTTCTGGGCTTATCTCCACTTCACATTACGATAAATGGTTTCTGTATCGGGTCTATTGCTCTCGATGTCGGCACAGTTTTTGTTCCTTAATGACTACAATTCTCATTATCCGGATACACTGTAGATTCTGCGCCTTTTGTGTTGACCGTCGCCGCCGCGCTCTATTATTACTCTCAATTATCATGTGCATTATCGGCTGATTACGCCTCAGTTGTGCCGCGCAGCAGAAAATATTGGAGCGTTATAAATAATAATCGTTCTGGTTCTCTTCTCGGCAGGGTTGTGGATTGAGGCCGCTGCATAATTCACTGAATCCCTGTAATCGCCGCCCTGTAAATGATAAATAATTTGCATTATTTCCTTCCCTGGGACATCAAGTTATTAACCGTGAACAACATGCCGCATCTCTGGGGGTGAAGCCCCGCGTCTCCGCTCCACCATGTCACGATCCTCCTCCATTTCCAGAATTTTTAAAGATACAACAAGTATCTATGGAGCCAGTGTATGGAATGAAGCTGATGGGGGTTGTCCTCCATCATCAGCATTACCAGTGGTCAGGAAAGTGCGACATGTAGGAGAAAGTTCCATTAATGATCTGATAGTCCGGTAATCCAGCACAACACTGCATTCAATAATCCAGATTCCCTGGTAATAAAGATTTATAATATAGGAATATATGAGGAATAGATGGGATCTGCATCATTCAGCTATTGTGGAACTACAACTCCCACCAGTCCATTGATCAAGGTATGCTGGGAGTTGTAGTATTACAATACCGTAGGTGTTAATTTAGGATCTAAGAGTTAAAGTGTGATTTCCACATTGTGACTTTTCCTTTTGGTACAATTCCTAATTCTGCTCTTTCTAGATCTCCGCTTCCTGTCATTGAACAGGAACATTCTTGTTCTCATCCAGATCCTGAAAACCAGATCACAAGTAAGAGTTTGCTACAATTGTATCCAATCTGGACGGTAGCTAATCCTCCTGGACTCCACAGTGATACCTTAACCTGCACTGACACATTGTAACAAACTATCAGGCCAGTAGAGAGATCTGTGCTCATGTGATTTGCTACATTGGAGCAAACATTCAGCTGTTAGAAAAGCCTGAGAGATCTACTCATTTTCAGCAAATTGAGATCCGGGTTTGGCTTTTATCCTAAGTCATGTGACAAGACTCCTTAAAGGGTCAATATTGACTTTTCGGATTGCTACTTTGTTTTTCACACTGAGATCATTATTACGGCCAATAGGTGGCGCTAGAGTTCAAGTCATTTTGTTCTCTGAAGAGGCAATTTGCATATTTAATTTCCCAGAGAAGCATGCATGGCCTATAAGTCTCCTCACTCGGACATGCTGGGCCTGCGACCAGAGAGCTTGAAAATGGTGAGGAATTGAAAGGCAAATTATATTAGAAAGTCACAAATGGTTTATTGCTATACAAGTTTTATTCTTTGGCACGAGCACCATCACCAGCAACTAAGAGTAAGCGAAAAAAATAAACTTCCAAAACTGCGGATGATTTATTGTCATCTTTGCTCCGGAACCTGCACATTGTCTTCCACTAAATGGCGTCGTTGCCCGCAGGAAAGCAGCGGCGCAGATAAACTGTTTAATGAAGTTATTATTTATCCCTACTTGGGGTTCACTTTATCACCGCTGCCACCGGAATGGATGGCGCCCGGCTCCGCTCTTCCAATTTATGGCGGCATCATAAGCCGGGTGACCTTAATGTCACAGGGCCACGTAGCTCAGGGCAGAGCGCAGGCAGCGCCACAATCCCTTGTGACACGCCAGCTGTCGCTTTCTGCTGTGTCTTGGGCTTTTAGCAAAGCCTTGGCACCGCAGGGGTTAACTGCGATATTTTATGATGAAGGTTTCAAAACATCGAAAGGAAACAAACAAGCAAAAAAAAGAAGCGAAATGAGAAAAATTCAAGGTTATGAGCGAGAGAACGAAGCTGAGAATCAGCCTGGAGTCACCATGCAGAATATAAACTATGCCCGCCGCTGCCAGGGCGCCCGCTCACACTTAAAGGGGAAGGCTGCTACTATGTTACCAAAGCCTTGGTACTGTGTAACGAAGTTCTGCAGCTTTGGAATAGACGTAATTTCATTTTACGTTTCCAAGATATCCATCTGCGGTCAGTGGATGGAAATATTTATTTTCATATTCTAAAGGCTGAAAACCATTCTGAACTACAGCTTCTCACAGCTGAGGGTTTGTTACAGTTGTATCTAGTGCAGGCGGTGTTCTGGACTCTTGCCTGATACATGTTACCTGCAGTGATACATCGTAGCAGACTATCAGTTACCTGTGCAGGAAGCCACGATAACAGCAGAGTATTTAGAGACCCCCTTCATGTAAATGTTTCCTCTACCCCGTGCAGTCCCAGCGCCAGCGGAGCAGACACTTGACCTCAGCGACGTGGATCCGTGTCCAGCATGTGTTCATGTCACTAGACATATGTACATAGATGTGTCCCGCTGTGCGAGATGACAAGACCCACAGGCGCCCTGCGCCCCCATCACCCGTGTGTGCCGCAGCGCCCACCGCCCTGTCACACTCACTAAGCCCAGACAGAAGGATCCCGGAGCCATGGCCTAGATTCAGCTCCACGCAGGGCAAAGCACGGAGAGCCCAAGATGCAGGATTCTGGATCTCTGCTCAGTAATATTATTATTATAGCGCCATTTATTCCATGGCGCTTTACATGTGAGTAATATGCAACGAGAATCCCACAACTGTCCTACAAGTGTCCCTGAGATATCGCACAAATATCCCATAATAGCAGTGTCCCCTGATATCTCACAAATATCCCATAACAGTAGTGTCCCCCTGATATCCCACAAATATCCCATAATAGCACTGCCCCCTGATATCCCATAATAGCAGTGTCCCCCTGATATCGCACAAATATCCCATAATGGCAGTGTCCCCCTGATATCCCATAATAGCAGTGTCCCCCTGATATCCCATAATAGTAGTGTCCCCCTGATATCCCGCAAATATTCCATAATAGCAGTGTCCCTAAGATATCCCATAATCCCACTCGCTCATTCACGTTTATGAGTCCATGAATAATGTTATGTGACATCCCAGTGCGGTTCCGGTTTTCATGGACAGGATAGAGAAACTTTTCTTTTTCTTCTCTCCACCTCTGAGGACAGCGGCTCCCACACTGATCAGCGCCACATCAGCATTGTCGGAATGATCTTCTCGGATGGAGAAACTTTTATTTTTCTTCTCTCCACCTCTGAGGACAGCGGCTCCCACTCTGATCAGCGTCAGATCTGCATTGTCGGAATGATCTTCTCGGATGGAGAAACTTTTCTTTTTCTTCTCTTCACCTCTGAGGACAGCGGCTCCCACTCTGATCAGCGTCAGATCAGCATTGTCGGAATGATCTTCTCGGATGGAGAAACTTTTATTTTTCTTCTCTCCACCTCTGAGGACAGCGGCTCCCACACTGATCAGCGCCACATCAGCATTGTCGGAATGATCGTCTCGGATGGAGAAACTTTTATTTTTCTTCTCTCCACCTCTGAGGACAGCGGCTCCCACTCTGATCAGCGTCAGATCTGCATTGTCGGAATGATCTTCTCGGATGGAGAAACTTTTCTTTTTCTTCTCTTCACCTCTGAGAACAGCGGCTCCCACTCTGATCAGCGTCAGATCAGCATTGTCGGAATGATCTTCTCGGATGGAGAAACTTTTATTTTTCTTCTCTCCACCTCTGAGGACAGCGGCTCCCACTCTGATCAGCGCCACATCAGCATTGTCGGAATGATCTTCTCGGATGGAGAAACTTTTCTTTTTCTTCTCTTCACCTCTGAGAACAGCGGCTCCCACTCTGATCAGCATCAGATCAGCATTGTCGGAATGATCTTCTCGGATGGAGAAACTTTTATTTTTCTTCTCTCCACCTCTGAGAACAGCGGCTCCCACTCTGATCAGCGCCACATCAGCATTGTCGGAATGATCTTCTCGGATGGAGAAACTTTTCTTTTTCTTCTCTTCACCTCTGAGGACAGCGGCTCCCACTCTGATCAGCGTCAGATCAGCATTGTCGGAATGATCTTCTCGGATAGAGAAACTTTTATTTTTCTTCTCTCCACCTCTGAGAACAGCGGCTCCCACTCTGATCAGCGTCAGATCAGCATTGTCGGAATGATCTTCTCGGATGGAGAAACTTTTATTTTTCTTCTCTCCACCTCTGAGGACAGCGGCTCCCACTCTGATCAGCGTCAGATCAGCATTGTCGGAATGATCTTCTCGGATGGAGAAACTTTTATTTTTCTTCTCTCCACCTCTGAGAACAGCGGCTCCCACTCTGATCAGCGTCAGATCAGCATTGTCGGAATGATCTTCTCGGATGGAGAAACTTTTATTTTTCTTCTCTCCACCTCTGAGGACAGCGGCTCCCACTCTAATCAGCGTCAGATTAGCATTGTCGGAATGATCTTCTCAGATGGAGAAACTTGTATTTTTCTTCTCTTCACCTCTGAGGACAGCGGCTCCCACTCTGATCAGCGTCAGATCAGCATTGTCGGAATGATCGTCTCGGATGGAGAAACTTTTATTTTGCTTCTCCACCTCTGAGGACAGCGGCTCCCACTCTGATCAGCGTCAGATCAGCATTGTCGGAATGATCTTCTCGGATGAAGAAACTTTTATTTTGCTTCTCCACCTCTGAGGACAGCGGCTCCCACTCTGATCAGCGTCAGATCAGCATTGTCGGAATGATCGTCTCGGATGGAGAAACTTTTATTTTGCTTCTCCACCTCTGAGGACAGCGGCTCCCACTCTGATCAGCGTCAGATCTGCATTGTCGGAATGATCGTCTCGGATGGAGAAACTTTTATTTTTCTTCTCTCCACCTCTGAGAACAGCGGCTCCCACTCTGATCAGCGTCAGATCTGCATTGTCGGAATGATCGTCTCGGATGGAGAAACTTTTATTTTGCTTCTCCACCTCTGAGGACAGCGGCTCCCACTCTGATCAGCGTCAGATCAGGATTGTCGGAATGATCTTCTCGAATGGAGAAACTTTTCTTTTTCTTCTCTTCACCTCTGAGGACAGCGGCTCCCACTCTGATCAGCGTCAGATCAGCATTGTCGGAATGATCGTCTCGGATGGAGAGGAAACGGTCGTCTGCAGCGGCCTTAGTGACATTGTAGGACAGTCACCGATTATGAGTCTCCAGCGACACGCTCAGCTCTGCTCCATCTACATAACCGCCATGGTACACAGAGCGCTCGTCCTCTTCGCTGCGGAATAAATAGACAGATGAATTATTGGAATAATCCGTGTTGGGAACAACAAACCGCGTCAGATCCGGGAGTCCGATGTTATGTGGCAGGCGGCGAGTGAGTCACATAAAGTGCCAGATACCATCAGTCTAGGGCGAGTTGTGTGCAACTTGTTCTCGGCAGGTTACTGTTGTGGATACATTGTATCTCATCTCCAGCGAGGAGTCTGATCAGCGCCACACACTTATGGTAGACGGCAGGAGGAAACCGTAGGCAGTGGAAAAGTACAGTGTGGAAATAATTGCAGGGAGTCTGCCTGACAGTACCCATCTCTGCGCCCATCCTGGGGCCTCATTATCTCTCATCTCAGCCTCAGAGCAGGAGATCAGGTTCTGTCTATTTACTGCAGCATTATTATTCTCCTTCTGTTGCCTATGGTTTCCAGACTTTAATATGTGCCCCCCCTCCCCGCATCCTCTTTAGGAAGAACAGTGCTGTATACGCAGACTTCGTCTTGATAATAAAGGGTTAAAAATGAATTAGTCTTGTCAAATGAGAATGGTCTGCAATGGATGCTTCATCTTAGGCCTGGATCCGGGAGGGTTCCTTTGCTGATGCTATGGTAACGGACTGCGTACCGCTCCCTGGATCATCAGCGCTTCGGGGGATAAGTGCTTGTCTCGCTGTGTGCGCTCTTTAGTGCCTGATAAACCGCAGGAATGCAGCAATAATAATCTAAAATAATATCATATATAGTAAATCTGGAGACCCACAAGGGCTAATGCTGTAAAATAGGGTCATAACTGCAGGGTGTAGTATATAGACCAGTGCCGCAACCTGCAGAACTACAAATCCCAGTATGAGCCACAGGTTGCAAAACATTAATATAGACATTGTGGCCGAAGAGAAGAAGAATAAAGAATGGCAACATTGTTACATTCTTAAAAACACTGGAAGTTCTAAAAGCCCCGCCCCTGTAGGACAAGTGGACAAAGCCCCGCCCCATGTAGGACAACAGGTAAACAAAGCCCCACCGGTACGGGACACCAGATGAAGAAAGCCCTGCCCCTATGGGACAACAGCTGGATAAAGCCCTGCCCCTATAGGAAAACAGGTGGATAAAGCCCCGCCCCTATGGGACAACAGGTGGATAAAGCCCTCCCCCTATGGGACAACAGGTGGATAAATCCCTGCCCCTATGGGAGAACAGATGGATAAAGCTCCGCCCCTATAGGACAACAGGTGGATAAAGCCCTGCCCCTATAGGACAACAGGTGGATAAAGCCCCGCCCCTATGGGACAACAGGTGGATAAAGCCCTGCCCCCATGAGACAACAGGTGGATAAAGCCCTGCCCCTATAGGACAACAAGTGGATAAAGCCCTGCCCCTATAGGACAACAGGTGGATAAAGCCCCGCCCCTATGGGGCAACAGGTGGATAAAGGCCCGCCCCTATAGGGCAACAGGTGGATAAAGCCCCGCCCCTATGGGACAACAGGTGGATAAAGCCCTGCCCCTATGGGACAACAGGTGGATAAAGCCCCGCCCCTATGGGACAACAGGTGGATAAAGCCCTGCCCCTATGGGACAACAGGTGGATAAAGCCCCGCCCCTATGGGACAACAGGTGGATAAAGCCCCGCCCCTATAGGACAACAGGTGGATAAAGCCCCGCCCCTATGGAACAACAGGTGGATAAAGCCCCGCCCCTACGGGACAACAGGTTGTGAAAGTTACAGCTAACAGCACTCGAAATATATAGAATAAAGAAGAGGAGAAATAATTTCCCAAAGTTTCCCAACTTTTTAACGTTCTTATTTTTTAACTTCTCCCAATTTTTAGGATCTGTAATGAATTACAATCAGGGAACATGGACTAAACACCTCGGTTCATCTGACATCTGTGAGATTGCCACAAATGTATCCAGTGTAGGCAATCTTCTGTGTACACACTGATACATTGTTACAGTCAGTGGAAGTAGCTGTTTGTTCCACTGAGGATTGTGGAAATTGTTAGGTCAGAACAGATGTCCGTCTCTAGACATAAACGTGGATAAGGATTGGTGACAGCAAGCGAAGGTTGGAAAATGGTGGGAAATTGACACACAAAGTTTAGTGAGGTCTATCTATCCTTTATTCCACGTATAATATTGCACTTGCCCAAGATTGTATCAGCATCCAGTGATAATTGCCGGAGGTATGGCCATTAAAGGGATTGCTGACTTTGGACAGTCCCTTTAACATTAAGCTGATTAGAGGAAGTCCCACTGGTCCCTAGTGATCAATTGTGTTTCAATTCCCTACAGCTCCCCCGAAGGAGAAGTGAAGTATTGCACAGTTTTCATTGAGTCCAGTTGCTGTTTGTAGGATTGCAGAGCTCAGATGAGGTCACAGAGATCGCCGTTGTCCTCGGATTAGCAGTGTCCTGTCCTCGGATTAGCAGTGTCCTGTCCTCGGATTAGCGGTTTCCTATCCTTGGATTAGCAGTGTCCTGTCCTCAGATTAGCAGTGTCCTGTCCTCGGATTAGCGGTTTCCTATCCTCGGATTAGCAGTGTCCTGTCCTCGGATTAGCAGTGTCCTGTCCTCGGATTAGCCGTGTCCTGTCCTCGGATAAGCCGTGTCCTGTCCTCGTATTAGCCGTGTCCTGTCCTCGGATTAGCCGTGTCCTGTCCTCGGATTAGCCGTGTCCTGTCCTCGGATTAGCCGTGTCCTGTCCTCGGATTAGCCGTGTCCGGTCCTTGGATTAGCCGTGTCCGGTCCTCGGATTAGCCGTGTCCGGTCCTCGGATTAGCCGTGTCCGGTCCTCAGAAAAGCGATGTCCGGTTCTCAGATTAGCCGTCTCCGGTCCTCAGATTAGCCGTCTCCGGTCCTCGGATTAGCCGTCTCCGGTCCTCGGATTAGCAGTGTCCTGTCCTCAGATTAGCTGTGTCCGGTCCTCGGATTAGCCGTCTCCGGTCCTCCGATTAGGCATGTCCGGTTCTCGGATTAGGCGTGTCCGGTCCTCGGATTAGCCATCTCCGGTCCTCGTTTTAGGCGTGTCCGGTCCTCGGATTAGGCGTGTCCAGTCCTCGGATTAGCCGTCTTTGGTCCTTGGATTAGCCGTCTTTGGTCCTCGGATTAGCCGTCTTCGGTCCTCGGATTAGCCGTCTCCGGTCCTCGGATTAGCCGTCTCCGGTCCTCGGATTCGCCGTCTCCGGTCCTCGGATTAGCAGTGTCCTGTCCTCAGATTAGCTGTGTCCGGTCCTCGGATTAGCCGTCTCCGGTCCTCGGATTAGGCGTGTCCGGTTCTCGGATTAGGCGTGTCCGGTCCTCGGATTAGCCGTCTCCGGTCCTCGGATTAGGCGTGTCCGGTCCTCGGTTTAGGCGTGTCCGGTCCTCGGATTAGCCGTCTCCGGTCCTCAGATTAGCCGTCTCCGGTCCTCGGTTTAGCCATCTCCGGTCCTCGGATTAGGCGTGTCCAGTCCTCGGATTAGCCGTCTCCAGTCCTCAGATTAGCCGTCTCCGGTCCTCGGATTAGCCGTCTCCGGTCCTCGGTTTAGCCATCTCCGGTCCTCGGATTAGCCGTCTCCGGTCCTCGGTTTAGCCATCTCCGGTCCTCGGATTAGCCGTCTCCGGTCCTCGGATTAGCCGTCTCCGGTCCTCGGATCAGCCGTCTCCGGTCCTCGGATTAGCCGTCTCCGGTCCTCGGATTAGCCGTGTCCGGTCCTCGGATCAGCCGTCTCCGGTCCTCGGTTTAGCCATCTCCGGTCCTCGGATTAGCCGTGTCCGGTTCTCGGATTAGCCGTGTCCGGTCCTCGGATTAGGCGTGTCCGGTCCTCGGATTAGCCTTCTCCGGTCCTCGGATTAGGCGTGTCCGGTCCTCGGATTAGCCGTCTCCGGTCCTCGGATTAGGCGTGTCCGGTCCTCGGTTTAGGCGTGTCCGGTCCTCGGATTAGCCGTCTCCGGTCCTCAGATTAGCCGTCTCCGGTCCTCGGTTTAGCCATCTCCGGTCCTCGGATTAGGCGTGTCCAGTCCTCGGATTAGCCGTCTCCAGTCCTCAGATTAGCCGTCTCCGGTCCTCGGATTAGCCGTCTCCGGTCCTCGGTTTAGCCATCTCCGGTCCTCGGATTAGGCGTGTCCAGTCCTCGGATTAGCCGTCTCCGGTCCTCGTGTCCTCGCCGCAGTGTAGAATTGTACACCGCACTTCACCAATACAGCGCAGCGGTCCACAGAGCCGCAGTGTGGGGGAGCGCAGGTTGATGGCCGCATATTGTCATGAACCGCGGGGGCCCCGGATATTTTGTGACGGTATCCAAACAAAGGCGACTGATGGGATATTGATCTGACGGAGATCCGTCCTCACCGGGAGCGCGGCTCCGGCATTGTTATATGAACGCTCGTCTTTACTCTCACATTACAGATTCCGCCGCCCTCAGCACGCCGGGGCGACCTCGGAAATTGGTATCATTAACCCTTCGGTGGCTGCAGCCAATCTGCTCAGGTCACAGGTTTCACAAGAAATCACCATGTACAGTGGATTGCCTGAGGCACAGCAGGCTTAGATACACAGCTCAGCAGAGAGTACCACAATATATTCCACAGTATTGTACAATTCGGAGGGGACGTGTACAGACAATAAAGACATTACAGAGTAACACATAATGCAACAGATACCAGGAGGAGTGAGGTCCTGCCGCTCCAAGCTACAATCCATCACAGGCTCAGATACACAGCTCAGCAGAGGGTACCGCACATGATGGGGTCGTACAGAGCAACTCAGCAGAGTATCCTTAGACAATATTACATAAGAGTCTTAGATACAGGAATTATCTGTTCTATAGCCAAGATATTATACTAGAACTCCGTGACTGCACATGATGGGGGTTGTAGTGCGCCTTCTTTACACCACATTAGGTTAGATCCATTCTAATCTGTAATAAATAACAAGGTGTCAATTATAAGGCCGATCCTGGTAGTCTATGGTCACGGCCACATGTAATGGACTCATCCCAGGTCATACAGATGATTTATCAGCAAAAAAAAGAATCCATATAGCATCACGCTGCCATCATCGGTACAGCATCACACCCCCATCATCCATGCAGAATCACAACCCCATTACCCATAGAGCATCACTCCCCATCATCCTCAGCATCACACCCCCATCATCCATACATCAGCCATACATCACTCCCCATCAGCCATACTTCATCACACCCCCATCATCCATATAGCATAATTCCCCATTATCCATGCAGAATCACAACCCCATTACCCATAGAGCATCACTCCCCATCATCCTCAGCATCACACCCCCCTCATCCATACATCACCACACCCCCATCATCCATACATCATCACTCCCCATCATCCATACATCATCACTCCCCATCATCCGCAGCATCACACCCCCATCATCTATACATCACCACACCCCCATCACCCATACATCATCACTCCCCATCATCCATACATCACCACACCCCCATCATCCATGCATCATCACTCCCCATCATCCATACATCACCACACCCTCATCATCCATACATCATCACTCCCCCATCATCCATACATCATCACTCCCCATCATCCATACATCACCATACCCCCATCACCCATACATCATCACTCCCCATCAGTCATACATCATCACACCCCCATCATCCATACATCACCACTCCCCATCATCCATACATCACCATACCCCCATCACCCATACATCATCACTCCCCATCAGTCATACATCATCACACCCCCATCATCCATACATCATCACTCCCCCATCAGCCATACATCACACAGCCTCAGACCCAGCAGAGTTGCTCGGCTCAGGAGCTTGCAGTCTAGTGTCTCTGATGGGCTGATCTGAAGACTCTGTTACATGTGCCCAGACCTCTGCTTGCTGTCAGTGAATACATGTCCCCATCATGTTACATTGTGATTGCTGTGCTCCATGTCACAGGTGAGTCTGTCCTACCTGGATCCAGTCCTGACCCCCCATTGGCTGTAATCCTGTTTGCTACAATGTATCAGTGGGGTCCTCAGCTCAGAGGATGGAGACCCCCAGCACTGATGCATCACTCCATCCTCACAGTCAGAGGCCTACTCTGTTACTGAGGGATCAGAGGACAGAATGGTGAGAGCTTGTCTTTTCCTTACAAGGACACAATTCATAGGTTTCAGCTGCAGACAGACCCCAACTTCTGGGGGACACAGAGGCCTTAAATAGTGCACAAAAAACGAAACAGCTAACGAGGCTCTGTTCACAATATCATCTCTGGACACAGAAACCTGGACCTTACATACGAGTCTAATTCATGTCATTCTGTAGATTGATGTCCCTGACAAACACTCTGGAAATGAGAAAAAAAAAAAAAAGAAATTCACAGAGCAGAGGGCCACTTCACATTCATAACATTTTCTTTGGGCTTCCATTGAGTTTCATAGCAGGTACTGAAGCTCCCCCTAGAGGACATTGTAGGAAATACAGCTGAGGTTTCACTTCTACATCATGGGATCCCTGCTGCTGACCCAAGACCCCGCCATCAGGTGAGATGCCCCTCTATTTGGAGCTGTGTGTAGCTTGGCCCTTTAATAAAATGAGCTGCTTTAAAGTTAGACCCGAGGTTTTCTGTCATTTACAAGAACTACTGCCATCTGGGATTACAGCCACCATGTAAGCGCACATCACCTGTCAGCAGCCTGTCCTACCCAAATATCTGTCCCCCAATAAAAGATCAGCCTTCTCCAGTCATCAGCCCGAGCAGCACATAACCTGTCCCGCTACAATGTACCATCCTGATCTTCCCAGCTCTAAACCTCAGAATTAGGCCGGGGTCACAATACTGTAGAATACGGCTGAGTATTATCGTATCGTAGAGCACTCAGTCCAGTGTTATTCTATGGGGCAGCTCATATCAGCGTATTTTTTCTCTGCCATATTCGACGTGCGTTTAAAATGACAGCATGCTGAGAATGTCACCGAGACTCGGCCAAAACTCGCCAATGTAAACCTATGGGTACGAGAAAAATATCACACAGCACTTGGACCATGCGAGTGTTGTCCGATTTTTATGCACCGATGTCCTTTGAAAAGCCGGAAATTCATCTGCCGCATACAGTAAAGTCACACTGACAGGTTAGAATAGAATAGATATATACACATAGAATATATAGATATACAGATGTCAGTGACACACATATATACAGTTGTGCTCAAAAGTTTACACACCCTGGCAATATTTTTGCTTTCTTGGCCTTTTTTTTTTCAGAGAATTTGAATGATAACACAAAAACTTTTCCTCCACTCATGGTCAGTGGTTGGGTGAAGCCATTTATTGTCAGACTACTGTGTTTTCTCTTTATAAATCATAATGACAACCCAAAACATCCAGATGACCCTGATAAAAGTTCACATACCCCGGTGGTGATTTTGGCCTGATAACATGCACAGAAGTTGTGAACTTTTGATCAGGGTCAATGCAGGGAGCGGAGCTTCAGTGATTAGCGGTGACGTCACAGAAGTTGCGCCCCCTGGCGGCCTGAACTAAAATGAAAGGTTCAGCGTGGGAAAATGCCAGGTGATTTTCCCACGCTGAGGAGTTCATTTGAGTTCAGGGGGCGCAACTTTGGTGACGTCACCGCTAATCACCGAAGCTCTGCTCCCTGCATTTCATTCATTCCCCAGTCTTTTACAGCCAGGAGCGGTCGCATTAGCAGCGCTCCCGGTTGTAAACTGTACATTCCCCTAGATATGGATTACGGCTTGGGACTGACTGTACGCCGGACAGGTATGGCATATTGTTGGATAATTTTTTTTTTCCAGGAGATCACGGGCTTCGCTTGGAATGGCAGACTAATAAAGATGGAAAAACTGTGTGTATTGTTTTATTTCATTAAAAGGCTTTTTTTCTGTGTGGTGTGTTTTATTAACCCTTTAACAACATTGTGATTAGAAATGGAGAGGTGTCTTATTGACACCTCTCCAATACTAAGCCGGCTTAATGTCACCTTACAGTAGGAAGGTGACATTAACCCCTCATTACCCCATATGCCAATGCTACAGGGCAAGTGGGAAGTACTGGGCAAAGCTCCAGAATTGGCGCATCTAATAGATGTTCCCTCTCTGGGCAGCCGCAGGCTGCTTTTTTTAGGCTGGGAGGCCCATATCCATGGCACCTTACCAGCCCGAGAATAGCAGCCTGAACCTGTGAGTTTTGCCGGGTTGGTTGTAAAATATAGGGGGGGCCCCACAGCGTTTTTTTCTTTCATTCATTCTCCCCTGCTTGCGTTACTGCCCGCCGAGCAGGGGAGAGCGGATGACATCCGGCTTCAGCACCACAAGCAGGGGAACAGCGCTTACTGTAGCGCTGCTTCCCGGCGGCCGTCCGCGTGGTCCTGATGCAGCACACGGTTGCCACACAGATGTATCACACGGACACGGATATCTCCGGTACTGTGTTTACCGGTACCAGAAATATCCGTACGTGTGAAACCGGCCTTATATTGTGTATTTTTAGTACCCGTCTCTATGGATTTTCCCTGCTGTATATTCTCATTAAAGCATGTTGGCTGATGTTAGTGGATTTTCCTGGATTCTGGTGCTGGATATTGTGTTATCGAATGAGGGTAAGTAAATTAAGATGCAATCTGCAGAAGTCATAGACTTGTCTAACAAGGACAGATGAATGAATTAGAAGCTGCTCCCATCGCTTGATAGGTTTCGGTGACTCACACTCCTATAGCAAAAATTCTGTTGACTCCCCCCAACGTCGTGCGGTGGTGACCCCTTAGATGGACAGCTGCTGGTTAATACAAAGAACTGGGGGCTCATCTTACACTCCCTGCACGTTCGGTACATATTACCTTGTATCAGTCACTGAATAAAAAAAACGATAGAGAACCAACAAAAATCCATGATTAATGACAGATATTAAAATCCCATTGAAATAAATATTTGACTCATAAATACTGGCAGACACGGAAGAACGGTGGCGTCAGGTTCATCGGGAAATAAACTTTACTTTTTAATTCTCTGGGGTGGAGATGGAGGAGGGGCAGAGGCATCTCTGGGGATTTTTAGGAAATAATGAGTATAATTCCAGGGTTGCGATGCACATGGAGAAGGAACAGAATACAGGAGATTTGGTTCAGTTCTGTTGTATTCGTGCATTGAAGTGTCATTTATGAATATAATGCCAGAATTCAGAATAGACTGACACTGTGACAGATTCGGCAGCAAGATAATGCTGTATAACAGGCATTTATGGCATCTTTTCAAGTTATTGGGGCCGGCTGCAGGGCATGCAACAATCAGGTAACTGGGGAGCCGCTGTGCAAAGAAAACCGCATGAGGCAGGAAACCTACTGAAATGTTTTAATGCAGTTTTTGTATCCCAAGTCAGACGTGAATCCAACAAGAAGAAATCCAAGGCCCTGATTCCTCCAAAATTGTAGCAAAAAGCAGATTGAAATGTTGCAAAATTAATTGTTCAAATGTTGCAAAATTGTTTGCTCAACTCTAAAGTTTTAAAACGGATGGAAACTTTTTACGCCCGCTCTAACTTTTTAAGAAGTTTGTAAAACATAGTAGAGGGGCTGTAAGTCACGAGAGACCCTCCTCTCCGTGACTGCAGTACATGTCCGGCGCGCGGCAGCTGCAAAAACCTATATGAAGTGCTTTCCTTTTAATGAATGTGGCCCATCTTACTCCAGCGACTTGTTCATTAAGACTGACATGTAACATTTTGGTGAATTGGGGCCTCATTTTTTTTTTGTTGAATCCAAAATGTAAAAAGAAAAACTGCACTAAAACCATCAGGTGTAATTCCAGCCCAACTTTGTGCAGAAATGTTTTTGTATTTTGTGTTTTTTTCGCATAGTTTAATGACTAGTGTAATCCAGGATCGGGCCGAGGATTAGGATTCTCTGTCGGGGTGGGACGAGGAGGGGAAACTTGGCTTCTCATTATCCTTTCTTGTTTGTTTGGTTACATCTACTTACAATTAGTGAGATGTCACCGTCACTCTGGGTAATTAGTCTTGTCATTTAATTAAACATCTCAAGTACGGCGAGTTTCTTCACTTTCTTATACAGATTTGCATCTGCCGTTGGCGCTGCCGCCATTTGTCTCCAACAGATAAATGTTTCAAACATTCTGCCCGGTTACACTAAGCGGCTCAGTGGCGTCCTGTCATCCGGAACGTCCTGTCATCCGGCACGTCCCGTCATCCGGCACGTCCCGTCATCCGGCACGTCCCATCATCCGGCACGTCCCATCATCCGGCGCGTCCCATCATCCGTCGCGTCGCGTCCCGTCATCCGGAACGTCCCGTCATCCGGCACGTCCCGTCATCCGGAACGTCCCGTCATCCGGAACGTCCCGTCATCCGGCACGTCCCGTCATCCGGCACGTCCCGTCATCCGGCACGTCCTGCAGGTCATCCGGAACGTCCTGTCATCCGGAACGTCCTGTCATCGTCGCGTCCTGTCATCCGGCACGTCCTGTCATCCGTCGCGTCCTGTCATCCGGCACGTCCTGTCATCCGGCACATCCTGTCATCCATCGCGTCCTGTCATCCGGCACGTCCTGTCATCCGTCGCGTCCTGTCATCTGGCACGTCCTGTCATCCGTCACGTCCTGTCATCCGGCATGTCCTGTCCGGTGTGTTAGGAGACATGCTTGTCAGTGGGTTTAACTTTTTTATTAATTACATTAATCTCAAATCTCAATAAAAATAATCAAAATTAGAGACCTTGGCTGTTAGCGGAGACAAGGAGCCGTCCCTGCGTGGAGGCCGCTGATCCTGAAGTGCATGGGCACAAAGCGGAGGCCGGAGCGGAGTCGGACAGACCGTCCCTTTTAATTGGCTTTGCCCATCGGTTTCTTATCCAACGTCGTGTTTTCGTTACCTTTATTGATGGAAGCCATGATGCAGATGTGAGCAGAATCGGCGCCGCAATCGATGGGGTCTCCTGGAATATCTCTGTTTACTCGCCTAATAGAGACCGCTGTCCGCTGCAAGGAGCAGATAGCATTGTCCCGAGATACAATATTGACTGCTGCACCGTGCAGTATCTGGATCTCTGATGCGCCCAGCTATATGTCATCGCTCGGATGTCAGAATTGGCCATTCAGGGGTGTCGCCATCTTTCGAGAAGGACTCAGGCGGACACTCTCTGGCCCCTCTATAAAGAGCACGGCTTATCTAGGGGTTTGCACACACCATATTGAGCGACCTTGACAACAGCCTAATCTGTCTTGGCAAGTTCAAGATAGAGAAAACAAGCAGGAGAGACAGACCTGCCGCCTCATGCCATCGATCAGGGGTCTGAGCGAGAGCTAATTAAAACCCGGGATGAAAGGCTGAAATCCTCACTGTACAGTCATAGGAAACGACAGAGGCACAGGTCACCGCGACTCCGCTCCTAATGACCAGGTATATGGGAATTATATGGCTTCTATAGACTATAATGATTATGAACCCTCTACAAAAAAAACACTACAACTCCCATGTGGTGTCACTCAGCTTTCCCAGACTCATAGATGTAAGGACCCCTAGGTCATCAATGTTAATTGAAGTATCAGGAAACACTTTTAAGTGATGGAAACGCTGCCCTAGTATTAGGTGACAGGAGATTTATGAGGTCATTTCACAGCCTAAATTATATGATTTTATAGTCCCCACTAGGGGGAGCTCACTACATACAGATTTATACAGCCACCACTAGGGGGAGCTCACTACATACAGATTTATACAGCCACCAATAGTGGGAGCTCACTACATACAGATTTATACAGCCACCAATAGTGGGAGCTCTGTTATGACCTGGTGGTTAAGAGGCCACACTGATATGACCTGGTGGCTAAAACGCAACATGGGACGAGCTCTGAGGAGGTGGTATCTCTACTGACCGCAGTTCCTAATCCTAACAACAACACTAGTAATAGCCGTGGGATGTTCCTGACTCTCCCTAGACACCTCTTCACAGCCTAAGAATTAACTACCCCTAAAGTAGGAAATAGAAAGCTATCTTGCCTCAGAGAAAACCCCCAAAGGAAAGACATCCCCCCACAAATATTGACTGTGAGTGGAGAGGGAAATGATGTACACAGAAATGAAATCAGATTTCAGCAAAGGAGGCCAATACGAAACTTGATAGAGAGAAAAGGATACTGTGCGGTCAGTATTAAAAACTACAAAATCCACGCAGAGTTTACAAAAATGAACTCCACACCGACTCACGGTGTGGAGGGGCAAATCTGCTTCCCCAGAGCTTCCAGCTAGCTTGAATATGACATAGTGACAAGCTGGACAAAAAGAGACATATTTGCAGAGCAATAGAGTCCAAACAAATGGACAAACAAGAACTAGCAAAAACTTATCTTTTGCTGACAAGGACAGGCCATATGAGAAATCCAACCAAGAACATTGACAGCTGGCATGAACTAAAGCCCAGAGCAGGTTTAAATAACAAACCCAGGCAAGGCGATCAGTGGAGGCAGCTGCTACAGCTACCTAAAGGAGCAGCAGTTCCACTCGAAACCACCAGAGGGAGCCCAAGGGCAGAACTCACAAAAATACCATTAGCAACCACAGGAGGGAGCTCCAGAACGGAATTCACAACAGAGCTCACTACATAGATTTATACAGCCACTAATAGTGGGAGCTCACTACATAGATTTATACAACCACCACTAGAGGGAGATCACTGCATATAGGTTTATACAGTTACCACTAGGGGAGCTCACTACATACAGATTTATACAGCCACCACTAGGGGGAACTCACTACATACAGATTTATGCAGCCACCACTAGAGGGAGATCACTACATATAGGTTTATACAGCCACCACTAGAGGGAGGTCACTACATACAGATTTATACAGCCACCAATAGTGGGAGCTCACTACATATAGGTTTATACAGCCACCACTAGAGGGAGCTTACTACATACAGATTTATACAGTCACCACTAGAGGGAGCACACTACTTACAGGTTTATACAGTCACCACTAGGGGGAGCTCACTACATACAGATTTATACAGTCACCACTAGAGGGAGCTCATTACATACAGATTTATACAGTCACCACTAGAGGGAGCTCACTACATACAGATTTATACAGCCACTAGGGGGAGCTCACTGCAGTGATGCACATTTCCCTTCTTCCAGCCATGGCTTTTTCTCTACTGTTGCAGCCTTTAGTACCCCACACTGTAATAATACTCATGTATACCTCCCTTAGTAATAATGCCTCTCTGGGCTCCACATAATCCTATTTTCCTTCATATGATGCAGATCAAAGTCCTTGATTGGAGATGGCAACGCCATGATGTCTGGCTCCTGCCTTCCCAGATAGATCAGAAACAGCTGAAAGGACATTTGTTAATTTCAGGGGAAATCTCTCCTGATGTATATTCCCGATAATTGTGTCCTTTACTTTCTCCATTTGCGGCGGTCGCCAGCTTTCAATGACACGCCGCTTCCTCTCCTGTGAATTGTGTTCTAGTCTCTAACAAACCATAAACATTTCAATTATATCATTAGGATCCAATTAAATTATAATTCCATAATTATTCTAAGTGTGGCCACATTTCATTTCCCTTCAATAAAGTGGCCGGGAAAATGCTATTAATTATTCCCAGGACTCGACCTCACCTTCTCCACAGTAAACAGAGGGACAGCGGCGCCCTCCTGCCGCCGCCGCCCCTGATCAATGGAGGACAGGAGGTGTGATATTAACAATCAATGCCCCCAGCTCAGCAGAAACTGATGGATGACACCAGGGCAAACTGGGACTGTCAGGACCCCAGACGGATCATTTAATGGGGGCACTCTGTAAGGGGAGTATAGAGATCTGCAACATGTACATTCTGCATTCAGTGCCAGGATCAGTGTAACAACCTGAAGCTTGTGGGCCCCGATGCAGAGTTTCAAATAGGGCCCCCAAGAAACACAAGTCCTTAATGTAATAGTCTTTTCATATGGGGGTACGGGACTCTGAGACCCCTAGTCTCCAGGGCCCAGGTATGATTACAACTCCTGCACCTACTATAGTTACGCCCCTGGCCAAGATCAGTACTACCGTATAGTATCAGATACTGGAAACAGTCATCACACGCAGGCACCGATAATCACACGCCGACACCGATAATCACACGCAGACACCGATATTCACACGCAGGCACCGCTCATCACACGCAGGCACCGCTCATCACACTCCGACACCGATAATCACACGCAGACACCGATAATCACACGCCGACACCGATAATCACACGCAGGCACCGATAATCACACGCAGACACCGATAATCACACGCAGGCACCGATAATCACACGCAGACACCGCTCATCACACGCAGACATCGATAATCACACGCAGACACCGATAATCACACGCAGGCACCGATAATCACACGCAGGCACCGATAATCACACGCAGGCACCGATAATCACACGCAGACACCGATAATCACACGCAGGCACCGATAATCACACGCAGGCACCGCTCATCACACGCAGACATCGATAATCACACGCAGACACCGATAATCACACGCAGACACCGATATTCACACGCAGGCACCGCTCATCACACGCAGGCATCGATAATCACACGCAGACACCGATAATCACACGCAGGCACCGATATTCACACGCAGACACCGATAATCACACGCAGGCACCGATATTCACACGCAGGCACCGATAATCACACGCAGGCACCGATATTCACATGCAGGCACCGATAATCACACGCAGATACTGATAATCACACGCAGGCACCGCTCATCACACACAGGCACCGATAATCACACGCAGGCACCGATAATCACACGCAGGCACCGATATTCACACGCAGGCACCGATAATCACACGCAGGCACCGATATTCACACGCAGGCACCGATAATCACACGCAGATACTGATAATTACACGCAGAAACTGCTCATCACATACAGGCACCGCTCATCACACGCAGGCACCGATAATCACACGCAGGCACCGATAATAATACGCAGGCACCGATAATCACACGCAGGCACCGATAATCATACGCAGGCACCGATAATCACACGCAGGCACCGATAATCATACGCAGGCACCGATAATAATACGCAGGCACCGATAATCACACGCAGGCACCGATAATCACACGCAGGCACCGATAATCACACACAGGCACCGATAATCATACGCAGGCACCGATAATCATACGCAGGCACTGATAATCATACGCACGCACCGATAATCACATGCAGGCACCGATAATCACACGTAGGCACCGATAATCACACGCAGGCACCGATAATCATACGCAGGCACCGATAATCACACGCAGGCACCGATAATCATACGCAGGCACCGATAATCACACACAGGCACCGATAATCATACGCAGGCACCGATAATCATACGCAGGCACCGATAATCATACGCACGCACCGATAATCACATGCAGGCACCGATAATCACACGCAGGCACCGATAATCACACGCAGGCACCGATAATCATACGCAGGCACCGATAATCACACACAGGCACCGCTCATCACACGCAGTCACCGATAATCACACGCAGGCACCGATAATCATACGCAGGCACCGATAATCACACACAGGCACCGATAATCATACGCAGGCACCGATAATCACATGCAGGCACCGCTCATCACACGCCAGCACTGATAATCACATGCAGGCACTAATAATCACATGCAGATACTGATAATTACACGTAGAAACTGCTCATCACACGCAGACACCGCTCATCACACATAGGCACCGATAATCACACGCAGTAACCTATAATCACACACGGGAACTGCTCATCACACGCAGTAACCGATAATCACACACAGGCACTGCTCGTCATCACACACAGGAACTGCTCATCACACGCACTAACCGATAATCACGCAGGAACTGCTTATGACTTACAGGCATCACTGATCACACGCAGGCATATTTAATCACATATAGTTGACGTTCATCACGTGCAGACACCACTTGTCACACGTAGACATTGCTCATCACACGCAGGCACCGCTTTTCACATGCAGGCACCGCTCATCACGTACTATTATTTTCGCCGCTCCCACATTGTTGAGTTAGTGACTAAACCTCGTTCAATATATCGATGAACAGATAGAGTGCCGCAGTAATGAGAAAAACAAATTGACTGATGTATAGAAAGCAGCCATGAAATAGGAGCGAGCTGAGAATGGCGGACGGAGGGCAATCTAAATATTAGGAAAGATGAATTGATTTTGTGAAGGAGAAACGGCAAAATGCTATTCAAGTGGATTAAAGAGCGATAATTGAATCTGGAGCAACGAGGCACAAGGTGCGACTGTCACCCTCCCCACCAGGAGGGACTCTGCGGCAGCAAGGCGAAAAATTAGGGTTTGTCTGATGCACCTGATGGAGTAGTGGTACATATATTTATGTTGCAGATTTAATAGAGGATCCAGAATCCGGTAGATTTGTAGCCGATTTATCTTTATCTATTATAAAGCATAAAGTCCTTGAATTTAAAGCATAAAGTCCACATCCATAATTACAGGAGGCAAAAACTGACAACAGCTGAAAAAGCAATGACAGCGAAACTCTCAGAACTTCCGTAAAGCCAGAACATCACATAATGGTGAGAAATGTTCTGGGGGTGAATTATTTAATTACAGGTGTAGAATGAATGTACTTAG
This sequence comes from Ranitomeya variabilis, assembly GCF_051348905.1. NCBI lineage: Eukaryota > Metazoa > Chordata > Amphibia > Anura > Dendrobatidae > Ranitomeya > Ranitomeya variabilis. The sequence goes on along the minus strand of NC_135239.1, from coordinate 211,926,460 downwards.
GGAGCGTGCTGTCTGTAGAGGCCTCACACTATACATGGGCAGCATGGTGCCTCAGTGATTAGCAATGGATGGTGGCTACAATTGTCTTGTGCTGAAGATGAAGATTTGCCATCACTGGAGCTGAGGGTCCGCAGCCGCCCCCTGATTACAGCCCATAGCATTATCCTCCTCCGCCATCTGTACAGGGGGCACAATGCAGTCAGGGGGTAACGTCCTCCTGGAATCCCCAGACTCCTCCATCAGACGCAGATAGAGAAGTGCGATCCGTCACTGCACAGAACACGTCTCCTCCAGGGTCCAGTGGTGGCGGCTTTACACCACTCCATCCAACGCTCGTCATTGTGCTTGGTGATGTACGGCTGCATACAGCTGCTCGGCCATGAAGCTACTGGCGGTGGCGCAGTGTTTGTATTATATTGATACAATATTTCACAATATTTACCTTTATCAATAATAAGAATTTTCTTCTGTAATGTTGATGGCTCTGGGGCAGGATGACTTCATAGCACCATTAACTGTTCATCAGGAGAACCCAGAGACGATGAGTCATCTGTGATGTCATCTTCATATGTTATTTGTTCAAATACCAAAGATTCTGTAACATTAATTCACAGAGGAAAGCCCGGGGTATGGCGGAGGAGACAGCGGTGAGTACATGTAATGTATGCAGAGGAAGATAAAGCAGATCGTAAGTCACTGGCTGTCAGACTGCAAGGTAAATCTATTAGAGCATCTGCTACAGTTATGATTTACTCCATCATCATCAGCAATGACGAGACAGCCGCCCTATTCTGGGATCTCAAGCCTGACTGCGCTTTATGGCCCCTTCCCTCTCTTCATCTAAACTTGTCATATTGCAGCTCATTAGGTAAAAAATGGGAACTTCTCTAAAGTGAATATCATTAGGTCCAAAATCCTGCGCTAATTAATTTCATGATAATGAGAGGAGCAAATTGTAGATAAATTATTCCTATCTGGAGAAACCACTAGGGGGAGCTCTGTGTACACGATAAGATCCTGTCTGCAGCCACCACTAGGGGGAGCTCCCTGTACACAGAGATACACTATAAGATCCTGTCTGCAGCCACCACTAGGGGGAGCTCCCTGTATACAGAGATACATGATAAGATCCTGTCTGCAGTCACCACTAGGGGGAGCTCCCTGTATAGAGAGATACATGATAAGATCCTGTCTGCAGTCACCACTAGGGGGAGCTCCCTGTATACAGAGATACATGATAAGATCCTGTCTGCAGTCACCACTAGGGGGAGCTCCCTGTATACAGAGATACATGATAAGATCCTGTCTGCAGTCACCACTAGGGGGAGCTCCCTGTATACAGAGATACAGTTATATGAAAAAGTTTGGGCATCCCTATTAATCTTAAGCTTAATGTTTTATAAAAATTGTTTTTTTTGCAACAGCTATTTCAGTTTCATATATCTAATAACTGTTGGACACAGTAATGTTTCTGCCTTGAAATGAGGTTTATTGTACTAACAGAAAATGTGCAATCTGCATTCAAACAAAATTTGACAGGTGCATAAGTATGGGCACCCTTATCATTTTCTTGTTTTAAATACTCCTACCTACTTTTTAGTGACTTACTAAAGCACTTTTTTTGGTTTTGTAACCTCATTGTGCTTTGAACTTCATAGCCAGGTGTATGCAATCATGAGTAAAGCTACTTAAAGTGGCCACTTGCAAGTTGTTCTCCTGTTTGAATCTCCTCTGAAGAGTGGCATCATGGGCTCCTCAAAACAACTGTCAAATGATCTGAAAACAAAGATTATTCAACATAGTTGTTCAGGGGAAGGATACAAAAAGCTGTCTCAGAGATTTAACCTGTCAATTTCCACTGTGAGGAACATAGTAAGGAAATGGAAGAACACAGGTACAGTTCTTGTTAAGGCCAGAAGTGGCAGGCCAAGAAAAACATCAGAAAGGCAGAGAAGAAGAATGGTGAGATCAGTCAAGGACAATCCTCAGACCACCTCCAGAGAGCTGCAGCATCAACTTGCTGCAGAGGGTGTCACTGTGCATCGGTCAACTATACAACGCACTGTGTTTTTTTGCCACCATGCATGACGCCTTTTTGTATGACCAAACAACTCAATCTTGGTTTCATCAGTCCACAGGACCTTCTTCCAAAAAGAAATTGGCTTCTCCAAATGTGCTTTTGCATACCTCAGCCGACTCTGTTTGTGGCGTGCTTGCAGAAACGGCTTCTTTCGCATCACTCTCCCATACAGCTTCTCCTTGTGCAAAGTGCATTGTATAGTTGGCCGATGCACAGTGACACCATCTGCAGCAAGTTGATGCTGCAGCTCTCTGGAGGTGGTCTGAGGATTGTCCTTGACTGATCTCACCATTCTTCTTCTCTGCCTTTCTGATGTTTTTCTTGGCCTGCCACTTCTGGCCTTAACAAGAACTGTGCCTGTGTTCTTCCATTTCCTTTTTCATATAACTGTACATGATAAGATCCTGTCTGCAGCCACCACTAGGGGGAGCTCCCTGTATACAGAGATACATAATAAGATCCTGTCTGCAGTCACCACTAGGGGGACCTTCCTGTATACAGAGATACATGATAAGATCCTGTCTGCAGCCACCACTATGGGGAGCTCCCTGTATACAGAAATACATGATAAGATCCTGTCTGCAGCCACCACTAGGGGGAGCTCCCTGTATACAGAGATACATGATAAGATTCTGTCTGCAGCCACCACTAGAGGGAGCTCCCTGTATACAGAGATACATGATAAGATCCTGTCTGCAGCCACCACTATGGGGAGCTCCCTGTATACAGAAATACATGATAAGATCCTGTCTGCAGCCACCACCAGGGGGAGCTCCCTGTATACAGAAATACATGATAAGATCCTGTCTGCAGCCACCACTAGGGGGACCTTCCTGCATACAGAGATACACGACAAGATCCTGTCTGCAGCCACCACTAGGGGGAGCTCCCTGTATACAGAGATACATGCTAAGATCCTGTCTGCAGCCACCACTAGGGGGAGCTTCCTGTGTACAGAGATATATGATAAGATCCTGTCTGCAGTCACCACTAGGGGGAGCTCCCTGTATACAGAGATACATGATAAGATCCTGTCTGCAGTCACCACTAGGGGGAGCTCCCTGTATACAGAGATACATGCTAAGATCCTGTCTGCAGCCACCACTAGGGGGAGCTTCCTGTGTACAGAGATACATGATAAGATCCTGTCTGCAGTTACCACTAGGGGGAGCTCCCTGTATACAGAGATACATGATAAGATCCTCTCTGCAGCCACCACTAGGGGGAGCTCCCTGTATACAGAGATACGTGATAAGATCCTGTCTGCAGCCACCACTAGGGTGAGTGCCCTGCATACAGAGATACATAAGATTCTGTCTGCAGCCACCACTAGGGGGAGCTCCCTGTATACAAATACACATGATAAGATCCTGTCTGCAGCCACCACTAGGGGGAGCTCCCTGTATACAGAGATACATAAGATTCTGTCTGCAGCCACCACTAGGGGGAGCTCCCTGTATAGAAAAACACATGATAAGATCCTGTCTGCAGTCACCACTAGGGGGACCTTCCTGTATACAGAGATACATGATAAGATCCTGTCTGCAGCCACCACTATGGGGAGCTCCCTGTATACAGAAATACATGATAAGATCCTGTTTGCAGCCACCACCAGGGGGAGCTCCCTGTATACAGAAATACATGATAAGATCCTGTCTGCAGCCACCACTAGGGGGACCTTCCTGCATACAGAGATACACAACAAGATCCTGTCTGCAGCCACCACTAGGGGGAGCTCCCTGTATACAGAGATACATGCTAAGATCCTGTCTGCAGCCACCACTAGGGGGAGCTTCCTGTGTACAGAGATACATGATAAGATCCTGTCTGCAGTCACCACTAGGGGGAGCTCCCTGTATACAGAGATACATGATAAGATCCTGTCTGCAGCCACCACTAGGGGGAGCTCCCTGTATACAGAGATACATGATAAGATTCTGTCTGCAGCCACCACTAGAGGGAGCTCCCTGTATACAGAGATACATGATAAGATCCTGTCTTCAGCCACCACTAGGGAGAGCTCCCTGTATACAGAGATAAATGATAACTTGTGAACTCTGTTTTTGGGCTCCCTCTTGTGGTCACAAGTGGTACTGTGTGAGTGCTGTCTTTGGGCTCCCTCTGGTGGCTCTTTGTGTCATTCTGCAGGTCTGAGGCTGGATCAGCTGTCTCGTTATCTGTTAGCTGGTTTCCTATTTAGCTCACCTGGACTTTCAGTGTTTGCCTGCTGTCGATGTATTCAGTGCTATTTTGATCTCTCCTGAATTCCTTCGCTATCAGTCTCTTCAAGAGAAGCTAAGTTTTCTGTTTGGTTATTTTTGCTCTTCAGTGTTCAATATGTTTCTTGGTTATTTATTTGTCCTTGTCCAGCTTGCTAATATGTGATTTCCTTGCTTGCTGGTAGCTCTAGGGGGCTGAGTTTCTCCCCTCACACCGTTAGTTGGTGTGGGGGTTCTTGAATTCTCAGCATGGATATTTTGTATAGGGTTTTTTACTGACCGCACAGTTCCCTGCCTGTCTTCTGCTATCTAGTATTAGTGGGCCTCATTTGCTGAATCTGTTTTCATTTCTACGTTTTGTATTTTCCCCTTACCTCACTGTTATTATTTGTTGGGGGCTTCCTATATCTTCGGGGTCATTTCTCTGAGGCAAGTGAGGTCTTACTTTCTCTATAGGGGTAGCAAGTTTCTCAGGCTGTGTCGAGACGTCCAGGAATTTAGGCACGTTCACCGGCTACCTTTAGTGTGTTTGTTAGGATCAGGTTGCGGTCAGTCTAGTTACCACCTCCCTAGAGCTCGTTCTATGTTCAGTTACTTAGCTAGTTCATTCTGTGATCCTCAGCCACTAAGGATCTTAACAGATAACATCCTGTCTGCAGCCACCACTAGGGGGAGCTCCCTGTATACAGAGATACATGATAAGATCCTGTCTGCAGTCACCACTAGGGGGAGCTCCCTGTATACAGAGATACATGATAAGATCCTGTCTGCAGCCACCACTAGGGGGAGCTCCCTGTATACAGAGATACATGATAAGATCCTGTCTGCAGCCACCACTAGGGGGAGCTCCCTGTATACAGAGATACATGATAAGATCCTGTCTGCAGTCACCACTAGGGGGAGCTCCCTGTATACAGAGATACATGATAAGATTTTGTCTGCAGCCACCTCTAGGGGGAGCTCCCTGTATACAGAGATACATGATAAGATCCTGTCTGCAGCCACCACTAGGGGGAGCTCCCTGTATACAGAGATACATGATAAGATCCTGTCTGCAGTCACCACTAGGGGGAGCTCCCTGTATACAGAGATACATGATAAGATCCTGTCTGCAGCCACCACTAGGGGGAGCTCCCTGTATACAGAGATACATAAGATTCTGCAGCCACCACTAGGGGGAGTTCCCTGTATACAGAGATACAGTCGGACACCCTAATAGGAATACTGATAAGAGTTTTCATATAATTTTAGTGTACATCCATTTTTCATGTGCTGAAAGAAATATAGAAGTCGTCTCAGTATTGGGGCTGGCATCTACCAAGCATTTTATTGCTCTTGTATGAGATGGGAATATCCCTTTAATATGTGAGTGTAATGTATTCTGGAGTAAAAATATTACATTTCCTCCGTTTACAAAAGTCACGACCATAAAATATGTATTTATGCAAACCATGAATGCCGGTGATTTGCGCGTTCTGCAGTTGATGTTTCCTATTGAATTGAACCTGTAATTATAAGACTATAAATCCTCATGATGCAAGGCCGACATTCAGCGAGCACCTCCCCCCGCAGCCGGCACAGCCCCAATATGACGTGACGATAAAGATCCAGTTGAGCCCACGTCTCATGAACTCCATTTTTCATATAGAAAAATCTGGGATTTTTCCGGGAATGTCGCCCCTCGCCACAATGCACATGGGTGGGAGGCAGTGGAGGACCTCCCGTGTAATAACTGTGCCCACCCTGCAGGGGGCAGCAGCGCAGAGTGATGATGGTGTCAGGTTTTACCCCACATAGCGGATCCTGAAGCCAGCTGTCATCACAATGACACCCCACCGCTATCTCTGGCGACACAGCGGGGACCCCCAGAACACATGAGTCATCGCCAGTCGTTTGACGAAACCGCCTCCTCCGCAATAAGCCTGCGATCCTCCGCCGTACCACCACTAGCCCAGTTATAGAGTGTGCAATTAGAACAGGGGATTCCTTCCATGTGTGGGGTTAACCCCTTCTGTGCCGCAGCCGCCCCCGCGCAGTGTGTCACAGAGCCGATACGTGACTCATGGGGCTTATTAGTTTTTTTTAGAAGGATTTATGAAGATTTGTAGCTCTGGTTGTTGCAGAGCATTCATTGCGGCGTATGGAGCAGGCTGTAGACCACCTGCTGTCCTGACAGTCGGCCAAGGGCACAGCCAAAAGTGAGTGTTTCCATGTCTCTGCTACAAAAGCCAATTTGCTTAAATTAGAAATTAAAAACGGCCCCGGAAAGTCTCCTATAAATGGTGCCAGTGGGGGGTCACACTCTGGTTTTTAGGGGGCCTGAGTGGCAAACAAATCTGCATTGCACCCACAGGTTCTATATCTGTACCTCCACCTAAACACCTAAGACCCCAATAGCTGCACCACTCCTGAACAGACAGCTCTGGAGACCACCGGCCCGTAAAGCTGTGAGTGGCTGGTGCTGTCATAGGGGGCATGGTGCCTGGCATTGGGGGATGTATAAAGTCTTGGGGGCACATTAGTATAAGTGATGGTGGATCATTGGGTGTAGGAGGCACATGGGGACTGTGCTGGGGCTCACAGAAGCCTGGTCCACCTGGTGGCACCGCTGAGCTATATCCCCTCCAATCTGTCTGGCAGCCATCATAGGCATGAGATTGTCAGTGGATGCCAGTAACTGTTGGCATCTGTGTAATATCTTGGGCTGAGAACAACCAGGGCACGTGCCCCGGATGCAAAGAAAGAGAGGGCACCAAAAAGCCACTTTATCTTGTCTTTAGATACACGGCAGCAAATTGGACCTTTACTCTGGACTAACTATACCAGCGACCGAGTCTATGTGCCTGGCATTCTGCTTGTCTATGGAATTTACGGAGGACATCATGGTTTGAAAAAATAGAAGGAACAAGGCAAAGAAGAAGACCAGCAACCCGATGGCATGGTGCTATTAAAATAATAGCGGAGAAGGCCCTCGTGGACTTATCTAGACCCTGGTGGACTTCTATAGACCCTGGTGAACCTATCTAGACCCTGGTAGACCTATCTAGACCCTGGTTGACCTCTCTAGACCCTGGTGGACCTATCTAGACCCTGGTAGACCTATCTAGACCCTGTTTGACCTCTCTAGACCCTGGTGGACCTATCTAGACCCTGGTAGACCTATCTAGACCCTGGTGGACCTCTCTAGACCCTGGTGGACCTCTCTAGACCCTGGTGGATCTTTCTAGACACTGTTGGACCTCTTTAGATCCTGGTGGACCGCTCTAGACCCTGTGAACCTATCTAGACCGTGATGGACCTCTCTAGATCCTGGTGGACCTATCTAGACCATTGTGGACATCTCTAGACCCTGGTGGACCTATCTAGACCATGATGGTCCTCTCTAGATCCTGGTGGACCTCTCTAGACTCTGGTGGACCTATCTAAACCGTAATGGACCTCTCTAGATCCTGGTGGACTTATCTAGACCATGATGGACCAATCTAGACCCTGGTGGACCTATCTAGACCATGATGGCCCTCTCTAGATCCTAGTGGACTTATCTAGACCCTGGTGTCTTATCTACACTGCACGAGATCCATCTTCCTAGAGATCCTTCATCCATCAAGTCGCCAAGGCTTGAGATCCAGCCGAAGGTCTCTCTAGCCATCACGATCCCTCTGCCATCCTCTCGCAGGGGGTGAGGGCTCATTCTGTGCCATGTCCTCCTCTCACCCCGGTACTGAGCTCCTTCTGATGAGCTCTAGATGAGGACTCTCAGTACTAAGCCTCTCACTCCGGGTATCTGGCCGCCATCGCCGAGCGCTGCTTTGATTACACTTTATCGATGTTTGCATGAGAATTTTTAAGATTCAATGTTTCCAGGAAGTCTTCAGGAATATTGAGCGCTGATAGCTGGAGATAATGAAGCAGAAATCGTTAGGGGAGCTCTAAAAATGTCACTCAGATTAAAGGTAGAGCGCGCGTCTGGGAGCGAGCGAGATGGGAACGCAGAGCCAAAGGTTGTGCATAGCCGCACAGTGATGTAGGGACAGGACCCCTGTAATAGTGCCCTATAGCCGCGACAGTCGCTGGATATGGCAGCACAGCAGATTATTCTCAGCATACTACCGTTTTGTGTTTACAGCACTTATGCAGATCTATGTATCATATATAGATCAGAGAAAGTGGCGTAACGCACGACTGTAGAATAACACTGCACGCAGGATTTGTTAGCTGTACGTTTGCATGGATACATATTGATCAGCATTAGAGCTGTATACACAAAACAGTTTATATAACAATATCCATTGTTCTTTCGGTTGTCGGTGCTCAGGCTGTGGGACTTGTCTCTCCGGGCTCCTGCTTGTTCAGTGTCAGATCTTCCTTATTCTCCAACATCTACAGTATTACCAGGCAATTCCTCATAGGATGTTCGGTGTCTGACAGTGCTGACAGAATTCCACTAGTGACCAGCAGAGTTGTGAATGCAGCTCTGGATGTGACTAGAGCAGAAGACATGATGTATTAGCCTGATATGAATTGCAATGAGTGGGCCCCACAATAAAGATGAAAATGGGCCCCTCATATTGCTGCTTGGTATTTCTACTTGGACACAAGGGCAGGATAGTGGTTGACCCCCTCTATAAAAACTGCCCGATTCCCCTGCCCGTCGTATACTAAAAAATGGTCAGGTTCTCACCACCCAAAAGGCAAAGGTGACAGCATCAACCTGGAGTGGTCCCTTTGTATCCATGGGCCCCTCTGTATCTGAAGGAGCTGCCTCTTTGGTCATATTCAGGATACATCTGATGGCAATGGGGTGGAGCTACAGGAGAGTCACAGCTGCAGAAACGCACAAAAGAAGTGACATGCACTTCTTTGAAATCTGCAGCGTTTCTGCGCGGATTTTTCTGCACCATGTGCACAGCTTTTTTTTTCACATTGATTTACATTGTACTGTAAATCACAGTGCAGATCTGCACCAATTCTGCACTAAATCTGCATCGTGTGCACATACCCTAAAGGCCCCTGGCTCTGTCCGACAGAAGCGAAGAAGCCAGATCTGTCAGACAAGTTTCATCCAACTAACCTCGACCAATCAATTTTTCATCACTGAATCTGAAAAATAAAGCAAATTTATACATAAAAACATCTATACAACCAAATGTGCACAACTGAATCTATCCATAATATCCTTTTAGGCTAATCTCAACTGAGAGTTCTCTGGGTTTGCTGGGAGTTGTAGTCTCACAGTTGTTATAATTCATTATGTTTTCAGGACTCAAGTGTGGAATCTTCACAACAATTTAATTTCCAGTTTACGGAAAGAAGAGTATTTTGTGGGAAATGTTTTATAAAGACTTCCTGTTTAGAAAAAGAAGTTTAATCGCCGATACATTGACGACGTTCTACTGGGCCGATATTTAAAAAAGACCCGTCACTGGGTCAAAAGTGTTTAATTTTTGCTCTTTTGCTTACTTTAAACTTGTTGCTTCCCTAATTATTCCAATTGTTTATTATTTAAAATTCTGCAAATGGTTCCAGAGATACAGCTCTTTTTATTTGGTACTGACTTTTCTGATCTTTACCAAATGGGTGTGGCTCACGGGGTAATTATGCAGAATGGCCTACAGGCAAGCCTCAGAGAATCTTGTGAAATACACCCAGAATATGTACAGAAGGTCCAGTGCAAATGAATTATATGCCATATGTCATAAGTTGTCGGCCCCTAGAGCCTAGATAGTATTCTGCTGCTTCAAGGCCTTTATCATGTGGAATAGAAGGCTAGTCAACCACGTATTGTCATCGATCGAGATCCCCTCCAATTGTTTCAGAAGATCCGTCGTGTCTGATATATGATGGTAGGGAATTGACAAAGGGACTGAAGATCTACCTGCTCTGTGACAAAAGGAGCAAAGGGGAAAGACCCTTATGTACCTTAGGTAACGTGTAAAAATTTGCCATAACTGGAAATTTAGGGATTATTAACTCATACGTCATCTTGTAAGGGCGGGAGTCTTTACATGGGGCACGACAGGGGATTATAGGGTTATTCATTTACCTTTCCCCATTGGCAGGTGTCTCAAGACAAGAGTGAAATTCTTCCCATTTTATACCTGCATTGTTTTAGGCAATACCGTTCTTTCTATTTGTGGCTATGTGTGTAATATGTAATTTTTTGTACATCAAATTCAATTAAAGGTTACATTTTAGGGCACTCTTTGCTTTATACACAGATTGATTACCACTATTGTTGAACCACTTTGCTTATACAGGTCCTTCTCAAAAAATTAGCATATAGTGTTAAATTTCATTATTTACCATAATGTAATGATTACAATTAAACTTTCATATATTATAGATTCATTATCCACCAACTGAAATTTGTCAGGTCTTTTATTGTTTTAATACTGATGATTTTGGCCTACAACTCCTGATAACCCAAAAAACCTGTCTCAATAAATTAGCATATTTCACCCATCCAATCAAATAAAAGTGTTTTTTAATAACAAACAAAAAAACCATCAAATAATAATGTTCAGTTATGCACTCAATACTTGGTCGGGAATCCTTTGGCAGAAATGACTGCTTCAATGCGGCGTGGCATGGAGGCAATCAGCCTGTGACACTGCTGAGATGTTATGGAGGCCCAGGATGCTTCAATAGCGGCCTTAAGCTCATCCAGAGTGTTGGGTCTTGCGTCTCTCAACTTTCTCTTCACAATATCCCACAGATTCTCTATGGGGTTCAGGTCAGGAGAGTTGGCAGGCCAATTGAGCACAGTAATACCATGGTCAGTAAACCATTTACCAGTGGTTTTGGCACTGTGAGCAGGTGCCAGGTCGTGCTGAAAAATGAAATCTTCATCTCCATAAAGCATTTCAGCCGATGGAAGCATGAAGTGCTCCAAAACCTCCTGATAGCTAGCTGCATTGACCCTGCCCTTGATGAAACACAGTGGACCAACACCAGCAGCTGACATGGCACCCCACACCATCACTGACTGTGGGTACTTGACACTGGACTTCAGGCATTTTGGAATTTCCTTCTCCCCAGTCTTCCTCCAGACTCCGGCACCTTGATTTCCGAATGACATGCAAAATTTGCTTTCATCAGAAAAAAGTACTTGGGACCACTTAGCAACAGTCCAGTGCTGCTTCTCTGTAGCCCAGGTCAGGCGCTTCTGCCGCTGTTTACCTGGGGAATGCGGCACCTGTAGCCCATTTCCTGCACACGCCTGTGCACGGTGGCTCTGGATGTTTCCACACCAGACTCAGTCCACTGCTTCCTCAGGTTCCCCAAGGTCTGGAATCGGTCCTTCTCCACAATCTTCCTCAGGGTCCGGTCACCTCTTCTCGTTGTACAGCGTTTTCTGCCACATTGTTTCCTTCCAACAGACTTACCATTGAGGTGCCTTGATACAGCACTCTGGGAACAGCCTATTTGTTGAGAAATTTCTTTCTGGGTCTTACCCTCTTGCTTGAGGGTGTCAATGATGGCCTTCTTGACATCTGTCAGGTCGCTAGTCTTACCCATGATGGGGGTTTTGAGTAATGAACCAGGCAGGGAGTTTTTAAAAGCCTCAGGTATCTTTTGCATGTGTTTAGAGTTAATTAGTTGATTCAGAAGATTAGGGTAATAGGTCGTTTAGAGAACCTTTTCTTGATATGCTAATTTATTGAGACAGGTTTTTTGGGTTATCAGGAGTTGTAGGCCAAAATCATCAGTATAAAAACAATAAAAGACCTGACAAATTTCAGTTGGTGGATAATGAATCTATAATATATGAAAGTTTAATTGTAATCATTACATTATGGTAAATAATGAAATTTAACACTATATGCTAATTTTTTGAGAAGGACCTGTATACAAGATTCAGTTTGCTCCAAATAAATTTCGATCCATAGCAAAAGTGGCCCAAACACGTTAGTGACGCGCGCCGCATCCTACATGTCCCGGAGAAGCCTGCTCAGCACTGGGGATCTGAAGGCTGGAGGGAGTGAAGGGATGGCGAGGGGCGAGCCTAGGACAGATGAGTGGGATTACTTCTTGTTTCTTTAACTCCTTCTGATCTCCAAATAATTCAGAAAAGGTCAGCTGACATGAATCAAGGCCTGGAAATTAGGGAATCTGGGGAAGCTGAAATTTTTATGTATTTTCAGTTTGGTACAAAGAGATTTGCCGACCTCTATTCCTAATCCTATCCAGTGCCCAAATAATGCAAACATGGGATACAAATGTAACTTATTGTAGCTGCATAGTAGAATGTATTCATACAGTGCCCATAGAAATCCATACAGTGCCCATAATAACCCCATACAGTGCCCATATAAATCCATACTATGCCCATGATAACCCCATATAATGCCCATATAAATACATACAGTGCCCATAATAACCCCATACAGTGCCCATATAAATCCATACTATGCCCATAATAACCCCATATAATGCCCATATAAATACATACAGTGCCCATAATAACCCCATATCATGCCCATATAAATCCATACAGTGCCCATAATAACCCCATACAGTGCCCATATAAATACATTGCCCATAATAACCCCATACAGTGTGCGCATAATAGCGGGGTACACTATCTACCGACTACCGCCATATCATGTCTAAATCTACCAGCCAAGTATATCACCCATGTGAATATCGTCGCCATATCAGTGCCCATACACTTGAGCCATCATGCTGCTTTTACTGTGGTGCCAGCCCCATTGCCCACCCCCAGGGCAGCCAGTAATCATCCATATTGTAGATATTGCTGCATCAATCACGGGCAGCTGATGGGTTTATAAGATAAATCAGCCACGAGGATATCCGCTGTATAAAGCCGCTAATCCCAGGCCGGGACCTCGGGGGCCGATATCTGCGACGTCCATTCTCTCTATTGTAACTGATCGCTGCCCTTTATGCTTCGCCTCTAATGTTTCCTCTAAATGTCGCCCTCGCCAATTACATTGATCTGTAATATTTGACTAATCTATCAATCCATCAGGGCGCACACATCATCAATCACACAGAATGAAGACGTGTGGGTGGTGGCAGCTCTGATATACAGTGAGTCAGGGGCCACCAGTTGTGGGGGCGGCTTTATTAACCCTCTGCAGTCTGTAATGGGGTGTGAGTACTTTGATGGTAGATATGGGGCCAAACCCCATCACAGGCAGATAGGGGGCGGAGGAGCCTTTAATTGGCCTTATGGTAGAACGGTTACCCACTCAGGGATTGTGGGACAAGGCAGGAGCACCCCGGAAACAAGCAGAAGACAGGCAGGCAATGTACAGGCAGTATACAGACAGGCAGTATACAGGCAGGCAATATACAGACAGGTAGTATACAGACAGGCAAAATACATTCAGGCAGTATACAGACAGTATACAAGCAAACAGTATACAGACAGGCAATATACAGGCAGAAAGTATACAGGCAGGCAATATATAGACAGGCAATATACAGGCAGACAGTATACAGGCAGGCAATATATAGACAGGCAATATACAGGCAGGCAATATACAGACAAGCAGTATACAGGCAGGCAATATACAGGCAGGCAATATACAGACAAGCAGTATACAGACAGGCAATACACAGGCAGGCAGTATAAAGACAGGCAATATACAGACAGGTAGTATACAGGCAGTCAATATACAGACAAGCAGTATACAGGCAGGCAATATACAGACAGGCAATATACAGGCAGACAGTATACAGACAGGCAATATACAGACAGGCAATATACAGACAGGCAATATACAGGCAAGCAGTATACAGGCAAGCAGTATACATTCAGGCAGTATACAGACAGTATACAAGCAGACAGTATACAGACAGGCAATATACAGGCAGACAGTATACAGGCAGGCAATATATAGACAGGCAGGATACCTGCTGGTCACACAGACTTACAGAGAATGTGTTATCAAAATGTTTTATTTTTCAATAACTGAAAAAATTTAACTATTAATGTTTTAATTAAATACATATTTATTTATTTAAATATTATAAAACAGGAATTTTTTTTTACAAATGTTGATATTTTCAACTTTTAATCACTAGCGGAAGATGCTGCTGAAATTTGTAATAAAATATACGGCACCACTAACTCGCCTTACAACTGTTGTAAATGTGGGTGGAGTCTGTACCATGTGTCTGATGGCCCCTCCCCTTCTGGGCATTTGCAAAAGGATGATGCAAAGAGATACTGCGATGTGGACACCGAGGACTCACGGCAGCACCGAGTCTGTTATGTAGCGCTGCTCACTGTATCACACCTGAAAGAATTAGATACACTAAAATGTATCACACAGGATAGGATTAGATACACGGCTCAGCAGACAATATCACACAGGACAGGATTAGATACATGGCTCAGCAGTCAGTATCACACAGGACAGGATTAGATACACTGCTCAGCAGACAGTATCGCACAGGAGAGTATTAGATACACGACTCAGCAGTCAGTATCACACAGGACAGGATTAGATACACGGCTCATCAGACAGTATCGCACAGGAGAGGATTAGATACACGGCTCAGCAGACTATCACACAGGAGAGGATTAGATACACAACTCAGCAGTCAGTATCACACAGGAGAGGATTAGATACACAGCTCAGCAGTCAGTATCACACAGGATAGGATTAGATACACGGCTGAGCAGATAGTATCACACAGGATAGGATTAGATACTTGGCTCAGCAGATAGTATCACACAGGAGAGGATTAGATACACGGCTCAGCAGTCAGTATCACACAGGATAGGATGAGATACACGGCTCAGCAGTCAGTATCACACAGGAGAGGATTAGATACACGGCTCAGCAGTCAGTATCACACAGGATAGGATTAGATACTTGGCTCAGCAGATAGTATCCCACAGGATAGGATTAGATACACGGCTCAGCAGACAGTATCACACATGATAGGATTAGATACACAGCTCAGCAGTCAGTATCACACAGAATAGGATTAGATACACAGTTCAGCAGACAGTATCACACAGGATAGGATTAGATACACGGCTGAGCAGATAGTATCACACAGGAGAGGATTAGATACACGGCTCAGCAGACAGTATCACACAGGAGAGGATTAGATACACAGCTCAGCAGACATGATAGGCTTAGATACAGTGGCTCCCCAGGCAGTATTATACATTATCGGCAGATTTTGCCCATTTTGTACCTATATTAATAATAATGTGACGCTTCGCTCCTCGCAGCGGAGTGATTCGTTTTCTCAATGACGTGAATCATCCATAATTTCTGCACAAGTGATGGAGTTACAGTTGCACCATTATGTCTCCGCGCTGCACAAGCTCCACCGAGGTCCATAAATAATCCTGGAAATGATCCATAAAACACAAGAAAAACAACATTAATATTTTTGTCAAATTCTCTTCGGTCGCTAAATCACAGAGAAAAGTGATGTGTGCAGGTGGACCCCGAGCTCGGTCACGCTGCACCCCCTCACTGCGCATGACTGCTGCACATAATGATGGGGGGATAAGAGGAGCACATTGGGGTTCTGCCATCTCCGCCAGAATGTCATGGCCGTCGTGCCACCACATTCTGCTGCTCACATGATGTTATTAAAGGGAACCTGTCACCCCCAAAATCGATGATGAGGTAAGCCCACCGTCATCAGGGGTTTATCTCCAGCATTCTGTAATGCATTCTGTAATGCTGTAGATAAGCCCCCAATGTTACCTGAAAGATGAGAAAATTCAATTGCCGGCTTTTGCTCTCTCCTTCCCAAACCCGACAGGATATGAGACATGGTTACACACAGTAAACCATCTCATGTCCCTTATTTTATTACATATTCCTCACTACTAATGTTAGAAGTGTTTGTGTGCAAAATTTGGGGGCTCTAGCTGTTAAAATAAAGGGTTAAATCACGGAAACAAATGGCGTGGGCTCCCGCGCAATTTTCTCCGCCAGAGTGGTAAAGCCAGTGACTGAGGGCAGATATTAATAGCCTAGAGAGGGTCCGTGGTTATTGGCCCCCCTGGCTAAAAACATCTGCCCCCAGCCACCCCAGAAAAGGCACATCTGGAAGATGCACCTATTCTGCCTTAGCCTCTCTCTTCCCACTCCCGTGTATCGGAGGGATATGGGGTAATAAAGGGTTAATGTCACCTTGCTATTGTAAAGTGACATTAAACCAGGTTAATAATGGAGAGGCGTCAATAAGCAATCCATTATTAATCCAGTACTAGTAAATGGCTAATAAAACACACACACATTAGGAAAAAATTATTTTAATGAAATAAAGACACATGGTGTTGTAATAGTTTATTATACTCTTAATCCACCTGAAGACCCTTGTCATCTGAAATAAAATTAAAATAAAAAAACAACAATATCCCAGACCTCTCCGCCGCTACAGTCAAGTCCCACGATGTAAATCCATCAGAAGGGATTAAATAATTTTACAGCCAGGAGCTTTGCTAATGCAGCTGTGCTCCTGCCTGTAAAAAGGGAGGAATGAATGGAAGCAGGGGAGCGTAGCTACCTAGACTTGCGATGCTGCGCCCCCTGCTGGTATAAACTCATATGAACTCCAGCGTGGGAATTTTTCTGAAGCTTTTCTCACGCTCGAGTTCATATGAGTTTATGCCAGCAGGGGGCGCAGCACCGCAAGTCTACGATGCTACGTTCCCCTGCTTTTCATTCATTTCCCAGTTTCTACAGGCAGGAGCACAGCAGTTTTTTTTTTATTTTAACTTTGTTTCAGGTGACAAGGGTCTTCAATTGGATTGAGGTTATAATAAACTATTACAACATCATGTGTCTTTATTTAATTAAAATACTTTTTCCCTAATGTGTGTGTGTGTGTGTTTTTTTAACCCTTTCTTAATATAGGATTAATAATGGCTGGGTGTCTTATTGACACCTCTCCATTATTAACCTGGCTTAATGTCACCTTACAATAGCAAGGTGACATCAACCCTTTATTACCCCATATCCCACCGCTACACGGGAGTGGGAAGAGAGAGGCTAAGTGCCAGAATAGGCGCATCTTCCAGATGTGCCTCTTCTGGGGTGGCTGGGGGCAGATGTTTTTAGCCAGGGGGGTCCTATAACCATGGTCCCTCTCTAGGCTATTAATACAGTGGGGCAAAAAAGTATTTAGTCAGTCAGCAATAGTGCAAGTTCCACCACTTAAAAAGATGAGAGGCGTCTGTAATTTACATCATAGGTAGACCTCAACTATGGGAGACAAACTGTGAAAAAAAAATCCAGAAAATCACATTGTCTGTTTTTTATCATTTTATTTGCATATTATGGTGGAAAATAAGTATTTGGTCAGAAACAAAATTTCATCTCAATACTTTGTAATATATCCTTTGTTGGCAATGACAGAGGTCAAACGTTTTCTGTAAGTCTTCACAAGGTTGCCACACACTGTTGTTGGTATGTTGGCCCATTCCTCCATGCAGATCTCCTCTAGAGCAGTGATGTTTTTGGCTTTTCGCTTGGCAACACGGACTTTCAACTCCCTCCAAAGGTTTTCTATAGGGTTGAGATCTGGAGACTGGCTAGGCCACTCCAGGACCTTGAAATGCTTCTTACGAAGCCACTCCTTCGTTGCCCTGGCGGTGTGCTTTGGATCATTGTCATGTTGAAAGACCCAGCCACGTTTCATCTTCAATGCCCTTGCTGATGGAAGGAGGTTTGCACTCAAAATCTCACGATACATGGCCCCATTCATTCTTTTATGTACCCGGATCAGTCGTCCTGGCCCCTTTGCAGAGAAACAGCCCCAAAGCATGATGTTTCCACCACCATGCTTTACAGTAGGTATGGTGTTGGATGGATGCAACTCAGTATTCTTTTTCCTCCAAACACGACAAGTTGTGTTTCTACCAAACAGTTCCAGTTTGGTTTCATCAGACCATAGGACATTCTCCCAAAACTCCTCTGGATCATCCAAATGCTCTCTAGCAAACTTCAGACGGGCCCGGACATGTACTGGCTTAAGCAGTGGGACACGTCTGGCACTGCAGGATCTGAGTCCATGGTGGCGTAGTGTGTTACTTATGGTAGGCCTTGTTACATTGGTCCCAGCTCTCTGCAGTTCATTCACTAGGTCCCCCCGCGTGGTTCTGGGATTTTTGCTCACCGTTCTTGTGATCATTCTGACCCCACGGGGTGGGATTTTGCTTGGAGCCCCAGATCGAGGGAGATTATCAGTGGTCTTGAATGTCTTCCATTTTCTAATTATTGCTCCCACTGTTGATTTCTTCACTCCAAGCTGGTTGGCTATTGCAGATTCAGTCTTCCCAGCCTGGTGCAGGGCTACAATTTTGTTTCTGGTGTCCTTTGACAGCTCTTTGGTCTTCACCATAGTGGAGTTTGGAGTCAGACTGTTTGAGGGTGTGCACAGGTGTCTTTTTATACTGATAACAAGTGTAAACAGGTGCCATTACTACAGGTAATGAGTGGAGGAAAGAGGAGACTCTTAAAGAAGAAGTTACAGGTCTGTGAGAGCCAGAAATCTGGATTGTTTGTTTCTGACCAAATACTTATTTTCCACCAGAATATGCAAATAAAATGATAAAAAAACAGACAATGTGATTTTCTGGATTTTTTTTTCTCAGTTTGTCTCCCATAGTTGAGGTCTACCTATGATGTAAATTACAGACGCCTCTCATCTTTTTAAGTGGTGGAACTTGCACTATTGCTGACTGACTAAATACTTTTTTGCCCCACTGTATCTGCCCTCAGTCACTGGATTTCCCACTCTGGCGGAGAAAATTGCGCGGGAGCCCACGCCAGTTTTTTCTGTGATTTAACCCTTTATTTTAACAGCTAGAGACCCCAAATTTTGCACACAAACACTTCTAACATTAGTAGTAAGGAATATGTAAAAAAATAAGGGATATGAAATGGTTTACTGTATGTAAACCATGTCTCATATCCTGTCGGGTTTGTGAAGGAGAGAGGAAAAGCCGGCAATTGAATTACCGGCTTTTCTGCTATCTAGCACTATATGAAATATAAATATATATATATGTGTCTCACTGACATATATATATATACACACCTATACTATGTGTAGACATTAATTTTATCTGTTCTATTCTAACCTGTTAGTGTGGTGTTACTGTACACCGCACTGAATTACTGGCTTTTCTATAGAACACCACTGCGAATTTTTCGCAAGTCACACTGATGGTCCGTGTGTAATCCGATTTTTTCTCGCCCCATAGACTTGCAATGGCAATTCTCGGCCGAGATACGCTGAAAATAGCAGCATGCTGTGATTTCACTCGGATCCTGAATATGGCCAAGAAAACAACGGATAATAGGAGCTGCCCCATAGCTTAACATTGGGCCGAGTACTATGCGATTTTTTTATCGCATTGCACTCGGCCGTATTACGGTCTAGTGTGACTCTGGCCTCACAGAGGATATTTTTTAGACTGGATTCATTGTGAACAATCTTCATCTGGGTCAGAGATGTAAGGAAAAAAGTTACTATTTACTGACAGCAAGCAGAGACTTTGACAGCGGGAATAAATATTTGACCAAAGTTGTAGATTTTTTCATTATGTAACAGAAACTTGAGAACCTATAAACTGTAATTATCCTTACACATATGACCAGGAACAAGCGCGCTCGTTGACACAAAGTGACCGGCGGCTCGTACTTCCCACTGTAACGCCCGCCAGCCACGTCCTTAGGTGACTGTGCCACTCAGCCCTGCAAACGACTCTGCCGTACTCTAATTAACAGCGAGAAAACAGGAATACATCAATGTGCCAGGAGTCAGTCAGGCGGCGGGCAGGATGATGTATCTGGTGCGCCGTGTAGCAGAGTCTGGGAACATTTCAAAATGATTTTCTGAAATAAATGACATTTTACGAATTTCGTCCCTCGCTCTGCATCAGAACAAAATAAGTGTGAGGGGGCAGTCGGACCCTGACACCAGGGATAGGGGGTCTGTGATGTACATGTGACATTGTCCTATAAGGTCGCTGGAATCGCCGCCACGTGCAGTATATCATCAAGGAGGGACGGCGGGCGAAGAAGTGACATTGTTACAATCTCATTCAATCATTTATACAATGTGTCAACAATAACATTACAACTTGGTGTAACAATATTATTACTGCTGTTCTCTAGGCGCGACGTCTAATTACCACTGCACAGATCATAGACTGCTGAGTGACCATAAAGCATGGGGCATAGAGTGCCGAATTGACACCCTAATAGGGTCACTCTTTGAAAAAGGGGTTTTTGGCTAAACATAGAAATGGATCCAATGAGAATAAAAAATATAAAGGAAACAATCAGGGTAAGTTCACACAGATACAATGTGGGATTTCCCATCTGGATGTCGTGGGAGCGCATTACTCTGCCGTCATTGTAAATGAGATTTTATAGAAAATTATCCACACGATGCATTAAAATTCAGCAGAATCCTCATAGAAGCTGATCTTCGGTGCAGATTATAAAGCCTCAGCGTCTCAATGTTTGTCGCAGATTTCATCATAGATTTTAATTCATACAGTAAAATCCATGACAAACCCGCTATTTACATGTTATATATCTACAGGGCCAGGGATGTTTCCATCTTTTTCGGCTCCTAAAAGACAGAATATAAACTGACGCTCTTAATGTATTATTAAGCACAGTGACTGCATTATCCACCACTAGTGATAAGCGAATATACTCTTTGCTTGGGTTTTCTCGAGCACGCTCAGGTGACCTCTGAGTATTTGTTAGTGTTCGGAGATTTAGTTTTCATCGCGGCAGCTGTATGATTTACAGGTACTAGCCAGGCTGAGTACATGTGGGGGTTGTCTGGTTGCTAGGGAATCACCACATGTAATCAAGCTGGCTAATAGCTGTAAATCATTCAGCTGCTGCAATGAAAACTAAATCTCCGAGCAGTCATAAATACTCAGAGGTCAACTGAGCGTGCTCGGGAAAACCCGAGCAACAAGTACACTCGCTGATCACTATCCACGACCTTTGGTGCCCGCATTATCCACCACTTGTGGTGCCAGCATTATCCACTACCTGTGGTGCCCGCATTATCCACCACCTGTGGCGCCCAAGCAAAACAGGACAGGAGCAGGTCAGTCACTGTCCCTGGGGGTCTCACAGTGCTGACCCACATTATCAGCTCACACTTTATTAACCTCTTAATTGCCACACTGGCAGACACAGACAGAAAAGGGCCCTTTGCAAGAACAACATATGGGCCTTTTGTAGCCTAGAAGCTCCTAAAAATGCAAACTTGCACCTGCTTTGAAGGCAGAATTTGGTCCCCTGAGCTCTTGGGCCCCTCTGCGGCTGCACAGGTTGCACCAATGATATGCCCGCCTCTGGACTGCCACTAATACAACATCTAACTCTCCTCGTTAAAAGTTCAGAGTTACCAACAGCTAATGACATCAGAAATAACCAGCTCCCGCTTTTGTTCTCTGTTTTCATTTCACTAATTACATGTTTTTCATCTCTTGCTGACCTGAAAAGAAGATTCACTGTGAAAGCGGATTCCCCCTGACTGTAAAATCTGAAGGAAACCACCGCCTTAAAGCTAATTACCGCCACCTTCCTATTCCTCTGATTTAGACTTCATCAGAGCGCCTGGCGCAGCGTGGACCTCGCCGCTGTCTAATCAGAGCTATTCTCTGAGATTTGCATGTAATTACAGCTCTACCTGGGAAGTGACAGTGCCATTAATTGGAAGCAAAATGCTAAAGAACGCTTTGTAAATTGGTCTCCTCGAGGGGCTTCGGCTTGTTTCCCGCAGTAAATTCTCACTGCTTCCCTGGATTTACTGGGGTCTTCAGCTGTGCTCCCACCTTTAATTATAGAATGATGGGAGACCACCGCTGACAGCACACATAAAGGGATATTCAGAGTCCCCTGATTCACAGGAGAAACCTCCAAATCTCCACCGACCACTGAGAGCAAGCGGACATAGTCCTTCCAGAGAGGACACAGCAAAGGGTGCAACCGTCGGTAAGCCTTAGGGCCCGTGCACACTGCAGAACTAATATATGGCTCCATTATGCTACTATAGGGCTGAATGTAGTAGGAATTGTGTACGGGACATGTGGGGACAGGATTATTTATATAGCAGCAACATATTCCCCAGGGTGCATGGCACTGACACTCGGGGTACAGGATAATGACGCTGACACTCGGGGTACAGGATAATGGCACTGACACTCGGGGTACAGGATAATGGCACTGACACTCGGGGTACAGGATAATGGCACTGACACTCGGGGTACAGGATAATGACACTGACACTGGGGTACAGGATAATGGCACTGACACTGGGGGTACAGGATAATGACACTGACACTCGGGGTACAGGATAATGACACTGACACTGGGGGTACAGGATAATGACACTGACACTGGGGTACAGGATAATGGCACTGACACTGGGGGTACAGGATAATGGCACTGACACTCGGGGTACAGGATAATGGCACTGACACTCGGGGTACAGGATAATGACGCTGACACTCGGGGTACAGGATAATGACACTGACACTTGGGGTACAGGATAATGACACTGACACTGGGGTACAGGATAATGACACTGACACTGGGGGTACAGGATAATGACACTGACACTGGGGGTACAGGATAATGGCACTGACACTCGGTACAGGATAATGACACTGACACTTGGGGTGCAGGATAATGGCACTGACACTGGGGGTACAGGATAATGACACTGACACTCGGGGTACAGGATAATGACGCTGACACTCGGGGGTACAGGATAATGACGCTGACACTCGGGGTACAGGATAATGGCACTGACACTCGGGGTACAGGATAATGACACTGACACTCGGGGTACAGGATAATGACACTGACACTGGGGGTACAGGATAATGACGCTGACACTCGGGGTACAGGATAATGACGCTGACACTGGGGGTACAGGATAATGACACTGACACTGGGGGTACAGGATAATGGCACTGACACTCGGTACAGGATAATGACACTGACACTTGGGGTACAGGATAATGACACTGACACTCGGGGTACAGGATAATGACACTGACACTTGGGGTACAGGATAATGACGCTGACACTCGGGGTACAGGATAATGACGCTGACACTCGGGGTACAGGATAATGACGCTGACACTGGGGGTACAGGATAATGACGCTGTCACTGGGGGTACAGGATAATGACACTGACACTGGGGTACAGGATGATGACACTGACACTCGGGTACAGGATAATGACACTGACACTCGGGGTACAGGATAATGACACTGACACTGGGGGTACAGGATAATGACACTGACACTCGGGGTACAAGATAATGACACTCGGGGTACAGGATAATGACACTGACACTCGGGGTACAGGATAATGACACTGACACTCGGGGTGCAGGATAATGACACTGACACTGGGGGTACAGGATAATGACACTGACACTCGGGGTACAGGATAATGACGCTGACACTCGGTACAGGATAATGACACTGACACTCGGGGTACAGGATAATGACACTGACACTCGGGGTACAGGATAATGACGCTGACACTCGGGGTACAGGATAATGATGGTACAGGATAATGACACTGACACTCGGGGTACAGGATAATGACACTGACACTCGGGGTACAGGATAATGACACTGACACTCGGGGTGCAGGATAATGACACTGACACTCGGGGTACAGGATAATGATGGTACAGGATAATGACACTGACACTCGGGGTACAGGATAATGACACTGACACTCGGGGTACAGGATAATGACACTGACACTGGGGGTACAGGATAATGACACTGACACTCGGGGTACAGGATAATAACACTGACACTCGGGGTACAGGATAATGACACTCGGGGTACAGGATAATGACACTGACACTCGGGGTACAGGATAATGACACTGACACTGGGTACAGGATAATGACACTGACACTCGGGGTACAGGATAATGACACTGACACTCGGGGTACAGGATAATGACACTGACACTGGGGGTACAGGATAATGACACTGACACTCGGAGTACAGGATAATGACACTGACACTGGGGGTACAGGATAATGACACTGACACTGGGTACAGGATAATGACACTGACACTCGGGGTACAGGATAATGACACTCGGGGTACAGGATAATGACGCTGACACTCGGGGTACAGGATAATGACGCTGACACTCGGGGTACAGGATAATGACACTGACACTCGGGGTACAGGATAATGACACTGACACTGGGGGTACAGGATAATGACACTGACACTCGGGGTACAGGATAATGACACTGACACTGGGGGTACAGGATAATGACACTGACACTGGGTACAGGATAATGACACTGACACTCGGGGTACAGGATAATGACACTCGGGGTACAGGATAATGACGCTGACACTCGGGGTACAGGATAATGACGCTGACACTCGGGGTACAGGATAATGACACTGACACTCGGGGTACAGGATAATGACACTGACACTTGGGTACAGGATAATGACACTGACACTCGGGGTACAGGATAATGACACTGACACTCGGGGTACAGGATAATGACACTGACACTTGGGTACAGGATAATGACACTGACACTCGGGGTACAGGATAATGACACTGACACTCGGGGTACGGGATAATGACACTGACACTGGGGGTACAGGATAATGACACTGACACTGGGGGTACAGGATAATGACACTGACACTCGGGGTACAGGATAATGACACTGACACTCGGGGTACAGGATAATGACACTGACTCTCGGGGTACAGGATAATGACACTGACACTCGGGGTACAGGATAATGACACTGACACTGGGGGTACAGGATAATGACACTGGGGGTACAGGATAATGACACTGACACTGGGTACAGGATAATGACACTGACACTCGGGGTGCAGGATAATGACACTGACACTCGGGGTACAGGATAATGACACTGACACTCGGGGTACAGGATAATGACACTGACACTGGGGGTACAGGATAATGACACTGGGGGTACAGGATAATGACACTGACACTCGGAGTACAGGATAATGACACTGACACTCGGGGTACAGGATAATGACACTGACACTGGGTACAGGATAATGACACTGACACTCGGGGTGCAGGATAATGACACTGACACTCGGGGTACAGGATAATGACACTGATACTGGGGGTACAGGATAATGACACTGGGTACAGGATAATGACACTGACACTCGGGGTACAGGATAATAACACTGACACTCGGGGTACAGGATAATGACACTCGGGGTACAGGATAATGACACTGATACTTGGGTACAGGATACTGACGCTGACACTTGGGGTACAGGATAATGATGCTGACACTCGGGGTACAGGATAATGACGCTAACACTCGGGGTACAGGATAATGACGCTGACACTTGGGGTACAGGATAATGACACTGACACTCGGGGTACAGGATAATGACGCTGACACTCGGGGTACAGGATAATGACACTGACACTCGGGGTGCAGGATAATGACACTGACACTCGGGGTACAGGATAATGACACTGACACTCGGGGTACAAGATAGTAGCTAAGGGTCCTGCATGAGCCAAGTGTATCTTTAAATGTTGTTTTGTCTTTGAAACTTTAAAGTGACCAAATAAATGTGTCGATTATGACACTGATACTTGAGGCACTGGATGACAATTCCTTGACCATGAAACCACAAAAACCCTAGTCCATGCCCTTATCATCTCCCGCCTCTACTACTACAACCTCCTGCTCTGTGGCCTCCCCTCTAACACTCTCGCACCCCTCCAATCCATCCTACACTCTGCTGTCCGACTAATCCACCTGTCCCCCCGCTATTCCCCGGCCTCTCCCCTCTGTCAATCCCTTCACTGGCTCCCCATTGCCCAGAGACTCCAGTACAAAACCCTAACCATGACGCACAAAGCCATCCACAACCTGTCTCCTCCATACATCTGTGATCTCGTCTCCCGGTACTTACCTACATGCAACCATCGATCCTCTCAAGACCTCCTTCTCTGCTCCCCTCTCATCTCTTCCTCCCACAACCACATACAATACTTCTCCCGTGCTTCCCCCCTACTCTGGAACTCTCTACCCCAACACATCAGACCCTCACCTACCTTAGAAACCTTCAAAAATAACCTGAAGACCCACCTCTTCCGACAAGCCTACAACCTGCAGTGATCCCCAACCTACTGAACCGCCGCACAAACAGCTCTACCCTCTCCTAGTGTATCCTCACCCATCCCCTGTAAATGGCGCTATAGAAAATATATAATAATAATAATTTGGGCAGGGATTCATTATAATGGGGCGCTCTGTATTATTACCATATGTAGCAGCTGCTGGAGGATACATTGTATCGATAATGTCGCATCTGTTACATTTTAATGAAGCTCCACATCCTGTACAATGAAGTACAGATCTCCCCCCAATGTGAAAATGGAAAAAGACATTAAAACTAAATCTGAATCTTTGTCTAGTTTCCACCTTCTCTTATTTCGGCTCCTTATAACGTTTTTCTAGATGTTTAATAGTTATTCCTTACACCTCAGCAGTGGCCGTATATCCAGGAGAGTGAAATCTCCCCCTATGCCGTGCAAATTACTGCTGAGTGTTACTTATGCCCCTGATAATATATTTCATACACGGCCTGCTGGAACCTGCATGTGATTTAGAGGTTGATAGTTCTTTTCCTGATTGGCCCAACTAATAAATCACCAAGTGTGGCCCGAGAGCAGAACTCGTATGATAAAGAGAAAAAATATTCGTTTTATTGGCCTTTTCATTTGAAAATAAATTGACTGACTATAAAAGCCATTAGGAGAAGGAATAACAACGATTCTCGGATAGACGGAAACTTAAACACCAATTCTCAGCATTTTACTGCAACGCTATCAGATCTTATATTAACCCTACAAGGAACAGCGGTCTTATCATCCTACAAGAAAAAGGGGGGTCAGAAAATATCTCCATGAGGACCTCTAATCCATCCCTATCCAACAATCTAACATCCTCTGTGTTACTATCTTATTAGTGGTAATTGTTGCTAGAAAATAAGATATTTAATAATTAAATAGAACAGAAAAACATTGATCACAAATATATATCAACTATAATACTGCCCCTATGTACAAGAATATAACTACTATAATACTGCCCCTATGTACAAGAATATAGCTACTATAATACTGCTCCTATGTACAAGAATATAACTACTATAATACTGCTCCTATGTACAAGAATATAACTACTATAATACTGCTCCTATGTACAAGAATATAACTACTATAATACTGCCCCTATGTACAAGAATATAGCTACTATAATACTGCTCCTATGTACAAGAATATAACTACTATAATACTGCCCCTATGTACAAGAATATAACTACTATAATACTGCCTCAATGTACAAGAATATAACTTCTATAATACTGCCCCTATGTACAAGAATATAGCTACTATAATACTGCTCCTATGTACAAGAATATAACTACTATAATACTGCTCCTATGTACAAGAATATAACTACTATAATACTGCCCCTATGTACAAGAATATAACTACTATAATACTGCTCCTATGTACAAGAATATAACTACTATAATACTGCTCCTATGTACAAGAATATAACTACTATAATACTGCTCCTATGTACAAGAATATAACTACTATAATACTGCCCCTATGTACAAGAATATAACTACTATAATACTGCTCCTATGTACAAGAATATAACTACTATAATACTGCCCGTATGTACAAGAATATAACTACTATAATACTGCCCACTATGTACAAGAATATAACTACTATAATACTGCCCGTATGTACAAGAATATAACTACTATAATACTGCCCACTATGTACAAGAATATAACTACTATAATACTGCTATGTACAAGAATATAACTACTATAATACTGCCCCTATGTACAAGAATATAACTACTATAATACTGCTCCTATGTACAAGAATATAACTACTATAATACTGCTCCTATGCACAAGAATATAACTACTATAATACTGCTCCCTATGTACAAGAATATAACTACTATAATACTGTCCCCTATGTACAAGAATATAACTACTATAATACTGCTCCTATGTACAAGAATATATCTACTATAATACTGCCCCTATGTACAAGAATATAACTACTATACTGCTCCTATGTACAAGAATATAACTACTATAATACTGCTCCCTATGCACAAGAATATAACTACTATAATACTGCCCCCTATGTACAAGAATATAACTACTATAATACTGCCCCTATGTACAAGAATATATCTACTATAATACTGCCCCGATGTACAAGAATATAACTACTATAATACTGCTCCTATGTACAAGAATATAACTACTATAATACTGCTCCTATGTACAAGAATATAACTACTATAATACTGCCTCCTATGTACAAGAATATAACTACTATAATACTGCTCCTACGTACAAGAATATAACTACTATAATACTGCCCCTATGTACAAGAATATAACTACTATAATACTGCTCCTATGTACAAGAATATAACTACTAAAATACTGCTCCTATGTACAAGAATATAACTACTATAATACTGCTCCTATGTACAAGAATATATCTACTATAATACTGCCCCTATGTACCAGAATATAATTACTATAATACGGCCTCTATGTATAAGAATATAACTACTATAATACTGCTCTTATGTGCAAGAACATAACTACTATAATACTGCTCCTATGTACAAGAATATAACTACTATAATACTGCCTCCTATGTACAAGAATATAACTACTATAATACTGCCCCTATGTACAAGAATATAACTACTATAATACTGCTCCTATGTACAAGAATATAACTACTAAAATACTGCTCCTATGTGCAAGAATATAACTACTATAATACTGCCCCCTTTGTAGAAGAATATAACTACTATAATATTGCCCCTTGTTATGATCCTAGTGGCAAGGATCGCAAGTTTGACTAGCTAAGTAACTAAACCGACGACCAGCTCTGGGGAAGTGGTATCTGGATTGACCGCAACCTGATCCTTTCCGCAAACAACTATAGGCAGCCGTGGAACGTTACCTGGAAATCCTAGACGTCTCTTCACGGCCTGAGAAACTACCTATTCCTAGAGGGAAAGTTAAGTCCTTACTTGCCTCAGAGAAATGACCCCAAAGATATAGAAAAGCCCCCCACAAATATTAACGGTGAGTTAAGGGGAAAGCACAAACGCAGAGATGAAATAGATTTAGCAAATGAGGCCCGCTAACACTAGATAGCAGAAAATAGGAAGGGAGCTGTGCGGTCAATAGAAAACCCTAAGCAAAATATCCACGCAGAGATTGCTCGAGCCCCCGCACCAACTAACGGTGCGGGGAAGCAACTCCGTACCCCAGAGCTTACCAGCAAAAAGAACTCACATATTAGCAAGCTGGACTAACTCATCATACACTGAAATCATATTGTAGACTGATGAGCAAAAAATAAACAAACAGAAACTTAGCTTCTCCAGAAGAGACTGAAAATGAAGATAATCAGGGGAGATCAGAATAGCACTGAATACATCGACAGCCGGCAACAAGTGGAGGTGAAGCAGAGCTAAATAGGAAACTCCCTAGTGCATAACGAGGCAGCTGATCCAGCCACAGATCCGCAGGATAACAAACAAAGCCACCAGGGGGAGCCCAAAAACAAAACTCACACAATACCACCTGTGACCACAAGAGGGAGCCCGAAAACAGAGATCACAACAGCCCCTATGTGCAAGAATATAACTACTATAATACTGCCCCCTATGTACAAGAATATAACTACTATAATACTGCTCCTATGTACAAGAATATAACTACTATAATACTGCTCCTATGTACAAGAATATAACTACTATAATACTGCCCCTATATACAAGAATATAACTACTATAATACTGCCCCTATGTACAAGAATATAACTACTATAATACTGCCCCCTATGTACAAGAATATAACTACTATAATACTGCTCCTATGTACAAGAATATAACTACTATAATACTGCCCCCTATGTACAAGAATATAACTACTATAATACTGCTGCATATACAAGAATATACCTACTATAATACTGCTCCTATGTACAAGAATATAACTACTATAATATTGCCCCTATGTGCAAGAATATAACTACTATAATACTGCCCCCTATGCACAAGAATATAACTACTATAATACTGCCCCTATGTACAAGAATATAACTACTATAATACTGCTGCATATGCAAGAATATACCTACTATAATACTGCTCCTATGTACAAGAATATAACTACTATAATACTGCTCCTATATACAAGAATATAACTACTATAATACTGCTCCTATATACAAGAATATAACTACTATAATACTGCTCCTATGTACAAGAATATAACTACTATAATACTGCCCCTATGTGCAAGAATATAACTACTATAATACTGCTCCTATGTACAAGAATATAACTACTATAATACTGCCCCTATGTACAAGAATATAACTACTATAATACTGCTCCTATGTACAGGAATATAACTACTATAATACTGCTCCTATGTACAAGACTATAACTACTATAATACTGGCCACTATGTACAAGAATATAACTACTATAATACTGCCCTTATGTACAACAATATAACTACTATAATACTGCTCCTATGTACAAGAATATAACTACTATAATACTGCTCCTATGTACAAGAATATAACTACTATAATACTGCCCCTATGTACAAGAATATAACTACTATAATACTGCCCCTATGTACAAGAATATAACTACTATAATACTGCTCCTATGTACAAGAATACAACTACTATAATACTGTCCTTCAGTCACTATGGTTGGGGGTTACATGTAAGGTCTTCTCTACATGATTCTTGCCTTGTATCGCAGCAGACGGGTTTATTATTTCCAAGTGTATTATTATTAAAGCTGCAGCCTTCAAAGTGCAGAGCCCCCTACTACAGAAACCAATCCCAGGGAAACTGTATTCAATACCTGTCACTATCCTGCTATTGTAAGGCTACAACTCTCAACGGAACAAGGACACAAAGAGATCATGGCAATACAGAGCAATGACACTGACACTCGGGGTACAGGATAACGAAGCTGACACTCGGGGTACAGGATAATGACACTGACACTCGGGGTACAGGATAATGACACTGACACTGGGGGTACAGGATAATGACACTGACACTCGGGGTACAGGATAGTGACACTGACACTGGGGGTACAGGATAATGACACTGACACTCGGGGTACAGGATACTGACACTGACACTCGGGGTGCAGGATAATGACACTGACACTCGGGGTACAGGATAATGACACTAACACTGGGGGTACAGGATAATGACACTGACACTGGGGGTACAGGATAATGACACTGACACTCGGGGTACAGGATAATGACACTGACACTGGGGGTACAGGATAATGACGCTGACACTCGGGGTACAGGATAGTGACACTGACACTGGGGGTACAGGATAATGACACTGACACTCGGGGTACAGGATAATGACACTGACACTCGGGGTACAGGATAATGACACTGACACTGGGGGTACAGGATAATGACACTGACACTGGGGGTACAGGATAGTGACACTGACACTCGGGGTACAGGATAGTGACACTGACACTGGGGGTACAGGATAATGACACTGACACTCGGGGTACAGGATAATGACACTGACACTCGGGGTACAGGATAATGACACTGACACTGGGGGTACAGGATAATGACACTGACACTCGGGGTACAGGATAATGACACTGACACTGGGGGTACAGGATAGTGACACTGACACTCGGGGTACAGGATAATGACACTGACACTGGGGTACAGGATAATGACACTGACACTCGGGGTACAGGATAATGACACTGACACTCGGGGTACAGAATAATGACACTGACACTGGGGGTACAGGATAATGACACTGACACTGGGGGTATAGGATAATGACGCTGACACTCGGGGTACAGGATAATGACGCTGACACTCGGGGTAGAGGATAATGACACTGACACTCGGGGTACAGGATAATGACACTGACACTCGGGGTACAGGATAATGACACTGACACTGGGGGTAAAGGATAATGACACTGACACTCGGGGTACAGGATAATGACACTGACACTGGGGGTACAGGATAATGACACTGGGGGTACAGGATAATGACACAGACACTCGGGGTACAGGATAATGACACTGACACTCAGGGTACAGGATAATGACACTGACACTGGGGGTACAGGATAATGACACTGACACTTGGGGTACAGGATAATGACACTGACACTGGGGGTACAGGATAATGACACTGACACTTGGGGTACAGGATAATGACACTGACACTCGGGGTACAGGATAATGACGCTGACACTCGGGGTACAGGATAATGACACTGACACTCGGGGTACAGGATAATGACCCTGACACTCGGGGTACAGGATAATGACACTGACACTGGGGGTACAGGATAATGACACTGACACTGGGGGTAAAGGATAATGACCCTGACACTCGGGGTACAGGATAATGACACTGACACTGGGGGTACAGGATAATGACACTGACACTGGGGGTACAGGATAATGACACTGACACTTGGGGTACAGGATAATGACACTGACACTCGGGGTACAGGATAATGACACTGGGGGTACAGGATAATGACACTGACACTCGGGGTACAGGATAATGACACTGACACTCAGGGTACAGGATAATGACACTGACACTGGGGGTACAGGATAATGACACTGACACTGGGGGTAAAGGATAATGACACTGACACTCGGGGTACGGGATAATGACACTGACACTGGGGGTACGGGATAATGACACTGACACTTGGGGTGCAGGATAATGACACTGACACTCGGGGTACAGGATAATGACACTGACACTTGGGGTGCAGGATAATGACTCTGACACTTGGGGTGCAGGATAATGACTCTGACACTTGGGGTGCAGGATAATGACGCTGACACTCGGGGTACAGGATAATGACGCTGACACTCGGGGTACAGGATAATGACACTGACACTGGGGGTACAGGATAATAACACTGACACTCGGGGTGCAGGATAATGACACTGACACTTGGGGTACAGGATAATGACACTGACACTGGGGGTACAGGATAATGACACTGACACTGGGGGTAAAGGATAATGACACTGACACTCGGGGTACGGGATAATGACACTGACACTGGGGGTACGGGATAATGACACTGACACTTGGGGTGCAGGATAATGACACTGACACTCGGGGTACAGGATAATGACACTGACACTTGGGGTGCAGGATAATGACTCTGACACTTGGGGTGTAGGATAATGACTCTGACACTTGGGGTACAGGATAATGACACTGACACTGGGGGTACAGGATAATGACACTGACACTCGGGGTGCAGGATAATGACACTGACACTCGGGGTGCAGGATAATGACACTGACACTCGGGGTACAGGATAATGACACTGACACTCGGGGTACAGGATAATGACACTGACACTGGGGGTACAGGATAATAACACTGACACTCGGGGTGCAGGATAATGACACTGACACTTGGGGTACAGGATAATGACACTGACACTTGGGGTACAGGATAATGACACTGACACTGGGGGTACAGGATAATGACACTGACACTCGGGGTGCAGGATAATGACACTGACACTCGGGGTGCAGGATAATGACACTGACACTCGGGGTACAGGATAATGACACTGACACTCGGGGTACAGGATAATGACACTGACACTGGGGGTACAGGATAATAACACTGACACTCGGGGTGCAGGATAATGACACTGACACTTGGGGTACAGGATAATGACACTGACACTGGGGGTACAGGATAATGACACTGACACTCGGGGTGCAGGATAATGACACTGACACTCGGGGTGCAGGATAATGACACTGACACTCGGGGTACAGGATAATGACACTGACACTCGGGGTACAGGATAATGACTGACACTGGGGGTACAGGATAATGACACTGGGGGTACAGGATAATGACACTGACACTGGGGGTACAGGATAATGACACTGACACTCGGGGTACAGGATAATGACACTGACACTGGGGTGCAGGATAATGACGCTGACACTCGGGGTACAGGATAATGACGCTGACACTCGGGGTACAGGATAATGACACTGACACTGGGGGTACAGGATAATGACACTGACACTCGGGGTACAGGATAATGACACTGACACTGGGGGTACAGGATAATGACACTGATACTCGGGGTACAGGATAATGACGCTGACACTCGGGGTGCAGGATAATGACGCTGACACTCGGGGTCCAGGATAATGACGCTGACACTGGGGGTACAGGATAATGACACTGACACTGGGGGTACAGGATAATGACGCTGACACTGGGGGTGCAGGATAATGACACTGACACTCGGGGTGCAGGATAATGACACTGACACTCGGGGTGCAGGATAATGACACTGACACTCGGGTACAGGATAATGACACTGACACTCGGGGTACAGGATAATGACACTGACACTCGGGGTACAGGATAATGACACTGACACTCGGGGTACAGGATAATGACACTGACACTGGGGGTACAGGATAATGACACTGACACTGGGGGTACAGGATAATGACACTGACACTGGGGGTGCAGGATAATGGCACTGATACTCGGGGTACAGGATAATGACGCTGACACTCGGGGTACAGGATAATGACACTGACACTGGGGGTACAGGATAATGACACTGACACTCGGGGTACAGGATAATGACACTGACACTCGGGGTACAGGATAATGACACTGACACTCGGGGTACAGGATAATGACACTGACACTCGGGGTACAGGATAATGACACTGGGGGTACAGGATAATGACGCTGACACTGGGGTGCAGGATAATGACGCCGACACTGGGGGTGCAGGATAATGACGCTGACACTGGGGGTGCAGGATAATGACACTGACACTCGGGTACAGGATAATGACGCTGACACTCGGGGTACAGGATAATGACACTGACACTCGGGGTACAGGATAATGACGCTGACACTGGGGGTGCAGGATAATGACGCTGACACTGGGGGTGCAGGATAATGACGCTGACACTGGGGGTGCAGGATAATGACACTGACACTCGGGTACAGGATAATGACACTGACACTCGGGGTACAGGATAATGACACTGACACTCGGGTACAGGATAATGACGCTGACACTCGGGGTACAGGATAATGACACTGACACTGGGGTGCAGGATAATGACGCTGACACTGGGGGTGCAGGATAATGACGCTGACACTGGGGGTGCAGGATAATGACACTGACACTCGGGTACAGGATAATGACGCTGACACTCGGGGTACAGGATAATGACGCTGACACTGGGGGTGCAGGATAATGACACTCGGGTACAGGATAATGACGCTGACACTCGGGGTACAGGATAATGACACTGACACTGGGGGTACAGGATAATGACACTGACACTGGGGGTACAGGATTATGATGCTGACACTTGGTGACACATATACAGTGGGTACGGAAAGTATTCAGACTCCTTTACATTTTTCCCTTTGTTTCATTGCAGCCATTTGGTAAATTCAAACAAGTTCATTTTTTCTCATTAATGTGCACTCTGCACCCCATCTTGACAGAAAAAAAAAACAGATGTAGAAATTTTTGACAATTTATTAAAAAAGAAAAACTGACATATCCCATGGTCACAAGTCTTCAGCCCCTTTGCTCAGTATTGGGTAGAAGCACCTTTTGAGCTCGTACAGCCATGAGTCTTCTTGGAATGATACAAGTTTTTCACCCCTGGATTTGGGGATCCTCGGCCATTCTTCCCTGCAGATCCTCCCCAGTTCCGTCAGGTCGGATGGATGGATACTTTCCCACTGTATATCATATAGTGATCCACGTATCGCTCTCCATCATACGCTGTCTTCTACCACAGGAAGCGCTCAGCTCTGCTACATCGGTATCGGCTCATCCCTCACACATCCTCATTATCACGGGGCTGTTACAATGTATCTTTGTGCAGAGTAAACACCGCACTCTCCTTATTACAGCCACGATCCCATGAATCCTCTGTATTAGACCATATTGCAGTCATTTCAGATGCAGCTTATGAATTGAACATGCACAGAGAACACATCACCGGGAGCCGCCATCATCCAGGCAGCAGTGATTTAATGTGAGCGAAGTAACAAATAGCAGGATGTGGCTGGAACATTGGAGCAGAGGCAGCAGCCTGTCCTGGGTGATAAAGGGCCCTGCTAGGAAAGCACCAGCCACATCCTGTGCTCCTGAGCTGCCCCCTAGTGGCTGCATGTGTAATTACCTCTGAAAATATTCCATTTATTTGCTGCAACTCCAGTGAGTAAAGAACATAATGTCACGTAATGGAATATTTGCATTTACAGGCGCAAGAACTGTCCTAGCCTAGTGCTCACACAGCTGAAGGTCTGTTACAGTGTAGCAGCTCAGTCTAAACAATCAGCTGCACAAATCTCTCCTGTGCTGAGAGTTTGTTACAGAGTTTCGGGCCAGTATAAACAATCTTCTGTGAGTTAAACATAGTAGCATGCTTACAATCATGAGAATTCCTATTATTCATATGAAGCAGCTGCACAGATCTCTCCTGTGCTGGAGGTTTGTTACATTGTATCCACAAAGGTAAAATGTTTAAATTCACTGTCAGGATGGAAAAAGAAAACTGGTTCACAACTAAAGTAAAAAGTCAGGAGAGCTGTGATAGGAAACCATTCTCCCTGCAGTGTATTAATTCCATGTTCAATTACGCGTAGCTGGCCCTTTAATGATGTAGCAGAGTTGTCAGTGTTGTTGACTCTGGGGTGACAGATCAATAAAAGCCCCCTGGCCGCCCATCGTGCCTGCCATAACATTGGAGCAATAATGCTGCAGCGCAGTCTGTAAAAGGCTTCTGGTACCAAGAGGAATCTCTTATAGCGGGGGCTCATGAATGGTGTCCATTAGCAGAGGCTGAGCCATGGCCACAGGGCCCGAGATCAGAAGAGGCGCACGGAGAAGACGCCTTTAACCCCTCACTGCCCCTCTGCACGATCCGCTGCTCTTACCATCTCCGGACATTCCCCGCAATCAGTCCCTCTCCAGATCAGCGATTTACCTTTTTTTAAAAAAAAAAAAAAAGGGACAGAATAAAAAAGAAAATAAAATGTTGGGTCCATCCTAAACCTTTATTACCAGGCCGGATTCTGACAGTTGAATTTCCTAGTTCATAACTGGCAAGGCCGGCGTTAGGGGCAGGCAGACTAGGCAGCTTCCTAGGGCCACTGCTCCAGCAATGCCCAGACTGACTGTGGGTCTCCCGACCAGAACGTACAACCCAGTGT
Source organism: Ranitomeya variabilis (assembly GCF_051348905.1). Lineage (NCBI taxonomy): Eukaryota > Metazoa > Chordata > Amphibia > Anura > Dendrobatidae > Ranitomeya > Ranitomeya variabilis. The sequence continues at coordinate 211,888,720 of NC_135239.1, read as the reverse complement.
ACATCAGTGTATATGAGCTGTAAGCGGGGGGAGCTGTGGACAGAATGGCCTCGGCGGCCCGTGTAAGAAATGTGGCTGATCCGCCAGATCCCCCCTGAGATAAATGGCTCTACAATGATGGAAGTTGTAGTTTTGCAATAACTGAAAAGCAAAAAAAGCAAGCAGGAGTGATCTGATAGGAGTGATCTGATAGGAGTGATCTGATAGGAGTGATCTGATAGGTGTGATCTGATAGGAGTGATCTGATAGGTGTGATCTGATAGGAGTGATCTGATAGGTGTGATCTGATAGGTGTGATCTGATAGGAGTGATCTGATAGGTGTGATCTGATAGGTGTGATCTGATAGGAGTGATCTGATAGGAGTGATCTGATAGGTGTGATCTGATAGGAGTGATCTGATAGGAGTAATCGGCTTCGGACGGTATCACTCCAAGTGCCAATAATGTAACATGGTATCACTGATCCAGCGCTTCACGTTCTTCATCATCCTCTGCACAATATCACAGTGTAATTCACGATACTGATCCCAGGAGGCAACAGACAGAAAGATCTATGGCTGTTATGGTTAATATTTTATAGCTTGCTTTTATTATCATTTAAGAACTTATATCTCAGCTGAAGAACTTTGGTTTCCGTTTTTATTTAGAAAAAACAGCAACAAAAGGCAGAGATTCTCACCTGCCTAGGCCTCCAAACAAATGCACTAACCGGATGCAGTGGACCCATGTGATTAAAATGGAAAAAACACAGGTGCAGCAAAACCGATGAGGCAGCCACTCACCAGCTACCAAACTAATGGAGGGGGTGGCTGCTTGGCACATTGCTGCACATAAAAACTTGTATGTGGCGCTGTTCATACAATGGAGATGCACAGCAAATTTTACTTGTAAACTGTGGTGTCTGTGCACATGGGGTGCATTTGGATAGCGCTGGGCAGGCCCGCCTGATCTAATAGAAGGGTGTCACTAGTAGGCCTGCCTGGATGCTGTGCATCTCCATTGTGTGAACAGCGCCACATACAAGTTTTTATGTGCAGCAATGTGCCAAGCAGCCACCCCCTCCATTAGTTTGGTAGCTGGTGAGTGGCTGCCTCATCGGTTTTGCTGCACCTGTGTTTTTTCCATTTTAATCACATGGGTCCACTGCATCCGGTTAGTGCATTTGTTTGGAGGCCTAGGCAGGTAAGAATCTCTGCCTTTTGTTGCTGTTTTTTCTATTTTTGGAGGATCTCAGAATCCTCTTTTTGTGCTTTTGCTGTTTCCGTTTTTATTTAGCAAAATTTTGTTGGTAAAAATAATCACTGTGAAGGTTGATAATTTAGGGACCTATCTTAGACATTGGTATCATAAGTGCAGATGTAAGTTACAAGAGTGTTGACCTTTGACCCTTCTATATTTACTGTTCACCTTATACCCTTCTATACTTACTGCTGACCTTATACCCTTCTATACTTGCTGTTGACCTTATACCCTTCTATACTTGCTGTTGACCTTATGCCCTTCTATACTTGCTGTTGACCTTATGCCCTTCTATACTTGCTGTTGACCTTATACCCTTCTATACTTGCTTTTGACCTTATACCCTGCTATACTTGCTGTTGACCTTATACCCTTCTATACTTGCTGCTGACCTTATACCCTTCTATACTTACTGCTGACCTTATACCCTTCTATACTTGCTGCTGACCTTATACCCTTCTATACTTGCTGTTGACCGTTTACTCTTCTATATTTGCTGTTGACCTTATACCTTTCTATGGGGTTACCATTATTCGCTTCCTTTTTCAGAATTGATAATAAAAGGCCTGATGCCTGGACCGAAAATAAGTTACACGTACCCGGATAAGGCTCACCCCTCACCACAACCATTCAGCAGCAATTAATAGTAGACAGCTCATTTGTTTCTAGTACTAAGGGAACCTTTGCTGGAGTTACACTTTAGGGGGAGGCTGATTGTGCTACATTGTATCACTTTATTTTGTTGTACAATTTTGAGATCACAAACGCTTTCTTTGAAAATCTATTTGAAAGCCAGCGTTTACATGAAAGCATCGGATACCAGAAGTGATAATGACCTGTCAATCAGTCACCCAACTGCTGCAGTCAATCACTGGCCTGAGTGGTCATGTGACATGCATAGAAATGTCACATGACCACTGTCCCAATGACTGGCTGCAGCAGTCTGGTGATTGGCTGCAGCAGTCTGGTGATTGATGGGCAGGACATTATCACTCATGTCATTGGCGTAGACCACAGGAGCAGCATCCCTGGAGTGACGGGATGAACGGGAAATGTAGTGCTTATATCCATATTTTGCACCTTAGTTTTAAGTAGCAGACCCCTCAGAGTAGGAACACGAGCCCTACTGGACTAGGGGGCTCCTCACACCAGCAGACACTTGTCTGTTCTGTACAAATCTTATTGAGATCTTATAGAGATTATCTCTCTGCTAGAAGAAAAACAGTGAGAAATGCAGAAAACGTGTTGACATTCGGCTTCAGATGTGTGATAAAAGGAGGAGGAACAGAACGTGGAACGCGCGGCTAAAAATAAGCTTTTATGTATCAATCACACGAAGCGTCGCTGAATAATTACACGCTGACAGCGCTGCCGACACTCGCTCTGCAAACGTTATTACCATCCATGCTGCCATAAGAGGGGCTGGGAGTTCAGGTGTCATCACCCCAGCCCACCAGGACCAATGTGTCGTGAAGCCCCCAAACACCATCGTCCAGCCCTGACTGCAGCAGGCAGAAGGAGAGGAAATGACCAAAGCATCATTGTATCCTGAAAACTTATGCAACTTTCTATCACACCGCGTCTACATTCCACGTCGTTTTCTATAACTCTGCTTGCTGTCAGGAAAATGTAAAGAAAACCATGTCAAATATTACAATAAATTCAAAGGATGAAAACCTCAACTGTTCTCGTATCTATTTGCTACTAAAGTATCCAGCGTAGACAATCCTGTGTGAGCAAAACAGATTGATACATTTTACCTGCACTGATACATTGTAGCAAAGTCTGCAGACTAGAAAAGGGATTTGTTCTTCTGATGTGTTCAGCTCACGTAGAATAATAATAATCTTTTATTTATAGAGCGCCAACATATTCCGCAGCACATATACAGGTTGCACACATTATCATCGCTGTCCCCGATGGGGCTCACAATCTAAATTCCCTATCAATAGAATATTAATTTGCTCGTAGATCCTCCAGAAGACATAATCTGAGCTTGTAGAAGACTATAAGGACTTTATAGAAAGTTACACTAACTTCTTGGTATAAATCCATCTCATTCATTCCCTGTTCACTGGGAAATTGCTAAAATCCTTCCACCTGTAAAGGACTGAGGCAAAGAGACCAGATGGTGTCTGTGTGCAGTTCACGTCTGGGCCTCTAGGGGGCAGACAGACACAAGTGAGCACAGACATCATTCGGTCCTGTTGCAATTCCACCATATTTTTATTGTTAAGCCTTTAATTCTCTGCTTTACTTGCACTTCTACAAAACTTTAATTCCCGGGAAGACAGATGAATGTAATGTGATGCTGGGACTTGTAGTTCCTCTTCTGCAAAAATCAGTGATAGGATAATCAGGGGCAGAAGTTTGGAGGTTATGCTTGCATTTGTAGTCCCACCTCTGGGTGAGGTTTAGGATATAGTTTGGTGCAGATTATCTACAAGGACAGACATGAGTAATGTTCTCAGCTGTACATTTAATTGTCTCGCATTTCAAGTCCATGTAAATGAGTTAATAAATAACACATGGAAATTCACATACATTTGGTCTGGAAAACGTTCAGGTTTGAGAGTTCACACGTTCATGACGACGGAAGATTGAAATATACTCAGATAATACACAGCATCGGAGGATGGAACAGGATGGTGTATTTGCAGTTCTTGAATCATTGTAACATGTTTACTGACTAAGGCCTAAAACTAAGGAAAAGCTGACAGCAATAAGTCTGCTCCTCACCTAATCTACAGCAGAAGGAAACTCTGCATCATACTCCAGAGCTGCACTCACTATTCTGCTGGTGCGGTCACTGCGTACATACATTACTGATCCTGAGTTACATCCTGTATTATACCCCAGAGCTGCACTCACTATTCTGCTGGTGCAGTCACTGTGTACGAACATTACATTACTGATCCTGAGTTACATCCTGTATTATACCCCAGAGCTGCACTCACTATTCTGCTGGTGCAGTCACTGTGTACATACATTACATTACTGATCCTGAGTTACATCCTGTATTATACTCCAGAGCTGCACTCACTATTCTGCTGGTGCAGTCACTGTGTACATACATTACATTACTGATCCTGAGTTACATCCTGTATTATACTCCAGAGCTGCACTCACTATTCTGCTGGTGCAGTCACTGTGTACATACATTACATTACTGATCCTGAGTTACCTCCTGTATTATACCCCAGAGCTGCGCTCACTGTTCTGCTGGTGCAGTCACTGTGTACATACATTACATTACTGATCCTGAGTTACATCCTGTATTATACCCCAGAGCTGCACTCACTATTCTGCTGGTGCAGTCACTGTGTACATACATTACATTACTGATCCTGAGTTACATCCTGTATTATACCTCAGAGCTGCACTCACTATTCCGCTGGTGCAGTCACTGTGTACATACATTACATTACTGATCCTGAGTTACATCCTGTATTATACTCCAGAGCTGCACTCACTATTCCGCTGGTGCAGTCACTGTGTACATACATTACATTACTGATCCTGAGTTACATCCTGTATTATACTCCAGAGCTGCACTCACTATTCTGCTGGTGCAGTCACTGTGCACATACATTACATTACTGATCCTGAGTTACATCCTGTATTATACTCCAGAGCTGCACTCACTATTCTGCTGGTGCAGTCACTGTGTACATACATTACATTACTGATCCTGAGTTACATCCTGTATTATACTCCAGAGCTGCGCTCACTATTCTGCTGGTGCAGTCACTGTGTACATACATTACTGATCCTGAGTTACATCCTGTATTATACCCCAGAGCTGCACTCACTATTCTGCTGGTGCAGTCACTGTGTACATACATTACATTACTGATCCTGAGTTACATCCTGTATTATACTCCAGAGCTGCGCTCACTATTCTGCTGGTGCGGTCACTGTGTACATATATTACATTACTGATCCTGAGTTACATCCGGTATTATACTCCAGAGCTGCACTCACTATTCCGCTGGTGCAGTCACTGTGTACATACATTACATTACTGATCCTGAGTTACATCCTGTATTATACTCCAGAGCTGCGCTCACTATTCTGCTGGTGCGGTCACTGTGTACATACATTACATTACTGATCCTGAGTTACATCCTGTATTATACTCCAGAGCTGCGCTCACTATTCCGCTGGTGCAGTCACTGTGTACATACATTACATTACTGATCCTGAGTTACATCCTGTATTATACCTCAGAGCTGCACTCACTATTCCGCTGGTGCAGTCACTGTGTACATACATTACATTACTGATCCTGAGTTACATCCTGTATTATACTCCAGAGCTGCACTCACTATTCTGCTGGTGCAGTCACTGTGCACATACATTACATTACTGATCCTGAGTTACATCCTGTATTATACTCCAGAGCTGCACTCACTATTCTGCTGGTGCAGTCACTGTGTACATACATTACATTACTGATCCTGAGTTACATCCTGTATTATACTCCAGAGCTGCGCTCACTATTCTGCTGGTGCAGTCACTGTGTACATACATTACTGATCCTGAGTTACATCCTGTATTATACCCCAGAGCTGCACTCACTATTCTGCTGGTGCGGTCACTGTGTACATATATTACATTACTGATCCTGAGTTACATCCTGTATTATACCCCAGAGCTGCACTCACTATTCTGCTGGTGCAGTCACTGTGTACATACATTACATTACTGATCCTGAGTTACATCCTGTATTATACTCCAGAGCTGCACTCACTATTCTGCTGGTGCGGTCACTGTGTACATACATTACATTACTGATCCTGAGTAACATCCGGTATTATACTCCAGAGCTGCACTCAAACATTCGAGCTTTCGGCCTTTTCAGCTGAGTTTCGCTGTGCAGATTTCTTGCTCTCCTCCAGGTTTTGGATGTGATCGGAGTCACCGCTGTTCTGACTTCTCGTTGATGAAATGTATAGTAAATATTTGAGGATTTCGCACCCTATGTTACATTGTCCCCTCTGACCCCCGGCTGGTCATTTGTGAGGAATTATTAAGGAAAATCTGGAAAAATTACTAAACTTCAAGAATCTTTCCAGGTTCAAATATATAATTCTTGGAGCTTGTGCCGTTCCCGTCTGCACCCGGCTCTCGGCCGCCGCTCACGTGTGACCCTCATGGACACTGCCCCATATAAGAGCATGGTATGAGCCGGGCCCGGATGGCGCCCCTGCGGGTCTTTACAAGTGTTGTCTATGGCTTCAATTTGGAGAAATAGTTTCTGCGCCGTCTGTGCAGGAAAAACATTTTTTTTGGACATTCAGCTAAACTCCCAAATTCCGAGGCTTGGAGGAATGTTACTATAATTAGGCGACATCGCTGCCAACCAGAACCCAACCGGAGGCGGCAGCAATGTCACAGTCTGCAGAAACTTCTGAGATGTGCAATGTGCGGGGCGATGGGTGGAAGGAACAATAACCCCGATCACCGTCCGAGCGCATAGTGTGCATGTGCTGGAGAGATACGGACCGGAACCAGCGCAGGGCATCGCTCCAGACTGGCGAGGGGCCAAGCAGCGATCCGTCCCTGCAGGAACCTTGTGTGTCTGATGTTATGTCTCTGCTTCCAGGCCTGTCCCAAAAATGTCCATTCACTTTAATTCACACTAACCCAAAAATACTAAAGGGACTCAGCAAAATTCCTGCATATTCCCAAACCCCCCGCTCTGTCTGCCCTTCACATCCAGGGCAAAGACTCGTGGAAAAATAAAATGTATCTCTGTGTAGAGAAAAGCGAGTTGATTCATAAATCCCATTCGTTAAGAATTTCCTGGTCACCATTTTGCTGGATTCTTTTGAGGACCGAGAAAGGGTTAAAGAAAAAAACCACATTGGGCCCTAATTCATGATTTGTGGGGGTTTTTGTTTGCCTTGTGGTATTCATTCACTTTTTTGCACCCAATTCTTCAAACTATCGCAAGTGGTTCTTGAATTTTGCCCAAAATAGAAGATACTTTGTATTTTTACCTTCAACCTGTGTTGACATTTCTTCGCAGAAACGTCGCACGTTCTACTGAAATGTCGCAATATTGGGGTCTCCTATTTCACTCGGGCGTAAAAATCCATCCAAGGTGGTGGGAGAACTGGAAAACATTAGCGCAAACAATGTAGCAAGGTTTTAAAAAGTTGTAATTGACGAATCGTCAGAAAATATCTGGGAAAACTCAATCCTCAAGAGCGCAAATTAATCAAAGAAAAAGGCGCAAATGAAAAATAGGCAAAAAACACCAAAAAACAAAAGACACAAATGTAACAAACTGGGCGCCGGGTCTTCATTTCAACAAGAGGGACAATAGTGATCACTGATGAGATCCAAATAATGAAGACCTCTGTGGAGGACCGGGGCAGGGGAGGCGGTGCAGGTGGTGGGGTCTGGGGAGGGTCGAGGACAGGTGAGTATAATCGGCAACTTTTTTCTTTAACCCCTTCCTTCTCCTCTCATCTATTATCCTTGCTGACTGCATAATATTTGAGGACAACTTTGAAGGTTGGGCAGAATTTGCAGTTATTTTATGCAGATTTCTCTGCAGAGCATTGCACCCTCGCCGCAGCCGTGCAGAGCATTCCATCAGGCCGCAGACAGATAAGGGGCATGGTACAGTCATCCAGGTGGGACTGATTAATCTCTCAGCCCCCAATACTGCCGGCTCTGTCTCGCCCTATTTATAAATCAGTCTTCGCCCCCTCCTTGTACCTCTGGGGAAGGGGCAGGTGGAAAAGTGGAGTCACCGCGGATCGGTGATGAATTCCCCCCATTAACAGTAGATTAATGTGAACTGGTGTGAAGCAATTAGTAATGGGGATTGCAGGTCACCTCTGGCATCGACTCCTCACCATGGACATGGGGGCGCGTTTTAGGCAACAAATGCACCAGAGTAAGGGTATGTTTCCACGGTCAGGCTTGCTTCAGGCTTTGGTCAGGATTTTATGCAGGTAAAATCCTGACCAAAAATGCACCTGAGGTCACTGGCAGGTCACCTGCGGTGTTCCTGCGTGTTTTGCTCATTGTAGCAACATGCTGCGTTCTTAAAAAACGCACCGCATGTGCGTTTTCGCGGGAAAAACGCATGCGTTTTTTCCTGCACAGTGGAGACGGGATTTCATTAAATCCCCTCCACTATGCTGTAACATCTGGACGCTGCGTTTTTGACGCTGCGGCTCAGCGCTGCGTCAAAAACGCAGCGTTTCCTGAACGTGGACACATACCCTAAAACCATTTTGTCACGGCCAATTTGTTTTTTTGAAGCACAGATTAATGTTTGCTACACAGCTTTGTATACTGTGACCAGTTGTATCTTTTGAGACAGATCACTAATGTCAGACTTCTATCCTTTTGTTACACAGATCACTAATGTCAGACTTCTATCCTTTTGTTGCACAGATCACTAATGTCAGACTTCTATCCTTTTGTTACACAGATCACTAATGTCAGACTTCTATCCTTTTGTCACACAGATCACTAATGTCAGACTTCTATCCTTTTGTCGCACAGATCACTAATGTCAGACTTCTATCCTTTTGTCACACAGATCACTAATGTCAGACTTCTATCCTTTTGTTACACAGATCACTAATGTCAGACTTCTATCCTTTTGTTACACAGATCACTAATGTCAGACTTCTATCCTTTTGTTACACAGATCACTAATGTCAGACTTCTATCCGTTTGTTGCACAGATCACTAATGTCAGACTTCTATCCGTTTGTTGCACAGATCACTAATGTCAGACTTCTATCCTTTTGTTACACAGATCACTAATGTCAGACTTCTATCCTTTTGTTACATAGATCACTAATGTCAGACTTCTATCCTTTTGTCACACAGATCACTAATGTCAGACTTCTATCCTTTTGTTACACAGATCACTAATGTCAGACTTCTATCCTTTTGTTACACAGATCACTAATGTCAGACTTCTATCCGTTTGTTACACAGATCACTAATGTCAGACTTCTATCCTTTTGTTACATAGATCACTAATGTCAGACTTCTATCCTTTTGTTACACAGATCACTAATGTCAGACTTTTATCCTTTTGTCACACAGATCACTAATGTCAGACTTCTATCCTTTTGTTGCACAGATCACTAATGTCAGACTTCTATCCTTTTGTCGCACAGATCACTAATGTCAGACTTCTATCCTTTTGTTACACAGATCACTAATGTCAGACTTCTATTCGTTTGTTGCACAGATCACTAATGTCAGACTTCTATCCTTTTGTTACACAGATCACTAATGTCAGACTTCTATCCTTTTGTCACACAGATCACTAATGTCAGACTTCTATCCTTTTGTTACACAGATCACTAATGTCAGACTTCTATCCTTTTGTTACACAGATCACTAATGTCAGACTTCTATCCTTTTGTCACACAGATCACTAATGTCAGACTTCTATCCTTTTGTTACACAGATCACTAATGTCAGACTTCTATTCGTTTGTTGCACAGATCACTAATGTCAGACTTCTATCCTTTTGTTACACAGATCACTAATGTCAGACTTCTATCCTTTTGTGGCACAGATCACTAATGTCAGATACAGCGCCCTAGAGTCCTGGTTGCTGCAGTAATATTATTCTTCCACCAGGGGGAGTGATATTACGTCCGAAGGAAATAAAGGAGTTCATCCTTCCAGGTATCACCAACATACACCACACTTCACACTGCAGACCACCAGGGGGAGCCTTGCTCCTATCTATTAGGACACTCCTCACAGAAGGGTAAAACTGGTGGGCTGGATAGGAAGTGAAAGAGAAGCTGACTGGGCTTTGCCCAGACAACACCTGTCAGGCAGACTGGGGGAAAGGAGGAACATCGGAGCTGCAGACAGAGGGTCCCTGACAGGGGTGGGATCCTGACAGAGGCCTAGCGGGATAGAAAGATACGGAGCTGCGCCTGCCCCATGTGCGGCAGCATCCTAAGAAAAGACAAGAAAGGAATTGTATTGTGGAGAGTGAGAAATGAAGTCACAGCACAAGGAGAAATCACCGGGAGGAGTTCTGCCCCGAGACAGGCAGCCTCCTTCTGAGGCGCGTAGCCGGTGGCCGGAACACCGAGGGAGTAATTGACTCTACGCTTTACTTCAGAGACCGGCAGGACAGTCAATTCCACGTTGGCTGCCCGACCTTAACACCTAAGAAGACACAGTGGCAAATTGTGGGGGTCGGGGCGTCTCTAGGGTCCCTATAAACAAGCCTCAGGCCATCAGTCAAACGGGTTTGTCCTATCCACACCATCTGGGGGACAGAGAGGAAGAAATAACATCTAGAACATCCACGAAAGTTGTGAGGACCTTACCGAGTTGCTCAGCAGGGAGGGACTACAACACACAGGCGCTAGTAGGAAGGCTACTGATTTCCACCTGGATAAGGGGACTCTGGATTTGCCTTCGGACCGGCCGGACTCTGCCTGCCCTGTGGTCTGTACCCTGGACTGTGGATGCTGAAGCCTTCAGTAAAGGTAAAGAGACTGCAACCTTGTGTCCTCGTTATTCACTGCGCCTCACACCATCCACCATCACTATCTACCCTTCTGGGAAGCCCTGGGGACACACTTCACCTGTGGGAAGGTATACCATCTAGCTGCCATCACATCATCCCCAGCGGACCCCTAAGCAGCGTCAGTCACCCTGACCGAATACCACAGGTGGCGTCACGAACATTATACAAACTACACCTTTAATTGGACGCCCCTCGAAGGGCCACGGACCGGGTGAGGCCACCGTGACATCCCCCGAACCGAAGGACCCGGTGCCGAGTTCCCCATTGCCCTTGTACGTGGAGGCGCTCCACAGACTTCTATCCTTTTGTGGCACAGATCACTAATGTCAGACTTCTATCCTTTGGTGACACAGATCACTAATGTCAGACTTCTATCCTTTTGTGACATAGATCACTAATGTCAGACTTCTATCCTTTTGTGGCACAGATCACTAATGTCAGACTTCTATCCTTTGGTGACATAGATCACTAATGTCAGACTTCTATCCTTTGGTGACACAGATCACTAATGTCAGACTTCTATCCTTTTGTGACACAGATCACTAATGTCAGACTTCTATCCTTTTGTGACACAGATCACTAATGTCAGACTTCTATCCTTTGGTGACACAGATCACTAATGTCAGACTTCTATCCTTTTGTGACACAGATCACTAATGTCAGACTTCTATTCTTTGGTGACACAGATCACTAATGTCAGACTTCTATCCTTTTGTGACACAGATCACTAATGTCAGACTTCTATTCTTTGGTGACACAGATCACTAATGTCAGACTTCTATCCTTTTGTGACACAGATCACTAATGTCAGACTTCTATTCTTTGACACAGATCACTAATGTCAGACTTCTATCCTTTTGTGACACAGATCACTAATGTCAGACTTCTATCCTTTTGTCACACAGATCACTAATGTCAGACTTCTATCCTTTTGTGGCACAGATCACTAATGTCAGACTTCTATCCTTTTGTGACACAGATCACTAATGTCAGACTTCTATCCTTTTGTGGCACAGATCACTAATGTCAGACTTCTATCCTTTTGTGGCACAGATCACGAATGTCAGACTTCTATCCTTTTGTGGCACAGATCACTAATGTCAGACTTCTATCCTTTTGTGGCACAGATCACTAATGTCAGACTTCTATCCTTTTGTGGCACAGATCACTAATGTCAGACTTCTATCCTTTTGTGGCACAGATCACTAATGTCAGACTTCTATCCTTTTGTGGCACAGATCACTAATGTCAGACTTCTATCCTTTTGTGGCACAGATCACTAATGTCAGACTTCTATCCTTTTGTTACACAGAATTCCATTTTGACACAAACTGTTACAGATCACTGTTTTGTGACTTATCAGTCATTACTATTATTCTCGGATACAGAATTGCATTTTCCACAACTGTTTTATGAAGCAGATCATTATTTTGTGACCAATTACATTTTTGGATTATTTTTTATTCTGTTTTATGGGACAGAGTGTTCTCACACAATGTTACATTTACTGATTACCGTACTTTATAAAAATTTTGTCACCCACAGTTTTGGTTTTGTGACCGATTATATTTCTGTGGCACAGATCACTAATCCGGGGCGTATGGGACATTTTTATTCTTTTGTCACCAGTGATGATTTGTCATTCAGGAGTCTGGAATAGTGAGTGACAACCACGACAGACATTTCTCCATAAAGGACAGGACGTTGTGCAACATTTGATGAATTGAATCTGTCTCTGATTTTTCCTTTAATCACCCGCGTCTCCGGCTCCCGTGACGTCGCTGCAGCATCGGATCGCCTTGATTTGCAGAAGTGGCGGAACGAGACAATCCGGGGAGATGAAACGCGGCTGTGTATAAACATGTGGGAGCTGTTGTATCTTGCTGGAGCAGACGGTACACGTTCGCCGCACGCACTCGTGTTTATACCCCGCCAGATGTGAAATACTGTCGCCCTAAACGAGATTAAACAACACGAAATCCACAAACCAAACATCAGGACAACTGCACAGGGGCTGGAAACAGCGAGCGCAGCCTCACCTGTGCTGAGCCTAACCTGAAGGTACCGTTACACTAAACGATTTACCAATGATCACGACCAGCGATACGACCTGGCCGTGATCGTTGGTAAGTCATTGTGTGGTCCCTGGAGAGCTGTCACACAGACCGCTCTCCAGCGACCAACGATGCCAAAGTCCCCGGGTAACCAGGGAAAACATTGGGTTGCTAAGCGCAGGGCCGCGCTTAGTAACCCGATGTTTACCCTGGTTACCATTGTAAATGTAAAAAAAAAAAAAACAGTACATACTTACATTCCGGTGTCTGTCACGTCCCTCACCGTCAGCTTCCCGCACTGACTGTGTCAGTGCCGGCCGTAAAGCACAGCACAGCGGTGATGTCACCGCTGTGCTCTGCTTTTACTTTACGGCCGGCGCTCACAGTCAGTGCGGGAAGCTGACGGCGGGGGACGTGACAGACACCGGAATGTGAGTATGTAATCTTTTTTTTTTTTTACATTTACAATGGTAACCAGGGTAAACATCGGGTTACTAAGCGCGGCCCTGCGCTTAGTAACCCGATGTTTACCCTGGTTACAAGCGAACGCATCGCTGGATCAGCGTCACACACACCGATCCAGCGATGACAGCGGGTGATCCAGCGACGAAATAAAGTTCTAGACTTCTAGCTCCGACCAGCAATGTCACAGCAGGATCCTGATCGCTGCTGCGTGTCAAACACAACGAGATCGCTATCCAGGACGCTGCAACGTCACGGATCGCTGTCGTTCTCGTTCAAAAGTTGCTCAGTGTGACGGTACCTTAAGTAATGGACAAATGCATGAAGGGCAATTCCGAAAAATGTCCCTTACACATTCATCCCACTCCGTATACAAGATGCCATTTACTGCCCACGACCAACCCTTGATAAATAAATTCTGACATAATGCAGCCCACATAATACTGCCAAACTGTATCCAAATAATACTACTGTACAGTGTTATATAATCGTACCACTCAGTGACCACATAACAGATTACTAATATATCAGTAACCACATATTAATACCATAGAGTAACATAAAAGCGCCGTACAGTAATAAGATCAGTAATATACTGTGCTCATATCCAACTGTCTTACAGTGCCCACATAATACTGCCATACAGTGCACACATAATACTACCATGCAGTGCTCACATAATACTGCCATGCAGTCCTCACATAGTACTGTCATACAGGGCACACATAATACTACCATACAGTGCACACATACTACTGCCATACAATGCTCACGTAATACTGCCATAAAATGCTCACATAATACTGCCATACGGGGCCCACATAGTACTGCCATACAATGCTCACGTAATACTGCCATACAGTGCACACATACTACTGCCATACAATGCTCACGTAATACTGCTATACAATGCTCACATAATACTGCCATACGGGGCCCACATAGTACTGCCATACAATACTCACGTAATACTGCCATACAAAGCTCACATAATACTGCCATATAGTGCACACATAATACTACCATACAGTGCCCACATAATACTACCATACCGTGCACACATAATACTACCATACAGTGCTCACATAATACTGCCATACAGTCATCACATAGTACTGCCATACAGAGCACACATCATACTACCATACAGTGCCCACATAATACTGCCATACAATGCTCATATAATACTGCCATACAGTGCCCACATAATACTGCCATACAGTGAACACATAGTACTGCCATGCAATGCTCACATAATACTTTCATACAATGCTCACATAATACTGCCATACAGTGCACACATAGTACTGCCATACAGTGCACACATACTACTGCCATAAAATGCTCACATAATACTGCCATACAATGCTCACATAATACTGCCATACAGTGCCCACATAGTACTGCCATACAATGCTCACATAATACTGCCATACAGTGCACACATAAGACTACCATACAGTGCTCACATAGTACTGCCATACAGTGCCCACATAGTACTGCCATACAGTGCTCACATAATACTGCCATACAGTGCCCACATAGTACTGCCATAAAGTGCCCACATAGTACTGCCATAAAGTGCCCACATAACTGCACAACTTGTGTCTACATTAGGGACATTACCTGGACCATACAGCAGTCATATTACATAGCCCACGTATTACTATCATGCCATTCTTATATAACACTACCATTCAGGGCCACATAATACCGCCATACAATGCTCACATAACTGCACCTCTGGTGTCTACATTATAGTATCATATACTGCTAAACACCAGTACCATATAGTGCTCATGTTACATTGCCTGCTTATTAGTGTCATCTGTGTATAACATTACCATACAATGCTCAAATAACACCGCCATCCCCTGCACATGTTGCAATATCATATCAGACCCACCTAAGAGCACCATATTGTGCTTATATAATGCAGTAGGCTTTTGGGCAAGGTCTGTTCTCATGCAAAGTCCTACAGGATAATGTTTGCAATATATAAATGAAGGCTGTTCACATATTACTGCCATACAGTGCCCACATAATGCCACCATACAGTGCCCACATATTCCTGCCATACAGTGCCCACATAATGCTGCTATACAGTGCCCAGATAATGCCGCCATACGGTGCCCACATATTACTGCCATACAGTGCCCACATATTACTACCATACTGTGCCCACATAATAGTGCCGTATAACACGTTAATAATACTTGGTGCCCATAATACTGATGAGCAGTACCCATCCTCCTATTTGAGCTTTGCCAGGAGCAGACGTAGCTCAGAAATGGGTCCATTGAGCTTTCCGCCCTTTGCGCGGGTCTTTGTATTCCTGGGCACGGCTATGGGCACCAGACAAAAACACAGCGACCCGACTCGTGTCCCGCCGGGCGCTCAATGCTCGCTTGTTTTCTGTCCTGGACTTCGCTCTCGGATTTGGCAGCGCTGCGTCTGGCCCTTGTGGTTGTAACTGGAGACGAGGGCTGGAAAGTAATGGAGGAAAGATTCTGGGAGCAGTCTGCAAAGTTCTGGATAAAGGCTCCAGTGTCCCGATTAACCCCTTAGGGGGTATAGGTCCTAAAGCCTTGGCCCCTTTGTAGACCCCCCCTGGTGCACCTAGCACTAGTGGAGTGGATGACAAATTATTAAATTCCAGTTACATATGAAAATCGATACAATGTATCACTCTATAATGTCTGCAGGAGGCAAAGATGAAGCCTCCAGTATGAATATAAACCGACCCGAGAATTCACACTCAGGACCCTGTAAGACGGCCACCGGCACTGATCCTCTACAGCAAAGAGACCAATCCAACATATGCCAACAGGTGTAGAGCCACCCAGCTTTCCGACAGTCCTGAATGTCACATCCTCCTCATCCCTGCAAGAAAAATGACATCGGCCGCAGAGCTGTGATACCAGAACCCAGAGCGAGAGAACTCAATATGTAACAAGTGGAGAGTTCAGATGATGTATCTAATCTCATCATGCCTGCTGAGCTGTATCTAATCCTCTCCTGTGTGATACTGTCTGCTGAGCCGTGTATCTAATCCTCTCCTGTGTGATACTGTCTGCTGAGCCGTGTATCTAATCCTATCCTGTGTGATACTGTCTGCTGAGCTGTATCTAATCCCATCCTGTGATACTGTCTGCTGAGCCGTGTATCTAATCCTATCCTGTGTGATACTGTCTGCTGAGCCGTGTATCTAATCCTATCCTGTGTGATACTGTCTGCTGAGCTGTGTATCTAATCCTCTCCTGTGTGATACTGTCTGCTGAGCTGTGTATCCAATCCTCTCCTGTGTGATACTGTCTGCTGAACTGTGTATCTAATCCTCTCCTGTGTGATACTGACTGCTGAGCCGTGTATCTAATCCTCTCCTGTGTGATCCTGACTGCTGAGCCGTGTATCTAATCCTATCCTGTGTGATACTGTCTGCTGAACTGTGTATCTAATCCTATCCTGTGTGATACTGTCTGCTGAGCCGTGTATCTAATCCTCTCCTGTGTGATACTGACTGCTGAGCCGTGTATCTAATCCTCTCCTGTGTGATACTGTCTGCTGAGCCGTGTATCTAATCCTCTCCTGTGTGATACTGACTGCTGAGCCGTGTATCTAATCCTCTCCTGTGTGATACTGTCTGCTGAGCCGTGTATCTAATCCTCTCCTGTGTGATACTGACTGCTGAGCCGTGTATCTAATCCTATCATATGTGATACTGTCTGCTGAGCTGTGTATCTAATCCTATCCAGTGTGATACTGTCTGCTGAGCCGTGTATCTAATCCTCTCCTGTGTGATACTGTCTGCTGAGCTGTATCTAATTCTATCCTGTGTGATACTGTCTGCTGAGCTGTGTATCCAATCCTCTCCTGTGTGATACTGACTGCTGAGCCATGTATCTAATCCTATCCTGTGTGATACTGTCTGCTGAGCCGTGTATCTAATCCTATCCTGTGTGATACTGTCTGCTGAGCCGTGTATCTAATCATCTCCTGTGTGATACTGTCTGCTGAGCTGTGTATCCAATCCTCTCCTGTGTGATACTGTCTGCTGAACTGTGTATCTAATCCTATCCTGTGTGATACTGTCTGCTGAGCCGTGTATCTAATCCTCTCCTGTGTGATACTGTCTGCTGAGCTGTGTATCTAATCCTATCCTGTGTGATACTGTCTGCTGAGCCGTGTATCTAATCCTATCCTGTGTGATACTGTCTGCTGAGCCGTGTATCTAATCCTCTCCTGTGTGATACTGTCTGCTGAGCTGTGTATCTAATCCCATCATGTTATTCCCGTTTGATCATTGACCACATATTATAATTCCAATTCCTTTAATGGAATGAGTGTAAATGTCGCAGGAAGCGGTCGGTCCGCGGACGGCGCAGACAGTGTGAATCAGGCATTCTTGGCCCCGGGTCGGCGGGTCCCATTCACACCGTCTGGGTGTTCCCTGGTTAAACACAGGAAAAAAAAGGGAAAGACGCCCAGTGCTGAGCCCGAACCCTGAGCCCCATTGGTGTCGGGCGGATTCTGGGGCGGATTCTGGGGCGGGATTGGCCGGCGGAGTCTTAGTTCTGGGCTGAAGTTCCATGAATCAGTCTGTGCTGGGAGCTTAGAGTGCAGGAGCGGAAGGTGGAGGACTGACAACCCAGGAGATGGCGCTCAGCGCTGGGACCCAGAAGGTGAGTGCAGACTCCCAGCAGAACTCAGCATGTTATAATGGTAATGCTGCTACCTGTGCTGTTGTACTACAAGTGCCAGCAGAAAACAGCACAATTGTACTTCTAGGCTCTAACTCTGAGGTCCCATCTGGGGAACTACAAATCTCCTGCTGATTGCACAAAAGACTTTATCACCTCCAGTCATTGTGAAATGATGCTTCACATGTACAAGTACTACAAGTCCCAGCAGAACATACCAGATATTATTCACAGGCTATTCCCGTAGTCCAAAATGTTATTGTGTAACCTAAGCGGCCAATGTCTCCTATCTGTCGTAGAACTACAAGTCCCAGCAAAAAAAACCCAGGGCTTTCTCAGACGCCCCAATAGCTGACCTAATGATACATGTCAACCTCATGTACGAGTGCAGAACAGATTGCCATTCAGGAGCCACAGAAAGCTGGGGGACCACCTACACACAAGGTGGGAAGTTGCCCCTTAAGTAGCCGCCAGTTTTCCCAGAAACAGATATTACAATGTAACCGCTGAAGAGAAATATTTACAGTCAGAAAAAAATAAAACAATGTAAAATGTAAGGCTCTGTGCACACGCTGCGGATTTTGCTGTGGATGCGCAGCAGTTTCCCATGCGTTTACAGTACAATGTAAACCTATGGGAAACGCAATCCGCAGTGCACATGCTGCGGAAAAAACGCACGGAAACGCTGCGGGTTACATTCTGCAGCATGTCACTTCTTTCTGCGGATTCCGCAGCGGTTTTTACACCTGCTCCATAATAGAAAACCACAGGTGTAAAACCGCAGTGAAATCCGCAGAAAGACCGAGGTAAATCCGCTGTGGAAAAATCTGCAGAGGATCATTCTACGTGTGCACATCGCCTTACAATTTACATTTGCTGGGGATATTTATTATGGGGGGCTCTTTTAGTATGTGCCCCCTGTAAGATCAGCACTGACTCTATATACAGGAGGCTACTTATATAGAATGAAGGGAGCAGAAGATTCGCAGGAAAACCAATTATCCAAAGTCCAGAGTAGTAGGTGACTAATGATCACCGCGGACCCCCATGTGCCATCGCAGTGACTGGTGGCAGCCTGCACTGTGTCAGCCAAACACTTCAGCAACACAAGAGATTCTCAGCAGAAGTATAAATGATACCGCACGAGAAAATCACCGCTCTGCAGAAAGGGAAAAGTGGCTGCAGCAGCTCGTAACCTCTGGTCACTGCACACCTGTACTGGAAACTAGGAGAGCAAATAATTCTCAGAACTCGGCTCCAGCAGTCAGGTCAGTAATCCCAGGCCCTGCACCCAACTCCTGCCTGCTGCCATCCACCCGACTATATTGATTAATCAGCCTTACGTGACATAATCGGTGCGGCGTGACGCACAAATACTGTAATGGCCGGGGGAAGACGGCAGGTAAGAGGCGATTCTCAGGGACTGGGAATACTGACCTGACTGCTGGACCTGAGACCAGAAAATTCACACACTCATCTCTACTATCAACCAATCAGCAATTCCTCAAATGTAGTGTATGTACTCCGTGACTGCACCAGCAGAACAGTGAGTGCGGCTCTGGGGTATAATACAGGAGGTAACTCAGGATCAGTAATGTATGTACACAGTGACTGCACCAGCAGAATAGTGAGTGCAGCTCTGGGGTATAATACAGGAGGTAACTCAGGATCAGTAATGTAATGTATGTACACAGTGACTGCACCAGCAGAATAGTGAGTGCAGCTCTGGGGTATAATACAGATTGTAACTCAGGATCAGTAATGTAATGTATGTACACAGTGACTGCACCAGCAGAATAGTGAGTGCAGCTCTGGGGTATAATACAGGATGTAACTCAGGATCAGTAATGTAATGTATGTACACAGTGACTGCACCAGCAGAACAGTGAGTGCAGCTCTGGAGTATAATACAGGATGTAACTCAGGATCAGTAATGTAATGTATGTACACAGTGACTGCACAAGCAGAATAGTGAGTGCAGCTCTGGAGTATAATACAGGATGTAACTCAGGATCAGTAATGTAATGTATGTACACAGTGACTGCACCAGCAGAATAGTGAGTGCAGCTCTGGGGTATAATACAGGATGTAACTCAGGATCAGTAATGTAATGTATGTACACAGTGACTGCACCAGCAGAATATAGTGAGTGCAGCTCTGGAGTAAAATACAGGATGTAACTCAGGATCAGTAATGTAATGTATGTACACAGTGACTGCACCAGCAGAATAGTGAGTGCAGCTCTGGAGTATAATACAGGACGTAACTCGGGATCAGTAATGTAATGTATGTACACAGTGACTGCACCAGCAGAATAGTGAGTGCAGCTCTGGAGTATAATACAGGATGTAACTCAGGATCAGTAATGTAATGTATGTACACAGTGACTGCACCAGCAGAATAGTGAGTGCAGCTCTGGGGTATAAGGTTATGTTTCCATATTTCACATTTGCTGATGATTTATGGGTCAGATACTTTTATTTCCTCTATGAGTATTTCTCGGCTGTTTCTCGCATTGTTCGGGCAGGTTATTGCTCTCTCTGGTCCTCGTATTGTCAGACGCCCAGCTCCGGTGGATGGGTTACTTGCAGTCCTGTATTTCTCGGCTTCTAGGTCTGGATTCCTCCATTGTGCCTTCGTGTGGGGTATTATGTAGACATTCTGGCTGTGGTGCGGCTGAGATGTAGCCGGACAGGTAGCCGCACCCAGTCTGTAAATGAACCCTATGAAAATAACTCTGCGCCGTGAAGCTGAATGTAGATGATTCTGGAACCTGAGGCAAGAAAAGAACATGAAAACTCTTGTCCGACACCACGAAACAAGGTCGGGGAACGTGTATGTGGCACCAGGACGGCAAAAACAGATGGTGCTCGAAATAATCCCCAAGTGTTAGCGCTTTCCTGTAGGTTCTCTCAGATAGTATCACACAGGACAGGATTAGATACACTGGGGCAACAGACAGTGTCACACCTGATGGGAATGGATACACTTAATCAGCAGAGTATCACACATGATAGGCTTGGATACATGCTCTACATACATTATCACTGCTGATGAGCGACTGTGCTCGGAAAAGTGTTATCTGAGCATGCTCAGGTGCTAACTGAGATAATTTGACGTGCTCGAATAATGCTCGAGTCCCCGCGCCTGCATGTCTCACCACTGTTCGACAACCACAACACATATAGGGATTGCCTAACAGCCATAAGCCATGCAGCCGGGAATCCAACATATTTTTCGAGCACGCCGAATTCTCTCGGTTAGCACCCGAGCATGATAACACCTTATCCAAGAACACTCGCTCATCACTAATTCATACACATGGATTAGATACACTAGCTCTATATGTATCACTCATGACAAGCTCGGATACAGGAGCGCGGTGTCATTGGGGGGTAATGTGGCTGCTCCTGTGTTTCCTCATGTATCTGTGATAAACATGCCAGACCGGTGATCACTGGTGATCCACAGCTCCAGACCAGAGATCACTGGTGATCCGCACCCCAAACCAATGATCACTGGTGATCCGCAGCCCCAGACCAATGATCATTGGTGATCCGCAGCCCCAAACCAATGATCACTGGTCACTGATCCGCAGCCCCAAACCAATGATCACTGGTCACTGATCCGCAGCCCCAGACCGGAGATCACTGGTGATCCGCAGCCCCAGACCGGAGATCACTGGTGATCCGCAGCCCCAGACCGGAGATCACTGGTGATCCGCAGCCCCAGACCGGAGATCACTGGTGATCCGCAGCCCCAGACCGGAGATCACTGGTGATCCGCAGCCCCAGACCAATGATCACTGGTGATCCGCAGCCCCAGACCAATGATCACTGGTGATCCGCAGCCCCAGACTAGGAAGTTCCAGCAGCTAAAAGCCTCAATTCTGGAGGAATTGGCGGCAGATCCAGGTACACGACTCCGGATGCTCCTGCGGTCGGAGGAGGTTTATTCTCCTACTTCATTATTATTGAGAAGTGATTCCAGATGCAGACGGTTTATTCCCACTGTCTGACTGCACACAGGTCCTATTGTATAAAGCTGCAGGGCCAGGATTCCGGGGTCTGCACAGTACTGAGATTTAGCTACTAGCCAGGCTGAGTACATGTGGGGGTTGCCTGGTTGCTAGGGAATCCCCACATGTACTCAGGCTGGCTAGTAGCTGTAAATCATTCAGCTGCCGCAATGAAAACTAAATCTCCGAACACTAAGAAATACTCGGAGGACCCCTGAGCGTGCTCTGGAAAACCCGAGCAACGAGTATACTCGCTCATCACTAGTCCCCTGTCCTTATTCCTGAATCCCACTGATCTCATGACCACCCGCTATGTTATGAATGGGCATTACCAGACTAAAGGGCTTGTGGCAAGAGCTGGACTGACCAGAGGGGCAGCATTGGGTGGGTATGCGGGAGGGAGATCGATGCCTCGCCTGCCCCCCGTGTACGTTGTTGGGGGTGTCAGTAAATGGGGGGCCGCCTCTTCCATACTCAGACCCTACAGCGCAGATCGGAGGTTGTAGAGGTTTCCACAATTACTGCAGCTTTAACCCTGTGCCGTATAAGGCTGAATTCCCACAGTGAGGATTTGGTGCAGTTTTTTTGTGCTGCATTTCCGCACCCATTTGTGCCTATTTGTGTTTTATTTTTCAGCTGCAGTTTTTTTTTTTCTCCTTTTTAATATGTTGTGGTTTAAATCAAACCACCTTTTTTTGGAAACTTTGTTACTTCACTTTGTAGAAACTTTATTGATAAAGTCATGCGCGGACTGCATCCACTTTTACCGCGTTTCTGCTGCCAAAATGCATCTGTGGAGTCTCCGCGTCTCATTCTATGGAGAAAATGTGCAAATAAAAACCTATTTTCTGCAAAAGTAATTGACATGTTGGAGATTTGAGAAATGCACCGCGGGTCAATTTCCACAGGTGAAAGCGTGAGATTTCCATAGAGATCAGCCACATATGTTGGGTTTTATTGCACAAAAATATGCAGTACAAAAAGTGCATCAGTGCTCGTAATGGGAATGTAGACTACAGGGCAAATAATCGCATCTCTGCTACAGAATTGCTTCATCTGAGAACGACCAGAATCCCAAAACATGGTGCAATCCCATCCACATACATTGCACTGTGAAGTGTGACATATTGTCGACAGTTTGTTACAATGTATCCAGTCCAGACAATCCTGAGACTAAACATTAGCTTCTGATCTCCGGCTCTTATCTGCACTGATACATTGTAACAAATGCCCTTCTTGTAGAATCACAGCTGTCACTGAGCTCCAGGATCCCTACTCCTGGCTAGGAGCTGGCATGGATCAGACTTGGCTTTGATCTCTGAATCTATTGTTTATTTTTAAAGGACCTTGAACTTATTGTCTTCTGGCCACGGGTCTACCGACCGGAGGATTATATGAAGTGGTCATGCTCTGGGTGGGAAACCTGCTGATAATCCATAAAAAGTTGCAAAACTTTTCTTTATGCAATGTTGGGAAGTTTTTTTTTTTTTTTTTCCAATTGCCCCTCCCCTCCTGAACTCATGCTCTGTGATGCACATTAGAAAACAGCGCCCCTCTGGTCCTAGGCCGTGTGTGGTACTGCAGGTCTGCCCCCTGTAAACCCCATGGAGGCCTGTGTGCTGCTCTTTGTGGGAGAATGTCGCCGTGTTTGTCTATTCCCAGACATCCAAAGCTTCTGAAATCATTCTGACAACATGTTTTATGATTAGATCCGCCGCCTCCTCTGTCACTCCAGGTCTGTTGTTCGCCACCGTACTACCGGGGGGCACAATCCTCAACTTGATCTAGACATTAGGTAAATGAAAGGAAATCTAAGAATTCTTCTAGCCTAGGCTGGGGGGTGGGGGGCACATACTTTCGGGGGGGTGGGGGGCACGTACTTTCTTAGAGGACTCAAGCATGACCGAGCACAATACCAGCTGCTATTTAACGCCTATCGAACGGGAAAAAATAAATTATAGCCGGAGATAATCCTATTATAACGGTGGCATTACAGCCGCGCTCACATCCTGGAGGTACGTGGTGTTCCCTTACAGTCTCCTTCATTTCTCAGGGGTCGCATTCTGTAATTTTGCCCAATTTTCTAAGTAGGAATTTTTGAAGAGATGAAATATAAAGACGTAATGGAGGGACGATCTGTAATAACAGCACCCAGCGATCAGAGCTAGGGGGTCCGCTGAGGCCCCCAATCATTTTCTAATAATTTACTTCTGCTTCCCTCAGGGTGATGACAGTGCTGCAAATGTTTGAAAATCCTTTATCATGTTCTTAACTGATCTGGTACTACCTCTCCTAGCTAGGGTGGGGGATTAAGTCACATAGGAGAACAGCAGTGACATTTCCCATGCTTATTAGATCCCACAGACCTGGCACAGGAGATCGGTAGATGGCTGACACTGGATGACCCCAAAAAGACATTTCAGCAGTTGCTCCTGGTGTTAATAGTAAGTCTGTCTGCGATAAACTCAGTAGCTCCCTCTAGTGGCAGCTGTAGGCAGCCTGAATTTCCCTATGTAAAGCAATAGTCTATACTGTGAGTCTGGGCTGAGCACAAAGACTTGTAGTGAATAATGCCCCTATGAAAATCGCACCTTTAGTCCTGTAATGCCAGACTCTCTCCAGAACCTGAACTTTAACAAATATGCTAATTAGGGTACTCGTTGCACTCTGGGTGCAGCCAAGAGCCTTGGCAGACTGTTCTGCCCACTTGTTTTGCATGTCCCTGCCTCCCTCACTGGTGACTGACATGCCAGAGCTTTTTTTTGCAGACAGTGCTCACTTGCGCTCCTCCCTTCTATGGGTCCGATTCATTAAAACTGGCATTACACACATTAGTTTTATGGTGGGACTCGCTGCAGTATAGGGCCTTGAATTCATTAAGATGCACACACCACTTAGTGAATGTCATGTATCCTTCTCAATGGCCTATGGCTCCAATCGTGTGGCCGGAAATGCTGATCGAGTCAAGGACTTGAGTAGAATTTCTGGGGGACGAAAAGTCATCACTTTTGCTGCTTCAAATTACTGTAAAAAACACCAAAAGTTGCAATATTTTGCACATCTCCACACTGCACAAAAAAACTGTAACTTTTCAGCGTGTTTTACTCTAGTTTTTTGGCAAACCTACGTTGATCGTTTGTCACCTATGTGAATTATGCTGCCTGGGATGACACATTCCCTTTAATGCTATCACTGAGCAGATGAAGAATTAGTGCTCTATATCAGAAGAAGAAGCCGAGATGAAGAAGGAGCTCTGATCCCTATAGAGTGCACTGCTACATCTGCAACATTCCCACATAAATACCATCTGAGCCCTCAGTTATCACCTACTCCCTTAGTCCATTTTCCAGTGCAAGTTATAGCTCCATGATAAGCAAGGAATGCACAAAGTACAAGCAGAGGAGCTTTTCCCCACCTCACACTTTCAAATAATAAAAAACCATGTGTCTATTTTCCTGGTTTGGTGAAGTCTTGCAAAGTCTCGGAGAAGCTGCCAGGTTTATTTCTGTCTTCTGTGACAGAGGTGACGGTTGCAATGAATTCATGTGACATGACATATCTTCACTAAACAGCCTAAGCCCCTGGGACCATAGGACCGTGCTGCTAAAACTTCCAGCCGGCTGCATGCGAATGATCTCAGGCAGGGACCGAATACCTTCCACAAAACACAATATAGTCTGACAATAGCGCCTTGCTCCTAAGGGGGGACAGGTGAGGCGTATTAGCGCATGCCTTTCTGGTTATCTCACACCAATTTAATCTTCACATGTTTAAAATAGACTCAAAGTGATGGTTGAATGCAGCATTAAAGATGGGGAACATTCCCTTCTTCCTCCATCACTGTTATTCCACCTGTGATCATTCTGTTACTGTATTTGACTGTCTCTAATGTAAGACGTGAAGGTAAACTCAAGGGCACCGCTATGGGGTCTGCAGACAGGCCACAACTCTGAGCAAACCTGTGCAGTGTTGTTTCTTTCCACGGGTATTAACCCATTAACAAATAAAGTAAAGAGGAGCAGAAGGGGCAACAATTGCAGATAAAGGACACTTTTTGAGATGTTCAAAATAATCTGTAATTCTCATCTACATTCTTATTTTTTAAGTCTTGCACCATGTGGCTACAACTGAATATGCCCAATCATTGATAATCTCAGAATGTGATGCCATAAGTAATGGCTGATTGCTAAAACTGTGAACACCTGTTAGCTGCATGGATCTTACAGATGTGTCCTCTTATTTTCCAGATGCTGCTGGGACAGCAGGGTGCAGAGAGAGGTCCTCCCTGTGTGAGGTGTAAGGGGACGTGCACAGGATTCCAGACACACTCCTGGAGGTAAAGTCATTAGACGGTGAACTTCTGCACAGTGAGAATGGATTGAATCCGGAAATAATGAGGAAATATGTCTGGTCTATAATGTGATGTATCTTCTGGATTTCTAATCACTGTATTTTGCAACAAAAAGCCTAAATCATCATCAAATGATAAAATATGAGCTTTGTTTCTTATTTGAGTAAAGCTATGTAACAACCAACATGTTCACTATGGCAGCTGCCACGAGGTTTGTCACTACTTCAAAGATACAGTGTGAGGCCGGCGTCACACTTGGCGTAAGACAATACGCCACGTATTATACGTCCGTACTACGGCCGTAATACGGAGAAATGTTCCCAAAATATTGATCCGTAGGCAGGGTGTGTCAGCGTATTTTGCGCATGGCATCCTCCGTATGTAATCCGTATGGCATCCGTACTGCGAGATTTTCGCGCAGGCTTGCAAAACCGACATCTAATGGATTTATGTGCTCAAATGTTCGGGAAAACATATATACAGTGTGTGTGTGTGTATATATATATATATATATATATATATATATATATATATATATATATAATGTCATTGAGACACATATATATATACAGGTCCTTCTCAAAAAATTAGCATATAGTGTTAAATTTCATTATTTACCATAATGTAATGATTACAATTAAACTTTCATATATTATAGATTCATTATCCACCAACTGAAATTTGTCAGGTCTTTTATTGTTTTAATACTGATGATTTTGGCCTACAACTCCTGAAAACCCAAAAAACCTGTCTCAATAAATTAGCATATTTCACCCGTCCAATCAAATAAAAGTGTTTTTTAATAACAAACAAAAAAACATCAAATAATAATGTTCAGTTATGCACTCAATACTTGGTCGGGAATCCTTTGGCAGAAATGACTGCTTCAATGCGGCGTGGCATGGAGGCAATCAGCCTGTGACACTGCTGAGATGTTATGGAGGCCCAGGATGCTTCAATAGCGGCCTTAAGCTCATCCAGAGTGTTGGGTCTTGCGTCTCTCAACTTTCTCTTCACAATATCCCACAGATTCTCTATGGGGTTCAGGTCAGGAGAGTTGGCAGGCCAATTGAGCACAGTAATACCATGGTCAGTAAACCATTTACCAGTGGTTTTGGCACTGTGAGCAGGTGCCAGGTCGTGCTGGAAAATGAAATCTTCATCTCCATAAAGCATTTCAGCCGATGGAAGCATGAAGTGCTCCAAAATCTCCTGATAGCTAGCTGCATTGACCCTGCCCTTGATGAAACACAGTGGACCAACACCAGCAGCTGACATGGCACCCCACACCATCACTGACTGTGGGTACTTGACACTGGACTTCAGGCATTTTGGCATTTCCTTCTCCCCAGTCTTCCTCCAGACTCTGGCACCTTGATTTCCGAATGACATGCAAAATTTGCTTTCATCAGAAAAAAGTACTTGGGACCACTTAGCAACAGTCCAGTGCTGCTTCTCTGTAGCCCAGGTCAGGCGCTTCTGCCGCTGTTTACCTGGGGAATGCGGCACCTGTAGCCCATTTCCTGCACACGCCTGTGCACGGTGGTTCTGGATGTTTCCACACCAGACTCAGTCCACTGCTTCCTCAGGTTCCCCAAGGTCTGGAATCGGTCCTTCTCCACAATCTTCCTCAGGGTCCGGTCACCTCTTCTCGTTGTACAGCGTTTTCTGCCACATTGTTTCCTTCCAACAGACTTACCATTGAGGTGCCTTGATACAGCACTCTGGGAACAGCCTATTTGTTGAGAAATTTCTTTCTGGGTCTTACCCTCTTGCTTGAGGGTGTCAATGATGGCCTTCTTGACATCTGTCAGGTCGCTAGTCTTACCCATGATGGGGGTTTTGAGTAATGAACCAGGCAGGGAGTTTTTAAAAGCCTCAGGTATCTTTTGCATGTGTTTAGAGTTAATTAGTTGATTCAGAAGATTAGGGTAATAGGTTGTTTAGAGAACCTTTTCTTGATATGCTAATTTATTGAGACAGGTTTTTTGGGTTATCAGGAGTTGTATGCCAAAATCATCAGTATTAAAACAATAAAAGACCTGACAAATTTCAGTTGGTGGATAATGAATCTATAATATATGAAAGTTTAATTGTAATCATTACATTATGGTAAATAATGAAATTTAACACTATATGCTAATTTTTTGAGAAGGACCTGTATATTCTGTATTTAGATTTCATTCAGCGCAATATCTGTGAAAAGTCGGTAATTCAATTGCCGGCTTTTCATTTCTCCTGCACAAACCCGACAGGATATGAGACGTGGTTTACATACAGTAAACCATCTCATATCCCCCTTTTTTTTTGCATATTCCACACTACTAATGTTAGTTGTGTGTATGTGCAAAATTTCAGCGCTGTAGCTGCTAAAATAAAGGGTTAAATGGCGGAAAAAATTGGTGTGGGCTCCCGCGCAATTTTCTCCGCCAGAATGGTAAAGCCAGTGACTGAGGGCAGATATTAATAGCCAGGAGAGGGTCCATGGTTATTGGCCCCCCCTGGCTAAAAACATCTGCCCCCAGCCACCCCAGAAAAGGCACATCTGGAAGATGCGCCTATTCTGGCACTTGGCCACTCTCTTCCCACTCCCGTGTAGCGGTGGGATATGGGGTAATGAAGGGTTAATGCCACCTTGCTATTGTAAGGTGACATTAAGCCAGATTAATAATGGAGAGGCGTCAATTATGTCACCTATCCATTATTAATCCAATTGTAGGAAAGGGTTAAAAAACACACACACATGATTTAAAAGTATTTTAATGAAATAAACACAGCGGTTGTTTTAATAATTTATTGCTCTCTCAATCCATCAGGAACACCCTCGCTTGGCAAAATAATAAACGCACAAGATACATACCCTCTCTGATGTCCTATCACGTCCCACGAGGTAATCCATCTGAAGGGGTTAACTAATATTACAGGCATGAGCTGCGATAAACCACTCGCTCGTGCCTGTAATCCCCGGGTGCTGAAAGAAAAGCTGGATCTGTACTTACATTCAGTCGCGGTGATGCGCCCCTGCTGGATGTTCTCATGAACTGCAGCCTGGGAACTTTTTCCCACGCTCCAGGTCATATGAGAACATCCACCAGGGGGCGCATCACCGCGACTGAAGGAAATGTAGGTCAATGACCTACATTTCATTCATTCGCCGGGGAATTACAAGCACGAGCACAGCTGCATTAGCAGGGCTCCTGCTTGTAAATTATTTTAACCCCTTCAGATGGATTACATCGTGGGACGTGACGGTTCAGCTGAGGGTATGTATCTTGTGTGTTTATTATTTTTCCAAGCGAGGGCCTGGAAATGGATTGAGAGAACAATAAATTATTACAACAACCGCTGTGTTTATTTCATTAAAATACTTTTAAATCGTGTGTGTGTGTTTTTTAACCCTTTCCAACAATTGGATTAATAATGGATAGGTGTCATAATTGACGCCTCTCCATTATTAATCTGGCTTAATGTCACCTTCCAATAGCAAGGTGGCATTAACCCTTCATTACCCCATATCCCACCGCTACAGGGAGTGGGAAGAGAGTGGCCAAGTGCCAGAATAGGCGCATCTTCCAGATGTGCCTTTTCTGGGGTGGCTGGGGGCAGATGTTTGTAGCCACGGGGGGGCCAA
Source organism: Ranitomeya variabilis (assembly GCF_051348905.1). NCBI lineage: Eukaryota > Metazoa > Chordata > Amphibia > Anura > Dendrobatidae > Ranitomeya > Ranitomeya variabilis. The sequence continues at coordinate 211,858,721 of NC_135239.1, read as the reverse complement.
TAACCAAGGACCCTCTCCTGGCTATTAATATCTGCCCTCAGTCACTGGCTTTACCATTCTGGCGGAGAAAATTGCGCGGGAGCCCACACCAATTTTTTCCGCCATTTAACCCTTTATTTTAGCAGCTACAGCGCTGAAATTTTGCACATACACACTACTAACATTAGTAGTGTGGAATATGCATAAAAAATGGGGATATGAGATGGTTTACTGTATGTAATCATGTCTCATATCCTGTCGGGTTTGTGAAAAAGAAATGAAAAGCCGGCAATTGAATTACCGGCTTTTCTATAGAACACCGCTGCGTATTTCTCGCAGGTCACACTGCTGGTCCGTGTGGAATCCGTATTTTTCTTGCCCCCATAGACTTTCATTGGCGATTTTTTTTTTTTTGCGCAATACGCTGACAAACGCAGCATGCTGTGATTTTGTACGGCCGTAGAAAGCCGTATAATACTGAACCGTAATATACGGCTGATAGGAGCAGCCCCATTGAGAATAATTGTGCCGTATGTTATGTGAGTTTTACGGACGTAGTTTCTGCGCTCTTACGTCCGTAAAACTCGCCAGTGTGACGCCGGCCTGAAACAGCCCTTACACTTTTATCTCTGAGAACTCCCAGTTACTGCAGGGTCCTTGGACCACCCCACCTTAACAAGTGCAGATAGCCTTTGGGGTACGCGTAATATGTGCAATCACACAGGGTATAATAGAGGCACAGTGAAATGCCACCAGTGCCTATGTTCATCATTCTTACGGAGTAGCAGTTTTATTTCACCATTTTGTAGCTTTTTGCCTGAGTTTGTTTGATGCTGTTATTTGGTGACTGTGTGTCGGTATTGATTGGTATTGTATGGCGGTATATAATTACTGTGTGATACTGTATACTATGTTTATTGTTTTGAAGCGTATGGCATTGCTATTTAGACGGTGGTTTCCTAGTATTATTTGGACACCATAGAGTATGACGCTGTCTTAGACACCATATGGCGGCATTATTGCAGCACTGTATATAAAGAAAGGCGCTAACATAAGGTACCACCCAGATGAACATCCGGCATAATGTAGATCAGGTTTATCCAGACCACCATGCATCATGACAAACCCTAATGGCAGTAAAGAATGAAGCATTATATTTACGGGCTACTTAATTGCTGTCAGGAAAGTCATGCACACAGAAAGTAGGGGGGAAACGACATTAGGAGGTGATGAGTGGAAGCAGCGAGCGAGACGCATAATCACAGATAGACGATGCCATAAAAGCAAAGACAAAATGAAACCGAATAAACAAACATTGTAACAAACGTGCAGCGAGATGACAAATGAAAGCGAGCGATCGGGGTGCTACTTCAGCAGACTCTTAGTGAATTATTAATGATGATCATCTGTAGCCGGAGAGAGAACAAGCTCCTATTCATGTCAAAGAGAAACATTCTGGATCGTAACCGGCGCGACAAATGAATATTCTGTATCAATCACGCGGCTCAATAATGAAGCAATTTATGGAGCGTATCTGGCGCTATAAGTAATTCCGAAAATGAGGGGAACATATTGACTCGTTATCCTGTCTGGTCTCCGTAATCTGCAGCTTTTAGTGCTCAGCCAGCTGTCTGCAAGGTCTCGTGCTCGCTCGGCTGATCACTGACGCAAAGCGAGCGATAAACTCACAAAACTACAAACTAATGAGCGAGCGGTCGGAAAAATAAACCGCCAGGTCTTCAGACTCGGCTAATTGCTGCATGGAAACGCCTCAATTAACTTGAGGTTTTCATTGTTTTGATATGGTGCGGGTTCAGGGAGGTTGCTGAAGGTTTGGGTTTGTGACCAGCCGCATAACACGATGGACGGGGCGACGTCTGGGTAACGAGGGGTGACACATTACAAATTCTCTTGGTCTTGAAATGTCTCGGAGGGGAGCTCTCATTATCTGGAAATGAAGTTTAATCACCACATAATGAATACTTCTGCAATTTCCTAACGTGCTTGTTACATCAATTCTCCCCCATTTTAAAGATCTGTTTGCTGCCAGTGACTGAGAACACTTGTGCAGCTGCGGCCTGGTACCAGCTCGTCTACTGTCACCGGAGAGTGGATACAATTGTATCCAGTGCAGACCATCCTCTGCGAGCGCCAGACTCAGACATTGTAGCCACCAATGAGATTGGTGCCGCCGATGATGCGTTTAGCTCGCAGAGCATTGTGTGAATTGGATACAAATGTATCTACCAAGAGCGGCAGCGGCTGTGCGCAATCACAACAATGTTCTTATTGACTGACAGAGGTCTGAAAAATGGGGAAGAATCGAAACACAGTATCAGAAAGTTGTAGAGTAGAGATTAAAGGGAATGTCTCACCAGAAAATGACCTTGTCTAAATCAGGTTTTTGTGATTTTACTTTTTTTTTTTTTTTTTACTTGTAGTTTTTTTCCCCAGTAAATGCACATGTACATTAGCAGCAATAAACAATCCTATCTACTGAACTCAAGCATCTAATGAGCATGTGCAAAGGTCATTGTGAAGGGAGGGGGAGGAGGTGATATGTGATTGATACAACTCTATACACAGTTGATAATCCACCAGTCATTGTACAGGAGAAGGAGGTGAGCTGTGATATCACCTATTGTGAATGGTGGATCCTGTGTTATCTCCTGTATATAGAGGTGTTATCAGTCATTGTACAGGAGGAGGAGGTGAGCTGTGACATCACCTAGTGTGAATGGTGGATCCTGTTATCTACTGTATATAGAGGTGTTATCAGTCATTGTACAGGAGGAGGAGGTGATCTGTGACATCACCTATTGTGTATCTGCTGTATATAGAGGTGATATGTCATTGTATAGGAGGGGAATATAGCAGTGCTATCATGTGTATTTATTATGTAGCCACTGGCGGTTCCACTATGGCAGACCGCGGAGGGCACAGACTGCTCAGAACCACTTCCATCCCAGGACGCAGATCCGTCTTCTCCACCATTCTCTCGGTTCTGCTGGTCCAGTGTTGTCTTGCACAGAGGCCAGTGTTGTCCAGCTGAGCACAGTCCGTCCCTCATGGGGCTAAGAGTTGCAGTGAGAGGGGCGTCATACTGTGTGGTGGCACTGAGTGTGTGGGGCATAAAGCGGGACAATACTCGGTGCTGCATTATGGAGGCACTGTTACTGTGTGTGGCCATAGGTGTGCGCTATTAATGTCCCCCAAATGCTTCCAGTACTGCAGCAGTAGAGCATGGTTAAAGGGACAGCTGGATGGGATATTTGTGTGGAGGGCGAATAATATTATTAATAATAATAATATCATCTCACCCTGGGTCCTCGTGGCTTCAGCTGGTGCAGATGAGCAGTGGTAATAGTGCAGCATAACGGGGTATTTATGGGGCTGCTGGGGCAGATGACAGCGCCATATGGGGCACCAAATATTCCATCTGCTGTACTGGGTGTAGGGGCATCTGACATATAAGACCTATTATAACAGAAGAAGTAGAAGTGGTGCATATGTTTCTATTATACTTTTCCTCTAATTGTTCCACTCCTGGTTTTGGCTTACAAATACTGATGTAAAATACTGACCAAATCCTGATGCAATCCTGAACGTGGACACATACCCTAATGAGGGCTGGAAAAGTCATCACTGCTAGGAAACGTATGGTCCGTTCATCGCACTCTATGCACAGCACAGACCTTCTATGCACAGCGCAGACCGAGGTCGTCACCCCAACGACTGCAGTATTATCCCACCGCAAGACACCATGTGCACCATAGGGCAGCGTCATTTAATAATGGCATGGTGTTATTTCAGCTCTGATTTATAGCATTACCTACTACTGGGTGGTACTATAGTGGCGTTATTTACGCACTGTCTGGTGGTATTATAGTGGTGTTACTTCAGCACTTTATAGAGGTATTATTTAGGCACTGTCTGGTGGTATTATGGTGGTATAATAATATATTGGTATTATGTATGCCCTATATGGCGGTATTATGTTTGCTCTATTTGGTGCTATTATGAGTTCTGTATAGTGGTATTATTTATACACCTCATTGTGGTGTTATTTGAGCACTTTGGTGTTTTTTATGCATCTTTATAGCATTATTTTTTTATGTGTTGTTTAAGAACTACAAAGCCAAGAGTATTTAAAGATTACAAAGTTGGGAAGAGGCCTTGCTGTCTTCAGACCTTTGGTTGTCTCAGCAAAATATTTTTAATATGTAATCTGACAGCAGCATGATGCAGGAACTGAGACCCTGATTCCAGGGATGTGTCACTTACTTTTCTGGGTGCAACAGTTATGATGGAGTCACTGTTTCCTCTGCAGCAGAGCTCAAATGCTGAGCTGTGTGTAACCCTGCCCACACCCCTGATTGGCAGCTTCCTGTGTATAACCACGCCCACACCCTTGATTGGCTGCTTCCTGTGTATACTGCATCAGTGCTGGGCGTTGTGTCACAAGACGCCTAGTCCATTAGTGATAATCTCCTGCTGATAAAACACTGATTGTATTGAAACAACAACACACAGCCCAGTAAGTGACACATCACAAGAATCGGGGTCTCTGCCCCTACATTATACTGCTCTCCGATTATATAGCAAAAGTCTGATGACAGATTCCCTTTGACTTATCACAGAGTGACGGTTTCATACCTGCTTATGCATCATAATTAGAATTTTTGACCTTTTATTAATGACATTACATTACTTCTTTCCCAATAACTATATATAAAAGCACATTTTTCAGTGTCTAGTCCATGAATGCAATGCTATAGTGGCAGTGAAGACCGAGAAGGAGCAGAGGACGGGATGTAGCCCCCATAGCGATGCAGCTGTATACCTCACTGGACCTGTAGGGAGCGCTGCAGCAATCCTTATGGGAACAGCTATGACAGCGCCTGTCCTCAGGAGTCTCGTCTTCATCTTCTCATGTCATCTCATATTGAAAACAATTCCCATTATTGCAGGAAATGGTGCGGGCTGTGCCAGTGCCCCCGTGAGGACCACTCTCTACCCACAGAAGTAGAAGAAGATCACCGAATCGGGCAGCTGCTCTCTGATACCCGGTACTCGGGACTGACCGCACGGGTAAAAGGCAGCGAGGGGGCGCGAGTCTACAAAAGGAATCGTATGATCATCACCAACCCCATCACCTCCCGAAAAGATCCCACCTTCCTCACTGTCACCTACGAGTGGGCACCTCCTGGGCTCAACCAGAAACTGGTACGATCATCATACTGCACGTCCATGGCTCCTCCGGTCAAAGCTAAGTATACTCTAGAGGTTTACAAGCCCTAGAAGATTTCACACTCAAGGAGTAATATACGGAATCTTCTTCATAATTCCATCTTCTTCCCCAACTTCAACTTTATGTAAATGTTTAGCACCCAAAAAATTGACGTAAAATAAAAATTTAACCCTAAAAGGGGAGTGGAGGGAGATGCAGCTGCAGTTGAGACTTCTTGCTGTGAGAGGAAGGAGGGAGTAGCAGAAAAAAGGTATCTGATTGGTTTAGAGCACACAGGTCCGGTCTGACATCACCACTCTCCACGTCTACAGAGAAGCGATGGGCAGAAACAGGAGCCAGAGGGAGGGAAGAAATCCAGAATCTCCATTTCTAACATATTGGGGGCTTTATTTGGTAACAATAGATGAGTTTATGACTCTTTGTAAATTATGATAATGTCTGATAATCGGTGTTTCTCCAGGCCATGCGCTATATGGAACTAATCCCGAAGAAGCTGCAGCCCATAGCTGGCACAGAAGGGGCACATTACCGACGTCTACAGCTGGTAAAGCAGTTACCAGTCCATGACTATGACCCAAAATACTGCAAAGGGCTGATGGAGGGTGAGAAGCCTGTAATGGAGGCGCATGTGGAGAAAATCAAGGAGAACGTGATGGGGGTGGCAGAGGTGGCCTTACCCTGCAGCGCCAAGCAAGAGGAGAAGGACCCTAATGCCACAAAGATGACCAACAGCGCAGCCGAGGAGCCTGCGGACCGGACGGATTATGTGAGTATCATGGTCGCCCGGCTTCTCCGATACCCTGATATAGTGCAGACTCTCATCTCTGTAGTGCTGCAGTTGACACTAGAAGTTTCCATCCACTATATAAAGACACATCTGCCCTTAGCCTGAATGACTTGGGTTAGACGTTTGGGATCTCCTTCCACAAGCTTCTCACAATAGTTAGTTGGAATTTGGGCCCATTACTTCTGACAAAATTGGTGTAACTGATCCCGGTCTGTAGGTCGCCTTGCTCGCATCGCACCGGCCTTTTCAGCTTTGCCCATAAATTTTCCATAGGATTAAGCTCAGGGCTTTGTGATGGACGCTCCAAAACATTGACTTTGTTATCCTTAGCCACTTTGCTACCATTTTGGCGGTATGCTTCAGGTCATTGTCCATTTTGAACACCTGTTTCCGCCCAAGCTTTAACTTCCTGGCTGATGTCTTGAGATGTTTCTACAGTATTGCCACATAATCTTCTTTTCTCATGATGCCATCTATTTTGTAAAGTACACCTGTCCCTCCTGCAGCAAAACAACCTCAAAACATGATGCTGCCTCCCCCATGTTTCACAGTTGGGATGGTGTTCTTAGGGTTCCAAGCTTCTCTCTTTTTTGGACATAATGACCATCGTTACATTTGGAGGAAAAGTTCAATTTAAGTTTCATCAGACCACAGGATATGTCTCCAAAAATTAAGGTATTTGTTCCTGTGTGCATTTGCAAACATTAGTCTGGCTTTTTTTATGTTTCTTTTGGAGTAATGGCTTCTTCCTGGCAGAGTGTCCTTTCAGCCCATGTTGATACAGTACTCCGTTTCACTGTGGATATTGACACAATCTTACCAGCCTCCGCCATCATCTTCACAATTGCTTCCAGAGGGTCAGCTGGGGAAAAAGAGGAAGGAACTGACCCCGGCACCTGGATTTAACCCTTGTGGGTGTGGCCAGACGCCCCTTCCTCTCTCTTCCCATTGGTCAGCTGTGCGTCCCAATTAGTGCATCACCTGGGGGAGTAGTGGGAGGGGGGAATAGGCACTGCACGGTGTTTCCTATTATCTTCATCTATAATGGGCTCCGCAGTCAGAGGCACATTCCCTATGCGGTACCGTGCCTGCCATGATGGTTGGACATTCCCATCTTTTTTGTACTTGCATATAATTGTTTGTAAAGATGAGCGAGGCACCTTCAGGTATCTTCAAATAGTACCCATGGATGATCCAGACTTGAGGAAGTCCACAATTCTCTTCCTGATATCTTGACTGATTTCTTTAGGCTTTCCCATGCTGCTATACAAAGAAGCAGTGTGTTTCAGGTGTGCATTAAAATACATCCTCAGGCAGGGCCGGACTGGCCATAGGGCAGTTCTGGCAAATGACAGAAGGGCCGATGGCAGTAGTGGGCCGCTTGAGTGTGCCGCTGTCGGCACTCTCCCCCCCCGCTGTTGCGGCACACTCCCGGCCCCGCATTCAACTATACCGGCGTCATAGACGCCGGTACAGTTGAATGCAATGATGGAGGAGAGTGCGTCTGCTGACGCCCCCTCTCCCATCATTCCCCGCTCTGCCTGCCGCTGACACTGCGGGTGCGCGATGACGTCATATCATCGCGCACCTGCAGTGTGACCCGGCGCCGGGCAGACTGCAGCTGCTGAGACCGGAGCCAGAGGAGAGCAGCGCAGGGCACGAGGAGAGAGGTGAGTAGAGTGTTTTGGTTTTTTTTAACAAAGAGTGATGAGTGCATTGTGGAGCTATTGGGGGGGGGGGGGGGACTGCCTGCCTGCCTGCATTCCATTCTATGGGGGCTGCCTGCCTGCATTCCATTCTATGGGGGCTGCCTGCCTGCATTCCATTCTATGGGGGCTGCCTGCCTGCATTCCATTCTATGGGGGCTGCCTGCCTGCAGTACATTCTATGGGGGCTGCCTGCCTGCATTCCATTCTATGGGGGCTGCCTGCCTGCAGTACATTCTATGGGGGCTGCCTGCCTGCAGTACATTCTATGGGGGCTGCCTGCCTGCAGTACATTCTATGGGGGCTGCCTGCCTGCATTCCATTCTATGGGGGCTGCCTGCCTGCATTCCATTCTATGGGGGCTGCCTGCCTGCATTCCATTCTATGGGGGCTGCCTGCCTGCATTCCATTCTATGGGGGCTGCCTGCCTGCATTCCATTCTATGGGGGCTGCCTGCCTGCAGTACATTCTATGGGGGCTTCCTGCCTGCATTCCATTCTATGGGGGCTGCCTGCCTGTATTCCATTCTATGGGGGCTGCCTGCCTGCATTCCATTCTATGGGGGCTGCCTGCCTGCAGTACATTCTATGGGGGCTGCCTGCCTGCAGTACATTCTATGGGGGCTGCCTGCCTGCATTCCATTCTATGGGGGCTGCCTGCCTGCATTCCATTCTATGGGGGCTGCCTGCCTGCAGTACATTCTGTGGGGGCTGCCTGCATTACATTCTATGGGGGCTGTGCTGCATTATATTGTATGGTGGCTGCCTGCATTACATTCTATGGGGGCTGCCTGCCTGCATTCCATTCTATGGGGGCTGCCTGCCTGCAGTACATTCTATGGGGGCTTCCTGCCTGCATTCCATTCTATGGGGGCTGCCTGCCTGTATTCCATTCTATGGGGGCTGCCTGCCTGCATTCCATTCTATGGGGGCTGCCTGCCTGCAGTACATTCTATGGGGGCTGCCTGCCTGCAGTACATTCTATGGGGGCTGCCTGCCTGCATTCCATTCTATGGGGGCTGCCTGCCTGCATTCCATTCTATGGGGGCTGCCTGCCTGCAGTACATTCTGTGGGGGCTGCCTGCATTACATTCTATGGGGGCTGTGCTGCATTATATTGTATGGTGGCTGCCTGCATTACATTCTATGGGGCTGGCTGCATTATATTCTATGGGGCTGGCTGCATTCCATTCCATGGGCCTGTGCTGCATTATATTCTATGGGGCTGGCTGCATTCCATGGGCCTGTGCTGCATTATATTCTATGGGGCTGGCTGCATTCCATTCTATGGGCCTGTGCTGCATTATATTCTATGGGGTTGGCTGCATTCCATTCTATTGGAGCTGTGCTGCATTATATTCTATGGGGCTGTGCTGCATTATATTCTATGGGGCTGTGCTGCATTGCATTCTATGGGGCTGTGCTGCATTACATTCTATGGGGCTGTGCTGCATTATATTGTATGGTAGCTGCCTGCATTATATTCTATGGGGCTGGCTGCATTCCATTCCATGGGCATGTGCTGCATTATATTCTAGGGGGCTGGCTGCATTCCATTCTATGGGAGCTGTGCTGCATTATATTCTATGGGGCTGTGCTGCATTATATTCTATGGGGGCTGTGCTGCATTAAATTCTATGGGGCTGTGCTGCATTATATTCTATGGGGCTGGCTGCATTCCATTCCATGGGCCTGTACTGCATTATATTCTATGGGGCTGGCTGCATTCCATGGGCCTGTGCTGCATTACATTCTATGGGGCTGGCTGCATTCCATTCTATGGGCCTGTGCTGCATTATATTCTATGGGGCTGGCTGCATTCCATTCTATGGGAGCTGTGCTGCATTATATTCTATGGGGTTGTGCTGCATTATATTCTATGGGGCTGTGCTGCATTGCATTCTATGGGGGCTGTGCTGCATTAAATTCTATGGGGCTGGCTGCATTACATTCTATGGGGGCTGTGCTGTATTACATTCTATGGGGGCTGTGCTGCATTACATTCTATGGGGGCTGTGCTGTATTACATTCTATGGGGGCTGTGCTGTATTACATTCTATGGGGCTGTGCTGTATTATAGTCTATGGGGGCTGAGCTGTATTACATTCTATGGGGCTGTGCTGTATTACATTCTATGGGGGCTGTGCTGTATTACATTCTATGGGACTGGGCTGCATTGCATTCTATGGGTGCTGTGCTGTATTACATTCTATGGGGGCTGTGCTGTATTATAGTCTATGGGGGCTGAGCTGTATTACATTCTATGGGGCTGTGCTGTATTACATTCTATGGGGGTTGTGCTGTATTACATTCTATAGGGACTGTGCTGCATTACATTCTATGGGGGCTGTGCTGCATTACATTCTATGGGGGCTGTGCTGCATTACATTCTATGGGGGCTGTGCTGCATTACATTCTATGGGGGCTGGGCTGCATTACATTCTATGGGGACTGTGCTGTATTATAGTCTATGGGGGCTGTGCTGCATTACATTCTATGGGGGCTGAGCTGTATTATAGTCTATGGGGACTGAGCTGTAATGCTGGATACAGCTGTAATTATGTTATATAGTTGTGTTACACTCCCCTCACTTCTTGTAACCTACAAGTGTACAAAGATATTATACAGTCACCATGCGACAAGTGGGCCTGTGTGACTTCAAATGCCAGGGCTGAATTTTAGTCCCAGTCCGGCCCTGTCCTCAGGTGTGTCTTTAATTAACCCAGATGTTGCCAAAAAACTTATCAGAGGTTTCAAAACACGGCATCATATGGGCAGTCCAGAATTGTTTAACCCCTTAGTGACGGAGCCAAATTTTTGAAATCTGACCAGTGTCACTTTATGTGGTAATAACTCTGGAATGTTTCAACATATCCTAGTGAATTTGAGAATGTTTTTTAGTTACACATTATACTTTATGATAATGGTAAATTTAGGTTGATATGTTTTGTGTTTTATTTATCAAAAATATCAGTAATTTAAGAAAAATTTAAAAAAATTAGCAATTTTCAAACTTTGAATGATTATCCCTTTAATCCAGATGGTCATACAACAGCAAACCATTAATAAATAACATTTCCCTCATGTCGGCTTTACATCAGTATCATTTGTAAAATGTTCTTTTAAATTGTTAGCATTTTAGGAGGTTTAAAAATGTAGCAGTAATTTTTCATTTTTTCAAGGAAATTTACAAAATTTATTTTTTTAGTGACCTATCCATGTTTGAAGTGTCTTTAGTGGTCCCATATATTGGGAAACCCCCAAAAGTTATACCATTTTAAAATCAGCACCCCCTGACATATTGAAAACTGCAGTCAGGTAGTTTATTAATCCTTCATGTGATTTTCAGGAATTAATGCAAAGTGACATGACAGAAATGAAAATATGTATTTTTACCACCTAAATGCCACTAACTTCTGAACAGGTTACAACAGCCGTCAAACTCTGAGGCTGCTATTTGGCCATGAATTGCCATCACAAATATCAGGACCACAAAATCATGATCTGAGGGTGCTGATGGGGATAAAGAGGAAGCCCCCACACTCTGTTAACAATTTATATGATATAGTCACTATTGACAGCAGCATCTAAGGGGTTAAACAGATATGGACGGTGCAAACACTGATCATGGCTGATACAGCAAGTTGTCAGCTATAGTGTACAGCCGACAGCTGCAGGATTGTCTCCTGTATGGGGAGCCTATTCTCTTATATCTCAGGTCAGTTAAAAGATGTATTGGCGGTCATTAAGGGGTTAATGGCATAGTAATCCTAGTGTATGGAAACTTTTGACTTTGTAGTAAATGAAAAAAATGCCTTAAAACATTGTCTCTGTCTCTGTCTCCTGGCATTTGGCAAATATTAATAATTATGGTAATCCTAATTGTCCTAAACCGGGAAAGGTTCATTCTGATTTCATGTGAGATATTGAGAAAAATATGCAGATTTGTCTTTATATAGTGGATGGAAACTTCTGGTTTCTACTGTATATATTTTAGTAGATTGGCTGTGTGACAATAGTACTTACCTGTCCAACAGAAAGACAAATTGAAACATTTTTTTCAACAAATCTAGAGAAAATAACATTTCAGTATTTTTATTTTTCTCCTCCAGTTGTGCGAGTTTTGCCAGCAGCTAATGCCTTCTGATGCCCCAGCCGTCTATGCCGACCGGGCAGGGTACAAGAAACAATGGCACCCAGCATGCTTTGTGTGCTGCCAATGCAGAGAACCCCTGGTGAACCTCATCTATTTCTGGAAAAGCAATCGGCTGTGGTGTGGGAGACATTACTGTGAAAGCGAGAGGCCACGGTGCACTGGATGTGATGAGGTGAGAAGAGTGACCCACTATGTGTACCAGCAAATATACCTACTATAATACTGCCCCTATGTACCAGAAAATATACCTACTATAATACTGCTCCTATATACAAGAATATAACTACTATAATACTGCTCCTATGTACAAGAATATAACTACTATAATACTGCTCCTATGTACAAGAATATAACTATTATAATACTGCCCCTATGTACAAGAATATAACTACTATAATACTGCTCCTATGTACAAGATAATAGCTACTATAATACTGCCCCCTATGTACAAGAACATAACTACTATAATACTGCCCCTATGTACAAGAATATAACTACTATAATACTGCTCCTATGTATAGGAATATAACTACTATAATACTGCCCCTATGTACAAGAATATAACTACTAAAATACTGCTCCTATGTACAAGAATATAACTACTATAATACTGCTCCTATGTACAAGACTATAACTACTATAATATTGCTCCTATGTACAAGATTATAGCTACTATAATACTGCCCCCTATGTACAAGAATATAACTACTATAATACTGCCCCTATGTACCAGAAAATATACCTACTATAATACTGCTCCTATATACAAGAATATAACTACTATAATACTGCCCCTATGTACAAGGATATAACTACTATAATACTGCCCCTATGTACAGGAATATAACTACTATAATACTGCCCCTATGTACAAGAATATATCTACTATAATACTGCCCCTATGTACAAGAACATAACTACTATAATACTGCCCCTATGTACAAGATTATAGCTACTATAATACTGCCCCTATGTACAAGAATATAACTACTATAATACTGCTCCTATGTACAAGAATATAACTACTATAATACTGCTCCTATGTACAAGAATATAACTACTATAATACTGCCCCTATGTACAAGAATATAACTACTATAATACTGCCCCTATGTACAAGAATATAACTACTATAATACTGCCCCTATGTACCAGAAAATATACCTACTATAATACTGCTCCTATATACAAGAATATAACTACTATAATACTGCCCCTATGTACAAGAATATAACTACTATAATACTGCCCCCTATATACAAGAATATAACTACTATAATACTGCCCCCTATGTACAAGAATATAACTACTATAATACTGCTCCTATGTACAAGAATATAACTACTATAATACTGCTCCTATGTACAAGAATATAACTACTATAATACTGCCCCCTATGTACAATAATATATCTACTATAATACTGCCCCTATGTACAAGAATATAACTACTATAATACTGCTTCCTATGTACAAGAATATAACTACTATAATACTGCTCCTATGTACAAGAATATAACTACTATAATACTGCCCCTATGTACCAGAAAATATACCTACTATAATACTGCTCCTATATACAAGAATATAACTACTATAATGCTGCCCCTATGTACAAGAATATAACTACTATAATACTGCCCCCTATATACAAGAATATAACTACTATAATACTGCCCCCTATGTACAAGAATATAACTACTATAATACTGCTCCTATGTACAAGAATATAACTACTATAATACTGCTCCTATGTACAAGAATATAACTACTATAATACTGCCCCCTATGTACAAGAATATATCTACTATAATACTGCCCCTATGTACAAGAATATAACTACTATAATACTGCTTCCTATGTACAAGAATATAACTACTATAATACTGCTCCTATGTACAAGAATATAACTACTATAATACTGCTCCTATGTACAAGAACATAACTACTATAATACTGCCCCTATGTACAAGATTATAGCTACTATAATACTGCCCCCTATGTACAAGAATATAACTACTATAATACTGCCCCTATGTACCAGAAAATATACCTACTATAATACTGCTCCTATATACAAGAATATAACTACTATAATACTGCCCCTATGTACAAGAATATAACTACTATAATACTGCCCCTATGTACAAGAATATAACTACTATAATACTGCCCCTATGTACAAGAATATAACTACTATAATACTGCCGCCTATATACAAGAATATAACTACTATAATACTGCCCCTATGTACCAGAAAATATACCAACTATAATACTGCTCCTATGTACAAGAATATAACTACTATAATACTGCTCCTATGTACAAGAATATAACTACTATAATACTGCTCCTATGTACAAGAATATAACTACTATAATACTGCCCCTATGTACAAGAATATAACTACTATAATACTGCCCCTATGTACAAGAATATAACTACTATAATACTGCCCCTATGTACAAGAATATAACTACTATAATACTGCCCCTATATACAAGAATATAACTACTATATTACTGCTCCTATGTACAGGAATATAACTACTATAATACTGCCCCCTATGTACAAGAACATAACTACTATAATACTGCCCCTATGTACAAGAATATAACTACTATAATACTGCTCCTATGTACAAGAATATACCTACTATAATACTGCCCCCTATATACAAGAATATAACTACTATAATACTGCCCCTATGTACAAGAATATAACTACTATAATACTAATTTCTGTAGAGGAATGTGGATCACAGTAAGGAGAATCATTGTATATTCTTCATGCACCTTTTGTATTTTTCCTCCTGTAGATTATCTTCTCGGAGCATTTTCAGCAGCATGATGGGAAGACGTGGCACACAGAGCATTTTTCCTGTGCCAGCTGTGAGCAGTCCCTCGTTGATGGTCCCTATGTCCTGGATAACGCTCTCCTCCTTTGCTCCACCTGTAGCAGGAGAGCTGCTCATTAGATGGAGGATCGCTGCATCCGATCCTGGGGCGTCCGGTGGTTTCCTTCTGCCTGATGTAGGTCCTGGTCATCGTCCTCTCTGGACTTTCCACCATGGGCACAGCATAGCGAGGACCATCCTAGAGCCGTGGGGTCAGGGAAGGAGCCGTCATCAGTGGGACTGACCATTGTGCACCTCGCTGCTGGCAGATCTTGGGCGGATGTTTCAATGCCAAATACTGGAATACTAACAGATCTTCTATTTATTTTTCTATGTTTATTGTTATAATTTGTGACTATTGAGCTCCAGATCACCATCTCCAGACCGACTCTAGGTAACCGGGGCAGGTAGACGCCAACTCCAGAACTGTGTTGCTCAAAAATCGAGAAACTTTGCATGAAATTTCTCTATTGTAATGCCAAAGAGAGGATGGTTGTAGTCTGTAACCATGGAGACAAAGTGCAAGAATGTTCTATTTGAAACTATTTGTAAAGTTGATACATTTTTTTTTTTTTTTTATTGGAGTGGCTTTGAAAAAAAAAATGATTGCAAAAGTCTACACATCCTTTAAACCTCTATAGTAGGAAAAATTAGGGCAATAGTCGACTGATGAATTTGAGAGAAACATAAAATCCTGCCTGCAACATTTCACTGCATTGAGCGATAATCATCCATAAAGATCAGTGATCAGACGATGTTTGTGCATAGCCAGCCATCAATGTTTCTTAATCTATTGTTTTATAATTCTGTTAATTAATATTTATTCTGTGCGTTCTACGCTGATTATCAGGGACAAGACTCCACCATGATCTCCAGATATAGGAAGGATATTCTATAAATTCACCACTAGGGGGAGTACAGTGACACATTTAAAGGGATTGTCCATCCTTGACTTTATTTACTTAAATTCATGTGTTTGGGGCTAAACATATTTTTTCCATTTAACATACCTTAAAGTTGTTGCGATGTCTCGCTTTCTGGGCTCTTTCTTTCCCAGTACGCTCAACGACGATGTGGTCTGTGGATGTAACTCATCTGACAAGAGCTCAGAAAAAGACAGTTAAAAATATAAACCCTTCTGTCAGACCTTCAGAATGAACTCTCTGACAGATTCTCTGCTAACTCATTCTGCAGCCATTAATAGTCAGTGCAGCACAAACAGTAAAGAAGGCAAACAGTGCAGAATTGTTAACAAAAATACATGTAAGTATCCTGTTTGCAGGAGAGGTGATAACTTATCTATGAGTTGGAGCGCTCTGCAAAGCGGGTGACCGTGCACCTGCTCCACCACCGCTCCATTCACTCTCTATGGAATTGCTGAGAGCTGCAATCATCTTTTACCAGGATCTCCATAAAGGATAAATGGAGCATCTGTGGGCATCCCACCTTCCACTTCCTTCTATTGGCGCAGGTCCCAGCGATCGGCGCAGGTCCCAGCGATCGGCGCAGGTCCCAGCGATCGGCCCACGTCCCAGCGATCGGCCCACGTCCCAGCGATCGGCCCACGTCCCTGCGATCGGCCCACGTCCCAGCGATCGGCGCAGGTCCCAGCGATCGGCGCAGGTCCCAGCGATCGGGGCAGGTCCCAGCGATCGATCGGCCCAGGTCCCAGCGATCGATCGGCCCAGGTCCCAGCGATCGATCGGCCCAGGTCCCAGCGATCGATCGGCCCAGGTCCCAGCGATCGATCGGCCCACGTCCCAGCGATCGGCCCATGTCCCAGCGATCGGCGCAGGTCCCAGCGATCGGCCCACGTCCCAGCGATCGGCCCACGTCCCAGCGATCGGCCCACGTCCCTGCGATCGGCCCACGTCCCAGCGATCGGCGCAGGTCCCAGCGATCGGCCCAGGTCCCAGCGATCGGCCCAGGTCCCAGCGATCGATCGGCCCAGGTCCCAGCGATCGATCGGCCCAGGTCCCAGCGATCGATCGGCCCAGGTCCCAGCGATCGATCGGCCCACGTCCCAGCGATCGGCCCACGTCCCAGCGATCGGCCCACGTCCCAGCGATCGGCCCACGTCCCAGCGATCGGCGCACGTCCCAGCGATTGGTGCAGGTCCCAGTGATGTGACACCTACAAGTCATCCAGCAGATAAGTGCTAACTTGTTGTCAACGGACAATCCCTTTAATCATTGCAGCAACTTTGTCACTTTGATTTGTTTCCATACTGCTCCAGTTTTAGGTCCGTGTTTGCTTTCAGTGGATGGAAACCTTCATCTTTACATCTAAAGGCAGCAAACCTCTCCATCACTAGTCCTGCTATAGTCTAACAAATGAAAACCATTGTGTCCAGTGCAGACCATGCTCTGTGAGCCACACACATCAGGGACAGATGTACAAACCTCTATGGTTTTTGCTACAATGTATCAGTGTGGAGTCCAGGCTGCTGAGCTCACAGAGCATTGTCTACTCTGGATACAACCAGTTTCCCGGCTTCCAACAGGACTATCTAATAGTTTGCTGTCTGAGTGTTTCCATTCACTGACTGTAAACATGAACCTAGAAAATAATGGGAAACCGAAACAGTTTCTAAGAAAATGCAGCAAAAACTGGAAGGAGCGGGGGCGGGAAAGGGGGTTTATGCCTTTTTTTTACTTTGCTATTAACATTGGTTCTGTGTTTTCTGACAAGGCTTTGGCTGACATGAGGCTTCTTGGAATAAATCGATATGTACGAATGATGGGAGACCGACTCTTTAATGACATTTTTACTATCACATTTGACCCAAGGATCCTGCGCCAGTAAAGGCGACCTCCACTCCAGACTGATACATTGTAACAAACGATCAGGACAGTAGAGAGGTTTGTGTTGCTGATGATTGCTGAGACCTTCAGCAGTGAGAAGTCTGAGGGAATCTGTCAGCAGGGTCATGCAGCCTCGTCTGCGGGATGTGTAGGGGCAGAGATCCTGATTCCTGGGGGCATTTACTTTTATCTTGCGTACTGTCGCCCCTCCATGAACAGCGCAGAGGTAAAAGCTTTCAATCAGCGGACGGAGAACCGAGGATGATGAACATTGAGGAGCACTGAGCGCTCATCTATAAGTTATTAGCTACAGTATCACACATTAGGATTAGATACAGCAGCTCAGTAGATGGAATCACATGGGATAGGATAAGATACAGTTACTGAACAGAAAGTAACACACCTGATCATCATCAGATTAGATACTGGCTTAGGCTACTTTCACACTAGCGTCGGCCCGACGTACCGACGCATACTGTGGAAGCGCCGCACAACGGGGGCAGCGGATGCTGTTTTTCCACGCATCCGCTGCCCCATTGTGAGGTGCGGGGAGGTGGGGGCGGAGTTCCGGCCGCGCATGCGCGGTTGGAAATGGCGGACCGTCGGCACAAAAAAAGTTACATATAATGTTTTTTGCTGCCGGCGGTCCGCCACAACACGACGCAACCGTCGCACGACGGTTGCTACGTGTGTCAATACGTTGCATTGCGACGTATGCAAAAAAACGCTAGTGTGAAAGTAGCCTTAGATACTGCAGCTGATTAGTATTGCCCATTGTAGGCTTAGATACAGTAACTCAGCAGACCGTATTACGCAAAACGAGCTTAGATATAAAGATCAGCAAACAGAATCACATATAACAAGCTTAGATACAGGAACCCAGCAGCCAGTATCAAATAGTGTTAGATATTCAGATGCTCACACAGCAACACACATGATGACATAAGATACACAGCTCAGCAGACAGTATCACACTGGATAGGATTAGATACACAGCTCAGCAGACAGTATCACATATGATAGGATTAGATACACAGCTCAGCAGACAGTACCACACAGGATAGGATTAGATAGATTAGATACACAGCTCAGCAGACAGTGTTACACAGGATAGGATTAGATACACAGCTCAGCAGACAGTATCACACAGGAAAGGATTAGATACATGGCTCAGCAGACAGTATCACATATGATAGGATTAGATACATGGCTCAGCAGTCAGTATCACACATGATAGGATTAGATACACAGCTCAGCAGACAGTATCACACATGATAGGATTAGATACACAGCTCAGCAGACAGTATCACACTTGATCGGTTTAGATGCACAGCTCAGCAGACAGTATCACACATGATGGGCTTAGATACACACTCATCAGTTCAGAACCTCTGAGATATTGTTTTATAATGAGGCCACATATAAGACGCTGCTACCAGTTAGGGAATATTAACCCCGCATGTGCTGGCTGCTTTGGTGCAGACGCTGTACAGGACCCTCGCTGTGTTATGTTCCGACCTCTAAGTCAGGGCGACATATGACGCCGGGGGCTTCCTACTTAGTTGACATTTTCCTTACTTCTTCTGATCGTTTGCTCCCAGCATCGCACCACGTTCTGTGCAGTCGCGGCCTCCGGAGATTACATGTTTGTACACAATGTAACCAAATTAATTAATTTCTGCTATTAAGTAGGACAACAAGTTCCCATCATTTAAGGCCATTGCTTAAAAAAAAAAACAAGCCGTGCACAAGTGAATTAAAAATAAAAACCGCATTCTGCCGCGATTATTTACTGCACAATTCTATAACGGCTCCAATTACCTACGATTTCCTGCAGAATTTGTGATCTGTGACGATGGGAAAGCGTTAAACACCTCTGGGCGGCTGTAAACCAGAGGAATAAAGGGAAATCATTACCTTCCGCCGTACACTGCGCGGCACGTTCATGGGCACATGGTGAGAACCGCGCAGCCCCATAATCAGCATCATCTCTTACCCCAAAAAAACCCAAGAAACAAAAAAAATCACAATATTTTTAATCAAGATGTTAAAGCTGCATTCACTGTGTATAAGGCAATGTGACAAAAAGATGGGAGGTTTGTATCAGGCACGGAGCTGCGACCCACAAAACGCTCACGATCCACTCACAGAGGAATGATGGAGACGACGCTCCGACCCAACAGATGATTCATCTCCAGACTTATCAGGATGCGACCAATCTGCTGACAACTTTGTAGATTTGTTTGTTTCTCACATGCTTGTCACAAAACTCAGAAAGTGAAAAAGAAAACATAAAACTGCCCCAAATCAAGCAAAACCCCTCCAATACAGAGCAGACATCCAGGAGTGTGTAACCCAAAAGTGCTGGAGAAAAGTCACTTCTACCAACACAACTATAGAGGGAGCAGAATATATTCTTGTATATAGGAGCAGTATTATAGTAGTTATATTCTTGTACATAGGGGCAGTATTATAGTAGTTATATTCTTGTACATAGGGGCAGTATTATAGTAGTTATATTCTTGTATATAGGAGCAGTGTTATAGTAGTTATATTCTTGTATATAGGAGCAGTGTTATAGTAGTTATATTCTTGTACATAGGGGCAGTATTATAGTAGTTATATTCTTGTACATAGGGGCAGTATTATAGTACTTATATTCTTGTACATAGGGGCAGTATTATAGTAGTTATATTCTTGTACATAGGGGCAGTATTATAGTAGTTATATTCTTGTACATAGGGGCAGTATTATAGTAGTTATATTCCTGTACATAGGGGCAGTATTATAGTAGTTATATTCTTGCACATAGGGAGCAGTATTATAGTAGTTATATTCTTGTACATAGGGGCAGTATTATAGTAGTTATATTCTTGTACATAGGGGCAGTATTATAGTAGTTATATTCTTGTACATAGGGGCAGTATTATAGTAGTTATATTCTTGTACATAGGGGCAGTATTATAGTAGTTATATTCTTGTACATAGGGGCAGTGTTATAGTAGTTATATTCTTGTATATAGGAGCAGTGTTATAGTAGTTATATTCTTGTACACAGGAGCAGTGTTATAGTAGTTATATTCTTGTATATAGGAGCAGTATTATAGTAGTTATATTCTTGTACATAGGGGCAGTATTATAGTAGTTATATTCTTGTACATAGGGGCAGTATTATAGTAGTTATATTCTTGTACATAGGGGCAGTATTATAGTAGTTATATTCTTGTACATAGGGAGCAGTATTATAGTAGTTATATTCCTGTACATAGGGGCAGTATTATAGTAGTTATATTCTTGTACATAGGAGCAGTATTATAGTAGTTATATTCTTGTACATAGGAGCAGTATTATAATAGTTATATTCTTGTACATAAGAGCAGTATTATAGTAGTTATATTCTTGTACATAGAGGGCAGTATTATAGTAGTTATATTCTTGTACATAGAGGGCAGTAGTATAGTAGTTATATTCTTGTACATAAGAGCAGTATTATAGTAGTTATACTCTTGTACATAGGGGCAGTATTATAGTAGTTATATTCTTGTACATGGGGCAGTATTATAGTAGTTATATTCTTGTACATAGGAGCAGTATTTTAGTAGTTATATTCTTGTACATAGGGGCAGTATTATAGTAGTTATATTCTTGTACATAGGAGCAGTATTATAGTAGTTATATTCTTGTACATAAGGGCAGTATTATAGAAGTTATATTGTTGGAAAATTTGAAGTACAAAGAGGCAGAAGTAAAACCAAGTCCTAGATCAGGGTAAGTTCACCTGATAACTTGAATCACTAGTAGTCAGCAGGAAGTGTAAATTGAGAGTGGTTTCACCCTAGGCTCACAGCAAGGAGTGAACAGATAAACAATGTTAATGTATTAACCCAC